>NC_064639.1:49606183-50806183 GCF_023864345.2 Schistocerca serialis cubense | reverse complement strand
AGCGATGTCGCGATGGACAACTACTTTACTAATGTTTCCTTGTTCCAAGATTATTGAAGGATAAAATTACAGCAGTTGGTAATCTTCGCCATAAAAATCCACAAATTCCAACTGAAATGAAACCGTGTAAGGCACGGCAGTTTCTACCTCCAACATTTGGATCGAGAGCTGATTTGACTACTGCGAGTTACGTACCAGATAAGAATAAGAGTGTGGCGCTACTAAGTTCCTTGCAGCAGACGACACAGTTGATGAGACTCACAGAAAGAATTAACCAGAGATGAATTTATTTCATGACAATATAAAATGAAATGTGGATTCATTAGACCAGATGGTATGTATTCACACTTGCAAAACGCAAGGATGGGAATGGCCGCTCGTTTTACGGGCTAATGTATGTTGCAGCTGTAAGCGCTTTCTGTTTATTCACAGATGAAAATCCAGAACATTACAATAGAACATGATGTAAAAGAATGATTTTCTTCTAAAACTTGGCACGAAGACATATTCGTCCACATATGAAGTCCACAGCCAAACTCCAAATTTGCGAAGAAATGAGCGTCAAAAGGGGTCAGGAAATGAAGTCAGCCACAAAAGAAAAATGCCAAGAAGCAGAGCTTTTCTTTTTCCGTGTGAATTGGAAAGGAAAATTGCTCAGTGTTTTTCTAAATTTTCTAACAATGTATGCAATGAACATAGTGTGCTTATTTGTGAAGACTGTTTCCAGTAATGTGTAGCTCTTTGTGACAGGCAGTCTAATCTTTATTTGGATAAAGAACTGCGTAGCTTAATTTTTGTTGTGTCTGTGTAATGTGAAACATAGGCATCTTCTTTCTTTGATTTGCAATGTAACTCATCAATGTGCACTTCCTAGTTTATATAAATACTAACATATGTTTCTATATGCCAAAATAAATTCAACTTATTCCACTGAAATTAATATCCAAACCTTTTCTTTAATGTTTTCCTAATTTAAATTAACTATAGTTATGTTTTATATGACTGTGTTCACTCGTTTATAAAAGTAAGTTTTCGTAATAAACGAAACAAGACTGAAAAATAACGATATTTATAGAATCTTAGTGGGGCTTCTAAGACCCCCAAGGGCCTTAACGTCAATGCGTTCACCGCAATCCTCTCGGACGTCTGGAAATGTTAAATATTCAAAAATTAGTGTGTACTGAATTTTTACCTTAGCATGACATCGAATTTACAACTAAATATGCGGTGTGCATTCATGGGTATATAAACATTTTGCACACAATGAGTAATTGCCATTCTATCTCAACGTAAACTTACACTGTCTGTTCCTTGTTCTCTCAGGTTGTGAGGGTAGCCTCACTGCCTGACATACATGGGGTAGGCAAGAAACAGAATGTTACCACGCCTAATTAGGTGTAGGAAAACCACTGGCATTCGAAACCCCTCCCATTAGTCTGGGACTGGAAAAATTCAGGTTCAAAAATGGTTCAAATGGCTCGGAGCACTATGGGACTTAACATCTGAGGTCATCAGTCCCCTAGAACTTAGAACTACTTAAAACTAACTAACCTAAGGACATCACACACATCCATGCCCGACGCAGGATTCGAACCCGCGACCATGGCGGTCGCGCGGTTCCAGACTGAAGCCCCTAAAACCGCTCGGCCACAGTGGTCGACAAAATTCAGGTCTTGTATCGTTTTAAAGGGAATCTTCTACCATTCTTCTTCAAAAATAACTGCAAATTCAGGTAACTATCATGGAGGTAAATAAGAATCAAGCAGCCTTCTCTTCGAAGCAGACCACAAAGATGCAACAATTCTGGGATCAGCTCACTGTCGTGGCCAGGGTAGATGCGACAGTTTATCATCGAACTATTGAAGTCGCAAATCCAGTCCTAGCAGACGTGACCTGTGTGAAAAGTGGCCATTTTCTCTCGGGACACAGCATCGCCATTGGGGAACAATCACTGTAGGACCAGATCAGTCTTAATAGTCACACAAGCCTTAACAGTAAGGCCACCTTCCGGATGTGGCTGCCGAAATCGTCATCGACCTACCTCCGACCCCATTTCCTTGTGAACCACTCCTGGGAAGGAAACTCGGCCAGAAGTTGGAAAACGTGTGCAGCACGTCTCATCCTACGAAATAACATTCACTGTACGCGGTGTAAAGCTTCGACAGTGTGCCTCCTGGAGCGCCAAACACACCAGCTCTCTTGGTGAGGGCGGTACTCTGAAGACGAACACTAACAATTTGCCCACGTTCGAATTCACTTAGCACGGCCATGATTTACTCACAACTATTCGGCACACTCTTCGGACATCGCACACATGCCGTTTGTGGTAAAATACACACTGCATCCTGCCGACTTACCTAGAGTCTGAATTTATGTTCAAGTATGTAACTCCAGCGGTGTAACTGCCTTACGCTGACGCCATGCTAACACGATAACTGATTGCTGCAAACGTTGGGGCACTGTCATTCTGGAAATCTGTCCCGATACAAACGCTTAGCGCGTCGGAACACGTACCCCACCGAGCAAAATTCACTGGCCAAGTAGCAACAATCGGCACTTCCAACCAGGGGCGTCGGCAAGGGGGGGAGAGGGGGGGTCTATGGGGGCTATAGCCCCCCCCCCCCTCGCGTTAATGGAATACCATTTTATACTGGATAAAATGACTTCAGAAATCAGCGAATATATTACTTCAGCAGGTTCAATCATTTTTTTAATAATTATGTAGCAATATCGGTTGCAATGTACTTCAAACACATTTTAACAAAGGAATAAGAGTGCCAAACAGCTTACTATCTAAACCAATAAATATCATTCAACTTAAAATGGGCTTCTTATTATTTATTAATATACACTGGATGTATATTAATGTACCACTTACAATAATCATGAAAGCTAAATATGCCAGGTGTGCCTACCAACACTTAAATTACTAACCCTAGACAAAAACTTCAAAATCGCCGGACATCTGGGTCAAATCGTATTATTTTCCCGGGCACATACATTCTGTAGACGCGTTGTAGTGGTGGCAACGCCAGCGGGTGCGCGCCACCTACCGACCAGTAGATATAAACGAGAGTTACAGGAATTTGTGAAAGCGCATTATAGGGACGTTCATGTTGAAACATAGTACGTGTTTGTAGTAAGGAATATGAACGTAAATTAAAACTGTTTTAACACAACTCAATGAGTAGAAGGCAAATGATATTTAAATTATTCAGTTGTCTGGCGAGCGGGGCAACGTCGCAGTGTATACGATCGCCGATTGTTGGCGGCTTCTCAATAAAGAAGTAAGGAAAACACAGGGTGTTCCAAAACGATCTTTACAACTTTGATCATGGATATTTTAGAAACGTGTTAATAGGTGATGGTTCATTTATATATACATAAATTTAAAGGGCATCTTTTGATATTAAATTTTAAAAACCAACCAAAAATTGATATGATAACCGAAAAGTCCGAAAGAGAAAGTAAATAAAATTACTCAAACCCGGAAACTGAGTGTAAAATTCATACAATGGCTGCAAACGAGTGAAGAAACCGACTGCACGAAAAAACAATAGACTGACCAATCGATTGTTAAAAACAGTCAGTTGTCCTTCCAACTCTTCCACGCGCTGTCAGCAAGCACTTGTTTTCCGAGTATGATTATTGATATTACTGAAGTGTGTAACTAAGTAGCGTCGTGAAGTGTCAATTTTTTTCTGAAATAATAGTTTATTAGAGATTGGAGTGATCGTTTAAAGACGTTGCTGGAATGAATCGTAAGCTAACGGATTATTTTGGCAACCCTGAGCGTAGGGCCAAAAACTCTCGTAAAAGATCTGAAACTTGCGCTATAGAACTGGAACCGTCAAAGCCATGTGCATTTAGAGACTACAATTTCAACAACACAAAACAACTGGTAAGAGTCATATCTTCTTAATTTTAAATAACACTTCCTTCATGTTACTGAGATTTTTTTACTAGTAGTTATTAGTTAAATTATGTAGGATTAGCGCTATTATGTTTAATCGATAACAAATGATAAGAATACGACTGCTTGAAAACATAAAAGTGAGGTCAATTTTTTAAGACGCCATTCGTCTTTAAGGAGGAAAAATATTTTCTGCACAAACCAGCATTATTTAATTATTTTGTACTGAAAAATTACACTTTATTGTATTTTTTTTACTAAAGCTGGATATACGTATTTCTGGTATTAATAATATCAACAGAATTTGTAAGATGTGAAATAGTGGTTGTTTATTCTATGACTGAGGACACGACTGTGTATGCTGTAATGACATTTGTTTAATGTTGCAAACTTTTCAGAGATATACACGCTTTTACACAGTTTACAATGTGACAATGTTAAGACAGTTGTGAAAATGTCGCATCTTGTCCTCTGAAATTTAACTAATCCTAAACACAAGAATATTAAATTTTAACTAGAAGTTTCTTTACAAAATTATTCTTACAATTACATTATGATGTTGGTTAGTACTACGATAAATCATCCGATTCCGTTTCAAAGTTCGGTTCTATTTAGGATGACAATCAAGTCTACGGACGATGGTTAGTTTTGTGACAAGTTGAGCGAAAGATTACCCAAGTTTACAGTGGACCCAAGCTGGTGAACCAACAAGTTTACGCCTCTGCACGCGGTATTTACCTTTGCTGTGATGAGCTATCATATGCATGGCCGCCCTCTGCCTCTGAAATTCCTATAAAAGCTTATTAAACCTTTGCTGAATTTTTCCCTATGTTTCTCGTTCTGCGAGAAAATAAGTACTCATCCCTAGTCTTGGAATATGGCAATACACACACGCATGGCTGGAGCAGCGTGCATATTATAATGCCCTCTCAGTTCTTTCAAGAACAATTAACTAACTGTCTGGTTCGTTTCTCCGCTGTTGGAGCTAATTCCTAGCTGGACGTCAACCGCTGTGAACGCAGTGTTCACACAAATATCTCCTCTGCGTCGTACATAGCGTTATGTGCCCCGTTCTGGACTTGACGCCTGGTCAGAGAAGAGTCCTCGAAAATTTTCGTCATGTCTTTCTCGTAGCCGATCTGTCTCCCCACTTGGGTTCTTTCGTTCTCCGTGTCACGGCTTTTTTCGACCAATACGGTCAGAGTCACCTGTTCGGTCGGTCGTTGACTCCCGCCTTGGGCCGCGCCCAAAGCGCTTTCCGTGGTACCCCCTGTGGTGTGGCCTTCTCCTCTCCTCACAATTGCTTCCAAATCAAAACGTTTTTCCTCGCTGCTTGTCTCACCTTCTGCTCATAGACATGCATTACATGATCGGTGTGTTAATACCGTCGATTGAGTGTCATCCCTTTTGCATTACACACTTACAGGCAAATTTGCTCATTACCGCCAAAGGTGTCATATTCACCTTCCCGTTACCATATATATGGCGCTTATGTAAGGTGCTAAATTGACCTTCATTTATTCTGTCACCTTACAAATTATTCAAAGATCTACCAACTTTCAGTAGGCCGGCCGCTGGTGGCCAAGCGTTTCTAGGCGCTACAGTCTGGAACCCCGCGAGCGCTACGGTCGCAGGTTCGAGTCCTGCCTCGGGCATGGATGTGTGTGTTGTCCTTAGGTTAGTTAGGTTTAAGTAGTTCTAAGTTCTAGGGGACTTATGACCTCAGCAGTTGAGTCTCATAGTGCTCAGAGCCATTTGAACCATTTTTGAGCCAACATTCAGTAATAGTCTATAAACATGTGAGAGCATTTCAGAAGTTTCTAAAAGCTTTTCAGACTACTAGAACAAAGCTTATAGGACTGAAGTAAATAATGTGATGCGGACTCTTTCCCGGTTTTGCTGTTATTAATCTGACTGTGACCGACTGAAGGGCGGAATCAACCAACGACCTTCACTGACATAGATCGCTAATGTCGTGCTAAATTTTGAAGCCTTTCTGTAGGAACATTTCGCACAAAACTTCCAGGCAAAGACCAATAAATTAGGAGAAACTTAGATTTTATGTATCCTTGGACTCATAAATACCGTTCACAGACCAGTTTGACAAACAAATAAGAGTTACAGTATGTGAACTGTATTTTGACAGTCCTGAATTGGTAAAAGTCAGGTGATGGCAGTCACTTGTTCCAGGCTGCTGGTAACATCAGGTAGCTGAAACACTGTCTGAAGAAGCCATTGTTGTCTGCTTTCTTACTCTTTACTGCTTCACTGTTCTGTGTCTTTCTTTCTTGTCATTACTGTACGGAATTGCTGGAGTTAGTACCTTCATTAAGCATGTCAAAACACGAGACCATTTCAATACTGTTTACCGAGGGCGCCCATACGAATGTTTGTAGGGGGAGGGAGCAAGACCGAGGGATATAGGGTAATGTTAATGTTTTGCAAGACAAGTGGTGACTTTTTAGTGGTCATAATAAATTTAAATTTTTATATGTGTAAATAACGCTATATACTTTTGTGTTGAGCCACTTGTACGTAATACTGACATTTAAAGCATATTTAATTCACAGGAAGAAAGATCAGAAAGGACTGAAACATATTATGATCCATATGACATAGGAAGAGCTGTTAAAGGAGCCTTACGTGATGATGAGAAGCTTGAGTTTTTTAAGACCACTTGGAAGTCTCCTGCAAACTTTTCTTTTCCTACTCAATTAGAATGGAAGCAAAACCGAAGATTTAAGCATGAATGGATGAGCCAGTACAAATGGCTTTCATACAATAAAATGTTACGTGGTGGATTTTGAACTGCATGTGTTCTGTTTTCTCCTTCAGGTGCCGGAATCGGCTCACAGGTACTTATTACAGCTTTCGATTATTCTAAATAACTGAAACCTTTAGCTGGTTTGGTAAAAAACATAAATAACTTGGAGGTGTCGTTTTTAAATGGAAACACTTCAGACACAAAAACCTAATTATTCAAATAGTTTTCAGGCTTGGTTTCCCAGAAAAAATTTCCATGTTGCTATCATTTCGAGGGCTTGCAAGGTTTGGTGTTTGCGCTATTTTTTCTTTACTTAATTCTTTACCTAAGACATATTTAATTTATTTTTATAGGCGTTGAAAACACTGCTAAAAGAACCATTGGTCAAATACAAGAAGGCTACGGAAGATCTTCGTCATCACGAAAACACAAAATTTCACACATTTTCCATGGAGAAGGCTATAGAATTCACCAGGTCTATGCAATCAAGTAAAAAAAGTATTACCGTTGTCCTCGATACCAAGAAATCTTCAGTTATTGAAGAAAACCGCAGACGCTTGAGGCCTATTATAAAGACTATAGTCCTGTGTGCTAGAAATAACCTACCTTTACGAGGACATCGTGATCATGGTTTAATTCCTCAGCTAAAAGAAGAAAAAACTGATGATCTTCTAGAGGGAAAACATGGAGTGTTTCAGAGTCTTTTGGCTTTTCGTATGGATGCTGGAGATGAAGATTTAAAACTTCATTTCAGTACATGTGGCCGAAACAGTTCTACGATAAGGAACACAGTCCAAAACGAAGTCATACATTGCATTGGTGACGCTATTCGCTCCTCAATATCGATGGATGTGAAAAAGGCTAAATTTTTTAGCATTATATGTGATGAAACAACTGATGTCACCACTAGGCAACATATGACTTTTGTGTTAGGTACATTGACACAGAGACTTTTGTTACCAAAGAAGACTTTCTGGGTTTTACTGAGCTTAAATCAACTACTGGCACTACGGTTGCAGAAGCCATCGATGAAGAAGTCAAGACACTGGGGCTGAGCTATCATTATCTTTGTAGATAGGGCTATGATGGCGGCTCAAACATGGCTGGGAGATTTAAAGGAGTTCAAGCTCTTATTTTAAGTAAACAACCGTTGGCTATTTATACCCACTGTTTTAGCCACTCTTTGGACTTGTGCATTTCTAAGTCTTGTGATACTCCAATAGTCAGAAAAATGATGGGAATTGTAGGATCAGTTTCATCATTCTTGTCTGCCTCTGCAAACAGAAAAAGTTCGCTACAGGAAGTTATATCACGACTACCGTTCACAGAGTCAAAGAAAACAAAGTTGAAGGCAATGTGTCCCACAAGATGGGTGGGAAGACACGATACCCTTATTACTTTCAAGGAGCTATTGGTCCCGATCATGACCTTTCTTGACGAACTTTCAAGTAGTCGTGAAACCAACGCAGAAACGACTAGTAAAGCTTGCATGTTTAGCTCTGCTGTCCGAAGAGGAGACTTCGCAGTGGCGTTAGCAACTGCAGCATATTGCTTCTCTTTAGACTAAGCGAACAATGGATTTAACAACTGCCTTAAATCATGTCAATGATGTGCTTGAGGTGTTCAACAATACAAGAACGTATTCGGAAATAGAATTCGGAAGTATTTTTGAAGACGCTGTTAAACTGGCAGAAGATATTGGAAGTGTAATAGCAACGCCAAGGACTATTTCAACACAAACCAAAAGAGACAACGTTTCTGCTTCAAACGCCGAGGAATGCTTCAGGCCAACAGTATTTTTACCTGTTGTGGATCGTTTTATTGCCGAGCTAGAAACAAGATTTCTCTAAGATTTCCGCACCATATTACCACTTGAACTACTTATTCCTGCATACTGTTTAAAATACAATGTGGATGAAGTGATCCAGGCATCCGATGAATATGAACAGTTTTTGGACAGTTCTTCGCTTTTAATGAAAGGAGAACTGAAACTATGGAAGAAAAAGTGGGTTGATGAAAGTAAAAGACCTGAAACAGCATTAAAGAACTGTGACAAGTAGTTTTTCCCAAATGTGTATGTTTTACTCCAAATATTTGGGACTATTCCTGTCATCACAAGCACTCCTGAACGAAGCTTCTCTACTTTGAGACGAATAAAGACTTATTCGCGTAGCACAGTGGCGCAGGTGAGACTAAATGGATTGGCTCTTGCAAATATCCATAAAGAAGGAGATATGGACATTGAAAATCTCATTGACACATTCAGTAAAAAGAAACAGAGGCGAATGAGCATGACAAATTGGGCAGAAGACGGAAATATACAGTGAATTTTGTTACAGATCTTTTTTATATTCATGTCAAGTTCAAGTTTCTACATTCATGTCACCTTCTGTATCCAGAAAATTAATGAAAACTTATTTGTTGTAAGTTGACCTTTTTCATGGTTTATGTAATTTACAAAATATCCCATGTGAAAATAAGTTTCTTTTACGTTGAACTCCAAAACAGTTACCAAAAACTACTTTAAGCAACACCAACCTTTTGTTAGGTGATATTCCACTCGCCTAATACCTCCCCCCTCCCCCAATTAGCCCCCCCCCCTTGACCGACTTCTGGAACCGCCCCTGCTTCCAACCATTACAGACCATGGTTTCGACGTACCGCCGGCCGTGAAGTCACCGCCTTCCCTCGCAGCTGCCTGCCTGCCGGAACTGACTGGAGGTGCCGCCAGCAGAGGAGCCGCTTAACTCACCTGCCACGAGACGCGGCGCCCTCCCTGGTGGCGCACACGCCACTCGCTGCACGGTCTCCACCAGACATGCTGATAACCACAGGCCCTTATCGGTACTGTGCAACAAGGAGAGGAAGTGTGCACCGCACAACAAACATTTTTCTGCAATCAGCAGGAATCTTCTCTTTCTTCCTTACATGCAATACAAAAAGGGTTACTTAGATGCAAGAACGTAAAAGTCCTCATTTGACAAGTGAAATAAATAAATAAATAAATAAAGTGAATGAATTAATGTCCAGAAAGCAAGTGTAGCTCAGTTTCTAGAAAAAGTGTGTTTGAAGAAATTACAAGATATTATTAATACACTTGTTGACTATTTTCCCACATAACTGCCATACTGTTCACTTCATGTCGTGACACATGACACAGGCTTCTATATGACCCCTTCGAAGAACTCACCCTTCAGCTCCTTTCACAACTTTAGAACCTCTTTCTGCTCATCGGTCGATATTAAATTCCACTGACGTGTGCCTTCAGGAAGGCGAAAGGATGATAACGTTAAGGCACCAAATAAAGGGAATGCGGGAGGCGCGTTACTTCAAAACACCCCAACAAAATGAATCCAAGTGCGTCTTGTTGGCTAAGGCTGCGTGAGGACGGCGTTGTTGTGCAGCAAGCACGCTCCTCTCGTCAGCATTCCACTCCCTTTGTTTTGAATGCCCTTTTTGAGATGCTTTAGGATCTCACAGTATCTTTGTGCACTGATGGTCATACCCTGAGGCAAAAATTCGGATAAATGATGCAGTTTATGTCTCGAAACACTAAGACCATGATTCTTTTTTCCGAAATCGTGGTTTTGAATTTTTTGGCAAATCAGTCTGATGCCACTGTGTCAGGCGTGTAATAAGCGACCCACGTTTCATCTCCAGCCGATTTTTCTTGTGCTGCTGTGTCAGCTCTTTTGGAACCCATCTAGCGGAGTTTCCGGTGGACCTCCTTCAAGCTGTGTGTCTACCGTTCCACTCTCGAACGGCACGCGGGAAAAACGAGCACTTAAATTTTTCTGTGCGAGCCGTGATTTCTCCTATTTTATCGTGATGATCATTTCTCCCTATGTAGGTGGGTGCCAACAGAATATTTTCGCAATCGGAGGAGAAAATTGTTGATTGAAATTTCATGAGAAGATCCCGTCGCAACGAAAAACGCCTTTGTTTTAATGATTACCACTCCAATTCACGTATCGTCTCTGTGGAACTATCTCCCCTACTTCGTGACTATACAAAACGAGCTGCCCTTCTTTGTACTTTTTCGATGTCATCCGTCAGTCTCATATGATGCGGATCCCACACCGACAGCAATTCTCCAGAATAGGGCGGACAAGCGTGGTGTAAGCAGTCTCTTTAGTAGACCTGTTGCACCTTCTAAGTGTTCTGCCAATGAATGGCAGTCCTTGGTTTGCTCTACCCACAACATTATCTATGTGATCGTTCCAATTTAGGGTATTTATAATTGTAATCCCTAAGTATTTAGTTGAATTTACAGCCTTCAGATCTGAGTGACTTGTCGCGTAATCTAAATTTAGCGCATTTCTTTTAGTACTCATGTGAATAGCTACAAACTTTTATTTATTCAGGGTCAATTGCCACTTTTCGCACCATACAGATATCTCATCTAAATCATTTTGCGATGCGTTTTGGTCAGCTGATGACTTTACAAGACGGTAAATAACAGCATCATCTACAAACAATCTAAGACGGCTGCTGAGATCGTCTCCTATGTCGTTAATATATATCAGGAACAATAGAGGGCCTATAACACTTCCTTGGGGAACGCCGGATATTATTTCTGTTTTATTCGATGACTTTCCGTCTGTTACTACGAACTGTTATCTTTCTGACGGGAAATCACGAATCCGGTCGTACAAAAGAGGCGATATTCCATAGTCACTCAGTTTGATTAGAAGACACTTGTGAGGAGCGGTGTCGAAAGCCTTCTGGAAATCTCAGAATATGGTATCAATTTGACATCCCCTGTCGATAGGACTCATTACTTCATGAGTATAAAGAGCTAGTTGTGTTTCGCAAGAACGATACTTTCTGAATCCGTGCTGACTACGTATCAATAATTCGTTTATTTCGAGCTTCTTCATAATGTTCGAATACAGTATATGTTCCAAAACCCTACTGCAAATCAACGTTAGTGATATGGGCCTGTAATTCAACGGATTACACCTACTTCCCTTTTTGGGTATTGGTGTGACTTGAGCAATTTTCCTGTCTTTAGGTACGGATCTTTCTGTGGGCGAGCGGTTGCATATAATTGCTAAATATGGAGTTATTGTGTCAGCATACCCTGAGAGGAACCTCACTGGTATGCAATCTGGACCGGAAACCTTGCTTTTAGCAAGTTATATAAGCTGCTTTGCGACACCGAGGATATATATTTCTATGTTTCTCATCTTGGCAGTTGCTCTTGATTGAAATTCAGGAATATTTACTTCGTCTTCTTTGGTGAAGGAGTTGCGGAAAATCGTGTATAATAACTCTGCTTTAGTGGCACTGTCACCAGTGACTTCACCGTCTTTATCGCACAGTGAATGTATTGTTTGCATCATGCTTCTGGTGTGCTTTATGTATGACCAGAACCTCTTTGGGTTTTCTGCCAGATTTCGAGACAGTGTTTCGTTGTGGAAATTATTGAAAGCGTCTCGCATTGAAGTACGCACTACATTTCGAAGTTCTGCAAAACTTTACAAATCTTGGATATATTGCTTTGTTTTAAATTTGGCAAGCTTTTTTCGCTGCTTCTGCAACAACGATCTGACCGGTTTTGTGTACCATGGGGGATCAGTACCATCACTTATTAATTTATGTGGTGTATATCTCTCCATTGCTGTCGATACTATCTCTTTGAAATCATTCCACGACTTTTCTACACTTGCGTGATCAGATCGAGAGTAGTGGAGACTGTCTCTTAAAAAGGCGTTAAGAGCATTTTTATCAGCTTTTTGAAATAGATATACTTTGCGTTTCTTTTTTACGGTTGTAGGTGTTACGGTATTCAGCCTACCAGCAACTGCCTTCGCTATTCCCTGTATTCGTCACAACACTCACTATTTTTCCAGGATTATTTGTTGCTAAAAGGTCAAGTATGCTTTCGCAACCATTTACGCTTCGAGTGGGCTGATGTACTAATTGTTCAAAATAATTTTCTCAGAAAGCATTCAGTACAATTTCGGATGACGTTTTATGCCTGCCGCCGGCTTTAGACGTATAATTTTTTCCAGAATACCGAGAGTAGAATGAAGTCACCACCGACTATAATTGTATGGGCGGGGTACTTATTTGAAATGAGACTCAAGTTTTCTTTGAACTTTTCAGCAACTATGTCTTCTGAGTCGGGGGGGGGGGGGGGGGGGCGGTAAAACGGCCCAATTTATAGTTTAGTCCGATTGTTAAGTATGACCTCTGCCCAAAATATTTCGGAGGAGCTATCTACTTCAATTTCATTACAAGGCAAACTACTTCTGACAGCAATGAATATTCCACCACCAACTGTATTTAATTTATCCTTTCTGAACACTGTTAGATCGTTAGAAAAAACTTCTGCTGAGCTTATTTCCGGTTTTGTCCAGCTTTCTGCACCTACAACTATTTGAGTTTCATTGCTTTCTATTAGGGTTTAGAGCGGACGCCCTTTCTGTGGTTCCTTGTGGCCGTCTATCCTGAAAAACCGCCAGACCCTTCCACACAGCCTCCGCTACCCGCGTAGGCGCTTCCTGTGAGTACTGGACTCCTGACCTACTCAGCGGAACCCGGAAACCCAACATCCGATGGCGCAAGCCCGGGAATCTGCAGCCTACACGGTCACAGAACCGCCTGACCTCTGATTCGGCTCTGCACCAAAGGCACAAAGTCGGTTCTATCGACGATGATGCTGATGGAAAGCTCCGCCTTAATCTCGCAAGCAAGACTGGCAGTCTTGACAACTTCTGCTCGCCGGCCAAAACCAGAGAGAATCTCCTCCGGTCCAAAGCGACACACGTTATTGGTACCGACGTGAGCCACCACCTGCAGTTGGCTGCACCCTGTCCCCTTCATGTCATCCGGAAGCAGCCTTTCCACATCCAGAATGAGTTCCCCTGGTATGCACACAGAGTGTACACTTGCTTCCTTCTCCTTCTTGGCAGCCATGTTCCTAAGGAGCCCCATTACGCGCCTAACGTTGGAGCTCCCAACTACCAGCAAACCCACCCTCTGTGAACACCCAGACCTTGCGGGCCGAGAAATTTCCTCTGTAACAGGCTTGACGACTGCATCCGGCTCAGACAAATCGTCAGCAACAGATAATGCCCGAAACCTGTTCGTCAAACGAACCGGGGAGGCCCTACGATCGGCCCCTTGGTAAGCTTTTTTCTGCCTGCCAGACTTTGGAATGATCTCCCTTTCGAGCACGGGTGAGGGCTCAACTTCAGTGTAGGCAGTACCCGGGGCGGCCACAGCAGTAATCTGAAGGGGGGACACGTGGGACGTGCTCGACGTCTCTTGTATCCCCGCATCCGACCGCCTCAAGCTGTGTGATCGAATCCAACGCAGCCTGGAGCTGTGGGCGAAGGGTCGCCAACTCACCTCGCATCTGTACACAGCAATCACAGTTCCTATCCATTACTGTAGTCGCTCCTGTATGAAGTTCGTAATAATATACAACAAGAGAACGGTGTACTCGTCTTCTTAGCAGCAGGAACACGAGGTGCTCTGCCACTGATGGTCTGTCCGACACTGAGTTATACTAACCAAAACAAACAAAAGCCTGTACAATCCGAGGGTCAGTAGCAACACCGGTACTGTACGCTACACTGTTATTAAAATAAAAGTTTGTGCCGAGCAAGCACTCGAACATATAAGGAATTACAAAAATAATCTAGAATCTACACAGCTATCTGTAAATAAATGGAAGGTCTTCTTCTCCTCAGTTTGTGATGAAGATTGTTCCCACTCCACTAAACTCACCACTTAAACACACTCGTTCTGATCGTAGCACCTTGTCCAGTAACTGTTATGATTCGAGAAAAAATTTCATTAAATGTAATCCCCCCCCCCCCCCAACATCCCCCGCTTGAACCTCGGATCATGTCGTTGGTGGGGAGGCTTTCGTGGTCTCTGCGATATAGATAGCCATACCGTAGGTTCAACCAAAATGAAGGGGTATCTGTTAAGAGGCCAGACAAAGGTGTGGATCCTGAAGAGAGGCAGCAGCCTTATCAGTAGTTACATGGGCAACACTCTGGATAATTGACTGTTATGACCTTGTAACATCGTCCAAAATGGCCTGCTGTGCTGGCACTGCGAACGGCCGAAGACAAAGGGAAACTACAGGCGTAATTTTTCCCGATACCATGCAGCTTTACAGTATGGTTAACTGGTGAAGGCGTTCACTTGGGTAAAATATTCTTGAGGTAAAATAGTCCCCCATTTGGATCTCTGGGCGGAAACTATTCAGGAAGACATCGTTATCAGGAGAAAGAAAACTGCCGTTCTATGGATCGGAGAGTGGAACGTCAGATCCCTTAATCGGACAGGTAGGTTAGAAAATTTGAAAAGGGAAATGGATAGCATAAAGTTAGATGTAGTGGAACTAGTATAGATCGGTGGCAGGAGGACCAGGACTTCTAGGCAGGTGAATACAAGGTTATAAATACAAGGTCAGATATGGGTAATGCAGGAGTACGTTTAATAAGGAGTAGAAACATAGGAACACGGATAAGCTACTATGAAAAGACTAGCGAATGCATTATTGCAGTAAAGATAGACATGAAGCCCATGCCTACCACAGTAGTACAAGGTTGTATGCCAACTAGGTCAGCAGATGATGAAGAGATTGAAGAAACGTATGATGCGATAAAACAAATTAGTCAGGTAGTTAAGAGAAACGATAATTTAATAGTCGTGAGGCACTGGAATTCGATAGTAGGAAAAGGAAGAGAAGGAAAAGTGGTAGGTGAATATGGAGTGGGTGTAAAGAATGAAACAGGAATCCGCCTGGTAGAATTTTGCACACAGCTCCACTTACTCAGAGCTAACACATGGTTTAAGAATCATGAAACAAGGCTGCATGCGTGGAAGAGGTCTGCAGACACTAGAAGGTTTCAGATAGATTATATAATAATAAGACAGAGATTTGGCAACCAAGTTTTAAATTGTAAGACATTTCCAGTGGCAGAAGCGGACACTGACCACAATTTATTCGATACGAAATGTGGACTGAATCTGACGAAACTGCAAAAAGGTAGGAATTGAAGGAAATGGGACGTGGACAGACTGAAAGAACCAGGGGTTGTTGAGAGTTTCAGGGAGAGCAATAGAGACCGATTGACAAGAACAAGGGAAAGAAGTACAGTAGAAAAATATGGGTAGCTTTGAGAGATGAAATAGTGAAGGGAGTAGAGGATCAAGTAGGCAAAAATACGAGAGCTAGTGGAAATCATTGGGTAAAAGGGGAGATACTAAATTTAATTGATGAAAGGAGAAAATATGAAAATGAAGCTGGTGGAAATGAATACGAACATCGCAGAAATGAGATCGAGAGAACTGCTCGACAGAACTACCTGTATGAATATCAACAGCTAAGATGAAAAACCAGTCCTAAGCAATGAAGAAAAAGCAGAAAGGTGAAAGACGTACATACAGGGTCTATAGTAGTGCGATGTACTTGAGGGTAGTATTGTGGAAATAGAAGCGGACGCAGATGAAGATGAAATGGGAGGTATGATACTGCGGGAGGATTTGACAGAGCGCTCAAGGACCTAAGTCGAAACAAGACCCAGGGAGTAGACAATTTTCTGTTAGAACCACCTTGGGAGAGCCAACCAAGACAAAACTCTTACGTCTGGTGAGCAAGATGTATGAGGCAGATAAATACCCTCAGATTTGAAGAAGAAAATAACAATTCCAATTCCAAAGAAGGAAGGTGCTGACAGGTGTGAAAATTACTGAACTATCAGTTTAATAAGTCACGGTTGCTAAATACTAACACGGGTTCTTTACAAACGAATGAATAAACGGGTAGCAGCCGACCTCCGGGAAGATCAATTTGGATTCCGTAGAAATGTTGGAACACACTAGGCTATTCAGACCCTACGACTTATCTCAGAAAATAGGTTAAGGAAAAACAAAGCTACGTTTACAGCATTTGTAGACTTAGAGAAAGCTTTTGAGAATGTTGACTGGAACACTATCATTCAAACACTGAAGGTGGCAAGGGTGAAATACAGGGAGCGAAAGGCTATTTACAATTTGTACAGAATCCAGATGGCAGTTATCAAAGTCGAGGGACACGAGAAGGAAGCAGTGGTTGAGAAGGGAATGAGGCATGTTTGTAGCCTATCCCGATGTTGTTCAATCTGTATAGTGAACAGGCTGTAAACAAAAGAAAAATTTGAAGTAGGAATTGCAATCCGTGGAGAAGAAAGAAAAACTTTGCGGTTTTCCGCGACATTGTAATTCTGTCAGAGACAGCAAAAGGACCTGGAACAGAAATTGAGCCGGTCGTAGTGGCCGTGCGGTTCTAGGTGCTACAGTCTGGAGCCGAGCGACCGCTACGGTCGCACTTTCGAATCCTGCCTCGGGCATGGATGTGTGTGGTGTCCTTAGGCTATTTACGTTTAATTAGTTTTAAGTTCTAGGCGACTGTGACCTCAGAAGTTAAGGCGACTCCGGGCCATTTGAATCATTTGAACAAAAATTGAAAGGAATTGACAGTGTTTTGGAAGGATGATATAAGATGAAGATCAGTAGAAGGAAAACCAGGATAGTGGAATGTAGTTGAAATCAGTTGATGCTAAAGGAATTAGATCAGGAAATGGGACACTTAAAGTAATAGATTAGTATTGCCGTTTGGAAAGCAAAATAACTGATGATTGTCGAAGTAGAGAGGACACAAAATGTGGACTGGCTATGGAAAGGAAAGCGTTAAGAGAAATTTGTTAACATCGAGTATTGCTGTAAGTGTCAGGAAGTCTCTTCTGAAAATGTTTGCATGGAGTGTTGCCATGTATGGAAGTGAAACATGGACGATAAATATTATAGACAAGAAGAGAATAGAAATTTTAGAAATTGATGCTAACAGAAGAATGCTGAAGATTAAATGGGGAGGTCACGTAACTACTGAGGAGGTACTGAATAAGGCATTTGTGGCACAACATGAGTAGGAGAAGCTATTCACCAATTTAGTATTGGAGGGAAGTGTGGAGGGTAAAAATCGTAGAGGGATAGCAAGAGATGAAAACGCTAAGCAGATTTAGATGGATGCGGGTTGCAGTAGTTAGTCGGAAGTGAAGAGGCTTGTATAGGATGGAGTAGCAAGGAGATCATAGCACGTGCGTCGCACTTGCCGGAATTTCTTAACAACATATTTCACGCAACTGGAAACTACAACGCCAGTTTACGTACTACTGTGCTCCCGCGCTGCTCGTCCTGGTCAGTGCATCCGCCTCTACCATCAGTGTTGTTAACCCCCAAAAATCAGACAGGTCATTAGGTTACTGCTGACCTTGCCTCGTCTGTTAGTTCAGTGTAGAGACAATGTTAGAGATACTGTTAATTTTATGGATATTAGCCTTTTTCTCGAATTTCTCTCTTACGATTCCATTGCGAACTTGTAGGAATTTATTTTTGGGAATTTCCATTCATTCTTTAGCTACCGCCTTCAGAAAAGATACATGAAGTGTTAAGGTGTCATGAATCTGATACGTCTGCACACACATGGGATAAACAGTATGTTACAACATCTGCCTACAACACCTTTCATTGTCTGATAAACGGTGGGCGGCGGCAAATTCTGGATTTTATTGGACTATGTGTGAAATGCACACTTACTTGGCGAATAGGGTGCAGTTGTGATACTAGCTAACGAACGACAGATGTTTCCAGACGGACTCGTTTCCTTCAAGACTACCTTGCGTGTGCGTGGCGTAGAAAGTGCCGTTCAAAATGTGGAGGAACATGGGTATTTATTATGCCGAGTGAATCATTTTCTACACAAATCTCTAGCTTTGCAGAGAAAATGTATGTGTGTGTGTGTGTGTGTGTGTGTGTGTGTGTGTGTGTGTGTGTAGCTTCGATATTTGACTATGTAGATAGCTTTTGTGTCAAATCTAACAGAGGCCTCTTCAACATTCCTATCCCTAAAATAACAGTACACACATAAGGCAACCTTTCATGAAAGAAATGTTACATTTCTATATGCAAAACTGAGCTTAGTCTTGAATATTGAAAATTATGCATTGGGTGAATTCTACATAAAATGTGTAAGCTACTGAAGAAATTTGCTCAATGAATAAGATTATATATATATATATATATATATATATATATATATATATATATATATATATATATATATGGGTTCAAATAATATTCTAGTAGTAATACTGAAATTCGAGTAATTTAGAGAATGTATAGACTCCAAGGGACATTACATTTAAGGTAGATGAAATTCTTCTTTTTTGAATTTTGTATATGTGAAATGCCCTGCTAAGCCCCCAATACACGAGAAGTACTAGGAATTGTGGATGGGGGCCAGAACGAGCTGCAGTCAGTTACACTCCAAACATAACACTTTATTTAGTTGTACAAATATTACAGCGCAACTTCTAAGCTTGACTATCGACAGAAAACGTCTTTAAATCTAAAACGGCTGAAGGCCCATGAATCAAATACAACTGCTATAAATAATTTTTTTTGAGACAGAAGGCTATAGGCTTTAACGTTAAATAGTATTTAAGGCCAAGCGATGTAAGACTTGACTAGAAAGATGAATTAAGTTTTTTAAAAGCGGCTGAAGGCTGAAAAATTGAAAACAATGTAACTACAATAACCTTTCAATAGGCAGAAGGCCCAAGCTTAGTGACCGATAAGAAACCTTACTCCAAAATGGCTGAAAGCCTTTGTTTAAAAAAAAAAAAAAAACTGCAACCAATTTTCTAACGCAGTAGACTCAAAGCTTTTAACCTTAGATAGTATTTAAGCAAAAGTTATGTAGGACATGATAAGTAAGAATCCAAAATTTTAAAGCGGCTAAAGGCCCATCATTTTAAGAGCTATGTAACTATGATAAATGTTCGACTGGCAGAAGGCCCACAGTTTTATCTTGAAAGAACGTAATACTTGATAAGCAAGATCCTTAAAACTTAAAGTGGCTGAGGGCTCATACTTTTTAAAAACAATAAAACTACAATAAATTTTCAACAGGCAGAAAGACCACAGCTTTACCTTCCAAAAGGTAATACTTGATAAGATCCTTAAAACTTAAAATGGCTGAAGGCCGATGCTTTACAACAATACAATAAAATTTTCAAGAGGTAGGAGGCCCAAGCTCTATCTTCAGACAATGTAAGACTTGCTCAATTTAGAAAAATTTACCTTTAAAACGGCTGAAGGCCTTTGATTTTAAAAACACAATTACAAACATATAAATCCCAACCATCGGCTATGAGCCATTAAAATCACACAATTAAACGCCAACAAGAAAGGTTGTATAGGCAACGGCGCCCAGAACTTTCCAGGGGGCTCGGTCTGGCCTTGACATCTTAACGTTCACTTAGGTGAGACAAGAAGTCGGCCCAACTATACATGATCCACGGGCAACACAACCAAGAGACCTTCAGGGACCCACTGAGAAGACGACTTGCTAACCACCGACCAGTATACGAGGATTCCAAAGCCAAAACGTTACAGACACAGCCGCCCACAACCAAAAATATACATTAAGTTGTCTAAAACTACACACCAAGTTGGACAGCGACAACAGGTGAGGAAAGGACACTGCCTGAATTTACGTCAGCGACCAGGGCAGGTAACTGGAACACTGACGGCCACAAGGCAGAAAATTCCGCTGGTCCACTTGAATATCAGATCGACAAATATAGTTAATTCCACCTCACGGCAGCTAAATCTTCACCAACTCGAACACTCGCTGTTGCTCCCAGGAATACCGCCAAAAGCGAATCACCAACCAAGAGGACAATGTGAACAGACGTGGCTTCGGTAACTAAACCACCACTCAACTTCCATGTCCTGGGTCGGTGAGCCACGAACCCCGTAGCACTCTGAACAGCCCCCCCACACACTCCGACACTGCATAGAGGCCGCCAGCGGGCCTGGCCGACTGTGCCACATGGAGACTTGCTTGCTGATCCGCTCCAACCGACCGACTACTGCCAGTACGCTGACAACATTTAAAACAAGTTGTCAGTGGAAATGACACCAACTACACACACAGTTTGACAAACACTTGCGCGGAGACTTGAACGACACTCAGCAGTGGCTGTGCAATTACGAAGACAAATTGGGAGTCGATACACACATACAACCAACCCATAAGCGATCGGCGAGCCAATTCACGTCGTCCAGTAGGACAACTGACCGACGATCCACGAAGACAGTCCCCGGCTCAAGTGATGCGTGGCGGCAATTTTCGGGCGAGCCATGGACGTCCGGGCCTCACTGCTGCTCCAACCCGACTGAAGTAGTGTCGCGCCCCAACACCACGACTGGCAGGTGCGAACTGCCCTCCTGATACGTTCCAACTGACTCCACGACAGACGACAACCGGGAAGTCATAGCAGTGCAGCAAAGATAAGACATGAGGGCTATATCGATAGGCTCTGCTGCTGCTGCCGCTGACGGGCAGACAAAGTACCAACTCAGTGACAACAGAAATTGAAACTGACATACCGGGATGGCAACACGAAGGAAACACGATGTAAAATAAGAGATGGCACGAGCGCATGCCACGCACGGCTCAATATGGTTTAAGTGTTTTACTCTTGTAAGTAACACATAAAAATTGTGGTGACTAAGTCCTTAACAATTTTTTCCTTAGGTCCGGTTAAGGCAATTATTATAATTCCGATGCAAAGGCAGTCGTTATGCGACTAGTACAAAACAAGATGCTGACTATTTCAAAGTAGTTTACACAGACAAAAAACAAAGAAAATCCTTCGTGAATGCGGATATAATGTATCACTGTTAGGTATGAAACACATTTACGTTGAGTTCATCATATATATCGCTAGTGGAAACCATCAATGAACGAAATGTTCCTGAACAATGAAAAACTTATCATGTACTCGAAACAATACCTCCTCTCCTTTCTCTTTCAGGGAGTATATATTTTATAAATGCTGTCATGTGAAGAGAGAAGGCGTAGCGCTGAGAGACCAGTTCTTGCCGTAGCAGAGAAACCTAAGTAATAGCTAAGAACGAAAAAAGAAGATTTACGTGTATAGGTGATCGTAACACCTTTGTTGCACAGCTTGTAGTAATATTGAGTGGAGATATGCCAAGCTGTTCCCAGCATAGCGCTCTCACAAGTACTAAATGATTTGCTATTAATTTTGACGAATGTGTTATTTCCAAACGATATTCTTACTCGAGGATAACATAAATGCATTTGTGTATATTCTTACAGTAATAAGTCGTAAAAATCTCCCGTGACGCGGTGTTACTACGTTGGTACAGAATGTGGTACGAGAAGAAATGAAAACCCCTGCTAACAGCTATAGGTCAATATAATGGAATAAGACCCATCATCCGCTTGTTCTCTCTCTGCCACATATACAACATGTCGCTGCCACAGTAGGGAGATTTAATTTAAAGATAGGGTGTGCCGCCGGCTGCGTGCGTTAAAATCGAACAGTCGATACGCTGTGGCGGCTGTATCGCACCGGTTTTGTTGCGGGCCGCGGTCATTTGCGTCGGCTAATAACGCTGCTGTTCGCTTTTCACGAAAGCCACTAGAGCGGCTTCACCCGCAGTCTCCCGTGGAATGTCTCTGGAACAAATGCCGGTAGTACAGGGTCGAGAGGACAAATTATGGGGAGCTCCAATAGAAGCCGCGCTGCACGTCGGAACCGACCAGGAGGCCGTAGCGAACAAAGGGCCGACAGTCCTCCGAGGGACTGGGCAGACAGGCGAGCAGCGGCATCGCCTGTACCTTCCACTGAAACGTATCACTGAACTTGTTAGTATGCTACATACAGGGTGTCCAGAAAAGGGCTCCCTGATTTCAAAATTAAATATCTCGAAAACAAAGATCGATAGAGGAATGCAGTAAACGGTATGTTTATTATGAAAGCTGTAAGAAGTTTATACAGCAGTTTGAAATAATAGTTACAAAAGCTGCTAACAGATGGCGCTGTACGCTGTACACCTCATATCAGCATACATAAGTGAAATAATCGTATTAAAAAAATGATTTCAAAATGTTCGCCATTGGCACTGCAGAGGTGGCGCAAACGAAGAATGAAATTCGCCATCACATTTCGTAGTGTCTCAACCGTAATGGATTCACATGCCACAGAGATCGCCGAATCAAGCTCGTCCAGCGTGGCGGGATGCTTCGGGTAGACCATGTCTTTCACTGTGCCCCACAAAAAAACGTCACAGAGAGTCAAATCCGGCGAATATGGAGGCCAATCCATGCCTGCACCAGTAAATTTGGGATATTCCAAAGCAATGACTCGGTTCCCGAAGTATTCCTCAAGAAAGCGAAACACTTGTTCGGTCCGATGTGGTCGGGCTCCATCTTGCATAAACCATTCAGTACCTGGTCGATCCTCTAACTCTTGCTGTGTGGCGACAAATTGTTCCAAAATTGCAACGTAACGTGCACCAGTGACAGTTTCTCGAATGAAAAAAGGGCCAATAATGCCTCTGCTGCGTACTGCAGCCCACACAGTAACCTTAGGAGAATACAGGGGTTTCGCTTCACACCAACATGGCTTTTGGGAACCCCAATATCGCCAGTTCTGCTTATTCACGTATCCATTCAGGTGGAAGTGTGCTTCATCTGTAAACCAGATGCAGCCAACATCAAATCCTCCACTATCAATCATTGTGAGCATCTGATTAGCAAAGGCAACCCTTTGTTGCACAGCTCGTACGGGTATGGCCTGGTGCGTTTGAATTTTGAATGGGAACATGTGTAGGCTCTTTCTCAGTATTTTCTGCGTGCTGGAACGCTTCAAACCAGTCTCAGATGCAGTTCTACGGACGGATGACATTGGATTTCGCTGAATAATTCCAGAAACTGTGGCGATATTTTCAGGCGTAACTGCGGTTTGCTTGCGGCCAACATGCCCCAGTAGATCATCAGTTACGCTGCCTGTTCGTTGAAATTTTGCGAAGGGCGTACGAATGATTTTCGCATGGGGTCCTTTTGGAACATTAAATCGTGCTTTAAAACTTCCCCTCGTTGCCGTAGGACTCTCTTCTAACCTGTGGTACTCTAGCACCAGAAAAACGCGTTGTTCAATGGAGTACATGGTTTTAATTTCTTCCTTCGGTACGCTAACCTCCTCTCACGTTTCAATAGTGGAACTGATCGCTCTGGGCTTCGGATCACTATTTACACTAGGCATTACGTATGGCGATTACAGCGCCATCTGTTAGCAGCTTTTGTAACTATTATTTCAAACTGCTGTATAAACTTCTTACAGCTTTCACAATAAACATACCGTTTACTGCATTCCTCTGCCGATCTTTGTTTTCGAGATATTTAATTTTGAAATCAGGGAGTCCTTTTCTGGACACCCTGTATCTCGTCTTGGTAGCAGTGTCAGATGTGCCGCTGATGTTCTGAAATGGAATCGTGCACAGCGCGCGTCGTTTGCCCTGTGTAAGATTTGCCACATTCTCACGGAATCCTATGAACACGTGCCTTGCGCAATTCTAAGTCGCCTTAACAGAACACAAGGACATTTTGGAAGGAGAACGAAAGTTTGCTCTAGCCTGGTGTGTTCTAAATATTCTGCCTGTTTTCACTGAAATATTTCCAAGGTATGGTAGACAAGCTGTCGTTTGGAACGCCCGATAATCTTCCTTCTTCGGTCGATTGTGTGTCTGTAGCGCTCTCTCTACTTGCTGAGGTGGATAGCCATTCTTCAGAACCACTGTTCGCAGGTGTTCCATTCCCGTTTGTAGATTATCAGCATCCGAAATGTGATGGGCTTGGTGCATTAAGGCAACACTCAGCGTTTGTGCCGAATTGTGGGTACTAGTAGCTTGTAAAAACAGATCTGCGTGAATGGCCTTTCTAAACAGCAAATTCCGAAGTTTTCCATCGCTCTTACGTTGCAATAAGACGTCTGAAAACGGCAAGTGACATTTCCATACAAAAATGTATGTTTTCACGCACGAAGTTCAGGTGTTGAAGGAACTCTAGGAGAATGTCGAAACCATGAGGCCAAGCGATGAAAGTGTCAGCAATGTAACTTAAAAATGCTGTTGGGTTTGAAATACCTGAGGCGAATTCTTGCTCCTCAATACCATCCACTAAAAAACTGGACACCAGAGTTGAAAAAGGACCCCACATGGCGAAATTAGCAATTTTTTCAAAAATCTCATTGTTAAATAAGAATTACGTGAAGGAGAGCCTGTGCTCTGTAATGACTGAAGGTTCAAAGGTTACCATAAAAAAAGAAAAATCATTAATTATTAATATTGGCTGTAAGCCTCGTAACGTATGTACTTAGGTAGAGGCGGACAGAGCAAGGCACTTTCGTCAGTCTTTTAGGAGGTCGTAAGCATTGACAAACAGACGATTTCCCACTCACTGATTGCAAATTGGCGGTAAAAAACCATACAATCACGTGTCATCTGCAAGCAAACAGCCGTAACGCCATACATAAGGGCCCTCAAACGCCAAGCAATGCAAAGTTCAGCGGAGTTTGAAAGTTCCAGCGTACAGAGGAGATGCTGCAACAGCCGCCTCGAATAAACAGGACTACAGCAGAAAATTTGTAAGTGAGCAGTCAGACTGAGTTAACTTTGTGCACTAAGAAGGACTTAGAAAAAGTTGGCCTGTACGTACTTTTGGGCTTGCGTTATTTGTTTCCATCATACATCTGCCTGTATGTACCAGTGCCCATTTGTTACTTTCACCTTGACGAGTACTTGAACCTAAAGACTGGATGAGAGCAGTACACCACCTGGCACTTCCATGGTTCGTGGTCTGTAGTGCCATACATGGCTGTGAATTACCGAACCTTAACCAAGTTATAGGCTGGGGTGGCCATTTTTTCTGGTAATATGTTGGAGAATCTAATAAGCCTCAACCACGTTTTTATAAAGCAGTGTCTGCTCATTAGTGTGGTCGTTGAATGCAAATGAAAAAGCACTAGAAAGCAGACCTGTAAATCAACTCAGAGTGTCATCTCCATATCCATATCCTCGGCCTGAGTCTTTCTGTACTGTTTCTGTGATGGTGTAAGCTGGCGCCAGCGCAGCAGGCGGCAAAGAGGCTGCTAGAAGATTTATAGAGGCCAACGACAGACTCGCAGGAAACGCCACTCCCCCAGAGCCCTCTCTGCCGCCAGTATTTAGACAGACGCCGCAGACCACAAGGCCGTCTGTGGCACCAGTGACTTCCAGTCAGTCACCGAGTCGGAGCCATCAGTCGCAGCCCAGTGGGAGTCGCAGCCGCAGACGGTCACAGGCAGCACATAGCGACCAGAATAGGATACACAGTGGAGTTCTGCTTCACTTGAAGTGAGGCTAACGTGGACTATTACAGAGAGCTTGTACCACAACGACTATCTTGTCTTAAGTAACTTTCTGCTTTTATGAATAAAGAACCCAGTTAGTACGCGCTTGCAGTTTGTGTTATACAAACAGGGTAATGGACACCAATCAAGATACTCTCCTTGCTCCCTTGGTATAAGCCTACAGAGACAACGAGGCGACATAAAAGATGGCGACGAGCATAATTCAGAAGAAGATTTTACTTGCTCCCTTTGTGTTTTATCTTGTACGGCTGCTCATTGCTAATTTCTTGTTGTGTTCTTGCATGTATTCCGGGAGGGTAGCCGCAGACGTAATCAAATTTGTCTTGTCAGAGGCTCTGCTTGATTTTTTCTATAACGTATTCAGTAAACGATGGCTACCCCACCAGCTTCACCCCCTGCCCACGGGCCGCAGCCGTACACGGCCCATGTAATGGATCTAACTCAAGCTTTTCAGTTTCAGAAACAACAAATTGCTTCCTTGCCGATGACAGTACAGCCGGCCTTTGTGGTGGAGTGGTTCTAGGTGCTTCAGTCCGGAACCGCTTGCTGTTTGTCCGGTCACAGGTTCGAATCCTGTCTCGGGTACGGATGTGTGTTATGTCCTTAAGCTAGTTAGGTTTAAGTAGTTCTAAGTTCTAGGGGACTGATGACCGCAGATGTTAAGTCTCATAGTGCTTGGAGCCGTTTGGACGACGGTACAACTTATGGCTGCACGAGCAGCGTCGGTCGCACAACAACAACAAACTGACTGACATGCCCAAAAAGTGACATTAACGTTCCGGCAATTTCACGACACCGAAGAGGAATGACTCGAATACCTGACACAGTTCCAAGCACATTGTCAAGTTCATTTTGTACAAGGTACTGTGAAGCTACAATACTTTCTTTCGATTAAGGGGTCCCCAGTGTTCAGGTAAATACAAGAACTATTCACAACTGCGTCTCCCGACGAACTCAGCTATGCCCAGGTAAGTGCTGCATGAAACTAGTACTATGACCAGCAAGTCCAAGTAACTGCTGCCAAATATCAACTATTTCGTTTGCAGAAAAATCCAGAACGTACGTACCGTCATTGGTGCAAGAATTAACGTGCATGATTAGGAATTGTAAATTTAAGTGTAGTTGTGGCAACTCTTACAGTGACTTAATGATAAGGGGTGCTGTAACATTCAGTGTCCCTGATAGTAGAATACGGGAAAAGATCCTAAAGTATTCTGATCCATCAGTTCGTCAAGTGACGCAAATCTTAGAGCAATATGTTTCGGGTGCCATACCAGCCGATAAGTTTGACCAGGCCCCGGTTTGTCGCGTCGAGTCGCCCTTGCTCGTCACCGCCCCAAGAAGCCACATAAGAAGCGCGTACAGAGCCGCGCGGACAGCCACGTAAACAGGTAAACAGACCTGTGAGCTTCGTGAAGTCTTGCCCGTGGATCAGGGGTGGGCACGAGAACTGCCCGCGGGCACCGTGAGCCGCGAGGGCAACGCTGAGCAACTGTGAGGGCACGTAGTGCGGGTAGCAGAGCTGTGCGGCGTGGCTGGCCGCTCGGGCCCGCTCACTGCACGGGGGCAACCGTGGCACTGTGACAGCGCTTCGCACAGACAGCTGAGTATGGACAAGCTGGCGTACGTAGTCCGAGGTCGTTTCACGCGTGTGTGGCGTCCGTGAACTCGGGGCCGGTGCACGGTTATCGGGCACAACATGCATGTGTGGGACGTATGTGTAAAACGTACTTACCCGACGTTTGTGTATCCTGTGCCATGCAACGGTTGGCCATGTGCGGATGAAACAAAGTTTCTGACCATTGTAACACGTTCTACTTACATGGCCAGAAGTAGGTTACAGTCTTAAAGGATTCAGAAACTAACACATTTGTATTGTAAACGTTACGTTGTATTTACACAGACGTGTGTAGTTCAGAGGAGGGGTACTACGTACGAGTGGGACATAGACATCAATTGACATCATCCTGGATGTTTTTAAAATGATTCTGAACTAGCATCTCGATATTTGGTGTGAAATTACTGCCCATTAGGCGCACTGCATCAGTTAGATGAACGTCAGCAAGATACTCCTAAGTTTGGATTTTGTCAGTTTCGTTATGGAGATAACACGTTCGCACAGGTATGTCGTTCCAAAAAAAACTATACACACGAGCAGCTACTTTAAATAACAATTGACACTGTTCACGTGGAAAATATTTATAGAAGCTTTCCAAGGTTTCTGCAGTGCTAAACTTCTCCTTCAGCACACAGTTGCATTGAAAGTCAATGACTTGCAACTGTTTTTCCGGAGGCACATTTTCAACGTTAATTGGAAAAGGACTCCCAAAAATGTTGACATCGTATTACAGTCGATTTGCGTCCTCCAATCTACTATCAAACATGCCTTCGAGAGACTGTAGCACCGTTACAAAACCCATCAAAATGTTCTTTGAGCCTCTCCTGTTCCAAATTGTTTTCACTAACAACTACTGCCACGTTCGGGAAGTGTACTCATGACATTTCTAACAGTTGCTTGTCCACAAAAGTTGTTTCCTCTTAAATGCCAAAATAGTGCCAAACACTTCGCTAATTGCCGGCCGTTGTGGCCGTGCGGTTCTAGGCGCTTCAGTCTGGAGCCGTGTGACCGCTACGGTCGCAGGTTCGAATCCTGCCTCGGGAATGGATGTGTGTGATGTCCTTAGGTTAGTTAGGTTTAAGTAGTTCTAAGTTCTAGGGGACTGATGACCACAGATGTTAAGTCCCATAGTGCTCAGAGCCATTTGAACTATTTTTGAACTTCGCTAATTATCTTATTTCTACCTTGCAAAGCTACATTCAAGCTATTCAGATGTTTGGTTACGTCAGTTAAAAATGCAGGGTCTAAAATCCACTGTGTGTCGTCCAATTCTTTCACCGGTTTTCATTTCGTATCCTTGAATAACGATATATCTTTATGTAAATTAAAAAATCGTTCTAAAACAACACCTAGACTCAACCAGCGTATTTCACAAAAATATGGAACATCACCGTATTCACACTCGAGATCTGACAGGAACTAATTGAATTGTCTGTGTCCAAAACCGTGCGATCTGAGAATATTAACTGTTTTTATAACCACGTCCACGACACCAACTAGTTAGGCACATTTTGCTGGCATATTAACACGGTGAAGAACGCAATGTATTGCTGGTCATTCCTGCTGGACATTTACGGCTTTCAACTTTTTTCATAACAAAGCAACGACACCAGTATTATGACCAATCATTCCTAGAGCCCCATCTGTTGCAATAGATGAATAGATGAACGTTTTTCCCAACATAGCTCGTATTTCTGTATCGTATGTTCTACGCACGAAAATATATCGTCGACCGTTGTTGTGTAATGTATTGGCACTAAATCGAGGAGTTCCTCAATCACATTAAACAGAGCATCAGCTCCTCGCAAAAAGAGTGCAAGTTGAGCAAAGTGACATACATTAGTGCTTTTATTCAATGCTAATGAAAAGAAAACCAAATCTTTGATCCTGTTTCTCAATCGAGCTTCCACATCGTGTGCCATTTCTTCAATGCACCTGCAAACCGATCTCTTTGAAAGGGAACAGTTTCGTAATCAGGAAGACTTGCTGGGCACAAAATTGTTACGGCAGCAACAAAACATCCTTCCACAAATTCTCCGTCTCGGAAGGGCCTTGCTGTTTCAGCTATTTCAATAGCTACATGATAGCTTGCTGTCATCGCTGCATCGTTGTGGATGATGAGGTTTACGTCCTGTAAATACGTACAGGAGCAGGTAAAAGTGGCGGAAAATGTACATCACATATTATTATTAACAGTAATAATGTGAATCAATCTCATAATTACCTACATGTGTACATACGTCTTTGTCCTTTACCAGCTTCAGTTCGATAAGTTTGGCTGTTCTTTCTTCATTATTCAAACATACTGTAGCCTTCCCGTAAAGCACTTGATAATGTCGCCTCACATTGTACTTCTTCCATGAAGACAATGTTGGACTGCAAATCAAACACTGATGTTCACTTTGCGGTCCAACAAAAAAGTGCTTGGGTTGGGTTGTTTTTGGGGAGGAGACCAAACAGCGAGGTCATCGATCTCACCGAATTAGGAAAAGACGGGGAAGGAAGTCAAAGGTACCCTCCCGGCAAGAGCCTGGAACGATTTAGGGAGATCACGGAAAACATATATCAGGATGGCCGGACGCGGGATTGAACCGTCGTCGTTCGGTGATTTAACGCTGATACTGTGGAGGCAACAAAGGCCATCGTTACACTTTTTCAGCAGTTCATGTAGGAACCGGCGTTGACGGATGAAACAAGGGCCGCAACGGCTTGTGATCTGTGACTGAACAGAACTTGCGACAGTACAAATAGTGACGGAATTTCGTCACACCATACACAATTGATAGAGCCTCTTTTTCAATCTGCGAGTAATTGCACTGAGTTTGAGTGAGAAACTTTGAGGGAAATGCAATAGGTCTGTCGTGTGCATCAATTCTGTGCGAAAGCACAGCGCAGAAGCGTCGACTTGCAAAACTACAATCTTAACAGGGTCCAAATGTACTACACATCTCTCACTAAGCAAGGCATGTTTGAGTTTATGAAATGCGTCTTGACAGGCTTTAGTCCACACAAAAGCAGCATTTTTGCGACACAAGCGATGCAATGGAGCCGCGATCTGAGTGGCATTAGATATGAACCGAATGTAGTATGTCATCTTGCCTAGTACTGACTGCAATACAGATGCATTGTGAAGAACAGGCAGGTCATGGATTGCAAGCAAATGCGATTGGAGGGGCGCACACCCTGACTGTTTATCACATGACTTAGGCACTGTAGTTCAGTTTGAAAAAATGTCATTCTTTCCGAGACGACACTTGAGTCCTGCTCCTGACCACACTCGAAAAATGGTAAGCAAATTGGCAATGTGTTCCCTGGTGTACGACCTGAGACGACAATATCCTCAAGGTAATTTGAACAAAATGATAATTTTGCTATCAGCTGTTCCAAGTAACGTTGAAAAATCATGGTTCTAGAAGCACTGCCGAAGAGCAAACGCAAACACTTGAACAGGCTTAAGTGTGTATTTACAACAAAACACTTTCTGTGACTTCATTCAATGGAATTTGGAAGTAAGCTTCATGCAAATCTATCTCAGGAAAGTAACGTCCAGCACAAGCCTGTTCATGAGTTCCTCAGGGCGAGGTAACGGACAAGTGCCTGTGGGTTGGCTGTAGACTTGTAGTCAACGCAGACGCGAATACGATTAGAGGGCGTAGACAACAGAACTAGTGGACTTGCCCATTGACTAGCTGAAATGGGACCAATTACACCATTATCTTGCAATTCTTTCAATTCACTGGCTAGGCCGTGCATTGTTTTTCAATATAACGTGCGCTACAAAGTTATTAGCTTTCCCCATTCCTGAAATAGTTCATGAAGTTCTTTAAGTAAGCTAGCGACGTTGCCTCTTGGATCACAAGCCGATATGGAAAGTACGTTGTCTTGGATGTTAAGGCAAACAATTCAAAGGCATCTAACCCGAAAATATTCTCACTGTCACTTGATTTAAGCACAGTAACATTCACTGTCCTGGTGTGAGGTTTGTATGTGGCAAGCAAACTACACTGTCCAAGCACTGGAATTTCTTGTCCGCTGTGAGCAGTGAGGTGTTTTGCTAGATTTAGAAAGGCATGGTGAGCCAACTGCTCGTACGTTGGACGATGAAGCAAAGTGACTGAGGCACCTGTGTCTAACTGAAAGTTCACATGAATGCCAGCGATGCGTAAAGAGACAAATAGTTCGTTAGAACGTCGTTGAACAATACAAGGGCGAGAAGGAAACACAAACTTAATCTTACTTTTGTCAGAACCTGTTGCAGTTTTACAAAAAACAGCGTTCACCGAATGTCTACCAGCCTGTTTTTCCTGGGAGAGTGCAAAATTGGTTTCTTTGTGCCATTGCAAAATAACTGCTTGGACATGGCCTTCTTTTCCACATATGTAGCTCGTTGCATTACATGATGGGCAGTCCTGTCTTTTATGGCGAACAAAACATCTAGGACAGGGCTGGGCAAATACCGTTTAGCGAGCGCGGGCGCTCCCAGATGCCCGGAAGACCTGCCTCGCGGCTCTCCCCCACTCTCCCAGCCAGCAGAACCCCTGCCATCTACTCGCCCAGCCACGCACGTCACAGCACCGCGCAGAGTCACTCGGTCCGTTTACTTCCCCTCGTTTCTATTGTCTGTGTAGACATCGCGTTCGGTGTTTGTGATAAAACAGAACTAGTGGGTGGAAAATGGCTGAGGAGGAGCTGAAATCGTTGAAATGAAAGTCCGTTCAACCCATACTCGTAAATCCACAGTGGGAAGAAAAGTACGTTTCTGACAGAGCGAGGTGGCGAGTGGTTAACACACTGGACTCGGATTCGGGAAGACGACGGTTCAATCCCGCCTCCGGCCAGCAGATTTAGGTTTTCCGTGATTTCCCTAAATCGCTTCAGGCAAATGCCGGGATAGTTCCTTCGAAGGGCACGGCCGACTTCCTCCCCATTCTTCCCTAAACCGATGAGACCGATAACCGCGAAGTTTGGCCTCTTCCTGAAAATAACCCAACCCTCAGTATTAAACTGTGTGACCGGCTGCAGATCGTAGCACATGTCGGAACGAATGACGCCTGCCGCTTGGGTTCTGAGGCCATCCTTGGTTCCTTCCGGCGGCTGGCTGATTTGGTGAAGACAACCAGCATCGCACGCGGAGTGCAAGCTGAGTTTAATATCTGCAGCATAGTGCCCAGAGTCGATCGCGGTCCTCTGGTTTGGAGCCGTGTGGAGGGTCTAAACCAGAGGCTCAGACGACTCTGCGACTATAATGGTTGCAAATTAATCGACCTCCGTTATTGGGTGGAGAACTGTAGGGCCCCCCTAGACAGGTCAGGCGCGCACTACACACCGGAAGCAGCTACTAGGGTAGCAGAGTACGTGTGGCGTGCACACGGGGGTTTTTTAGGTTAGAGGGACCCCCCTTGGGCGAAACGATAAAATACCTGACGGCTTACCAGAGAGGACATTATCATCGTTGATAAAGAACGTCCGTCCTCAGAGACCAAAAACAGGAAAAGTTAACGTAATATTGGTAAACTGCAGGAGTATCCAGGGCAAGGTTCCTGAATTAGTATCTCTTATTGAAGGAAATAGTGCGCATATAGTATTAGGAACGGAAAGTTGGTCAAAACCGGAAGTGAACAGTAACGAAATCCTAGACACAGAATGGAATATATACCGCAAGGATAGGATAAACGCCAATGGTGGAGGAGTATTTATAGCAGTAAAGAATTCAATAATATCCAGTGAAGTTATTAGCGAATGCGAATGTGAAATAATCTGGGTTAAGTATCAAAGGTGGGTCAGATATGATAGTCGGATGCTTCTATAGACCACCTGCATCAGCAACCGTAGTAGTTGAGCGCCTCAGAGAGAACCTGCAGAACGTCGTGAAGAAGTTTCGTGATCATACTATTGTAATAGGGGGAGACTTCAATCTACCAGGTATAGAATGGGATAGTCACACAATCAGAACTGGAGCCAGGGACAGAGACTCTTGTGACATTATCCTGACTGCCTTGTCCGAGAATTACTTCGAGCAGATAGTTAGAGAACCAACTCGTGAAGCTAACGTTTTAGACCTCATAGCAACAAACAGACCGGAACTTTTCGACTCCGTGAATGTAGAAGAGGGTATCAGTGATCATAAGTCAGTGGTTGCATCAATGACTACAAGTGTAATAAGAAATGCCAAGAAAGGAAGGAAAATATATTTGCTTAACAAGAGTGATAGGGCACAAATCGCAGAATATCTGACTGACCACCATCAAACGTTCATTTCTGAGGAAGAGGATGTGGAACAAAAATGGAAAAAATTCAGAAACATCGTCCAGTACGCCTTAGATAAGTTCGTACCGACTAAGGTCCAAAGCGAGGGGAAAGATCCACCGTGGTATAACAATCATGTACGAAAGGTACTACGGAAACAAAGAAAGCTTCATCATAGGTTTAAGAGTAGTCGAATCATAGCTGATAAGGAAAAGCTGAACGAAGCGAAAAAGAGCGTAAAGAGAGCAATGAGAGAAGCATTCAACGAATTCGAACATAAAACATTGGCAAACAATCTAAACAAGAACCCTAAAAAGTTTTGGTCATATGTAAAATCGGTAAGCGGATCTAAATCCCCTATTCAGTCACTCGTTGACGACGATGGCACCGAAACAGAGGACGACCGAAGAAAGGCAGAAATACTGAATTCAGTGTTCCGAAACTGTTTCACTGCGGAAAATCGTAACACGGTCCCTGACTTCAGCCGTCGCACGGACGCCAAAATGGAAAATATTGAAATAAACGATATCGGAATTGAAAAACAACTGCTATCACTTAGTAGCGGAAAAGCATCCGGACCAGACGAGATACCCTTAAGATTTTACAGTGATTATGCTAAAGAACTTGCCCCCTTTCTATCAGCAATTTATCGTAGATCGCTGGAAGAACGTAAAGTACCTAGCGACTGGAAGAAAGCGCAGGTCGTTCCCATTTTCAAGAAGGGTCATAAATCAGATGCGAATAATTATAGGCCTATTTCGCTTACGTCAATCTGTTGTAGAATAATGGAACATGTTTTGTGTTCTCGTATTATGACGTTCTTAGATAATACAAAGCTCCTTCATCATAACCAACATGGATTCCGCAAACAGAGATCATGGATCATGTGAAACTCAGCTCGCCCTATTTGCCCAAGAAATTCACAGTGCCGTAGACACTGGCGAGCAGATTAATGCCGTATTCCTGGACTTCAGGAAGGCATTTGATACGGTTCCGCACTTACGTTTAGTGAAAAAAATACGAGCTTACGGAATATCGGACCAGGTTTGTGATTGGATTCAGGATTTCCTAGAAGAAAGAACACAACATGTCATTCTTAACGGTTCAAAATCTGCAGATGTAGAGGTAATTTCGGGAGTACCGCAGGGAAGCGTGATAGGACCTTTATTGTTTACAATATACATAAATGACTTAGTTGACAACATCGGTAGCTCCGTGAGGCTATTTGCAGATGACACGGTTGTCTACAAGAAAGTAGCAACATCAGAAGACTCGTACGTACTCCAGGAGGACTTGCAGAGGATTAATGCATGGTGCGACAGCTGGCAGCTTTCCCTAAACGTAGATAAATGTAATATAATGCGCATACATAGGGGCAGAAATCCATTCCAGTACGATTATGCCATAGGTGGTAAATCATTGGAAGCGGTAACGACCGTAAAATACTTAGGAGTTACTATCCGGAGCGATCTGAAGTGGAATGATCACATAAAACAAATAGTGGGAAAAGCAGGCGCCAGGTTGAGATTCATAGGAAGAATTCTAAGAAAATGTGACTCATCGACGAAAGAAGTAGCTTACAAAACGCTTGTTCGTCCGATTCTTGAGTATTGCTCATCAGTATGGGACCCTTACCAGGTTGGATTAATAGAAGAGATAGACATGATCCAGCGAAAAGCAGCGCGATTCGTCATGGGGACATTTAGTCAGCGCGAGAGCGTTACGGAGATGCTGAACAAGCTCCAGTGGCGGACACTTCAAGAAAGGCGTTACGCAATACGGAGAGGTTTATTATCGAAATTACGAGAGAGCACATTCCGGGAAGAGATGGGCAACATATTACTACCGCCCACATATATCTCGCGTAATGATCACAACGAAAAGATCCGAGAAATTAGAGCAAATACGGAGACTTACAAGCAGTCGTTCTTCCCACGCACAATTCGTGAATGGAACAGGGAAGGGGGGATCAGATAGTGGTACAATAAGTACCCTCCGCCACACACCGTAAGGTGGCTTGCGGAGTATAGATGTAGATGTAGATGTAGATGTAGACCTAAGGCAAAGCATGGCAATGTAGACGCCCTATCTCCCCTTCCGGTTGGCCCAGACTCTGATTTTCATGCATCTTGTTACCAAACCGATGCGCCGGACTCTGAATTGCTGGAATCTTTTCCCTTGCACTATAGAAAATTAGCACAGGCCACTGAAGCAGACACAGACTTCAACTTTTGTTGCGTTATATTCGCACGTCGCGAGCACGTTCATTGAACAGTATCTAGGACTCAGCTGTTCGCCGATACTTTGCTCGTCGGCATAACCTTTCAGTACAACAGGGAGTGATTCTAGTTCAAAATGACAGTGGACATTCCCGTGTGCTTATTCCAAAAGTGTTCCAAAAGGATGTGTTGCAATTGGTTGAGCAAGGAAATTGGGAAATGTTCGCACTAAACAGTTAGCGCGTTGGCACTGTACTTGGCAGATCATGGACGCCCACATTGAACAGATGACATCACGCTGTCGATCGTGTAAGAGAACCAATCCACTCCACCACAGACATTCGCAACTTGGCCTAAAACTCAATCGCCATCTCAACGAGTGCACATTGATTTACAGGATAATTTTGGTATACTCGTTTGCTCATAGTGGTAGACTCTTTTAGCAAGCTCCCATTTGTGGTGCCTATGAGCTCTATCACGTCACGTAGCACCATTCAAGCATTGTCCTCCACATTTTCCATGGAAATTTTGCCAGAAGTACTTGTTTCGGACAATGTACCACAGTGACTTGGAACAGTTTTGTGAACACAGCGGCATTCTTCTTCTAATAAGTGCTCCGTTTCACCCGCAGACCAACGGAGGAGCAGAACGCTGCATACGCACTTTCAAGCAACAGACGGCCAAGGTTCGCACCAGCCACACGCTAGAACATGTCTTGCAACTCTTTCTCGTCTCCTATAGCTCCCAACCACTAGACGGACCATCACCGGCGGAACTTCTGCATGGCTGCCGCCATCGGATGCTGCTACACTTGCTACACCCACCACAGCATCCATTACCGCCAATGGGCAGCAAGTATCGCTTTGCGCCGCGTGATCTTCTTCTGTTCAGGCTTTATGGCAACTGCGCGAGCTGGGAAAGAGGCGTAATCTGGAGGCGCACTGTCTGTCCTATGTATTTGATTGCAGGTCCCGATGGTCTGCCACGCCGTCAGCACATGTCATTTGCCTCACGATCCTGCTCCTTTTCTTCCCCCAGATTCGCTACTTCACGTTACCACGCGACCTTCACAGTTACCCGCTGGTGCCAGGGCACCCCAGTAGGAGCGGATGCAGGATGCGCCCTCGCCCCGCCGTCCCAGCTCGCCGACCCCATGTACCTGGAACCACCATCGCCGTCGCCGCCGTCGCCCCAGCACAATCCCTCAGGCCTGGACATGTGACCTGGCAGCGGTTTTCCGGAGGATTTTCGTGTTGCCCCACAAGTCAGATGGCGGGGTACGGTCGGGAGTGCGCCGTCCTGGACAGTCAAGGCTCCTGACTCACCCTTACGTCCATCGTCCTGTTTCCCTGCCTGTTGTCATTCGCACGACAATGGTGCAGCATTTAGGGGGAGGGGGCAGTAATGTGGTGACGTAAGCTGGTGCCAGCACACCAGCCAGGAAAGAGATTGTGAGAAGAGCGATAGAGGCCAATGACAGACTGCCAGAAGATGCGCCACCAACGCCCTCTCGACTGCCAGTATTTAGATAGCTCCCGCAGACTGGAAGGCCAGTCTGTGGCACCAGTGAGCTCCAGTCAGTCATCGAGCCAGTCACCGAGTCGGTGCCATCAGTCGCAGCCCAGTGGGAGTCGCCTCGCAGACACTCATAGGCAGCACATAGCGGTCACAATAGTGTACACAGCAGTGAGGCTAATGTGGACCATTACAGAGAGCTTGTACCACTACAACTATCTTGAGTTAAGTAACTTTCTGTTTTTATGAATAAAGAACCCAGTTAATGTACGCATGATGCTTGTGTTATAGGAACAGGATACCGGCCACCAATCAACATCCTCTCCTTGCTCCCTTGGCACTACAAGCCTACAGAGACAACGAGACGACATAAAAGTTCCCAGCCACAGAGACGTGGTGAGTCTCAGTTTGAGCCAATCGCTGTTTCACTCAGCTGTGCCGCCGCTCGCGTGGGAAAACATGGATGGCCTCAAAATCCCAAGTCAACTCCGACCTGAGAGTGAGCTTCTAAAGTAAGTACGACAACTCGAACATGGCTGTAGCGTCAGCCCCAAACCTGTTGCTGATCATTCAGTGACATGAAGAGAGGCACATTTGTAAAAAGTAAAACTGCACCGTGCCTTTCCATCCTAAATGGCTGATCGATGATAAATCACCAGAATTTCTTATATGTTGTGAATCCTTGCCTACAATGGGTATGAGTAAGGACAGCAAGTACTTGATAATTTCATAAGTGGCTGCTCCAATGCTGCTCATTATAGGACATGAACGAGATCTTCTTGTAGAGCTTGGGCAGTCCATACAGCTTACGTGGAACTGAAATATTTGGTCCTAGTCTCTTAAAGACATCCCTTCGTAGAGAAGTGTCAGAAATTCTACTGTTATTCACAATACTTTTCAGTTCCATCCAAGAGGTTTTGCAGCCTCTTGCAACAGACACAGCAGAGAAAATTTGTCGGGAGGACTGCCATGTGTGGACGAGAGCCACACAACCAAAAACCAACATCTTTCCATATAGAGGCCCCTGTAACTCACGAGCAGATAGGGATACAGTACTACTGACGTCAGATAAAGTAACGCTATTGCACCGATGTCACGGGCTATATTAATAAGATTAATGATTTATTGTGTCTCAACACATCGCAAGGTCTATAAGGGCCCTGCTAAATAAATGAAGTGGAAAACAGCAGAACTTGTATTGTACTGCAGGAAACAAGGGAAAGGATGCTGTTATGGGTGACCATACCCTTGTTTTACACACAAATGCACACGTGGATTAACATGGTTCTTTATTTACATGATGCTCCTACTTCACTTGAATAGTCCTAGTTCGTGGTACAAGCTCATCAGCAAAAGTCCTCTTGCATATAGTATCGGTAATCTTGCTATTACAAACTTTCGTCACTAATCTGGTCACTATGCACTGTCGTAGCCTGAGTGAGCCAGTGAGACACTCCGGTCAACAGCAGTGGCCTAAACACGTGCTGTAGAGAGGGCGTTGGCGCCGTGTTGCTTGTTGACGCGTCTCTGGTCTCTCTCCTGGTCGGCGTGCTTCATCCACCACCTTCTATCGATATTCGCGCTACGTCTTTGCCGACCAGTGTGCTGGTGACAGCTGACACCAGCACAGAACTTCTACCTGTTCTCTACCAAAGGATGTCATCAAGAGACTGAGATCAACTACTCCTAAGTCACCTATGCTGGATGGATTGCGAACCATCCACAAAGATGGTGCGACTTTACGTCCAGTAGAGTGCAATGTTGGGGCGACCGCTTGTGGTTTAGTTAAGCTCTTGATGTCTTTACTCAAACCCATTGTAGGCAGGTGTCCACATCACGTAAGACATTCTGGTGATATTATCAGCATTCAGTCACTTGTGCTGGAAAGCATGTAGTCATTTTGATGTTTTATCTACATCTCATCGGCCACAGATCTGAGGCTGGCGTTGCAACATTGGTCGAGCTCACACTCTCCACGAAGTACTTTTACTTGATAATGATTTTTTAACAATCTGACGGTTTCGCCACGGGGAACACTTCTTCTCCACTAGTGGCCTATCGTTTTATAGAAGATTTTGAGGTGCAAGCGCTTGCCTCAACTATTTTGAAACCAACTGTGTTTTGGCGGTACGTTAGTGACACTTTTATGGTTTGGCCTCTTAGACAGTCTATGAGAGTTGCTTCAAAATCTGAACTTCATCCATTAAGACACAAAATTTACTCTGTAGATGGAGAAAGATTGTTGCTTACCGTTTTTATACGTCTTGTAGCGAAGTAAGAGCGATGGCACACTTGGGCAATCGGTGTTTCGAAAGCCCATGCATACAGATTCTATCTGCAAGATAGCTAATTGCCACCATCTAGTGCAAACGACGGACGTTCTGAATGCCTTGGTGCACGCCTTAGTGTCACCTAGTATGCATCTAGGATGCCGATAACCTGCAAACGTAATTGGAACACCAGCGAACTGTTGTCCTGAACAATGGATATTCTTCTCAACAAGGACAAGCAATGCTACAGGTGAACAAACTAACAAACAAGGAAAGAGAACAGGTCTTCAAAAAGACAGCTTATTTACCATGCATTGGAAATGTTTCAATGAAAATAAGCAGGATATTCAGAAGACATGAAGTTAAAGTAATCTTTCGTCCTCCTTCCAAAATATCCGTGCCGTTTTAGCTGTTAAGTCGACTTAGAATTGCGCAAGGTAGGTGTTCGCAGGATTCCCTGCGAATGTGTCAGATCTTACACAGCTTTTGGAGCTCCACCAACACTGAATCAGTGGGAATACGACTGATTCTGTTATTAACTGAAATGGCGGTTTTCAGTTAAATCTTGCATGAAATTCTGTCATAGGAGAATTTTGTGGTCTGTGTAGCCGGAATCGTGCTACGATTTTAACATACTAAGACAAACTTTTTGATATGTATGAGACGATCTCTCATTACGGAGTTTTCGCGGATCAGCAGACAGACCTGTAGCGAAATCACAACGCATGCGTAACGTCAACTAGATACACCATGCATGTGGCGACGGGACCTTACGTATGATAACTCAGCGCATTTTCGCCTGTTTTTCTTTTTTTTTTTCCATCAGTCAACTGACTGGTTTGATGCGGCCCACCACGATTTCCTTTCCTGTGCTAACCTCTTCATCTCAGAGTAGCACTTGCAACCTACGTCCTCAATTATTTGCTTGACGTATTCCAGTCTCTGTCTTCCTCTACAGTTTTTGCTCTCTACAGCTCCCTCTAGTACCATGGAAGTCATTCTCTCATGTCTTAGCAGATGTTCTATCATCCTGTCCCTTCTCCTTATCGGTGTTTTACACATATTCCTTTCCTCTCCGATTCTGCGTAGAACCTCCTCATTCCTTACCTTATCAGTCCACCTAATTTTCAACATTCGTCTATAGCACCACATCTCAAATGCTTCGATTCTCTTCTGTTTCGGTTTTCCCACAGTCCATGTTTCACTACCATACAATGCATTTCTCCAGACGTACATCCTCAGAAATTTCTTCCTCAAATTAAGGCCGGTATTTGATATTAGTAGACTTCTCTTGGTCAGAAATGCTTTTTTTGCCATAGCGAGTCTGCTTTTGATGTCCTCCTTGCTCCGTCCGTCATTGGTTATTTTACTGCCTAGGTAGCAGAATTCCTTATCGTCATTGACTTCGTGACCATCAATCCTGATGTTAAGTTTCTCGCTGTTCTCATTTCTACTACTTCTCATTACCTTTGTCTTTCTCCAACTTACTCTCAAACCATACTGTGCACTCATTAGACTGTTCATTCCGTTCAGCAGATCATTTAATTCTTCTTCACTTTCACTTAGGATAGCAATGTCATCAGCGAATCGAATCATTGATATCCTTTCACCTTGTATTTTAATTCCACCCCTGAACCTTTCTTTTATTTCCATCATTGCTTCCTCGATGTACAGATGGAAGAGTAGGGGCGAAAGGCTACAGCCTTGTCTTACACCCTTCTTAATACGAGCACTTCGTTCTTGATCGTCCACTCTTATTATTCCCTTTTGGTTGTTGTACACATTGTATATGACCCGTCTCTCCCTATAGCTTACCCCACACCATGATGCCGGGTGTTGGCCCTGTGTGCCTCGGTCGTATGCAGTCCTGATTGTGGCGCTCACCTGCACGGCGCCAAACACGCATACGACCATCATTGGCACCAAGGCAGAAGCGACTCTCATCGCTGAAGACGACACGTCTCCATTCGTCCCTCCATTCACGCCTGTCGCGACACCACTGGAGGCGGGCTGCACGATGTTGGGGCGTGAGCGGAAGACGGCCTAACGGTGTGCGGGACCGTAGCCCAGCTTCATGGAGACGGTTGCGAATGGTCCTCGCCGATACCCCAGGAGCAACAGTGTCCCTAATTTGCTGGGAAGTGGCGGTGCGGTCCCCTACGGCACTACGTAGGATCGTACGGTCTTGGCGTGCATCCGTGCGTCGCTGCGGTCCGGTCCCAGGTCGACGGGCACGTGCACCTTCCGCCGACCACTGGCGACAACATCGATGTACTGTGGAGACCTCACGCCCCACGTGTTGAGCAATTCGGCGGTACGTCCACCCGGCCTCCCGCATGCCCACTATACGCCCTCGCTCAAAGTCCGTCAACTGCACATACGGTTCACGTCCACGCTGTCGCGGCATGCTACCAGTGTTAAAGACTGCGATGGAGCTCCGTATGCCACGGCAAACTGGCTGACACTGACGGCGGCGGTGCACAAATGCTGCGCAGCTAGCGCCATTCGACGGCCAACACCGCGGTTCCTGGTGTGTCCGCTGTGCCGTGCGTGTGATCATTGCTTGTACAGCCCTCTCGCAGTGTCCGGAGCAAGTATGGTGGGTCTGACACACCGGTGTCAATGTGTTCTTTTTTCCATTTCCAGGAGTGTATTCTACACACCAACGTGAATAGTCGTTTTGTTGGCACTTCCCCCAATGATTTTAGAAATTGTGATGGAATGTTATCTATCCCTTCTGCCTTATTTGACCGTAAGTCCTCCAAAGCTCTTTTAAATTCCGATTCTAATACTGGATCCCCTATCTCTTCTAAATCGACTCCTGTTTCTTCTTCTATCACATCAGACAAATCTTCACCCTCATAGAGGCTTTCAATGTATTCTTTCCACCTATCTGCTCTCTCCTCTGCATTTAACAGTGGAATTCCCGTTGCACTCTTAATATTACCACCGTTGCTTTTAATGTCATCAAAGGTTGTTTTGACTTTCCTGTATGCTGAGTCTGTCCTTCCGACAGTCATATCTTTTTCGATGTCTTCACATTTTTCCTGGAGCCATTTCGTCTTAGCTTCCTGGCACTTCCTATTTATTTCATTCCTCAGCGGCTTGTATTTCTGTATTCCTGATTTTCCCGTAACATGTTTATACTTCCTCTTTTCATCAATCAACTAACGTATTTCTTCTGTTATCCTTGGTTTCTTCGCAGCTACCTCCTTTGTACCTATGTTTTCCTTCCCAATGTGATGGCCCTTTTTAGAGATGTCCATTCCTCTTCAACTGTACTGCCTACTGCGCTATTCCTTATTGCTGTATCTATAGCGTTAGAGAACTTCAAACGTATCTCGTCATTCCTTAGTACTTCCGTATCCCACTTCTTTGTGTATTGATTCTTCCTGATTAATGTCTTGAACTTCAGCCTACTCATCATCACTACTATATTGTGGTCTGAGTCTACATCTGCTCCTGGGTACGCCTTACAATCCAGTATCTGATTTCGGAATCTCTGTCTGACCATGACGTAATCTAATTGAAATCTTGCCGTATCTCCCGGCCTTTTCCAAGTATACCTCCTCCTTTTGTGATTATTGGACAGGGTATTCGCTATTACTAGCTGAAACTTGTCACAGAACTCAATTAGTCTTTCTCCTCTTTCATTCCTTGTCCCAAGCCCATATTCTCCTGTAACCTTTTCTTCTACTCCTTCCCCTACAACTGCATTCCAGTCGCCCATGACTATTAGATTTTCGTCCCGCTTTACATACTGCACTACCCTTTCAATATCCTCATACACTTTCTATATCTGTTCATCTTCAGCTTGCGACGTCGGCATGTATACTTGAACTATTGTTGTCGGTGTTGGTCTGCTGTCGATTCTGATTAGAACAACCTGGTCACTGAACTGTTCACAGTAACACACCCTCTGCCCTATCTTCCTATTCATAACGAATCCTACACCTGTTATATCATTTTCTGCTGCTGTTGATATTTCCCGATACTCATCTGACCAGAAATCCTTGTCTTCCTTCCACTTCACTTCACTGGCCCCTACTATATCTAGATTGAGCCTTTGCATTTCCCTTTTCAGAGTTTCTAGTTTCCCTACCACGTTCAAGCTTCTGACATTCCACGCCCCGACTCGTTGAACGTTATCCTTTCGTTGCTTATTCAATCTTTTTCTCATGGATTCCTCCCCCTTGGCAGTCCCCTCCCGGAGATCCGAATGGGGGACTATTCCGGAATCTTTTGCCAAAGGAGAGATCATCATGATACTTCTTCAATTACAGGCACATGTCCTGTGGATACACGTTACGTGTCTTTAATGCAGTTGTTTCCATTGCCTTCTGCATCCTCATGACGTTGATCATTGCTGATTCTTCCGCCTTTAAGGGCAATTTCCCACCCCTAAGACAAGAGAGTGCCCTGAACCTCTATCCGCTCCTCCGCCCTCTTTGACAAGGCCGTTGGCAGAATGAGGCTGACTTCTTATGCCGGAAGTCCTCGGTCGCCAATGCTGATTGTTTATCAAAATGTAGGCAGTGGCGGGGATCGAACCCGGGACCGAAGACGTTTTCATTATGAATCAAAGACGCTACCCCCTTTTTTTTTTTTTTTTTTTTTTTTAACACTACCCCCTTTTTTTCTGTCGCGCTTACCACATTTTTTTTTATTTTTATTTTTTATTTTTAAGAGTGTTCAGATATGGGTAGGTGGAGACAAGGCGGGCAGGGGTCGAAACCCGAGGCCTGGCCGCGATGTCTCCCCCCTCCCGTCCCAGAAACACTCACTCAAAGTAGCTTTTTGATTTTTTTTTATTTATATTTTTTTTTACCAGGAAAAGGGTAAATGGAAAAAAAGGATCTTTATTGGTACAAACTTAAATACAACAGAAATGCCATCCTTCCGGCGAAAATAACACAAGACAATATACTCGTACAAGGCGAGGAATTTTTTTTTTATGAACATGGTGTAGGGAAAAAAAGAATAATAGGTCTGATGTAATCTAAGAGGTGTGAAGCAATATACAGTGGAGTGAGGGAAAGACCAGTGTTGTCTGGGGTAGTGCATTAAAGAAAGGAGGCCCGTGTCCATGCGCCTACTCCACTGTGGGTTACAATGTAGAAAGTAGCGCGGGGAGTCTCAGATGTCAGCAGGGGGGGCGGGAGTGCTGTCGGCGTGTGGCACCATCCAACTGAGCGGGGGTGAAGTAAAGATCGCGTGTAGGTAATTGGCGAAGAAGGCGCGGTAGCGCGGTCGCTGTTCGACTTCACTGTGGGCAGTTTGTAAGTACTGCCAGAAATCAAGGCGTGATTTGTCGCCACCATTATACATGTAGGTGATCGTCCATCCCTTGACCCAGACAATCGCATGATTTTTGGAAGCGGGGAAATAAGTATTCTCAGGATGAATAAAAGTCCATGGGTCAATCGAGTCCGGCGGAACGCGGAGGTAACAGGCAACGAACTGTCGGGCAAGTTTCCAGACGTCACTGGTGGCAGTACAAGTCAGTTGATGGACATCGTCATCCACGAGGTGGCAAATGGAACAAAGTGGAGAGTCCTGTAGTCCGATGGCGTGAAGGCGATGGTTTGTGGCGAATTTTTCATTTGCGACTTGGTACCATGTTGCCCGGACGTTGGAGGGAAGAAAAGGCTGGTGGATGTGACGCCAAACCGTTGGCCACCGCGTGGACGGATGTCTCAGTTCGATATTGTTGTTGGATATGGAACGAAGGAGAGGGGTGTAAAAATCTTTAGGTCGAGGAGAACGCGTGGTCGGTAAGTGTGTGTGAGCATAACTGAAGTCGACGATGAAATCAGAAACGTGCGTCAGATGGTGCTTGATGTGTCCGACTGGTACTGGTGGTGTTATGGTCGCGGGCACAAGAATTTCCAGCAAGCTGCGCGTAAGGGAGGTGCCCCCGTGCCACTGCTTGCGCATGGTGGACATGTACAAGGACGCCGCTCGGAGTCGCACATTGACAAGGCCGAGGCCTCCTGCTCGCGGGGGAAGGGTGAGCGTGTCGCAGCGGACCTTAAAGATCGTACCGGCTGTAAGGAAGTATCCGAGGGCAGCCTGGAGGCTGCGTCCAATAGTTGATGGCAGCGGGAGGACCTGTGCGATGTGGACCATTCTGGCCGCCACATGTTGATTGAGGTATTGGACACGTTGTAAAGAATCGAGTCGTCGGAGAAGATTTTGTCGCACCGTCGTGCGGATAGTTTGGAGTGCACGCCGAAAATTGATGGCAGCGGAGCGGCGCACGGTGGAGGTGAAAATGATACCAAGATATCGTAGTTGTTGTACACACGGGAGAGGTGCTAAGTCTTCATGTGAGAGGCCGCGTCCAATGGGCATCGCCGCGGATTTAGCCACATTCATGTTACTGCCCGCTGCAGTGCCGTACGTTGATATCAAATCAAGTACCGTGTGTGTTTCACTCCGTGAGCGGATCAAGAGGAGGAGGTCGTCCGCATACGCACGACATCGAAAACTGTGCTGTCGCAAAGTGAGACCAGAAAGGTGGCTCGTCAGACTCCCGATGAGTGGCTCCAGGCTTATGGCATACAGTAGGGTCGAAAGTGGGCAGCCTTGCCGTACGGAACGCCGGATCGCCACTGGTCCCGCCACACGCCCGTTAACCTGAATCAGAGATTCGGCGGTGCCGTACAGGCGCCGGATCACGTCGATAAAGGCTGGTGGAAAACCCATGCGGTTCATCACTGAGAACAGAAAAAGATGCCGCAATTTGTCGAATGCGCTGTCAAAATCAATGGCAACCACTGCGGCGCGGAGTCTGCACGCCGCTGCCAGTGCAATTAAATCGCGACATTCTCCTGTGGCCGTTTGTACATTAACTGAGCCGCCCGGAGTTGTCTGTTCCGGGGATAGAATGCTAGGCAGGATCTTGCGGCATCGCGTTGCCAGTAGGCGTGTAAAAATTTTACAGTCTGCGTTAAGCAGAGTCAGGGGACGGTAATGTGCTGTCGTCACACCTGGTGTCGGTTTGTGGATGGGTATAATAATTCCCGTGACGAAGGACGGCGGTACGGCGTTCCCTATCGTCAGCAGTTCATTAAACATCGTTGTCCACCGTGATGCCATTAGTGTGAAGAAAGCGCGATAAAATTCTATCGGCAATCCGTCGACAAAAGGTGACTTATTCAGAGCACCTTTTTTGATTGCATCGTGGATTTCTTCACGCGCAATGGGCTCCATCAGCTCGTCCGCTTCGTCGCTGGTGAGGGTGCGAGTTACGTGTGGTAACACAGACACCTCAGCGTGGTTGTTGGTAGTCTCCTCCTGGTACATTGTGCGGTAGTGGTCGACAAAGGCACTGACGATTTCGGCCTGGCAAGTGACGTGCTGGCCGCGACAGGTGGTGATCTCGGTGATGAGTTGTCGTCGTCGATGTTTCCTATCGGAGGCGATATGATGCATGGTCGGATGTTCTTGTTCCGCCGAATCTTGACGTCGGGTTCGCACCATAGCCCCCTGCAGTCTACGGCGTGTCAAAGTTACAATTTGCGCCTTAATCCTGCTGCGTTCCCTCTGGGTGTCGGGGGTGGGCGGTTGGGCGTCCAGGTCGCGGAGAACGGCGTAGAAATAGTCGGTAGTGTGCCGGCGCCACATAGCAACTTCCTTTCCATACTGAATCAAAGTACGTCGAATGGCAGGTTTGGCACATTCTAGCCACCAGGTCAAGGTCGTGCAGTATTTAGGTAAGCGACGTTCACAGGTGGCCCATGTCTCGGTAACACGTTGAAGGCATTCGGGATCATGAAGATGGGAGGTGTTTAGCTTCCACGGTGCACGACTACGCCAGACCATTTGCTTGGGGAAGAGAATGTTGCAGATGTAGGCACAGTGGTCCGAAAAGGCCAGGGTCCAAAGTTCTGCACCTTGGACTGCAGGTGTGAGTTCCCGAGAGACGTAAATTCTATCGAGGCGGCTCGCGGAGTGACTCGTCTGGTAAGTATGTCCAGGCGCGTCGCCGTGCCGAACTTCCCAAGTGTCGCGGAGCAACAGATCTCGGACGACAAGACGCAGTTCTTGACAGGTGTTGTAGTGGGGCACTTGATCTTTAGGGTGCAAGACACAATTAAAATCACCCCCAAGCAAGTAATGGTCGCAGCGTCCAAGAAACAAAGGAGCGATTTCTTCTGAATAGAAGAGGGCTCTGTCGCGTCTGCGGGTGGAGCCTGACGGAGCGTAAATGTTGATGATACGCGTCCCCATGACGGTGACGGCCATGCCTCTGGCAGATGGAAGGTATGTGATATCGGCCACTGGAATGCCTTCTCTGGCGTAGATGGCTACGCCGCGTCCCAGGTGGTCACCAGGAGAAGGATAAGTGTTATATCCCGCGACGTCTGGTAGTGTGGCCAGGTGTACTTCCTGTAGTAGTGCGATATCGACGTCCGACGCCCATATCATCTCTCGCAGCAGTTGAAGTTTCACGGGTGAGCTAATGGTGTTAGTGTTGATCGTCGCTATTCGGTAGGTTTGGAGCTGTAACCCGCCGTGGAGGGGAACTCCACCGGCGGAGGATGAAGAGGGACGAGGCAACGGTGAGTCGTGCCGTACGCCACCTGACGGCATTATCAGCGGCGTAACGATGCTTCCGTCTGGGGTAACTCTCTCCCCAGCGTGTGGTCCGGCTCCTCATCGACGTCCTCACTCCACACCATTGAAGGCGTTGTCGTTGTGATGGTCGTACGTTCCACTTCGGTCGTAGGGGCAGAGGACGTCTCGGCGGCAGTCGCATCTGTGGAGTCCATTGGTTCAGGAGCACCTGAGCGAGCCAGTAGAGTAGGCATCGACGTATCCACAGTCGGCGTCATGTTGTCGTCATTCGTATCGTCGTGTAGGTTCTCCGAGGCCTCGTCGGGTCGGACGGCCTCTGGAGCATCGGGGGGTGGTGATCCGTCTCGTTCCGAGACCGTACGGCGCCACCTCTTGCGCCTCTTAGGTGAACGTTGTTTGCGGGTTCGTCCCTCCGTGTCGGAAGACGGGAGGGAGTCGCGTCGCTCTGAGAGGAAGGCCGTCGCGGGAACGTCAAATGAAGGGGCGTCCATATGTTCAGGCGGGTGGGTGTCGGAAGTCGTCGCTGTTGGTAGTGGCGCCGGAGTAGCGTCAGGCTTTGAGCGCGACGCGTCGGCCTCAGCGGTATCCGTAGCAGCTGGAAGGGTCACCGGTGCATGGTCCGATGGGCGGCGGCCGGTGGGAGGAGAACAGAGCGCCGATGCGTAGGTGAGCGGTAAAACCGTAGTCGGAGCCGGAGGTGCCACGGTAGCGGCTGGCAATTGGGTGATCCGTCGCTGAAGACACTCAGATCTGAGGTGGCCTTCTTTGCCGCACCCGGAACAGGTCTTGGGTTGGCCGTCGTATATGACAACCGCGCGGCACCCGCTAATTTGCAGGTAAGACGGCACGTGGCGATGGAGGTCGATGGTGATCTGCCGTACACCGTTAAGAACAGGGTACGTTTGGAATTGCGCCCAGCGTTCGGCAGTGTGGCCATGTACAGTGCCATAGGGGCGGAAAGCCGCGATAACGTCTTCCGCTGGAAGCTCGAACGGGAGTTCGAAAACTCGTATGGTGCGCATTCCTAATCCGGCATGGTCGACAGTGACCGCTCCGACATTGCCGTCGGCGTGGCAAAAGCGTAATCCATGGTTGGTGTCACGAAGTATTCTTTCACATACCGCGTCATTGACGACTTTGACGTACACAGTACTGCTTAATATGGACAAATGGATGCCCAAGATGTCAGAAGCTGGGATCTTAGCAACGTCGCGTAGGAAGCGTTCCACTTCCAAGGCCTTTGGTCGTGCGTAGTCGTTGCAGAAGTTGAAACGTAAAGTTGATTTTCGAAAACGGTTGGCCATGATTCTAGTGCACGTAAGCGACACGTAAGTGACGGCCGCTGAAATGTAAACAACAGCGAGCGCGCGCGCTCCGCAGGCGGAAATAACAACACGTCCGCACTGCACGGCGGCGAAAGCCGGACTTCCCTAGACCACGGCTTCGCCTGTATTCACCTGAAAATTACCAGAAAAGTATGCACCGAAATATCGTGGCAACAAGTAGCAGACATGCTGCGAAACTATGCAACAATGCTTAGTATGTTGTGCTGCACTGTAAACGGGGCATTTTGCAAGAGGGAAGTCTTTTACGGATACAAATAATTTCGGCTTTGAGGGTCATCGAAGGTTGTGAATTGTGAAGGGTGGCATTAAGGCTTTCTGCGTTTGTGTTTAGAGTCCAAAATATTTACTCAACACATTAGTCATCAGGGTCAAGTAGTTGCTTTGCGTGCTAAGCAGGAGGGGAAACTCGAAACTTGAAATTTTCGAGACAGAACCCATGTCCGAAAATTTATTTTCTGCGTTCTGTAAGACGTCAGATTTAGAGAGCAGTTCGAAGTGGTGATGGGTCGGTGTTCAACATTTCCTTTTTTTTCCCTGGGTCATTTGCCGCATGTATTCCAAGCTCTGTCGTCCTCTACAGATTTTGCTCTCTACTGCTACCTCTAGCATCACGGAAGTCATTCCCTGATGATTTAAATGATGTCCTACCGTCCTGTCCCTTCTCCTTATCAGTGTTTTCCACATAATCCTCTCCTCTGCGATATTGCGCAGAACCTCCTCATTCCTCACCTGATCAGTCCACCTAATTTTCAACATTCGTCTGTAGCAACATATCTCAAATGCTTCGATCCTATCACGTTCCGATTTTCCCACAGTCCACGTTTCGCTACCATACAGTACTGTACATACATGTCCAATGATGTACATACATCCTCAGATAATTCTTCCTCAAATTAAGGCGTATGTTTGATACTAGTAAACTTCTCTTTGGTAGGAATTCCTTTTTTTGCCATTGATAGTGTGCTTCTTTTGTCCTCCTTCCTCCGTCCGTCATTGCTTATTTTGCCGTCTACGTAGTTGATTCAACAGTAGGGGCCAAAGGCTACATCCCCGTCTCATACCATTTTTAATCCGAGCACTTCGTTCTCGGTCGCCCACTCTTATTATTCCTTCTTGGCTCTTGTACATGTTTTATATTACACGTCTCTCTCTATAGCTTACTCTCATTATCTCAGAATTTCGAACATCTTGCACCATTTTTACACTGTCGAACACTTTCTCCAGGTAGACAAATCCTATGAATTGTCTTATTTTCTTTTGTCTTGCTTCCATTACCAACAGCAACTTTAGAATTGCCTCTCTGTTGGCTTTATCTTTCGTAAACCCAAACTGGTCGTTATTTAACGCATCCTAAATTTTCCTTACCATTCTTCTGTGCAACTTCTATGCAACTTGGATGAATGAGCTGTTCAGCTGATCTTGCGATAATTCTCGCACTCGTCAGCCCTTGCAGTCTTCTAATTGCGTGGATGATATTTCTCCGAAAGTCAGATGGTGTGTCGCCAGACTCATACATTCTACACACTAACGTGAATGGTCGTTTTGTTGCCACTTCTCCCAATGAGTTTAGAAATTCTGATGGAATGTTATCTATCCCTTCTGCCTTATTTGATCGTAAGTCCTCCTAAGCTCTCTTAAATTCTGATTCTAATACTGGATACCCAATATCTTCTAAATCGACTGCTGTTTCTTCTTCTATCACATTACACAAATCTTCCGCCTCATAGAGGCCTTCATTACACTCTTTCCACCTATTCATTCTTCTGCAGTTAACATTGGAATTCTCGTTGCACTCTTAATGTTTCCACTCTTCTTTTAATTTCATCGAAGGTTGTTTTGACTTTTCTGTATGCTGAGTCAGTACTTCTGGTTCAGAAAAATGGTTCAAATGGCTCTGAGCACTATGGGACTTAACTTCTGAGGGCATCAGTCCCCTAGAACTTAGAACTACTTAAACCTAACTAAGGACATCACACACACCCATGCCCGAGACAGGATTCGAACCTGCGACCGTAGCGGTCGCGCAGTTCCAGACTGTAGCGCCTAGAACCGCTCGGGCGTCCCCGGCCGGCAGTCAGTCCTTCTGTCAATCATTTCTTTTTCGATTACTTCACATTATCCATGCAGCCATTTCGATTTAGCTTTCTTGTCTTCCTATTTATTTCATTCCTCAGCGACTTGCTTTTCTGTGTTTCTGAACTTTGTTGAACATTTTTGTACTTCCTTCTTTCATCGATTAACTGAACATTCCGTTAAAAAAAAAGCCTCAGACACGTCACGTCACGTTGAAAATGAGTTCTTTCCCGTATGTAGACTCCTAATTGGTCTTATAAGGACTGACGTACGAAGCGACGACAATTCAGTATTTAACTCGGAAAGTGGATTAGTGTGTCGAGATCTTCTCTGATGTTACAGGAGTATCATACACAGTGGTCTGTATGGTATCCCACAGAAAACTGTCAGTAGGATTATGATATAGTGTACCAGGTGGCATGGAACGAATCTTCCTCTGGTAGTTTATCGATTTCGGTATGTGGCGTCCAGATGGCACGAACCACTCGCACAACTGTGAGCTTGATGTCTGTTATATGATCATTATATGATCAGCCTGTAGTCGCACCTTATTGCACAGAATAGGAGAATTATCGCTGAGAAAAACGAGATGTATCGGTAGTCTGTTAACTTGGATGGCATTAAGTACAGGCCAGATGATATGGTCATAAATTATCCCAGCCATGACATTCATATTGAACCATTGTTGGTTCTTTTTAAACAAATGCGATCGGCGAATGTTCGTCTTCCATAATATGTGTGCAGGTTCAGGCTGTTGATTCAAATCCACTGAACAGCATACCAGACGGCCACTGTGCATGGAGGGTGCAGCGCTGTAATCACTGCTGCCCAGACTGAACTCGTCACGTGTAGTCCTCCTCCACTATTGGCTGGAATTTCTTCAGATGGTACGGATACAGCCCTTGTTCTCAGACAACTTTCCACACTTCGACATGATAAGTGTCCAACGCTTGTGCTAAATTAAAAGTGCTGATGGACTACTTACCTTCCAAGTATCTCACAACATCTTTCGCAAAGGCAACAATTCGAAGCGAGCGTTGATGGGTGGTTTTCGTTTTTGGTACCTAATACAGGGCAGAAGTCTAAGGTAGTTGATATACACACATAAAAAAAAGTTTCTCATCGTCCCGGTTCCCGGAACTCCTGAAGATAGGCGTTGACTATGGATATTGTTTCACAGACACAATCACTATGACTGTTCAGAGATGTCACTAAACCCGGCCAAAGATGTAAACAACAATGTATGAGCAGCGCCTATTAGACGGAGGGGTCCGACAGCCGATCACTTCTAATCATTCCACCAGGAAGGGGGCACACGGCTCGTGTTGTCTGTAGTTCAACCATGCCTGGACGGTCAATACAGCGGTTCGATCGCGTCCGCATTGTTACTTTGTGCCAGGAAGGGCTCCCAACAAGGAAAGTGCCCAGGCGTCTCGGAGTGAACCAAAGCGATGTTGTTCGGACATGTAGGAGTTACAGAGAGACAGGAACTGTCGATGACATGCCTCGCTCAGTCGCTCAAGCCGCCCAAGGGTTACTATTGCAGTGTATGACCGCTACCTATGGATTATGGCTCGGAGAAACCCTGACAGCAACGCCACCATGTTTAATAATGCTTTTCGCGCAGCCAGAGGACGTCGTGTTACGACTCAAACTGTACGCAATAGGCTGCTTGATGCGCAACTTCACTCCCGACACCACGACACCATGCAGCGCGGTACAGATGGGCCCAACAACATGCAGAATGGACCGCTCAGGATTGGCATCGCGTTCTCTTCACCGATGAGTGTCGCATATGCCTTCAACCAGACAATCGTCGGAGACTTGTTTTGAGGCAGCCCGGTCAGGCTGAACGCCTTAGTCACACTGTCCATTATGTGGGGCCGAAGTTCGCCGCTGGTGGTCAGGGAAGGCGGCGTAATGGCTGTACGATACGTGAATGCCATCCTCCGACTGATAGCGCAACCATATCGGCAGCATATTGACGAGGCATTCGTCTTCATAGACGACAGTTCGGGCCCCCATCGTTCATATCTTTTGAATGGCTTCCTTCAGGATAACGACATCGCTCGACTAGAGTGGCATGAACCCTATCGAACATGCCTGGGATTGATTTAAAAGGGGTGTTTATGGACGATGTGACCCACCAATCAGTCTGAGGGTTCTACTCAGAATCGCCTTTGAGGAGTGGGACAATCTGGAGTAACAGTGCCTTGATAAACTTTTGGACAGTATGCCACCACGAATACAGGCATGCATCAATGCAAAAGGACGTGCTACTGGGTAATAGAGGTACCGGTGTGTACAGCAATCTGGACCACCACCTCTGAAGGTCTCGCTGTATGGTGGTACAACATGCAATGTGTGGTTTTCGTGAGCAATAAAATAGGCGGGAATGATGTTTTTGTTGATCTCTATTCCAGTTTTCTGTACAGGTTTCGGAACTCTCCGACCGAGGTGATGCAAAACTACTTTTGATGTGTGTAGTATTCAGTAGACTTAGCATATGTACAGTACATGCCTGAAGACGACTGAGTGCTACAGTTTATAAAGGATCCTGTAACAAGCATAGAACGCACTTTGCGCTACAGATATGAAAAAACTGCTTGAGAAAAATTTGGTATCTGCTTCTCACTTTCCGGCCTATTACAGTTATCTCACAGTTGTTCTACACTTCGTGTAATATGCTATTATGCTATTGACAAACGTTTCCGCACACAAACCTTCTGCATCTCTTCCGTTACCTTCAACATATAAAATAAGAAAAAACAGAACCTTAAAACAGTGTTTCAACATCAAGGTCATTTTCACACATTGAGGGTCAAAATGCAGGCTACTAATCCCAAAAGCATTGTGCATGTTTTCACAAATATCCTGGCGAACTTGGATCAGCACAAACGATTTGATACTTAGAAATTAATGAATGCATGGGTTGCATCGGACTTACAATTATTTTACATTCCATAAAAATATTCACCAACAATATGTTAGATTGGCCATTGGGAAACTCCTTCAAGATTTTTGACACTTTTGTAAAACAAGTTGAAGATCGATTACTTTCAGCAAAGAACCCCCCGTTCAGAACAAGATATAGTTAAAAAAAAAAACACTGAATTTACTGGAACGGTCTATAAGCATCGAAACCTATGAGCATCACGTCAACATTTTCAGGAAGCCAACAGAAACACAATTTGCAATTGTACATGCAATCCCACATCAGAAGAATTAGCAGTTTATGCGGGCAGTAACAGAGCATCTTTGAGGAACTGCAGTCATAAATGAAATCGATATTATAAATAAGTTATCAATAAAAAGAAAAAGAGAGAAGGATATAGAACAGAATGTAGTAAGACAGAGGAGGAGAAAGCTTATCCAGAACAAATTGAGAAACTAAATGGCATCCCATGTCATAGCGTAACAACTATTGGTACCACCTCATAGCAAAGAGCACGAGGCTACCATATATACAAAAGGAACAGATAAATTCAAGAAAATTCGAGTGTATTACCGTTTAGTAGTGGTAACGTCTATGTTAGACAGGCAAAAACAGCCTTCGACATTAAATTACATTAAATTTTGTGAACCTTTCATTAAAGAATTGCAATATCTCGGCTGCCGAAATACATCTGTAAGAAATGGGATACAAAATAACGAACATGAGTAAGAAGTGAGCCTTTTCCAGAATGAGATTTTCACTCTGCAGCGGAGTGTGCGCTGATATGAAACTTTCTGGCAGATTAAAACTGTGTGCCGGACCGAGACTCGAACTCGGGACCTTTGCCTTTCGCGGGCAAGTCCCGAGGTCGAGTCTCGGTCCGGCACACAGTTTTAATGTGCCAGTAAGTTTCATATCAGCGCACACTGCGCTGCAGAGTGAGAGTGAAAAAAATCTCATTCTGGAAACATCCCCTAGGCTGTGGCTAAGCCATGTCTCCGCAATATCCTTTCTTTCAGGAGTGCTAGTTCTGCAAGGTTCGCAAGAGAGCTTCTGTAAAGTTTGGAAGGAAGGAGACGAGGTACTGGCAGAAGTAAAGCTGTGAGGACGGGGCGTAAGTCGTGCTTGGGTAGCTCAGTTGGTAGAGCGCTTTCCCGCGAAAGGCAAAGGTCCCGAGTTCGAGTCTCGGTCCGGAACACAGTTTTAATCTGCCAGGAAGTTTCAGTGAGCCTTTTGCTTACATAAGCAAAAGGCATATGCCCAAATGTCCTTGAGATGTTAGAAACACACAGAAGACTTGGTGTAATTATGGCTGAAAGTATTGACAATGAACACATCAAAATAATAAGGAACATCAGCGAAACATTCCTCTTTCCTCATAGAACCCTCTATGGAGTTGATGCTGATTAATTTTATTAGTATACGTGGCTTGAATCTTCAAACAGGGCAACTATTTATATACAACTTATACAACTTATATACAACTTATACAAAAAAAGATGCATGTTTCAATGGATTAGTGTGCTTCAAATTAGTCACCAGACTTGTTTATAATCTGTTGCCACTGATGTGGAAGTCATACCACAGCCTTAGCAACGCCAGTCGTGTTGACCGATGGAGCGGTCTATTGCCTGACATATCTTCCAACATTTCTGAAGCGAATGCCGTGGAGTGCTTCCTTCGATTTAGGAATCAAGCTGAAGTCACTAGGTCTGAAGACTTGGGAGTGTTGTTGGTGTTGCAGCACTTCCCAGCCTCATCGACCAAACAAATCAGTCACATCTTGCGCCATACGCGCCCGAGCATTGTCCTGCAAAACGAATGGCGGTCCTGTAGAAAGTGACGCTGCTTCTTTCTCTAACCTGGTCGCAGACTGTATGCCAAAAGTGAACAGCTCGGATAAGGAAGCATCGACACTTTCTTAAGGACCTTCCCATCCTTTCGCAAGGCAGTGCTCGGGCACATATGGGGCAAGTTGTGACTGAATTGTTCGACCGATGGGGCTGGAAATGCACCACCACCCACCACACTCCGCGGACTTAAGCTCTCGTGACCCCAGTTTGATTCCTAAGATGAGGGAAGCACTTGACGACATTTGCTTGAGAAACGTTACTGAGATTCGTCGGCCAAAAGACCGCTCCACTCAAACTACCAAGACAGCTGGGGCTGCTGAGGGTATCCTACGACTTCCACGCTGCTGCTGCTGGCACCGGGTTATGCGCTATGCTGAAGGACAGTAAAACAATTAAACATGTTTCTGTATTGCGTAAATTGTAAATAAGTAGTTGACACTGTTAAAGTTGCAACCCTCATAGATGCTCATTTTGTTTACAGGGTGTGTCATAGGTCATAGCCAATGGCGCAAACACATGCAACCGAAAGTATACGATAACATAGACTAAGATGTGTCAGTAAACAAAGGTCCGCAAGCTAACAGTTTGCGAGATAACTGCGACTTTGCCAGTGACCACTAACGTGATTGTGTGTGAACACTGCATCACGGTCGATTGCATTGAGGCCGGCTGGTGTGACCGAGCGGTTCTAGGCTCTACAGTCTGGAACCGCGCGACCGCTACGGTCGCAGGTTCGAATCCCGCCTCGGGCATGGATGTTTGTGATGTCCTTAGGTTAGTTAGGTTTAAGTAGTTCTAAGTTCTAGGGGACTGATGACCTCAGAAGTTAAGTCCCATAGTGCTCAAAGCCATTTGAACCAGTTTTGATTGCGTTGATACTGTTTGAATTTTCTAGACGTGGAGTTGTAAACATAATAACGGGTAATACAGTGCAGTATATAGAGTGCCATTCATGTCATTTGTCTGTGGAGCGTCTGTTGCTGCACGGCTGTTAGTGGTGACGTGGAATGTTGAAGTAACGAGGAGTGCGCGGATATGCATTTCATGTACGGAACGACTAATGGCAATGCAGGGCCGGAAATCCCCCAGAGTCGAACGCTTACAATGCTGCATCAACGCCTCAGAGAAACTTGGGGCTTTGCACATGCTGTGGGAGTAAGGAGGCCTGCACGAATTGCACCTGTGCTTGAGATGTGGTGCTAGAAGTAGCCGAAAGCTTTCCAGGAATCTCGACAATGAGACTTACCATACAAATTCCAGGAATGAGCCACATTAGTGTTTGGAGAATAATGCATCGCAGTGCAATCTACCTGGGCCATCTCCAGCAAGTTCAGTCTCTTACTGAGGCGGCCCTGGTCCTAGTCTAACATTCTGTCAGTAGAGACAACGAACGATAATCTGTAGGCCACCCTACGTTTGATTACAATATATAAATTTTGATTAATTAGCTTTCAGAGCGTGTCAACTCTGCCCACTCGTCTAATATAGGGTGTCTAGGAAGCTATTTTCTCGGATCGCTAGACAACGATTCAAACAAATCGTATTAATGGAGTTTATTACAGTAAGTTAAATTGACAATATTTAACTTTGCGTATTCACAAAGGGATGTCGCAAGCGATTGGCGACATGCAAATAATCAAAGCCCTTCGCTATACACAATTTCACTGCAAGCAAAACAACGCAGTTGGTATTCACTGCTGTAGCTTTTGTATGACGGCTCGTCGTTCATCCGGCCGCCGCTAGACCTCGTGACGCTTCTATTCTCTTAGTTTAGAGGCCGCTCCTGTCTCGGTGCCGTCCTAGAGAGGGCTTCCTCAGCGTACTACGGGCTGACGTCGTCTCTCAGCCCTTTCTGCTCTTCGCTTCTCGGTCGTCGTGCCGGCGCTTGTCATTACCCTGGAACAATCTAGTAGACTAGTGACGAAAATCTGCAACCTGGTCAGGAACCGAAACTCGTCCCCTTCGCCTAGCAATCGCCGCGATGCGACCGCAACAACCGAGGCGGACGATAACAATATTTTATTTATAGGTGGAGCAGGGTTCAGTCCCTATGGTGTGTTTAATTATCATATTTCTCACATTTGGAGTAACCTAGGTCCAACCGACAGGCTGAACATGCATCTCCACCATAGCGATATTTCTCATCGAATGTGTGGCTAGGGGTGTTACTGGGCCGTACATGTTACCAGACAGACTCTACGGACAGAATTACCTCCGGTTTCTGCGACATTCAGAGGACTTGATACATGCGTGATGCAGCACCAGCAGGTTTTTCTGCTGTGGTGAGGCAACAGCTAAAGTGCCGATATCGGCAAAGATGGAATGGTCCAGGACGATCCGTGCGGTGGCCTCCCTATCACCCTATCAGAACCCGTAGGTGTCTGTGTTTGGGGCCACCTTAAAGAGGTTGTGTACGCCACTTCGGTTAACACGGTCGAAGAATTGCAGCGGAGACTTATCAGTGCTTGTTACGAGTTTAGAAACGATCGAGACGGATCTGAAAGGTAACTCATGGCTGCAACAGGCGTAGGCCTCATTCCGTGTACAAGGATTACATATTTAATACCGCCTTTAACTACGAGTATCGCCGTATAACTGCCCTTGTGTACATTCAGGACATCTTCCCTTCTCCCAAAGTGTCTGTATTAACTTTATTAGTGTTGTTCGCTATTGTTACCTTTTCCTGGGATGACGTCTACAAGGCCGGTCGGAGTCGCCGAGCGGTTCTAGGCGCTTCAGTCTGGAACCGTGCGACCGCTACGGTCGCAGGTTCGAACCCTGCCTCGGGCATGGCTTTGTGTGACGTTCTTAGATTAGTTAGGTTTAAGTAGTTCTAAGTTCTAGGGGACTGATGACCTCAGAAGTTAAGTCCCATAGTGCTCAGAGCCATTTTTTTTTTTGACGTTTACAGGAAGTCAAGTCAGTGATGGCTAGTAACTGCAAAGTCACAATTATCTCGCAAACGTTTCGTATGTGGACCTCTCTTCACTCAGACCTTTTCGTTTCTAGTATGGTGTACTTTCAACTGTATGCATTTACGCCATTAATTATGATACAGTGTATACGGCAGCACACAGTGAGGTCAAAGTATACCTCCTAATTTCGTGTCGTACCGCCTTTTGTCCAGCGTAGCGCAGGGCTCGACGTGACGTAGACTCAACAAATCGCTGGAAGTTCCCTGCAGATATATTGAGCCGTGCTGCCTGTAGAACCGTCCATAGTTGCAAAAGAGTTGCCAGTATAGGATTTTGTGCACGAACTGATCTCTCGTTTTGTCCCATAAATGTTCGATGGGATTCGTGTCAGGCGATCTGGGTGGCCATATCATTCGCGCGAATTGTGGAGAATGTTCTTCAAACCAGTCGCGAACAATTATGGCTCGGTGACATGGCGCATTTCCATCCCCAAAAATTCCATCGCTTTTTCGAAACATGAAGTCCACGAATGGCTGCAAATGTTCTCCGGCTAGCTAAAAGTAATTATTTCCAGCCAATTATCGGTTCAGTTGGACTAGAGGACACAACCCATTCCACGTAAACACAGCCCACACCATTATGAAGCCCCCACCGGCTTGCTCGCTGCTTTATTTCCAACATGTATCCAAGGATTCGTGAGGACTGCGCCACCTTCCAGTCAGTTCTTACCAACTGAAATCGGGACTCGTCTGACCAGGCCACGGTTTTCCAGACGTGTAGTGTCCAACCGATGTGGTCCCCACGAGCCCAGTAAAGGCGCCGCGGGCGACGTCGTGCTGCTAGCAAAGGCACTCAAGGGCCGTAGTTCATTGACGCCAAATGTCGCCGCACTGTCCTAACAGATAGTTCGTCGTACGTCCGATATTGATTTCTGCCTTTACTTTAAACAGTGTCGCTTCTGTGTTAGAAGTGACCACTCTAGGCACATGTCGCTGCCACCAGTCGTTAAGTGGAGTGGAGGCCGCCGGTCACTGCGTTGTCCGTGGTGAGAGGCAGTGCCTCTGCACACTCTTGGCGCTGTGGCTCGGAATAATGAACTCCCTGACGAGTTCCGAAATGGAATGCTCCATGTGTCCAGCTCCAGCTACCTTTCCGCTTCCAAAGTCTATTAATTCCTGTCATGTGGCCTGAGTACGAATGACAGCTCCTGCTGTAAAACACTGGCGTCGTCTGCGGGGTGTGGGGGCAGTGTAGGCAGCGTAGCTGCTGTTCCTGCACTGACCTCAGAGTTGACCTGAGTTGCCTAACTTGTTTAGGTACCCTGACTATGGAGACGCTCTGAGTGGTGTCATCGACACCGCGCGAGTTTGGCTACTCCCGCAGGAGGTGGGGCCAACGCGTTGTCGGCCTGTGGTGGACCTGGCGGCCCGGCCCACGAATCAGGCGACTGCCAGAGTGTACCGCAGTGTTGTAGAACGCTCTGGCGATGTGCCGGAAGCGATCCCGCAGTAGCGGGACGCCTGCTTCCTCGTGCAGCAGCCTCGTCGAGTAGCGAGGCGGCTTGTGGAGGGCAAGGCGCAGCGCCTTGTTTTGGACGCGCTGGAGCGTCGCGATGTGCTTGTCGGCAGCGTTGCCCCACACCACGGCGGCGTACTCGAGTATCGGCCGAACCAGGGCCAGGTACAGAGTGAGGCCGTGGCGTGGAGGGAGTGTGGAGGAAGGGTTGAGCAGCGGGTCCAGCGCACGGAGGCGCCCCACTGCTCGCCCCCTGACGTCACGGACGTGTCGCAGCCACGTCAGGGCCGATCGAGCGCCACCCCGAGGTATTTGCCAGTCCGCGACCGTGGGATGGGGCCTCCCGTGATCGCGACCGGCTGTAGGTCCGGAGGCGGCCACTTTCTGCTGAAGACGATGGCATGGCTCTTCGCAGCGTTAAATTTTAAACGCCATTTTGTGGACCAGGCACCCAGGGCGTCACATCCGGGCTGGAGGCGACGGCGCATCTCGGCCGCGTTCATGCTACGACTGAACAACGCCGTGTCGTCAGCATAAAGTGCTAACTCCACGCGTGCCACCCGCGGAGCGTCGGCTGTGCAGAGGGAGTACAGTAGGAGGCCGAGAACCGACCCCTGCGGCACTCCCGCGCGAATCTGCCTATCGGTGGAGATGCCTCCGTCGGCTCGGACGTGGAATGTTCGTCCTAAGAGATAGGAGCGCAGCACAACCGCGTGCAACGTCGGTACCCCGTGTACAAAAAGTTTATACACGAGGCCGTCATGCCACACGCAGTCGAAGGCCTCGGAGACGTCGAGAAGCACCGCCCCTAGCCCTAGGTACTCCCGTGTCTCCAGTGCTCGCAGCGCTTGCTCCACTAGGCGCAACAGCTGTTGGCTGGTCGAATGACCGCTCCGAACTGTTCCTCAGGGATGAGCTGCTGGTCCGCGACGTGGCGCAGCAGCCGCCCCACGTACGGCCTCTCAAAAACTTTTGAGAGGGACGGGAGCAAGCTGATCGGCCCGTAATTCGCTGTCTGGTGGGGGTTCTTCCCGCTCTTAGGAATGGCAACCATTTCCGCGTGTTTCCACGCGGAAGCGAAGGTCCCAGAGCGGAGTACGCTATTGAAGATGTCCGCCAGACCTCCGGCGGCAGCAATCTCGGTAGGCAGTTGGTGACTCCGTCCGAGCCACCCGCCTTCTTGGGATTGAGGCTACGGAGTTGCAAATCGACTTCCTCCGCCGATATCTCTTCGATCTCGTCGTCGTCGGCCCGGGCAGTGACGAAAACCGGCAGGCGGTCCTCTAGTAGGCGGACGTGGTCGACATCAACTACGCACTCGGCGGGTTGAAAATTGTCTGCAAACGTATGGGCGGGGACGCCGGTCTTTGCGTGGGGCTCGCAGACAACGTTTGCGCCCACTCGAAGAGCCGGAACGCGCCGGTGTCGACGGGGGAAGCGCTCGGCGGTCCGCCACGCGCTGCCGTCCGTCGTCGTGAGGCTGGCCACAAGGCCCGCCCAGTCCCGGTTTCTGTGCTCGCCGACGGAGGCCCGAATCTCGCGCCGCGCCCTGTTGACGCGGCGCTTCGTCTTCGGCAGGTGCGTGAGCTGCCACTCTCGAAAGAGGCGAGTCTTGTGCGTGATCGCCTCCAGGTTATGCGGCGGCAATTGGCGCGACATCTCTCGCGGCCACCCTGGCCGCCTGGGAGTGTCCGCCCCTGCGGCTGCGAGTGTGTGGCGCGTGGAAAAGGCCGACGCCCCGTCGGCTCCTTCCACGTCCGGATCAGGCGGTCTAAGACCTCTGCTCGGAAACGGGCCTCATCGATGCCGCGGAGGTTGCGGCGGGCGGCCGGCGAGGATTCGCCGATGACATCCGTGTCGAAGACGACCGGGAGGTGGTCAGACGGCAGGGCGCATCCGACGGTGGCAGATGCGAAGTGCCCGACACCATTCAGTACAGAGGTGTCGAGCACGCCCGGCCGGCCTCGGTGGGGAAAGACAGTGTGGTCGAAGGCCCCAGCACGATCGCGCCGTGCCGGTGCGTGGCGCGAAGGAGGCGGCGGCCACTGGCGTCGGTGACGCGGGAGTTGCATTGCGCGTGTATGGCGTTAACGTCGCCCGCAATGAAAATCTTCCCGCGCCTGGAGCAGTCCCCTCGGCGGCCTGTAGGCCGCAACGAAGGTGACGACCCCTGCCGTAGTGATAACAGCCACCCCAGTGGCTTCCACAGCGGCGAGGGGTGGAAGCTGCACTTCGTGGTGTTTCAGGGAAGCCTCGATGTAAACGGCCGTCACTCCGCCATGTGTCAACCTTGAGCACCTTGTCATGTATCTCAGGCTTCAGGAAGGTCTCGCAGACGAGGCAAATAACAATTGCCTCATAGCGCAAGAACTCCCTGAATTCCCCTTGCTTTGGGAACAAGCTATTTGATTTAAAAGCGCAGACGGTGAGGCCACGGATATGGTGATTATCCGTGGGGGGGTTGAGGAACGACGCCCACCTGGAGGGCCGCCGTGACCGCGGTGACGAGCACCGGGAGTTGCTCGAGCAGCTGGCTCGACGACCGCAGAAGTGATCGGAGCTCAGCTGCTTCTGATGCAGTGGAGGCAGCGGGGGCCGCTGGAGTGGCCTCCGCCACTGGAGCGGCTGAGTGGGGCCGCTCTGAAGGTGTCCACTGTCGTGGAGCGACGGTTTCCAGCTGCAACTGCGGCGCAGCGCGAGCTGCTTGCCGCTGCCGTGGCGGAATGTCGGTGGCAGTCTGTTGCGCAGCCGGCGACGCCTGCAAGGGAGGGCAACCCGCGCGTCAGCCGCGGCCGCGGCGGTAGCCGCCATCTCGGGCGAAGCCGTGGACGGCGCAGTCGGCTGCTGTCTCTCTCCGAGGGGTTGGTCAGAGCGCTGGGAGGGGGCAGGTAACCCGCTCTCGGTGGCGGCAGCGAAGCTGGTGGAAGAGTACACCTTACGAGAAGGAGCACCCTTGCCTCCCTGCTTGTTCCGGCTCCTCTTCAGAGCCTAACAGGCTCTATAACAGGCAACACGGCGTCCGCCGCAGTTGCAGCAAGTCGGCTTGTCCTCGCGGGCAACGCCGCAAGATTTGCTTTCGTGCTGCCCCTGCGCACTTGACGCAGCGGGCAGGCATGGAGACGCGGTCCAGCCGCTGGCAGGAGGAACACTGAGCCCTCTTGCCTCTGGCCCGGAGTCGTTAAACCTCAACCTTGACGTGGCCGACCCGCTGCACCTGGAAAATCTTCCGATTTTCCTGGTTGTCTACGAGGACAACCTGGTACAGCGGCATGTCTCGGTGGGTACGGGGAGACTTCATCGAGCCTGTGAACTTGATGCCGAAGCCCATATCCTCCAATTCCTCACGGAGGTAGTCCGTGCCAAATTTGAGGGAAAGCTGGCGGAATACCATCTTCAGAATTTTGAGCGGCTCAGAGGGGTGGGTGTAGCAATGGAGGCCGTACTTGCAGATGGCGCCCATCAGTGCCCGGCACTTCTCGTGTGTCCCGACCGTGACCTTGAAGAGGTCACGGCCGGCATTCTTGACAGTACTGGTCGTGGCCACCCTTCTGTTTGAAGTCCTTATACACGCCGTCGCATTGGACGACGATAGGCGGTGGGGGCGGCGGGGGCGGCGGCTTCTTCTGGGGCGCCTCGCCGTCATCCATCACGTCGACGTTGGCACCTGGAACCGTGCTAGTGGTCGGCAGCGGCTGCGGTGGCCGCAGTTCGGCAGTCCTGGCGGTGTGCCGCCGAGGTGGGGCGACGAAGCCGTCCTCATCTGGCTGCCGGCAGACAGCATGCGACTGCAGTCCTCCCAGCCGCTGCAGCGGCAGCGCGGGAGGCTCTGGGTGCCTTCTTCGGAGGTCGAGGAGTGAGTGTCCGAATCGTCACGAGTCATAGAGCCCGGCGCTTCCTGGGCTCTCCGGCTTCGTCAGAGTCGGCGTCGCGACGCTCTGTCTTGGCAAGGTTCGCATCCGGGAGGTCAATGGCCTCCACCTCGGTGGCCTCTTGAGCTGTCTTTGCGCCCGTCCAGACCGCAGGGGTTCCCCCAGCGCAGGACGGCGCGTCAACTAGCGAAGCGACGGGTTCTTCACGTGTAATCGGGACCAATGGGGCAACCGGGGCGGCATCAATGTCTTCGGTGGTCGAGCCCAGCCGAGCAACTCCATTCGAGGCCGCCGTCGCCGGGACCGCAAAATCCTGCAGTGCGACAGGCGAGGCTCTCGGTGGCACACCCGACTCTTGCTGCCCCGAGCTGGGTAGTGCAGCAGCCTTCCGGATATTGCAGAAGGTCAGTATGGCCGCTTCGTCGTCATCTCGACCGGGGTACGAGCCCCCGTGACCGAGCTTGTTCATAAGAATGAACAATCGGTCACAAGAGCGCGAGTCATCAGTGGAAGAGTAAACCTGGTCGTAGTCAGTGGTCGGAAGCTGCTTCGTCACAAGTGGGGGGCCGGGTGGGGCCGCCGTCGGGATAAGTTCAGCCGCCTGAGCTGGCCCCGCCGGACGGCGATCCGCCACACCCTGCGCATGAAAACACTCCTCTCGCAACGACGTCTCGAACCGCTCTGCGTGCGTCGCGTGCGTGTCGCGTGCGTGCGTCGCGTGAATGACGGCTCCGCCAAAGCACTGCCCTTTAATACCTTGTGTACGCGATACTACCGCCATCTGTATACAGGGTGTTACAAAAAGGTAAGGCCAAACTTTCAGGAAACATTCCTCACACAAAAATAAAGAAAATATGTTATATGGACATGTGTCCGGAAACGCATAATTTCCATGTTAGAGCTCATTTTAGTTTCGTCAGTATGTACTGTACTTCCTCGACTCACCGCCAGTTGGCCCAATTGAAGGAAGGTAATGTTGACTTCGGTGCTTGTGTCATCAACACAGATTTTCTGTGAACGTTTGGGCAGGCATTGTTGGTGATCTCTTGATTGGGCCCCATGTTCTTCCACCTACGCTCAATGGAGCACGTTATCATGATTTCATACGGGATACTCTACCTGTGCTGCTAGAGCATGTGCCTTTACAAGTACGACACAACATGTGGTTCATACACGATGGAGCTCCTGCACATTTCAGTCGTAGTGTTCGTACGCTTCTCAACAACAGATGCGGTGACCGTTGAATTGGTAGAGGCGGACCAATTCCATGGCCTCCACGCTCTCCTGACCTCAACCCTCTTGACTTTCATTTATGGGGGTATTTGAAAGCTCTTGTCTACGCAACCCTGGTACCAAATGTAGAGACTCTTCGTGCTCGTATTGTGGACGGCTGTGATACAATACGCCATTCTCCAGGGCTGCATCAGCGCATCAGGGATTCCGTGCGACGGAGGGTGGATGCATGTATCCTCGCTAACGGAGGACATTTTGAACATTTCCTGTAACAAAGTGTTTGATGTCACGCTGGTACGTTCTGTTGCTGTCTGTTTCCATTACATGATTTGAAGAGAAGTAATAAAATGAGGTCTAACATGGAAAGTAAGCGTTTCCGGACACATGTCCACATAACATATTTTCTTTCTTTGTGTGTGAGGAATGTTTCCTGAAAGTTTGGCCGTACCTTTTTGTAACACCCTGTATGTGCATAGCGCAATCCCATGACTTTTATAAAAAAAATGGTTCAAATGGCTCTGAGCACTATGGGACTTAACTTCTCAAGTCATCAGTCCCCTAGAACTTAGAACTACTTAAACCTAACTAGCCTAAGGACATCACACACATCCATACCCGGGGCAGGATTCGAATCGCGCGGTTCCTGACTGCAGCGCCTAGAGCCGCTCGGTCACTCCGGCCGGCTGACTTTTATCGCCGTAGTTTATACTGGTTTTGAAGACAGAACAAAGCACAATCCATTTTGGTTTGTATAATAAAAGTCAGAAGTCAGATGAAGAGACGTATGTTGTTAATTTTCTTATTTTGTTGATTACATATTCGATAAATAAAATAAGCACGGAAGTATGTAGAAATTATGTTGAATGATGTGTATGATCTCATACACAAATGACAAGAAGAGGTTGCCTTAAGAGTGGTGTGGCAACTATCATCAAATGTGTGTGAATTCCTAAGGGATGAAACTGCTTATGTCATCGGTCTCTACACTAACAAAAACCTCCGTCGGGAGAGGCCGCGCAGTCCGTGACATGACGCCTCAAACCGTTCGGCTACTCTGCGTGGCAACTGACATCATAGGAACGCTGGAAGCTGGACAGGAGCAGAAATGAATACTGAACATGTTAACACGGTAAACAGAAGATTTACATAACTTGCATTTCTCCAAGCGTACGAAGACTCGTTCCAAATATTGCGTTCAGAAATAAAGTCCAGGTCTCAATGTCTACGAGGCTCTCTGTAGTAAGCATGAGTGATGGTGTTGTAGCGATGAGGCTGCATGTGCAAGTGAGGGAGTGGCTGTCCCGTATCGCGGCTGCAGAGCTGCTTTGGGCGTGGCTCAGAGGGCGCGCACCATTGGGTCAGCCCGTGATCCCACGGGACTGCTGTCGGCGTCAGACGGAAACTTGCAATTCCCTCATCACCTGTAGAACGCCAGGGGGGTGGGGGTTATAGATACGCAACGCCAAACAGTTGTATCATCTCTGATAATGTTTGTAAATACTTAATTTGTTAAACTCATATGAAGTGCTACCGATCACAATAAACAACTATGAAGCACAGAAATGAAGGAATACCATATCAGTTGCAAAATGATTCTTGCTAGTAATCCACCAAACTCATTTTGCCATCAAAATTTCCAGATATTCCTTCATTGCAGGTTTCCTAAACACTGGAAACTATGCGAGATGATGAACAAAAACCTCCTAAACGCTCCGCAAATTAAAAAAAATGTTTAATGACTGGATTCTTTGTGTTTTCATCTGCACCAGGTAGAGCTGAGTTTACTTACATTTCTCACATCACATGAACCGTTGCTTCCAAGACGGTATTTTTGTATCTCTCTTCATTCAGTATAGATAATCACTGCAACACAAGTGCCTATACAGAATGAAATTTTCACTCTGCAGCGGAGTGTGCGCTGATATGAAACTTCCTGGTAGATCAAAACTGTGTGCCAGAGCGAAACTCGAACTCGGGATATTAGCATTTCGATGGAAAGCGCTCTACCAGCTTTTTTTTGTCTAATTTTGTTCTATATTGTTCGATGAATTTATTTGGGACGGACGTCCGATGACACGTGTTCAGGTTCTTCATTGATCCGTTCACTCACTTTTTCTTGTTACAGAGGTTACCTAACCCTCGGACCGAACACTCTGAGCTACCGTTCGCCGGCCGCGGTGGTCTAGCGGTTCTAGGCGCGCAGTCCGGAACCGCGCGACTGCTACGGTCGCAGGTTCGAATCCTGCCTCGGGCATGGATGTGTGTGATGTCCTTAGGTTAGTTAGGTTTAAGTAGTTCTGAGTTCTAGGGGACTGATGACCACAGTAGTTCAGTCCCATAGTGCTCAGAGCCATTTGAACCATTTGAGCTACCGCTGCAGCGCCATCTGAACTACGACTCACGCCCCGTTCTAACAGCTATACTTCTGCCAGTACCTCGTCTCCTACCTTCCAAACCTCACAGAAGCTCTCCTGCAAAACTTGCAGAACTAGCTCTTCTAGGAGACATGGGTTTGCCACAGACTGGGGGTTGTTTCTAAAATGAAATTTTCACTATGCAACGGAATGTGCGCTGATATGAAACTTACTGGCAGATTAACTCGAGTCTCGTTCCAGCACACATTTTTAATCTGCCAGGAAGTTTCACAACTGGGTATATTTTATCGAAATTCCGAATATATAAATTTAAATTTTATTACTTAACCTACAAGTGGGAATTCTGCAGTAAGTCCCATGGCATTTAATCAAGTCTTTCCATATGAGAAACTATGACATTAATTCTAGGCTTTGACTTGTTTTTGATTTCTGACAGTCCGACTTAGATGATTAGTATGAATAAAGTGAGACTAGACTCCATTGCGAGACGCTTTTAACAAGACTTTACAAAAGATTTGCTTGAAATCAGAAAGAATTAACTTATAATTTTGGAAGTTATCCTGAGCCAGGGAATGCGTCGAACTGTCAAAAACAACAGCAATTAATGCACAAGCGGCTGTACGTTTAGGAAAGATTATATACCGCTCCTATATGCATATGACTGCTTGCAATTCATACACGTTAAGACTTTGTGCATCAGTTGTTTCATATGTACATCTGCTTTTCACTCACGCACTCTGAGGCAATTGAATTATATGCATTTCAATACTGCTCTTGGTTGGTAGTGCGGCCTTAGCGAAAGTAACTGAAGTGTTTGTGATACGTGCAGTACTTTGCGAAATGGAAAGGTGAATGTTTCCAGAACGGCGAGCCACGCGTTTCATGTATGGCAAAGTCACCACGAACCTCAACCCCTGTACTGTACTCAGTATCCAATCATACGTCACTTACAGTCTCGAATGTTTCAAATCGTTCGCTGTAGACTCGAGGAGACAGGTGCCATAACTCCAGAGCATCATGCTGGCCTCCCACTGAGTATTTAAACAGTCGATATGGAAGAGAAAGTAGTTACACATGTGGAGGAACAGCCATCAAAAGGCACATGCGCCACGGCTGATACCATGAATATGCCCAAATTAGTGTGTTTTTGGCGTGTCATGGGCAATAATCTGTGCCCCTGTCATCGTCAACGTGTTCTGGCTGTAGATGACCTTCAACAAAGAGAATGGGTTTTGAGAACCGAATTTCCTAAGGAACTTGTTATTCACAAATGAGGCACAGTTAACAGCCACATCTGGGTATGAGACAATCCTTGCGTGGCTTTCGAACATCATCACCATCCCCAACAGCCGCGTGTAATAAATGTATGGTCCGGTATTATTGGCTGCAAGGAGATCAGGTCATACCTCCTCCCACCACATTTGAATGCAATGAACACAAACTTTTCATTTGAACGAGTTCTCCCACAACAGTTACAGCGTGTTCCGCGTTGCATGCATCATCAGATTGCACTCTGTCATGTTTCGTCCTGTGCGGTGGGTTTAGTGATTACAGTAGGTAACCACACCCTTTTAATGGCACCCAGACAGCATGCTAATGGACACTCAGTTAGACGCACTTATATTAGCACTGTGTGTGTCCTGACTGACTGGACAACTTGGCCCCACCAAGATGGATTGTTCTGTGCCTTCTGGTGGAGGGACTTTACCGTGGGCTGCCTCGTGTTGAGATTGTGTATAACAACATGGTGAACTATCTCCATAGATACAGTGTGTGTGCAGACGACTTAGAACACTGTGTAAACATGGTATCAAACGAGTTTTATAGAAATACACGCTGAATTCTGTGCATACAAGAAAGATTTATTTCCTAAATAAAGTCTGATCCAGTGAATTATTACTAATTTGTATCACTACTGATTGGTAAATAAAGAATATTATCACAAAGTTTTTGTTGTTTTATTTAATTACCCTGTCGTTATATAATAGCCATTGTAGCTTAATCAGTAATATGATTGCACTATAGTGGCTACACATATTATTATTATTATTATTATTGTTATTGTTAGTGTTCATTTTTCTACAGAAGCCGATTGCACACCAAAACCAGATGTAGTGGGTATCATGGTTATTGAACATCAGGACTTTGTTGTAAGTTCATGGTCCTGTGATGGTGCAGAAGAAAACCAGAAGAAGAAGATGAATGGAATATTTCTACCTGATAATGTACAAATGATAACTGAAGGTCTATCCAGCTGTGGCAAGACAAATGTTTTCATGTCACTACCAACACACCCAGATGCGGTCCGCTTTGAGCATGTATGTGTATTTTCTAAAACGCTGTTTCAACGCAATTACCAGCTACTGCAAAAGATACTGCAGGGTGTAGGTAGCGTAACATACACGACTTTTAAGTCAAAGCATTCAAAACCCTCCACCATAAAAAGTAAAGTCAAACACTGTGATCATATTTGACGATGAGGCAGTGGGAAACCAATATCGTATTCTACGATATTTCTGTTTTGGTCGTCGTAGGGTGTTGACGTATTTTCTTTGAGTCAAATATGTTCCAGAATACAAAAACAATATGTAAATGATAACACAAATCTCATTATAGCTGTCGAACAAGACTATTTGAATTTAATACAGTTATACCGGGCACATGCAGGAACTGACACGCAATTCAATGATTTTGTAAATACATGCACAGAGTGCTGGAATCACGCTGGGTACAGGTTTCTCTTTATTTGTAAATCAAGGAAACTGAATGACGGTAGGTACAGACGGAACATCCACGAGTTTTTTTATGTATAGATACGAAAAAGCGATGAGTACGTTAGTTTATCACACCACAGACAAATTCGTACGAATGTCAGACAATCAGCCGGAGAGGATAGGTGTGCATAGATTATAGATGGAAAATTTCAAACTCTCGAACATACTGTTAAGGCCCTAGAGACATATACCCAGACCTTTCTGAGACTGATCAACGGATTAGACATTAGGGTTAAGGAACTAGAGATGCACACCTGGATCATTCTGAGAAAGAATGTGGGCGACTTAGCTGAAGGGATTGATGGAATTGAAAAAGTAAGCGACTTAACTGCAAAGGTTGACAACATTGGACAGAATGATACGAGGGTTGCCCGCAAAGTAATGCACTGCATTTTTTTTGTCAACAATTCTTTGTTAAACGTAAGGAGAGTTACACACACGAAAGAATGGAGTTTTGTTTACACGCTCTATTTTTCCATGTAATCTCCATCCCATTCTATGGCCTTCCTCCAGCGCAAAACAAGGATGTGTATGAACTGTCAGCACCAATCATCGTCCTGGTGGTGGAGCCAGTGTTTCACTGGTGTGAATCACCTCCTCATTGTCCTCAAAATGTCTTCCACAAATGGCATCCTATAATGGCCTATAAAAGTGGAAGTCCGAAGGCGCTAGGTCAGGTGTGACACACGTGGATGGTCTCCTCGACCGCTGCAAATCGTGGTGCTCCTCCGGACCGCCTTGTGATGACCTCACAGTCCATGCCCAGCGACCAACTGTATTTCTGTCGACAGCAGATGCTCCATAGACTTTCAACAAGCGTTTGTGAATATTCCCTACAGTTTCTTTCTCTACGGTGCGAAAGTCAATGACGGCACGTTGCTTGCAACGCACATCACCTACAAACGCCACTTTCAAACTGCCCTGCAGCTGCGCTATCTGTCGGAAGTGACGGAAACTTGCCGCGCTCATTCAGGAGACTTCAGATAATACACACGTAACGTTCCGCATTCGTAGCATTGTTTCCGGCCGAGAAAAAAAAAATTTGGTGCATTACTTCTTTGGGAAGTATATAACAAGGTGTCGCTAAACATAAGGTCATCGCGGCACATGCGCTGTTAGAGACAAGCTACGATTGCCAAGGTCAGGACATTTGGAACGAGATCACACACTGAGAGAAACCTTCAAACCAGTTGGCGATGAACGCTCAGCTAAATGGTTCAAATAGCACTGAGCACTATTGAACTTAACTTCGGAGGTCATCAGTCCCCTAGAACTTAGAGCTACTTAAACCTAACTAATCTAAGGACATCACACACGTCCATGCCCGGGGCAGGATTCGAACCTGCAACCGTAGTGGTCACGCGGCTCCAGACTGTAGCGCCTAGAACCGCTCGGTCACTATGGCCGGCGAACTCTCAGCTAAATCACACAATGATGACGGTGTTGCTGATTTCATTATCCATCATAGCGATAATAGGGTAGACAAAACATTCGGTGTAGTGGTGAAACACCATAGTTTTTAGGCATGTAGCCTGTAAGTTTAAAAGAAATAACAATAAAGATAGGAGACAGAGAATTTCAAAGAACAACTGGTCTAATGAACTTCGTTTTTCTCAATCTTACAAAACTGTAAGTTATTCACCCAAAGCTCTTGAGATGTATCGCGAAATATTACAAATGATTGGTGTGCATAGGAAAGCAGTAAACTGGCGCAATACGAAATTCAAAACCATTATAAAACCTATACGCTCTACTTAACAGGGTGATGGTATTAACTTGTAGCTTAAAAGAGTCGGCAATCTACCCCCACAGACGATATACTACGGCGATACCAATGAGCTAACAGATCGACTGGGACTTCCTATGGCATCAGCTGCTGATGGTAATGCTGCCCATTCGTTTCAGTAATCTCCGATCTTGGAGACAGAGGTATAACCGAATGAGTATGAAGATAGTAGTCCAAGAACTGCACAAACCAAGAGGCTAAACATACTCTCGTAGGCATTTTATGATTAAAGATTTGGATGTCTTATGGCATGCTAACCGTGGGGTCCTGTCCATTCGTCTCGTGTAGGGGACCTATATGATAGTGCGTTCTCGAAATGCTATACAACAATTCAAGCAAATGACATTAATAGTTTTTATTACAAATAAGGAGACTGACAATACTTCACTTTCAATTTACAACGGTGTCCCAAGCGATTGGCGACATGCAACACAGATCAGAAACCTTTGCTATATACAATCTTCATGTAAGTTTGTGCTTCGCTAATAATTGCTATCGTAGCGTTCTCTGCGAGGCCTGTCCGTATACCGTCCTGATACTGAGCAAATACTGAGCGGCCGAGGCTGGCAGGAGCAGGGCTTATGTCCTCTTCAGCAGGATGCCGCTCCTGTCGTGGTGCGATCCTAATCAGCGCATCACTGGCCGAGGTCGTCTCACCGCCTTCTCTTCTCTTGCGTTCTTCATCTTCGTTCCGGCGGTTGTGGTTACGCCAAATCACTGACCTTGTAGACATACGATAATATTAACATGTGAATAATGCATTCGAATATATTTTAATGGTTATTGATACATACTCCAAATTTGCCTAGGCATTACCTGTTAAAACAAAAATGGAAAGAGATGTGATGAAGATGTTTGAGCGTTTGTTGTTGACAGCGACGAACCAATGGCCTCCGAACAGATAACACTGGAGAGGTTTAGAGTAGGTATTTCAAGACGCTGATGCAGCAGTATGGAATACATCGGTATTCAACATTCACTCAGCTGAAGGCGAGTATCGCGGAACATCTGAACAGAACAATGAACGGTCAAACTGGGATGCATTTTAATCTTTGTGGTCATACAAGTGGACCGATGACCTCCCAGAAATAATTGAACAGTATAATAAAATCAAATATAGCACAATAAAAATGAGATGTTCACTCTTTCCGCGCGCTATACGAGATTGGAATAATAGAGAATTGTGAAGGTGGTTCGATGAATGTGATGTATCCATGTAGATGTAGATGTAGGCCAGTCAACGTTCGTGAAAAAGGACTCATGGATATGGTTTTCTGCCATGTTTACATGCTTAATCCACGTAACAAGAAATTTCATGCAGACAAAAGAAAGAATTTGAGAAGTCTTACCTCCAAAACTGGTCGAGTGAGATATTCGCAGTCGCCAAAGTGCAGAGAATAATTCCCAAAACTTACATCTTAAAGGAATGGCAATGGCACTGAAATTTCTGGATGCTTTTGCACCGAGAAAATGCAGAAAGTCTCAGAGCCACACGTTTTTCTCATAGCGCGTGTCATAAGACGTCGAGGGAACAGGGTACATGTATCAGGAAATCATGGTGAACGAATACATTGAACTGCGATCACTGAACGGCCTGCATTTCGTAAGTTTGTGTCACTCTTCTTCAAGGTAAAAACAAATCACAAGCTTTTTGAGAGGAAAATGTTTGTTTCAATACTGGGTATACTTCGGGTTTGGCGTAAGACCTTCAATTTATGGACTTAGGTGGACCTTGCATCGGAACTGACGTGTGCCTAGCAGGGAACGTACGAGTATACACGTGGATGAGCAACAGCACAGCGCAACCAGACTGACGAATCGAGCAGGGTTGCACACAAAATTTACCCACAACGAAGAACGGCGCGAGTTGTAAGCCGGTGTTAAAGGCAAACACGAAAACAACACAGACAGGGTTTTTCAGAATTGCTCCACACAGTTCTGAAGATAAATACGCACTTCAGATCATCCATAAGCAACAGAAACTGCAAAGTCCAAGTGCATGGATCGCAAGGAAAAGGTTAATGTATCGGGTTATAATAACTTTTATCTCTGAAGAAGCCCAAAGATGTTGCATTCTCAAAACTGCTGCAAGAAACGCTTCTGGGGACGATTTACAAACCCTTCTGAAACACAAACGAAAAGCTTCATGCCACACCGGGCACTCAGCTAGGCCGTACACCTGGAAATAATATCGCTTGCAAGCAGAGGCGGAACCCAGTCAGTCAAGCTGTGAGAACTGTTAAGCTCAAACGTGTCCAGTCGTTAACCGACAAGACACACTGGCCAGATATCCTACGCAAAAGAACTACGTGGTTTTGGAATAGGCAAGTAAAATTTCATCTGATGCAATTTTCACAGTCGAGGAACTGAATCAGTATTTGACGTTTCCTGCAATGACGGTTGAACCACAAATGAATCAGGTAGAATTGTATCAGCATCCACCCTTAATATGGGTGAACGAGAGATGTCGAGGTGACTGATCAGGGTTCAATTATTGAATTACATGATACACCTGTGGACCAACTATTGCTAAAAAAAGCATGGAGCCCATGTGCTACTAAATGTTGTTCTAACCGTTCGTCATAATTTGACCATGATTCGACAGACCTATCGAAAGCCAGAAACTTTGGTGGAGTCACGTGTAAAGTGTTTAATTTGCCCTCAACTCTATGCGCTACACCTTGCAACTCCGAGGAGTGAGGGCGATGTTTGACTTTGTGAGCGCTGCCTGAATCTGCTGTAGAGTTTCCTTCAAGGGCTGAAGAAATACCTCTAAGGTAGCCATTTCGACCGAAAAAGAAAGGTTTTATCCACGTTGCCAGTAAATGTAGTGTCCTGCGATCGGCAGGAAAGAACTAACGATCAAGTTTGAACACACTTTATTTAACTAAAACGCCTTCTTGGCGTGCACTAATTTACAAACTCGAGAAGAACAAGAAGCTCAATAATTCTTGTTGTGGCAAAAGCCAGATAAAAGTTACAAGATAATGAAAAGAAATAATAACGACTAAAATATTACAGTACACAATTCCAAAGTTACACCCAACAAGATAGAAATTTCTACAGAAAGACTATGGCGAGTGTCTACTGGGCTAGAGCCGGCATGGTTATTGGCCTGAGCTGTCCTAGCTGTAGGTACACACTGCCAGTCTGACTCTGCTGACGTGGTTACAGCACCAATTCTGCGGGGTTCTACACTTAGTCACATTAGTTCCAATTGGTGGATCTCTGTCACATAGCTTTTCATGAAGTCTTTCTTTCTTTGATGGTGCCTCGTCTCTCCTTTTTTCTCGGTCGGCGTGGTTAGGATTGGGTTTGGCAAGGCTAATTTTAAGGGGTGGCCAGATGCCCTTCCTGCCGCCACCCAATAACCCCCGGGATGAAATTAGTGTATCCCAGCTCCATGAAATAGTGCGAATGTGTTCAGACGTCTGTAAAATAGGTGGAGGGTGGGGACCAGCTCGGTATTCACCTAGCAGGATGTGGAAAACCGCCTAAAAACCACATCCAGGCCGTCCAGCACATTGGCCGACGTCGGTAATCTGCCGGCCGGGTTCGATCTGGGGCTGGCGCGCCTCCCCGAGTCCAGGGAGTCAGCGCATTAACACTATCCGCTAACCTGTCAGGTATGGCTTTTCACGAAGTAGTGCCTTGTTTATGTGGAAAGTTTGTTGATGTTTACATTCACTGGCGAAGTTTTGATATCAGCTCTTGAAGGGAGGTCAGCAGCCCACATTGCTTGTCTGTTGTGCAGGCCACTATGACATGATCTTCCATCATTCGGGTTCTAGCCGTACCTTGTCAGCTTGTTCCCTAAAGGCCAAAAAATGTTTACTCTCTGAAAGCGTAAATCGTCAACTTTATTCATTTCACACAGTTGCAAAGGGTTATTCACAGAAGGCAATACGGAATCAAAAACCTTGAAATGTGTCCATGTCAGCATACTTGTTTTCTGCTTCTGTTTTGTGTAGTGTGCCGATAACTTTTCGTCCCACGATCGCCGAACCATGACTCAGTAACGCGGAGTACTGTTTCTAGTTGTACTGCCGCCCTTATCCTTTACATTATCCTCCAACAAAATAAGGAAGTATGTCTTCTGGAAGCAGCATCTGGACGTCATGAGGCCAGAAAACCAGAGATGGTGAGCGCACGGCCTTGACTTGACCTGGCTGGCCCGCCTTTCTGCGCTACAGAGGCTGGCCGTACGCTGGTGCTCTGATGCCCTTGGGGCACATATAGAGTAATACGTCAGCCTAATAAATTTGGGGAGGTTAGCGAGCTATTATATAAAAGAAGTTTCAGTTAATCAGTCTCATAGTACAATATTACTCAAATGTAAGTGAATAGTGCCCTCACATGAGTACAGATTCAAATAAAATATATTACTAACAAATAAACGTTAATAAAGTGGAGCATTATAGCTTAAATGCAGAGCACGATACTCATGACAGTAACTATGAAAACCCGCTTGTAGACATTCAAAGTCTGAAAGCAATTTCCCTCACCGAGTACGACGTGAAACATTGTTCATCAAGCGCATTTCCAAACAAAACTGCAACAAAATAGATTTTATAGGGAACAGTTAAACACTATCACTCAGAGGCAAAACGAGTGGTTAGAAAGCTTTGCAGATAGGATTAGAAAAGTTAATATTAACACCTATCAGTTGACAACTAGTGATGAAGCAAATAAAGTTATTTTACAAGAGGGAGAAGATAGAGCTCTGGATACGTTTTTACGTGGGTTACCTCCTGAAACGTCCCGTCGTGTCAGGGCAGAGTTTCCGAAAAAATTAGCAGAAGCTGTTTCTGTGGCGACGGCTTTCGAAGAAATAGACATTGCCACCAGATACAAGGAGAAGCGAAATGTATTTTCAGCAGGAGTACGATATTTTAGGTGCGATCGACAGGGACATATAGCAAAAAACTGCAGAAAACCTCAATGTACTAATTGTCAAAGAATACGTCACACATTCAAGGAATGCAGGTCTAAGAAAGTTTTTGGAAATAGAAATCAGTTAAACTCCAACGGGAATGTCGGAGCCGCCGCCAGGCGTTCCCAATAAAATTTCATGCCATTAAGGCGAATGTGAAGGCGGAATGCTGGTTATCTGCTACCATACAGGATAAAGAGGCAAGGATACTGGTGGATACAGGCGCAAACGTATCAATAGTGAGTAATGAATGTATTGGAGAAAAGAAATATGACCCTCCAAGGTATACATTGAGTGGAGTAGGAGGAGGTAAAGTGAAGTTCAAATGGTTCAAATGGCTCTGAGCACTATGGGACTCAACTTCTGAGGTCATTAGTCCCCCAGAACTTAGAACTAGTTAAACCTAACTAACCTAAGGACATCACACACATCCATGCCCGAGGCAGGATTCGAACCTGCAGCGCCTAGAACCGCACGGCCACTTCGGCCGGCAGAGTGAAGTCATTAGGATGTACATTATTGATTTTCTATATTCATGGTGTACAATTCCAAGAAGATGTAGAAGTGTTAACAAAGGTAACTGACGGGTACGACGCGATCCTAGGACTGGATTTCCTGAATAAACATCACGCTAAAATCGACCTCAGATAGCAAATTGTAGAACTTAGCGGAACAGTGTTTCAGCTAGGTGACACCGCTGCAAAGGGCACGCTGCCGCAAGATTTCCCCAACCGGAAGGCGAAATCAACTACACTGCGTGCAACGTCCCTGAAGGTTGATTCGCGGGATAAGATACCATTTGGCTCAGAAAAACTTTTCTGGATGACCGGTGACCCCGAGGTACCTACAGATACAGTGTGTCTAATAGAGCCATTAGAGGAAAATGAGGAATTAGATGTATCACATTGTTTTGTACATAGAAGTGTTGTACGGGTTCAAGACGTTGAGGGAGAAAGAAAAGTACCGGTACATATTGACAATTTCGGAGTGGAGGACAAAGAGTTGCATAAGGGAATATTAGTAGCTACAGTCAGTATTTTTGAAGAAGAAGATTTCATTTGGTCAGATTTGATGATGGTCAGAAACCAGACGCCTATAAAACCGCATTACGCCAGAAGATTGAGCATTTGAAAGGAAATGATAGAGACACGATGGAAGCAGTTTTAGTTGAGTTCCAAGATTTATTTAATGCAGAAGGTCCACTGCCAGCAACAGATATCACACAGCATAGGATCTGTTGTGGATTCGCAAGAGAGCCAACCCACTATGAGAGGAAGCCGAAAGGCACGCGTTTTAGCTCACGCAGGCTGGCGTGAGGTCTGGAACAGGACAAGGAAGTTACAATTTAGCAAAAAAGGACGTAGCTGTTGGAATACTTAACTTTAATCCGTAAATGGTGAACATCGCTCTTGACGGTACATGTTTTACAGCATCAATAGTAACTGGTAATGGCGCTTTGCTAGGTCGTAGCAAATGACGTAGCTGAAGGCTATGCTAACTATCGTCTCGGCAAATAAGAGCGTAATTTGTCAGTGAAACATCGCTAGCAAAGTCGGCTGTACAACTGGGGCGAGTGCTCGGAAGTCTCTCTAGACCTGCCGTGTGGCGGCGCTCGGTCTGCAATCACTGATAGTGGCGACACGCGGGTCCGACGTATACTAACGGACCGCGGCCGATTTAAAGGCTACCACCTAGCAAGTGTGGTGTCTGGCGGTGACACCACAGGATCCCAACAGGAGATAGCCCCACAGTTTGTAGGAAGCCTTATAGAGTTCCGCATCACTTACAGCCAGTACTGGATGAATTTTTAGAACAGCATCTAAAAGATGGAATTATTGAATATTCTGATTCGCCTTATAATTCAAATATTGTAATTATTCCAAAGAAGTCTCCCGACGGTACGAAACGATATAGATTTTGTTGTGACTACAGGTACCTTAACAAACAAACTATCTCAGATGTTTATCCTCTTCCAAACATTACAGATATCATTGAGAGTTTGGGTAACAGTAAATACTTTTCAACAATCGATTTACGTAGCGGATATTATCAATTGGAAGTTGTACCTGAAGATAGGCATAAAACAGCATTTTCTGCCCCTGGAGGCCACTGGCAATTTAAAAGAATGCCTTTCGGTTTGAAAAATGCACCAGCAACTTTTCAAAGACTACTCGATGGAGTATTGCGAGGACTCAAAACTCAGCAATGTTGTGTATATCTAGACGATATTATTGTATTCTCCAAAGACATTAATCAACATGCTGTGCGTCTGCGTAATGTTTTCCAGAGACTTAGAAAAGCTAAATTAACATTAAATACGGAAAAATGTAGTTTTGCATTGACAGAGGTTACATACCTATGGCATGTCATTAGTGAAAAAGGAATTAAAACAGATCCTCGATTAATTTCAGCAGTTAAGGACTTCCCAACACCACAACGCGTTAAGGAAGTACAAAGTTTCATTGTTCTCGCATCGTATTACCGAAAATATGTTCAAAATTTTGCTGAAATTTCCCAACCCTTAACCCAATTATTGAAAAAGGGTACAAAATTTCATTTGTCTGAAGATTGTGAATCAGCATTTGAAACCCTTAAAGATAAGTTAACACACAGTCCAATATTAGCCTACCCAGATTATAATAAAGAATTTATTTTATCCTGTGACGCAAGTGGTCATTCAGTAGGAGTTGTTTTGAGTCAGAATATTAATGGCGCGGAACACCCCATAGCCTACGCTTCGAGACAACTAACAACGGCAGAAAGAAATTATTCCACAACGGAGAAAGAATTGTTAAGCGTTATTTATGGCATCAAATACTTTAAACGCTACTTGTATGGTAGGAAATTCAAGGTTATTACAGACCACGCAGCTTTAAAATGGTTGCTTGGATTAAAGGATCCATCTAGTCGTCTCACCCGTTGGGCCCTATGTCTTTCCGAAATGGATTTCGAAGTTATCCATAAACCAGGCAAAAAACACACGAATGCAGATTATCTAAGTCGGAAAATAGCACTTTTGGAAGCAACAGGCCGAGATACTGAGGACTTGAGAAAGGCACAAGATAAGGATACAGAATGCAAAAAATATGCAACTCAAAAACAATTTTGCTTTGAAGATGGTGTATTACGCCGTAAACCAAAACTTGGACCGCGAATTGTTGTTCCCCAACACCTTAAACAAGAAATAATGGCAGAAGCCCACGATCATATCATTGCAGGACACGGTGGACAGCGGACAACCGAAAGACGTGTAGCAGAGCGATTTTGGTGGCAAACCAGAAAGCAGGATGTTGCACAGTACGTTCGTAATTGCATTGCGTGCGCACAACGAGCTGAACTTTCTCGTTTAAAAGTACCCTTACAGAGGCTCCCTGAGGCTTCATGTCCATTTCAAATCTGTGGAGTGGATCTCTATGGGCCATTTCATAAAACACCTGCTGGTAATAAGTATGTTCTTACAATTATAGATCACTTTTCACGCTATCTAGCTATGGTGAATCTCCCAGATCAGCAAGCAAATACAGTTGCCCAAGCTTTAGTTAACAACTGGATACTTAAATTTGGCGTACCTGAAGCTATTATCACAGATCAGGGATCTAGATTTATGTCTGAATTAATGAAACAGCTATGCCACTTACTAAAAATACGTAAATTACGCACAACTCCGTTACACCCTCAGTGCAACGGACGCACAGAAAGAGTTCATCGGACAATTGGCAAGATGCTTAGTTATTATATTAACGAACAACATTCTTATTGGGATACGTATTTACCAATAATCGTGTCGGTATACAACGCCAAAATGCATGAAGCAACTGGCATGTCACCTTATGAAGTGGTCTATGGGAGAAAAATGCCGTCCCATTTTGATGTAATCAGGCAGAAAAAAGGAAAAGTCGGAGAAACAGTAAGAGATTTCAGTCGAATGATGAAGGATATATGGAAAAAGGTTCAAAAATCTAATACAAAGGCTTTGGAACGACCGGAAAGATTAGGTAATGCCCAAGCTAATTATCCAAATTACAACATCTGTCAGTGGGTGATGCTGTCAACCCCATACATTGCGAAAGGAAAAACGAAGAAATTTGTAACAAACTACAGAGGTCCTTATCAAATTATTGAGATCACGTCACCAGTCAACGTTAAACTGCAACTGCCCACCCGAACTACTGTTGTCCGTGCAAGTCGTTTAAAACCTTTTAAGAGCGCTTCAGATGTAATTCCTTCAACAATAGTGTCTGCTTTTCCGAAGGGTGGAGGAAGTTCCCGAAGAGGAAAAAGAGTGGCCACACCAGCACAATATACAGACATGGCACCATACAGTCTTAGACCAAGGGTGCGAATGTCCTAGTGGAATATTAGTAGCCTGTGGATAGTATACAAATTTAAATAATTAATAAATGATAAGTGTTTATTTTTTAAGAAAAAAACGTTGAACGTAGAAACATGTAGTTAACAAAGTAGTCCTTCTTTTCTTTGTTTTCATTTTTACTAGGTTGGTAGGTTCATAACCATGTTGTTCACTTTTTTCAGAAAACGCCATGCAAGCATTTCCTACACATAACCTATCCTACCTCAATGACTCCCTTGACAGTTCCCTTCTGAAGTCATTAGATCATAAACTCAGAGCAAGGCAAAATTGATGCCAATTTTATGATGAAACATGTCTTAAAATTAAAAGATGAACACAAAACTAAAATTATAATGCTAGGAACGGGTGTATCTGGAGCCTTTGTGTTGGTGTTTCTGCTTTGTACAGTTTTATTTTATTTAAGACGAAAAAATAAGCCAAATAATAATATACCACTTCATCAAATCCCTGTTAATTGGATACCACACTCTTAATTGGTGTACTTTAGTGGTTATTTTTGAGCATTAGTGTATTAATTTTGTTTATGGTACTTCAGTCTTTACTAAACAGTTTTATTTTAAAGTAAACAATTCTGTAGAATAGATACTCTTGCATTAATATAGGGTAGATTAAACAGGTGTTGCTATGTAATTTTCTAAGTGAAAAATCTATTCTTGTTTATTCATTGTCATCAAGATTTGTTACACTTATAACCATTTATGTGTGAACTATATGATTCATGAGTGTACAGTGCTTTAGTAAAGTGATAAAGTATTTTCAACATACTTAATGTGAAGCATGTGTAATCTTCTAAGTCGAGAGTTTTCATTGCTTGTGTTAGTGCTTTTGCCGTGTGAAGAGTGGAGGAATGTTGAGTGGTAAATTCGAGGGCGAATTTCTCCGAAGGGTGGAGGAATGTTGAGTGGTACTTAAGTAAATAAATTAGTGAAATCAAAGTGAAGTAGAAACTAGAAAATAAATGAAAAACTTAGTGTAGTTTAGAGAGTTACATACTGGCAAACAGCGGCCAGAGCAGAAGAGACAATGACCGTGAAGTCAGCAAGTTCCAAATTAGCGGACGCTGTCGATTCAGCCATCAGGGCATCGCCCGACCGGCTCACGTGTTTCTCAGTTGTCACATGTGAGCAGAGGCCCTCGCCTACATTCCAAGAGCCAATGACCGACGTTAAGAAGACTCTTCGAGAAGCTTTTCAACGTGACAGAAGAGGCAATAACTGTGAAGTCGTTCACCTCAAGCGAACTGAAGTGAATAAATACGCGAGACGCAGTGGGCTCGACAAGAAAAGAAGGGAAGAAGAGTAGCAGTAGTTTTCAGTCAGTTTCGGTGCTGAAGACCGTCATGCAAGAAGAGACTACATCATGCACAGACGCACCAAGTCCGCTGCTGTAATGGAATAGCAAGCAGCAGCCTCGGCGCCAGAAGACAGAAGTTAAAAGGTATTTGAAGACGGATTTTTACGTACCAGGGTGACTCGTGAGGACGGGAAGGAGACGGCCTCAGATCAGCAGTCACCTGTAAGCTGGGATGAAGATCTGACAGCCGAAGACTGGCAAGCGGGAGTCCGTTGTTCGAGCCCCGACACTGGCCTTTCCCCGCCGCTCCGCTCCGCTGGCCGACGCACAACAAACGCGACCGCTTAGAGAAGAGAAACACTGGGACGCCACATCCAAAGTATCACCATCCGATGCACGACTTCGCTCGCAATAATTAAACGGGCCACCTCGCGCTGCGCGTCTCCAGTCAACTGGGCGAGACGGCGACACGAGATACGCACTGCCATGCGTAATCAGACGCCGCCGCTGCCGCAGCAGAAGGCTTCGCAAACGACACAGCTGCCGTTCTCCGAGCCAGAACATTGAGTAAGGAAACAGTTGTACGAAACTTGCAATAAAAGTTACCTTATGTAAAAATGCTGTTTCATTATACCTCATACCCGTGCCAAGGAAGACCCCACCCTGCCCACATGTTGTTAAGAGAGAAAAATTAATTAATTTAGTATTTACACCCTGACATAATGCTTTAGAATCATATGCCCTTTGCAGTAATGCTCATCCTGACAATTGACTAGCATCAAAAGAGGAAACCCAGTTACATTTAGTGACAGAACTGTTACAATTGATACTCCGAAAACCAGAACCCATCAGAATGCTGTTCGTATCATGATTTGAATCATCCTTACAGTTGCGCTACCTTCACTGTACAGTAACATGTTTCTATGTCATGCTTTATACACGACTGAAGCAATAGAATGGTTTAGACTCTGTCTCTAACGTTGTTTCTTTCACATTTCCCACAGATATTCTATCTATTTTCTAGAGTTTCACAACTACGATCCTTCGTTATTTCCGTAACACCTCATATGTATATGCACATCTAAATCTTCTTATACACATGAGGTGGTCATGGAGGTCTAACGCAAAGGGTCCAAACCTAGGGGTGGTTACGCCCTGCGGGGTAAAATGGAGTTTTCTGTGGGGTAAAATCAAAATATGTTCAGTGATGGTTTAGAGACCTCTCTAAATTATTGTTTTTAAAGCTTTCTCTGTTATCACTGTTACAGTAGATTCTAATATACAATCAGCCATTTCACAGCCACTGCTGGCTTCAAACCTCCTATGCATATTTTCAAACACTGCGGTGTACAGCGATACTTCTTTGCTACAGCGATGCCTATCTGCTATTCTCATCTACCTATCTTCAATTAATTTGGCTTCCCACTCCTCTGTCATTTCCGCGAGCCGTTATGACAAATGTCGAATCCATTTCTACTTTTTCTCATCACTTCCAGAGTTACGTATCCCATTCTAGTCTGTTCCTAATCCGTTTACCTAGCGAGTTGGTGCAATGGTTATCACACTGGACGCGGTTTCGGGAGGAATGCGTCCGGCCATCCTGATTTTGGTTTTCCGTGATTTCCCTAAACTCTTCATGCAAATTCTGGGATGGCTCCTTTGAAAGGGCACGGCCGACACCCTTCCGCATCCTTCCCTAATCTGATGATCCAGATGACCTCGCTGTTTGGCCCCTTCCTCAAATCAAGCAACCAACTAACGAACCTAATCCGTTTATTAGCATTGCTGTCTCTCCCAGTCATTTACAACGTGCACCTACTGTTGCATCTGCTTGTCGGTATGCGGCATCCTGTCAGTTGCTTCCCTACATGACATTTCCTCGAATTTCGATTCTCTAAATGTTTGACCACATTTCGCGAGAACATCGTCCCATTTCTTTCAAAGATTTCCACTGACGCTTCCTGTGTAACTCAGCTACGCCTTCGTACTGGACAAACTGCTTACATTGAGCTCTCTGTTGTCTCCGAGCATCGTAATATTTCGGCAGATTAGGGCCGTAACAAAAAATCTACAATTAACTTTCATTCAATTGCCTCCTCAGGTCCAAGGATAACTAAAATCAGTGTAATTAACTCATATCGGAAATTTCCATTAGCAATCGCTGTCAGAGTATTACCCTCGTATGCTTACCTACTCTTGGAAGATGCTATAGGGAGAACGTATTTCCTGTACGATGTTCTTGCTGCTTTCAACATTTCTGCTTGAACTTTAAGATCCTCTATCACTACTTGTTTTGCAGGTTCGGACGCCAACTATACTACGGCCTAGAACGCATGAGGCGAACTCGTCAACAACTTGAATGTTTAACACGTCTGAAGTTTGAAAAAATTAGTAATGAAGGTTAGACAGACGTACTTGAAACGGCCAAGCAATTCTTAATTTTGAAAAGTCTTCCAAAGTATGTCATCAAACTCCATTCCTCAAGTAAATCACACGCTACGGCTACTGAATGTGTTGTAAGGTGTATTACCATTGCCAGACTTGCTACAAAACGTGTGCAGCCTGCAGGAGCGGCCTTAAGTTTGCTGTACAAAACGGAACAGTTACCTCGACAGAAGTCCTTCTGCGGGTCGCCCTCTTCTGTACCAGTCCTCGTCCTTCCCATCTACAGCGGTCACACGACGCTGTCTGCCGCAGTAGGTCACTGCATGACAGTTGAATTCTGTGTGCTGAGTCCTGGTATGGGAACGAAGTTCCTCGCTACGGCAGCCTTGTATAAAATATTTTCTGTGTTATTCACGCATCAGATTAGAAAACAAATTCCAGATTTTGACGATATTTCATAGCGTTTCCATATAGAGCAAATGTCATGTTGTCCAATGATCGACTTGCATTTTTTTTAGTACACACGACATTGACAGTACAGCTTTGCAGTATAATGATCTTGAAGCCCATCAAAACCGTAATATTTTTTTATCATTTTCATCACAACAGTTACTGACGTTTGCAGTAGTGTGAGGGGAACACTATTATCGAGGAATACACCGTCGCCGCTCGGGATTAGCCGAGCGGCTCGGACGCTGTAGTCATGTACTGTGCTGCTGGTCCCGGCGGAGGTTCGAGTCCTCCCTCTGTCATGGGTGTGTGTGTTTGTCCTTAGGATAATTTAGGTTAATTAGTGTGTAAGCTTAGGGACTGATGACCTTTGCAGTCAAGTCCCATAAGATTTCACACACATCTGAACCTCATCAACACGCTGTCCCTTACCTGCGCACATTCTTAACACGCTTACGTGAACGAAATCCACGGTATTCTTGTTCAGAAATTAAGAACAGTTCCCAGGAAGATGCTCTGACTAGTAACGAAATATTTTGGGTCAATTTCTTTGGGCGAAAAATCTCTCGGTCCTTTTGCCGTATCAAACTACAGCAAATAACCGAAGTTTAGTTTAGAGTTCTTCCTGACGAGCACGCTGGAAGCCACCGTCGATAGCTTGAGGCTTTTTTCTAATTTCACACGGAGAGACGACCGAGAATATTTTTGACAAGATTTGTTATTTTCGATGCCCAATATTTGTATCCATACTCCGCAGGCCAGCTTTTAACATGCGGCGGAGGGCAGCCCTTGCACTGCTACGTTCCTCCCCTTTCCAGTTGGCCAGCGAATGTCGCGTGCCCTGGACAGATCGCAGTGAGCCACAGCGTGAACTTTACTGATTCACTTGCCGTGGAGCGCTTTCTGTACTCCCTGTACAATTGCAGCCATTTTATTTCATTCATCTGGTTTAGAAGCATTTGGCACTACGTCCATTGAGCCCAGCAGGAGATGACGGAACAATGTCTCTTACAAGATATAAGAGGTACTCGTTAATGTCCAAAATAATTTTGTGTCACTGTCAGTTGCTATCAAAATCATTAGTTTTGTGTCAGTCACTAACCACCATCGGCACACAAAGTTTTTCGCTTACAGTATCGGTATGGATACGTACATGATTTTTCATTTCATTCTTCATAACGTGGAAAGCACTGTCTGGAAGACTAGCGAAAAAGTCAAAGATCAGATGTTCCATACTGTCAATAATGTGATAGTTCAAATCATATAACTGACACAATGGTTCTTCTGAACAAATTTTAAATTCCACATATTGTATTCTGTTGTCCAGATATTGGGTTTGAGAGTGGGATGAAACAGCCGGCCGAAGTGGCCGTGCGGTTAAAGGCGCTGCAGTCTAGAACCGCAAGATCGCTACGATCGCAGGTTCGAATCCTGCCTCGGGCATGGATGTTTGTGATGTCCTTAGGTTAGTTAGGTTTAACTAGTTCTAAGTTCTAGGGGACTAATGACCTCAGCAGTTGCGTCCCATAGTGCTCAGAGCCATTTGAACCATTTTTTGGGATGAAACAACGTGCATGTATCTATACAGATATTGTAAATGAAAACTTCTAGCGTCTGATAGTCTATAAGATGAATTGGAATTATTAACAATAGTAAAGATTCTCGTAGCAAATGACATTGTTACAACAAGAGTTTCGAGAAATATTTGCACAGTGTGCAGATTGTGGATAGCTGCAGCAAACCGGTTTCAGACTGAGGAGCATTGCAACGAAAAGCACATACACGCTATGGAGTGGCAACTACTGAAAATATTGCTCTTCAGTAGATTAGTCTCTTTATCAGAAAGTTCAGTTATCATTACATCACTGTACGTAGCAAAGGCAGTTTCTCACAAATAAACTGACGGAAAAAATTTCAACACAAAAAAATAGTTCATGTAGAGCAATGAAATTTCGAGAATACATTTGTCTAGATAACATATTTAAATAATTAACATAGCAAAATCGCAGGTTAATGTTATCGCGACATCAGCCATTGAAAATGTTGAATGCTGGTATATTAATAACCCGTGTAACCGCCAGAATGTTTAATGCAAGCCGTATTACACGACCTCGTTTGGACTCAGGGAGGATAATGGCATCTTTGTTGCCTCAAAAGCATTCTTGACAAACATCAACTCACAAATCCCAATCTCAGAAGTAACTAACACTCATTACTGTTACAGGTGTGTGTAAAGCACACAGATTTGCATCCTGATAGGAGCGCCATTCTTGTGCGAGTGGCGCGAAATCTGAATAGAGATCTTCATTCAGATACAGGAATACGCCTACCAACTGTCGTTGATGTTGTACAGCTCCTTAGTGTAGTGCTTTTTTTCCGTCGGTGTATTACATATCGTCATGTCAGCAGAAACAACAAATGTAGATACTGCTGTGGCAGTTATTCCACGTGGACCAAATAAGGAGGCATCCACAGTTTTCCCAATTGGTGGGACGTTTCGATCTTTTATAACGAGAGATAAACTTAACACGTGAATAAGTACAGATATATTGCAGTGTTAGCTTACGTGGGAGTTCATTACACCTCTGGCGTTGCACGATGGCCATTATGAAGCCGGCCGAAGTGGCGGAGGGGTTCTAGGCGCTACAGTCTGGAACCGCGCGACCGCTACGGTCGTAGGTTAGAATCCTGCCTCAGGCATGGATGTGTGTGGTATTCTTAGGTTAGTTAGGTTTAAGTAGTTCTAGGGGACTGATGACCTCAGCAGTTGAGTCCCATAGTGCTCAGAGCCATTTGAACCAATTGAGCCATTATGAAACGTTTGAAAGTGTAACCTTAATTACTTTATTTTGAAATGCATACTGTCATATGTTTTTGGTGTACTCTCCCTGATGTTACATGCTATACTGCGTTCATTCAAACCGTTCGGTGTAGGCGTGACGGTATTATTTTCGGAGATCCTTTAGTTACGCAATATTCGCAGAGAAAGCTGCTTTTTGATGCAAAAATCGCGGTTGGTTCCTGTTTGTTTAGGGGACATGAAGATGTTTAAGTCTTTAGGGATTCTTCTGACCTCAGATTGTGAAGTTACCATATATTTTGTTTTGTTTTCATTTACTATGAGGCCAATTTTTAATGCTTCTGTGTCCATTGCCAGGTATATTTCTTAGAGTGTGTAGATATTTCTTCTTACTATAGCAATGTCATCAGTGTAGGCACATATATGCCTAGTTTTCATGAATATGATGCCTCTTTTTGTCGATTTTATTTACTACACTATGCAAGGCTATATTGAGTAGGACAATGGAGACATCGCCTTACCTCGCGACTTCATTAGAGTCGAAGCATTCACTTGTTCTGCTTAGGATCTTAACTTTTGGCCTTTTGGATTTTGAATTTGTGATAAGTTCCTATGCAACCAAACTGCTGAGGTCATCGGTCACCAGACAAATACACTACCTAATCCAGCTTAAACTAGCTTACGCTAAGGACGATACACACACCCATGCGCGAGGGAGGACTCGAACCTCCTATTGGGAGAGCCGTACGAACCACGGCAAGGCGCCTTCGACTGCGCGGCTACTCCGTCGTTGTTATTTTGATTAATCTTATTCGTTTAGCACATATGCCAAATTTTTCCAGTACTCTGTATAGTTTTTGCCGGTTTATGCTGTCAAAGGCTTGTTTGAAGACGATGATTAGGAAATGCAGATCTATATCATATTCATAGAACTTTTCCATCATTTGTCTTATCACAAATATTTGATCAGTTGTACTTCTGTCTGGTCGAATGCCACACTTATAACCCCCTATTATGTCTTTTGCGCACTTCTGTATCCTTTCGTCTGATATACTTGTGAAGTTCTTATAACCTGTGCTTGGGAGTGATATACCTCTAAAGGTTTTACATGCTTTTCTATCTGCTTTCATGAAAATGGGGATTATTATTGCAATTTTCCATTTATCTGGCATAACTTCCCACATACGTGCTGTTAATGTGTGCAGTTCCTTTATTATAGCCTCTCCATTAGTTTTTATTAATTCAGGGATTCTGCTGTCTCCCCTAGGGGCTCGATTGTCTTTCTTGTTGTGCACAGCCTGGGAGACTTCTTGTATTGTTGGATTTCTTGTCACACTGGCATCATTCTCTACTTCCAGCTCCACTCTTTCTTTCTGTGCAGCTGTCTCTTCATCTTCGGGGCTAGTATTTAGTGTAGCTTTGAAATACTCTGCCGGTCTTCCTACAGTCTGTTCTTCCTCCCTTATCTGTTAACTGCGTTTATTTGCGCGCTTGTTTTCGTGCTACACATCCAAACCAGTGAAGAATATACTGACACGGTATACGATTACGGCTTTAGCAATGGTAGTACTCCTGCTGCTGTCAAAGAATACCGCTGGTGCTTTCCGACATATCGAACTCTTGATCGTAGAGTGCATACTGGAGTTTTCAGCACATTGTGTGAAATATGTTTTCTTCCAGATTCCCACTTTCTTCTGAATTTGTAGTTCAGTATTCTTTTCAGGAACAGCAACACATTGTTGGAATAGGGTCTCGTAGTCCTACTACAGCCACACGGCTACTTTTTGCACAGTTCAGGGGTCCACGAGCATGTGTATAATGCAAACATTACTTGCGGAAAACTTATACACATTTCACATACAGCGTTTCTACAGTCTTCACATTGGCAACAATGCCAGATGACTTGAATTATGTCACTGGTTACAGGACAATCTTTACTTGCTTCCATTAACACCATTCGCTAATGAAGCCACGTTTACACGGCGTGGAACCAACACACCTGATAATCATCGATGGTCGGAACAGAGAGGAAACCAATTTCCAAGTTCATTTTATAATTAATGAGTTACGATCGGTCATTTAAGATGCTCGAAAAATTGTACGAAATTACTTGTATTTTTTTGGGGGGGTGGGGGGGAATTCGTTTTTTGAATACCTTTATGATGTTCCTTTGACTTCATAGAGAGCAAAGTACTTACTGCATGATGGAACGACTCCGCATTTTAGTCTAATCGCTGGAATGATCGTGTTAGTACAATTAACTGGCCACCCAAGATCGCCACATCTTACACAATTAAATTTTTGTTTATGGTGTTGGATGAGGCCTGAGGTGAACAAACGAAGGACGAGTACGTGGGATGAGCTGCTTGGCAGCATGTCGGACGCTGCTCTCTTTAGGGAACGTGCAGAGGTACTCAGAAAAACAGCACAGCATGTTCTCCCAAGACTGCAAAAACGCACTGAAGTTGACAGCTGCATTGTGACGCGTTCGTTAATATTCAGAGCCGAATGTGTTGAAAATCAATATTTTTCATTTAATAATTTGTAAAATCTTGTAATAATGTTTACTAACTGTTCTGAATGTCTACATGGGTAAATCTGGCAATGTATTGAATAATAGAGAAATAAATAACAACTATGCATAAATAGAGTTCTACTTCAGAACCCATTCAGAATGGGGCATATGTCTCTATGAACTACTTTTCTTGAATTGATCGTTCCCGACTTTCCCAAATATTGACCATTCTTCCTGGGACACCCTGTATTTGAAATTCCCGCGCTTCTTGTTTCTGGAGGACATCTAAGACTCTGACAGAGATTGCGCGAGAACTCCATCTCTGGAAAGGCGCTCCGTGACGACGATTCTCCAGAAATGCAGCAAATGTCACGTGTCGGCCTCGTAATCTAGAGGCGGCTGGGCGGCTGCTTACGGATGCCGTGAAGGTGTGCGAAACGCGGCCATCCAGCGAGCACGTCGGCCGACCCCAGACTCCTGATCTAGCAGGGCACCGGCTCAGGGGGGCTCCGCACCTGCTGCAGGGCTGCCAACTGCTCCTCTCATCTCACAGATGAGGTCTTTCACAGTTCGTTTCCAGCAGCGCGCACTTGCTTTCTACGCCAAGACCAACGACATCTTCCTCTTCCTCTGTTTCCATGTCACCCTAGAGACTGACACAACTAATAACATGAAAGACAGAGAGAGAGAGAGAGAGAGAGAGAGAGAGAGAGAGAGAAAAGAAATTCCACACACAAGGCTTATTTCTGACCACCACTAAAGGACTTGCATCATATTCTGAAGCTTTGCAGGTAAAGGGACAGGGCGACTGTTCACCAATGTTTTCGGCAAGGCTATGAAACTTAAACCATGCACACCTCGACGTAGCAATAAACGCTGTCCTAAAAGGTAAGTATGCCATTGCACTCTTCTATTACGTCCGTGATTGCAATGCTCGTGTGCAGTACAATGTAAATAACTAAAAACTGTAATAAACATACTGGACACAAATACATGAGACACATGCACACGCACACACACTGTAAGGTGGCAGGGCATTCTATCAACTCACATATGATTCTCCCCAACACGCCGATCCAATTGATACGGCACATGCCATACTTTGGATCTAATTATCTCAATTTGCTTGATGAGGAGTGCAGTGAACAATGGGTGCACCCAGCTCTCATGTGCACGGTGTTAACAGTCCCTTCCTAATCTGCATGCAGATAAATGTGTACATTTTTGTGGTAATGTGGAACTGAGGTGAAAGGGGCCAGTCGCTCCGGTTAGGGCGCAGGAGCACGGCATGGACATCCATTTTAGGAAAAATTAGCAAGGGTAACAAACCGACCCTCACGACAGGGAGCCAATTTGAAACGACGAAGGTCTGGGCCCTCACCTCTGCGCGATTTTAAGGCAGCTGAAAAAAACCCTCTGCGTCGCAGTTTAACCAAACACTCGGATAACGTGGTCCTGTCGTGAGAATAGCGTCGGCTTCACATGTAGAGACATCTGCCCTGACGAAACGTTTCCGCAATAACAAAATCTCGGATGCTGATCGAACGAAAGGAAGACAAGGAAGGAGAAGGCGACGTTATTGCTGCGCAGAAGTGTGCTAGCGTCTGATTCCACTCCTCGACTTTGACGTCATGCTTAGGCAGAGAAGTTTCCTAGAGGCAATCTTTGACAGCATCTTATCATATTCGTAAACAAACGAAAGTTGCGTATCATAAAATTGCAATCACAGTTCACAGGATTAATTACTTAGCCACTAATTATATCGATAAGAATTAAAGGTAACGAAAATAAATACGAATAGGAAAAGAGAAGTATTCATGTCTGAAATAAATTATTATTATAGTTTATGTGAGTAAAAACAGCGCGAAGAACATTTAAATCCATTATAGTATAATGCATGAAGAAGTCATAGTACAATGAAATAATGTTAACTTTTAATAATTATTAAATCTAACTGGGTCTAATAAATACTGGAATCCGTAACTAGAATTGACTAAAAGGTTAATTCTAGTTACCAGTTCCAACCATTCCACGCTTCGTTATTTAGACCATTTTAATGGGTGTGTGCATAAAACTGTTACAGGATTGTTACATACCGCATTACTCTCTTCACTACTGTGAAAAAGAGAAAAATCTGGTAGCTGTACCTACAACATTTGTTATTTTTTCATAGTAGTTCTGAGATCAATAATAAAGCTAGAAATCCTACAGAAACATAGTCCACAGATTTACTGCAAAAAAAAGGACAAAATTATGAACGATCGAATAGTTGGAATCAGTAACTAGAAGTGACCTTTCATGTAGGTCAATTCCAGTTACCGATTCCAGCCATTCGATGATTCATTAATTAGATAGTTTTTTCATCAGACGTGTGCGCTGTAATAGTTTTTTCATCAGACGTGTGCGCTGTAATGAAAGCTAACAGGATTTCTGAACTTGTAATTGCTCTCTGAACTACTGCAAAAAAGTTACTAATACAGTAATCGGTAGCGAGAATTGACCTATATAGAAGGTCAGTTTCCAAATTCTGTTATTCACCGCAGTAGTTTTAGAGAGCAAGTACAGCTGTAGAAATGCTTTTACATTTCAGTGCATACAACAAATCATGGATTTGTTGGAGTCAGTAACTGGAATTTACTGATATAGGTCAATTCTAGCCATCGAGTTCAATATTCGCTATTTTTGGTAGATATTTGTTAGTTGTTTAATGGCTTTTCTTTTAGAATTTAGTGTGTCGGTTTCTCCACATTTCATGCTAATGTTTCGTATTTGTTGTCATTCATTTCATTGTCCGGTTTTTCTGTTATATTTTAGTTTCTGCCCGCCCAAAATTCCAGATTTTCTGCGCTTCTCCCGTTACATTCAATAATTAATAGTAAAACTGACGCTGTTTTATAACAGTATTACTTCACCATCAGCTTTACTATCACGCAATTTGAAGGTTCTCTCTGCTTTTCTACTCGTTTAAAATACGAGAATTCTTCTTATCAGACATAAATTTGTTTTTAATTGTTGTTCTTAACTATTTTCGCTATCTTCAATATGTTTCGTTACATTTCATGACTAAGTAAATAACTGCACGAAATGTGATTGTAATTTTATCATGTGCTACATTCGTTTGTTAACGAGTATGATCCGTTGCTTTCATAGATTGTCTATACGTAGCATCTTTGCCTTAGGTATGACGTCATTGCTCAAAACTGACGGGTGGAATCGGGGGGTCTAGTGTAGCAGGGAATACAACCCGTCGGCTTTGAGCAATGACGTCACAAGTCGCCAGAGAGCATGTATTACAAAGATGAAAGAGCTGAGGAGAATGTTGAGAAACAAAGGAATGCGAGAGAGATAAACTTTATTTCACACATGTAAAGGCCAGTAGTATTTTCACGTTAACGATATCGCGTGTTTGTATCTTAGTATTTCTCCGCAAAATACAATGGAAAGAAATGAATGAAATTACTAGCAAAGAATACATCACGTTACATGTATGTCAGTTGTATCTCGAAAGTCTTTCGAACTGTATTGCTTAAGTGCAGTACGGGATACAAGTTCAGCGTAGTCGATTTCTTAGTTTCAACTAGCATTGCTGTCCTGTTGTTCACTTGAACTATGTATCCCCTGCTTCACTAAACCGCAAATGAAACCCGATACAAATTAAAAGCCCATTCGAAGTGTGTTGCTTAAGTACAGTCCGGAATACGAGTTTGTCGTAAGGCGATTTCTTCGTTTTCACTAGCATTACTGTCCTGTTCTTCACCTGAACAATGTATCCTCCGCTTCGGTAAGCCCTAAGTGGAACACGGGATACAAATTGTAGATGTGCTGCTTATTTCGTGTCCGCTATTACTAACATAAAGTAGTATCAGTTTATTCTATCTCGTGAGATTTTTTTTTAAAGCCAAATAACCCTTATCAGCTACTGAAGCATCTGTATCTTAGGGTCAGTTTATTCTATCTCGTGAGATTTTTTTTTTAAAAAGCCAAAAAACACTTATCAGCTACTGAAGCATCTGTATCTAATATCAAGCGATCGCTTTTAGATTCACATTCAATTATTTTAATGATAGCGCTTATTAGAACACAGAACTGATTTATTATCTATGCCTCGAAATGAAGGCATTACTATCTATGACTAAGGAATGACGTCATTGTTCAAAGCCGACGGGTTGTACCCCTGCTACACTAGACCCAAATCGGGCACTAGAATTTATCCGAATCCCTCATAGGCGTAGATCAGCGCAAAGACATTGTTGACGACCGGGGTACGATCGAGCTGGACACACGGGAAAATGATTTACGTGAACAGCATGCTTTAGAGCAGGGAATGTCACATGATAAGACAGGCTGTTGCACCTGGCTGCAGGGGTTTTGAGTGAAGTAGATGTGAATTCAGACGATGTTCAATTAAGAGTATGTAGAACCAAACGTTAGTATACCGAACCAACTGGTACAATATAGTCCACAGCACTCTGTTCGGATCTCAATGAGTCGGCGTTGGAGAGACAGAATAGGGAAAGACTGCGTCAAATGTCTACATGGGGAGGCGCAAACGTACTGGGTAATACGTTTGTAATACGTCAGTACTTGACTCAGAACATGCAAACCACGCAAAAGGGGTTCAGGAAACCCTGCAACAAATGAAGACGGGGAAATGAAACCCTGAATATTAACAGGAAAAAATGGGCATCGCTCACGAAATCCAAAACATGCGATCAGATCTAAAAAACCAGACCAGATTCTAAAGGACGCTTGTGGCTGGTCACAAACAAACGCGGACGAACGTGGATAAGGTACAAAAGGGCATCAACTTGTTGCTTGATAGTACACAACACAGTGCTGAAAAAGTTGACCAACGGTTTGAAGTATTGGCAACGAGGATAACAGGCACAACATGTAGTCGACGAGAGAACAGTACAGAGAAGGGTTGCGAAAGCAGCTCTAAAAAAATTTGATAGCTGAATTCTGAAAATAGAATCGAAAAACAAGGAACAAATCCATTGGCTCAGATCGGAATTGTTGTGTCCATTGTGACGTCAGGGGCAACAGCAGGTCCAAAAAGTAGCGCTGTTAAGAACGCAGAAAAATCACCCGAATGTGGTATTGACAGGGAAAAAGATTGCGAAGCAGTTGACAGACGCGAATGTGGGTGTACGTCTCATGCAGGAATTTGCAAGGGAAGAAACGAGCGAAAAGCCAAGTATTCCGATGCACACAATCAAGTGCTGACAATCAGTACACGAAATGACCACTCGCGCAGTGAGAAACGGTTCCTCAGACAGGAACGGAACTGCGTGAAGTGCAACGCAGCAGAGCCCGACACGTCAGGTGCATAACGTAACTGACGTTGACAGGTGTCATACAAATCAAGTCACTGCTCCACAACAGTCGAATCAGGTAGGGTCAGGTTAGTATGTGCGATTACTATGTAGAACAATACATATCGTGCCACTGGCGAGACACGAAACAGACCCTGTAAAGAACAGCATTTACCAAGGCCGCGAAGCATCACCCGTGACAGACAGCCCAGCACGTACGGCGCAATTTGAGGCACATAACTGCGAACAGTTGCGACTATGTACTACATACCTGGACGACAGTGGAAGTATGCAGTATCTGATAGCGGTACAACGTATAGACGAGAGCAATGTAGGTCTGGCAGGAGGGACGATTGGCATATTAGAGCAAACGTCACAAGGTGCCACGACTACATTTGACAATGACCACTGCCTCACTATAAGAAAATTTCAGTATTACAAAGAGGACGGAAATACCTTGCATCCACAAACACATACAAGTCAATTTCAAGCGGCTTTACCGGATCAATGGGCCTTAGCTCATAAACTAAACTTTATTTGAGCTCATACAGAGGGTGCAATTGTAGAAAAAAATGCACAGGTGTTAACTTGCAAGTCATATGATGAGTTCAGTTCTCACGTTACTGGTCAACTAAAGCTCAGAACCTAATCAAATATGAACTGCTTCAGAAGACAATGTAAGAAAATTCGGGAGAGAAAATCCCAGTAAAATTCTTCGAGAACATGGCGATGAAGATTCGGTGCCTAGTTAATCCAAATACCGATGGAGAACTGATGCATCTCTGTATGATGAAGCTCCCATTACGGTATCAACAATAATTGGTAGAAAGAGGAGATAACGTGCGAGCCTTTAAAGGAGTTCCCTACGAATTAGATTTCATTTTTAGTGAGGATGATGCACGTAAATTTAGAAATCAACGACAAAGCAACAGTAATAGGTTGATGAATGGAAATGGGTGCAACAGGAACAGTGGTAGTAATGGATGGCAGAATCCAGCGTTGAATTGTGGAGGCAACAGAGCAAATTTTAACCCACCTCGGGGGTAGCCGTGCGGCTGAGGCGTCTTGTTACAGCCCGCACGGCTGCCCCCGTCGGAGGTTCGAGTCCTCCCTCAGTCATGGGTGTGTGTATTGTCAGTATTGTAAGGTAGTTAAAGTTAGGTTACGTAGTGCGTAAGCTTAGGGATCGATGACCTCTGCAGTTTGGTCCCATAAGATATTACCACAAATTTCCAATTTAACCCAACACGAAATGGTAATGAGTTTAACAATGGGTTCTACAGAAGTAATATTAATAATAATAACTGTAACTGGAGGAACGATGGCAATAGACAAAGTGTTTTCCAGCAACGTAATCGGTACAATCTGAACATGTGTTGCAAGAGAGCAACAGACTTTGAACAAAAGACGAAACGAACTACAACCTGAGGTCGAGACTAAACCATCCAACGCAGGAAAACGTAAAAATTGACTATGTGTAAGTGGGATACCAGGTGGATAATGAACGACACACTGAAAATTGGAAAGTTGCATGGAAACAGATTAATAGACTCATTTATGATACAGTGAACGAGGAAACAGTGCCAAAAGTGGAACAGATGGGTCGAAAGTCGCAATTAGCATGCCGACCACTAAATGTTACTCGACTTGAAGATGACAACGTGTTAAATTGTTTGTCACAGATGCTCGACACGGAGTCTAGTGAAAGCAAAGTTCAGGAAGATAACACGCGACCAACTGAAACACAAGCAGTGTGTAATTGGAAACGAAAACGAATGTATGTACCCCAGGGGATTACAACGTCATAGTGCTAGCATACACTTGTTGTTATGGAGAAATTTCACCAATAAAGATTGGAAATGCAGTTGACGTAAGAGTAAATGAATTTATTGATGCACGTTTGCTCTAAAGTTTGGTTTCCAAAGCTAAACAAGTTGACTTATGTATGATTCAACTGAGGAGGCACTAACGCAACAAGATGAATGGAATTTACCTCCAGAAGTACACCGGGTAATCAAAATTAAAATAGGGATTTTTGTCGTCAACACTGTGAATGATAGTTATAGTGAAGTGACGGCCATTTCCGAACAATTGTTTAGTCGCTGTAATGCTGGAAGTGAACTGCTGGTGTTAAAAACCAGAAAAGTGGAAGTGATGCACCAAGTAAGCCACTTGAAGGCTTACGAGAGATAAAGTCGTAGGATAAGGTAAAACTCATAGGATAGTAAATAACTATGAGGTCAATATAGGCTATATATTTACTTATAGAGGGAGGAAACGAAAGGGAGGGTTAGCTCTATACCTGAATGGAACAATGTAGCAGCAATATAGTAGTTCTTACTAGAGTGGCATTTCTAGCGGCGTACGAAGTAGGATATTTTAATTTGCTGAAATGTAGCGTTAATGATGATAGTGTTGAACAAGTATTTTATCCACTATATATGAGACATAAAGGACGAAGTAGGTAATGAAGAGAACGGTGAAGAATGTTTACACATCTATGTATGTTTATGTAAAGGGTTATACTGAACTGCAGAAATAAGAGGTCGCTTTATAACGCCATTGCGAATTGATTGAAGGTTGTAGTAAGTGTAACACCAAAAGTAGTTTGTGAAGTTGGAGTTGGAAGCTCTCCTATCGAAGGAAAGGGCGTATTGTCATCATAGTCGGAAGACCTAAGATCCACAAAGTTGGAGGAAGGTACAGGTTGATGTTCCGAATACCCAATGAGACCGAGCCATCAAAGATATTTTGGCTCATAGCAAAGGGGCATGAGATTCTGACATTTTTATACACCTCAGCAAAGATAAAAGGACCTTTGATAATGATTGATAGGTTTGAGAAAGGTCCGTAAGTGGTACTTTTCGATTGGCATCTAGGAATCAAAGTCGGGCGATTCAGAGACAGATAATTCATTATATCAGGGAGACAGATTGACTAAAGAGGAGTAAATCGGTGACATTTTTCTTTCATATGGATTAAACCCTGCAGGTGAAAAAATAATGTTCATTATAGATGCACACGTAATTAAGCAGAAGTGGAATAACTACTTGGACATTGGCACACACATCGGCCAGAGGAAATGCTATAGAAAACATAAAGGGGCAAGTAATAGTTCACAAATGTGTGGTAAATCAACCACAGGAGAGATGAGTACTTATCAAAAACTACAATGTTGTAAAGAGGCAAACGCCAACCTGTAGAAAAATTATATAACTAAGCCTGATTGTATTAACCTTTTCATAGATTTAGATTATAAGGTGAAGGAAAGAAAAAAATTATGGGTTACCAACCATATGATATGATTCCCTTTCCATATAGTGCATCACCATTATTTCATACATGTGCTTTCTCTATGAAGCTGAGGAATCTTAGAAGATTTGCAGTAAGAAACAGATGTTGCCAATTGGATGCAACATCCAAAACATGCCTCTCAAGAAATAAGAAATTCGGTGACTACACCACGTATTGGAAGCCTGATACAGCCTGCTTGAACAATGTGTTTGGGCACAGATCTTGAAGTTACCACACCTCATATCATATCCCGATATAACAAGAAGCATGAAGAATTTACCTCCCCAAATCCCATCCTAGTATTTTAATCGTTTGTGTGAGACCTGAATCAAGAAACTACACTGGGACGATTTACCTGCATGTCATATTCGTACTGACAGAACATTATTTCTGGGAAATCTAGACAGAAATGTCCTGATGTAATCGACTCCAATACTGAAATGCTTAACTACCACGTGGCGACAGCAGCTGATATCTATGACCCATATAAGAGGCGAACAGACACTTTGCTGAACCAGTCTGTTAACGAAGCTCATCCCTCAAGACACTGTTTATTGAGGCCAAACGTAACATTATCCTAATAGACAGTTTAAGCTGTCACCATCGCTGAATTCTTCGACCAAATGTCATTTCTCGCCATGTTCAAAAAGTCCGTGGCGCCGACGGTTACAAAGAAATGTATTGGTTTTATGCGACTGGGATTCACAGTCGCTTAATAAAAAGTAAAAATGCTCAAAGTGTCGTGTCACGAACCCTGCATTACAAGGTGATTGTCACCAAAAAAGCTAAATTATCGTGTTCAGCTATTATAAAAGAGTCACTTCTCTGAACTGCGTAGAACAAATCTTGTGCTTAGGCGACGATGAATTTGTATATGTGTACTTTTATTTGCCGTTGAAGAGTCACCTCTCTGAACTGCGTAGAACAAATCTTGTGTTTAGGCGATGATGAATTTGTATATGTGTGCTTTTATTTGCCGTTGTTGTCACTGAAAATATTTCTGAGCTGAGATTCTTTTGAATTCATGTGCTCTAATGCTTCGTATATTTCTAGTTTTTGTGCATTCGGTGTAAACATTTCTGTATTATGTATAAGATGTAGTCTTATACGTGCTAATAATTGACATAAGAACTTTTCTTATGTGTTTGACATAAGTCAACATCAACGATTGGTTAACGATGGATCTAAGATGATGTACATTACGAGATTTCCTCATCCTCAGTCATTACCATCATCACACTCAATTTAAGTAGGTGGTAAGGACAAGATATTGTCTCAATGGTTTTTAATTTAAATTTTGAATTCTCTAATGGATTTAGTCTCCAGTTTTGGAGAAGTTTCTACAATTTTTCAAAATTTGAATTTAGTAATGGATGTAGGCCCCAATTTCTCGGAACTGTAAGAGATACGGATTGTTTATGATTTTGTACTTTATTGTAATGAGATTCTACAGACAAGTATCAACACTGAGAAAATGAAATGAAATGAAGTTGTCGTATGGCACTGCTGGCTGGGAGGCCCCAGCCGGCGGAGTGTGGGCGCCGGGTTTCAAGTCTTACTGCAGTCGACGCCACATTGGGCGACTCGCGTGCCGGGGATGAGGATGAAACGATGATAACACAACACCCAGTCCGCGAGCGGAGAAAATCTCCAACCCGGCCGGGAATCGAACCCGGGCCAGCTGCGTGGGAGGCAAGCACGTTGCCATTCAGCTAAGCAGGCGGACACTGAGAATATTTCAAGGTAGGAATAAAAAAATTTGGATGAGAGTTAAAATTTCATTACGATAGTACTTTAAGTATAATTTTGAACTCGTTGGACAGTGCGGGAAAGAAAATTTGCCACATTGAGGATTTTATGTGATTTCTGGCTGCCTTGATCAACACCTCAACCATTAATTAAACCCAGACGAAAATTAACTCAGAAGAGAGAAAATACGTAAGATGGCAGCGTATTTTGATACGTCACATGCGATTCTCCAAGGCATGGCGATCCGATTGATACGGCATGTGCCATACTTTGGACATAATTAGCTTAACTTGCATAATGAAGAGTGGAATGAGTAATGGGGGAATAGGTGGCTTTTGTGCACACGGTGTTAATAATACGTTCCTAATTTTCGTGCAAATAAATACATACAACTTTATAGCAATGTGAAACTGAAATGAAAGGAGCCAGTCGCCCAGATTGGGATGCGGAATCACGACATGGAAATCCACATTAATAAACGTTAGCGAGGTGCACCAAACTGATCCTCAAGGCAGGGGGCGAATTTAAGACGCCTCTGCGCATTTCTAAGGCAGGTGGAAAAAAATCCTCTGCGTTGCAGTTTTAGTGAACACGCGGATCACAGGATCTTGTCACGAATAGTGCATGGGCTTCACATGTAAAGACACCTGCCCTGGCGAAACCCTAAATGCAATAAGAAAAACTCGGATGCTGAATCAAAGCATGACAAGGAGGGAGATAGCGGTCTTATTCGACGCAGAAGTTCACTTGCAGTTACAGAATGTACCGAGCGCTCCCAGTGTCTGATACCAGTGTTCATGCGGGGCAAGGCCGCGCACTGTGGGGGAAGTTCCCGACAATACAGTCAGGTAATTGAGGCTCTCTTGTCTCGAGTTTTGCGCTGGGACCTTAATTCCCTGTGGCGATGTAGAGAGAACATTTATGGTTCACTAGGCTCTGATTCAGCCATTTTCCTGCTGAATCCCTTGTAGATCTCCATTGCGGAGAAAACGAGACAAGTCGTTCTAGTTAACGTTCTTTGGAGAACTTTGAGGGCATTATCGCCCATCCTTGGCGAGTTTACAGAGCCATTTCTTCTTAGCCTAGGGACACATACCGTCCTTCGCGTCACGCAAACTTAGAGCTGTTTTCGACTGGTTGAATTCAGCCAGTGGCCGGTACAGTGTTGTTAGGTTGACAGGTGCAAGACACGTGGCCCGTAGCATCCGGCCACCGCCGCCACTGTCGCTGCATTTCCAAACGTAAATAATACATCGCTGAGGCACTCAATGTTGAAGCCACTAGCGTGTTTTCACTTCAGAACGTAACCTTAGTGTAATGGCTAGAATTCGCTCTTTTCCGTGATAGCCACTTCATCCTTACTTTTAAATTCAGGTAAGTCATACGGATGATAGGAAACATTGCCAGCTACAGTATCTTATTCTGCGTTGTCAGAGTGAATATTTCTGAGGAAAATTCAGTTGACATTCCTCTTTTTGTCATATATTTCGCATTAAGTTTTGTTTAATTTGATGAATATAGTTTTCCTGCCTTATTCGGTATTTTTGACAAGGGATCATCCTAGATTGTATAGGATTTTCCCAAGATTACCATTTTCGCATCCTGAAGCCAAATTTGTATCGTAATTTATGTAATAAAAGATTTCTGTGTACTGGAAATATAGTATTTGTCCTAAACAGAGGTCCCCCTTCCTCACTGAAATATTTTAGGTACACCCACAAGAACTGTTCCTCCGATATTCAACAGTGGAGTTATCTGGGATTTCCCTACCTAGCAGGGCCTTGCTCACTAAGTGGTGTAGATTACACGAACACCGCAGTACTCCACACGTTAAAACGAGGGGTCTAGCTTTTTGACGATGTATAGAGAAAATAATAGCAAACGAATTATGAGTGCGGGTATCGATCTGTGTCATAAAGACAGAGAGTACGAAATCCGATTGGAAATGTAAAATTAACCGCAGTACACTTTTATTTTATGTAAAAATTAGTATTGAAGTATAAGTGCATAGGCTTCTAGCAGCAGATGCAGTTAACGTACGTTTTCTTGATTTAGAGCCGAATTACATTTTTCAGTAACTGGTACAGATTTTAGACAAAACCGAGCGTTGTGTTGCAGCGGTCAGAATCTGACTTGAGTCGCGTCCCAGAGGGCGGCGTTTCAGATTGCAGTCCGGCCAACCAGATTATGTTTTCCGACAGTTCCCTAATTCGCTACAAGCAAATGCGGGGATGGTTCCCTGAAATGGCACATCCGATTTCGTTACTAATACGTCCGCAGCTCTAATGAGCTCGCCCCCGCAGGACGAACGATGACGTTCTCTCCTCCCTCCGTTCTTTCCTTCACTCTTTCCTTGATCAATAAAACCGACGTTTTCGTTACTTGAGCAGTAGAGTTACTAATGGAGGAACAATTTCACAGTTACAAGATCCAGAGCACGGCTTGTGGCCGAAACGTCCAGTTTATCCCTGCAGTGACAGTTGCTTTGCGATATCAAGCAGCTGCACAGCTAGTAAATATTTATGTTAAATGATGTGATTTTCTTAAGAAATCTACCAACAAGTCGACTAAAACAAAAACGTAACATTTCCTAAATAACTCGAAAACACATCTCAAAAAATTGGGGAAATGTGGCTGGGATAATATTTACGACAGTTTTACGAGCGAATATTCCTTAAACTCATCTTGTATATGTACCTCACTCAATTTTTTGATTTAGATATCCATTGACCCCAGACTTGCAATGTTTTGATAGAAAATAAATCGTGCTGCATTTAAAATAGAAAAATCGACACAAAACAGATGGAATTCTTACAACACACTAGATAGGCTGGCGATCCACCATAAGGCGGCGGCAGTCGCATAGATGGGTGAGAACACTTAAAACCTGGGACTGTGACGCCAGACTCAAAGCTTAACATTGCCTCACTGTGAATATCTGATGGACGAACCGTGGTGAGATATCCACCTGATGTTGCCACAGGTCAAGTCCGCACAAACATCAGTGAGTTTTGTTGGCTACAAATAAACTTTACTGAACAACTGGGTGAAGATTCAATAAAACTAGGAAAGTAAAGACAACGCATATGAGCAGTAAGAGCATACAAGATGGGTAGAGAAACGATCGCCACCAGTGTTGTACTGCGGCGCAGAGCCGCACAGAGGCGGTCCAGCTCTCCTGGCAGAAATGCAAAAGACGGGTCTTCCATCCTAGGTTTCTGTAATTTTTTCTGCACAATTTAAAATCTTTTTAAGTTCTCAAAGTAGGTTTAACTAAAAGAAGCATAGCTGAAATACATTACTTCAGTGACCCATCATGATAAAAGATACATATAAAATATAACACCCGTCGGTGTGATGACCAAATGCCCCTCCATATTCGCATCCAGTGACGCGTGTCGTCTGAGGATGACACGGCGGTCGGTCGGTATCGTTGGGCCTTCCGAAGTTTGCTCACACGGAGAGAGAGAAAGCACGAAGAGCGTGCTGATCATCGGGTATGCTACAGCGATGACTGTATGGTATCACAAGTAAAGTAAGCACCACTCACGGATTAAACCTTTGCCCCATTCCGACTGGCCGACTGCTGCCTAGAAGGCAGTGCGAGGAGCGGTCTGCGACTGTGGGACATGTGGTCACCATGCTGCCAATCCTTGCAGCGGTTACGGCCAGTATCCTGAAGGTGCAGCTGCCTACTCCTTTGGCCACACGAGTCTGAGCGAACCCCTTTCCAAACCTCCCTACCTCAGGAAAAACTCAAAAGGGTACCGGATATCGAACCTACATCCTTGTGCTCCGAAGACAGCACCCTCTATGAATCGGCTGCGAAGGCGGTCTACGATATCGCGCTTGAGTGGCAACATTGCAGTCTACATGGATGCTGGCGTTCTGAGAGACAGTGGACAAATTCACACTCCAGGGAAGCTTCCCGGTTCATTAGCTGCAGCGCTGAACAACTTCTTTGATGACTGACATGAATGTAATATACGCTTAGTGTGCAGTTGGTGTATGACGTGCTTATCACAGATGTCATCGAGCCACGTAGTACAGTGTCTCAGCGGTATAGAGAATTTCTTGAAGGCTGATGCAATTAGCGTCATGGACTGTGCGGCTGGTTCCGGCGGAGGTTCGAGTCCTCCCTCGAGCATGCGTGTGTGTGTTTGTCCTTAGGATAATTTAGGTTAAGTAGTGTGTAAGCTTAGGGACTGATGACCTTAGCAGTTAAGTCCCATAAGATTTCACACACATTTGAACTTTTTTTTTTTTTTTTGCAATTAGCGCTGAAGCGAGAATTCCATCACAGTCGCAAACTCAGCCAACGAACATGAAATACTTTCAAGATGAAGTTCAGACTGTATACTGTATACTAACTTGTAGATGTTGCCCCAGTTCGTTTCTCCCCCGTTCGTTGGTCGCGAGCTCTAAGGCTTGTGCAATAAATTGGATAATACTGTGGCAAGTGGGTATGTGTAAATACTTAAGCATAATGAGGATCGTAAAATGTTAGGATACCAAGTAATTTTGATTGATTTGCCCAATTGTGAAATCAGTAAAACGATTTCTAGTGCCAGTCTGTTGTTAACATCCATAACAAGACACTCGTCTTTAATCATTAGTTCCTGAGCACCTATAAAGTCACAAACCACTTCACACGTTCTTAGAATCCACAGGAGATCGCACAAATATTTTTCCTTGGCAACTGTAACAGTTAACTCCGTCTTTAGGCTCAGTTGCACTTCACACGCCATTTGCTTGTTGCCACTTGGAAAACGATTGTAGAATGCCTAGGCAGCTATCTTAACAGTCAGTCGCCTGCTCTTCCAAGGTACATTTGTGAATGATCCATCGTTTTACATCAATAAGCACTCACAGTAACCAAACTTTCTAATTCGCATTTCCCGATTAAAAAATGGCTATGAGCACTATGGGACTCAACATCTGTGGTCATAAGTCCCCTAGAACTTAGAACTACTTAAACCTAACTAACCTAAGGACATCACACACATCCATGCCCGAGGCAGGATTCGAACCTGCGACCGTAGCGGTCACGCGGTTCCAGACTGAAGCGCCTTTAACCGCACGGCCACACCAGCCGGCTACTCGCTATCCCCCAGCAGCAAAATTTTCTTAAATGTGTATTAAAACATAGGAACAAAAATGTAATAAATGTGGACAGGCATGTGGCATAAACGCCAGAGAGTGCACGTATGCATTGACGGCTGTTTTCTAATGCTTCTCTTGGCTGAATGTACAGAGAATGAAAAAGCAGGAAATTTTACGTTCAGAGTTGTGTCACACGTTTAACAAACTGAAACATTCTTCTGGTGTTTCACCTTTTCGACACTGCCCCAGTGAGGTGCCTGCCATTTTCTCACTTGCTACTAAGCTTGAGACGAAAATAAGTGCACGGCGCCACAGATATGCTAGTCACTGCGTCACCGGTACCGCCAAAATTTGTGGCACGCGCAGGACTCGGCCAGAAAAGGGTGAGAGAGGTGGAAGCTCCAGATGGCCAGGCGCTTAGGAAGAAAACTGTCCAGATGCCAGCAGGCTTCCGTTCAAACTTAATTATGTGTATACAGACAACTAGTCCATTCCGGGAGAAGAGGATACTGACGATTTTCGCCTGTTATAAAAAAAAAAATGTTTAAATGTGTGTGAAATCTTATGGGACTTAACTGCTAAGGTCATCAGTCCCTAAGCTAACACACTACTTAACCTAAATTATCCTAAGGACAAACACACACACCCATGCTCGAGGGAGGACTCGAACCTCCGCCGGGACCAGCTACGCCTGCTATCGGTATTGATACTGGCAACATGTCAGCCCCATGGATTACAAGACTCTCGAGAACGTTTTATGTTGATGTTTATGTTTCTTAAGAATTTCAGATTTTTCCCTTTTCTTGTATAGTGAAACCTGGCTGCTTCCCGAGTTTCATGATTCCATGTCAACGGAAATTTATGCGTGTACACATCAATTGTAGACTACCGCAATGTAAAGAACTCTATACAGACTTGTGTGTGCAAATATCGTACTGGCTCAGTCGCCATTGCGATGCCGAGGGAACGAGTGCATTAGGACATCAGCACAACATGATTTGTGACATAAATTTGTGGTATTTTGTGTTTGTCATGCGGATGTTTCTTGCCGTCTTTTATTGTAAAGTGACGCAACATCACCATGTGACTTGCAAGTTTGTAAATATCCTGAACTTCCGTTAGTATGTTACGAGATACGTTCTAATATTTCAGTAATGTATACAACATTTACAAGAAATGATAAATGTATTAGCCACTTTGCCTTGGAATGTTTGTTTATTAAACATTCAGATGCGATGATGACAGCAAAGATCAGTCGAAACTGGTAATAAAAAGAAAAAGATATACAAGCGATCTTGACGAACTCAGAACAATAACATAACAATTCAGGTCGCCTCCAACAGTAGACACAATGTTAAACGTAGACAAAACTTAAATTAATCGTGTTAAAGTAAAAATGTGGCGTTTATAACGTGCTGTGAGATGCCGAACATATTACTGTTTCTTTGTTCTTACGATGAAGCATGTATAAACCATCTCCTGTCAAATATTAAAAGTATGTAACTTTATGTATGCAGTTGTCGTGTACGCATTAAAATCCTTTCCTGGAAATTTGTTTGCAGTGTTACTGTTTATTTGCTGTGTAAGTGAAGTTAAATGTTGGAAAAAAAGTGTTTCAGCACAGAAACTGTGGTGTCACCGCCAGACACCACACTTGCTAGGTGGTAGATTAAATCGGCCGCGGTCCATTTAGTACACGTCGGACCCGCGTGTCGCCACTGTGTAATCGCAGACCTAGCGCCACCACAAGGCAGGTCTCGTGATACGAACAAGCACTCGTCCCAGTTGTACGGACGACCTAGCTAGCGACTAGATGTACGAAGCCTTTCTCTCTCATTAGCCGAGAGACAGAATAGCCTTCAGCTAAGTTAATGGCTACGAACTAGCAAGGCGCCATTAGCCTTACAGTAATTGTAATTAAAGTCTCCTGTGTATCGTCAAGAGTGATGTACCACAATGATTGATTAAAGATAAGTATTAATCCAGCTACGTACTTTTCTTCATAGCATTAATTACGTAGCCTGTTCCAGACTTGACGCCCGTCGGCGTGTGTGTACGCGTACCTATCCTACCGGCTACTTCAAGTGGCGTAACAGTCTTGTTACGTCACTACAGAAACTCTATCCCACTTCCCTTGGATTACACTTCTGCAAGCTTCTGCTGCGCCCACGGGTGCCCGGAAACAGGGTAGAAGAAAGTGGCTCGTGGCTCCCTAACTCGCGCCAAAAATGCTGTTGTTTTCTAAACGCTTGGCCACCTCCAGCTCCCTCTGCTGTCAGTTTCGTTTCTGGCCAAGGCCTGAATATTGCATAAATTTGGACGAAATCATTGATGACGAGTAGGCGACATCCCAGCAGTTAACAGTTATAAGACGACACCTAGCGACAGTTCAGTGTCTCCTGTTCTAGCAACAAATGGTGTGATCCACGTTCCTTCATGAATAGCCGTAGCTCCATGTGACAGACGTGCATATTCTTATTTCTGACTTGAGTGAGGACAGAGCAGATGATAACTGCGCTACGTGCGTGATGCGGACGATAGGTCAATAAGCATTATCTACACGATTTCCATTCATTGGCATTCAGTTCCTCACAATACGAAATCAGTGACACAAGGACAAAGGTTTCTACTAACAATACCATGCACAGGTCATGTCTTCTCTTTGTGTTACCATATGTACAAATATACCTCAGGAAGACTTTATAATGCATAAAGCCCGTTGTAGTATCACAAAATGAATATCATTTTGTAGTGATCCCACTTGAATGAAGCTTACTCCGCATATCATGTTGCCTCTGGAGATCACAAGATCCCATTCACATGTTAATAAGCCTATGGACAAATAGCTCGGTATTGCAATTTCAGTACCTGATACAGACTGCACCAGACGTAGTTTCGTAGATGATGCTACTTCCCTCCTATTAGAGCCTGATGCCGTAGTTACAGATTTGACTACAACTTACGACCTACGCAAGCTTATTTAAAGGCAATTAAGAAAGAAGCTCCCATATCTTCCTCAGCGAGCTGCCACCACGAACAATTGCTTTCTACTCACCGGTCGCCATTAAGTGCGTTGCTTTACGCAACCAGACTGTTCACGAAAAGTAGACAATGAGAAGCTTGCTGCTAGGGATGCAACTCGCTTCATATAAACAACTTAACCGAATTATAGAATCTTGTGCGAATGTTTGTCACAATTTGAAAATAGTGGTAACTTTCTGCCTACACCGAATAATTTTGTAACGTCGAACTTGGAACTGACTTGCTCACGTAACTAGATAAATCATGGTATCTTACTAATCTAGAAGTGGCATGGATGATTCATCATGATTGTGTCTGAGATACGACTGTTCATTTCTCCTAATCTTGGAACACATTCAGGCTTTGAACAACAGATCGTACATTTCTGGGTACGTTCTGGGCGATCGTTTTCAGGTACGAATGTCGGTGGTTCTCATTATTGGTTATTCACTGTGTCATTCACAAGTACCTCCTGTGTTTCAGGACACGACTGCACGAAAACTATGAGACGTACAGAAAAACTTCACTTATCAGTTAACAGAGCGTCTACTCAAGTTTCTATTCGTAACGTGCGCCGTATGGCAGTAGCAGACCCAAGTATGGGTAAGTGTGTCGGAATATGCAGACAAATCATCTGCTTCGCATTGCCGCCTCGATTTAGTTCTTATAGCCAAACCAGTGAACAGATTTTCAAAGCGGTCTGTTCTCATAGCAGCAGTAGCAACTTCAATGAATTCCCCCCACTTGCTCTTCTGCCCGTGATGATGCTTGCTGCATAACAAACGGTGATTCACGAACGAGCAACGAAGCTTGAGTAGGTGATTTCTCGTGGTGCAGAAGCCTTAGATTGTTTCGCCACAAATCTGGACTGTCTGTCGCAGACGGTGCTGAACTTGTAAGCAGTACTCGCAGCTGCTCGCTGGACCTCGCGGTGAGAACTCATGCCGCAGTACGCCACTAATGTCGAAGAACACAGAGAACGTGGCGCCCTGATGTAGTAGCACTTGTCTAGCTCTTTTCGGTGTTGACTAACCGTTGGTTTCATTAGGATGACTGAGCCTTTATTTCGACGTCTCATTCATTAACTCAGATCTCAGCACCTATTATCGCACGTTTCAGCGGTTCTGCATCGTTGTTGATTTCATCTAGCGACTCATGAGCATCTTGTACTTGATTCTGATTGTGTTCGAAATTCAACAATATTGGAACAAATTTTATTGTTAGACGTTACATGCCCAAAACATCCAAAGAATTTCATAGCATCAGCCAACTGATTTGGCAGCATCATCAGTGACTTGTGTGATTGTGATTTGGTGGTCATTCATAATAATCCATTCATTTTTCCCACCATTTCATCGACTACTGTGCTGGGGCTCTGTGGGCAGTCATCCTCTTCTACTTCTTCACAGCCTTTTTCGAAAAGAGTATACCACTCATAAGCCTTATTATACTCGTCTCATATGGCATACGAGTATCTACTGCTGGACTGGCGTCTCTCATATGCTGATTTGTTGATCGATAATCAGTATGATGTAAGTTTAATTACAACCGTTTAATAACAATAATTAGCAACTGTAATAAATAATTTCAGCGGTTGCCAAACGATGCTATCTAACTGTGTAAGCCACAGCACCTGCGAGGAAGCAGGTACCAGGCGCCGGGACTCGCTGTTGTCAGGTTGTAAGGGATCAGCTGGCTTCCTGCTGGTTATACACAATGATCCGTGGGCCCGCGTCTGCTGTCAGAAATTCTTAAACCGGTGTGACGAACACCTACACCACGTAGAAAGTCGCGATTCTTACGAGCAAGGGCATCAAAGAAAAACAAATGTGAAAGGAAATTTGTTTTCACTGAGGACTCACTTTTCAGGAATTCCTTGCGAAGTTCGGTGAAAGCCAGATAAAAGCCTTCCCATGCGTTGGGAAGTGACTGTCGTGCTTTGTGCAGAGAAATTATTTTCTCCTTTGGCCACCTCTTTTTCGCCGTCCTTCGTAAAGAGGATGATCTCTGGACTAAAAGTTTGTAAGAGACCTTGGCTAACCTAAACAAAGTGCAGAGCGGGAGAAACCGAGGTGACAATTTTTGAGATGTGCGTATGTGGAACAAACTGGATTGGCTAACGCCATGTAGTGACGTTCGCCTAAGAATATCGGCAAACCCTCACACTCTGAAGCATCACAGAGATCGGACTGCATCGATCACAATAAGACAGACAGCAGGACAAGCGCCACGAGAGGTCCTCCTTGCCAGGGAGGAACTGGATCGGCACAAATTGCTCCACGCCCCCGCTGTGTAGGGCGATTCCCGCCAACACGTCGGTAGTACGCTCCACCGGAGTTCTGCGCCGGCTCTCAGCAGCCCACCAGTCAGAGCCCGGCAGGAGACCACCCCAGCGGGAGCTGGGACTTTCCAGCTATATCCCGAGACGTGTCCGCCAGATAACCTGAACGCTTATCCTTCATCTTTAGGAATTATTAGTGGCATAGTCCACGTCCGACTACGTTCTGGGCCTATGCCTGTTAGTGTCTGAGAAGCTGTATTACTTTTCAATGAAAAGAGTTTCCCTCGGATCCGGACGTCCCTGCCGGTCCACGCATTCCTGACGGTGATTGGCGAGCCGTGGCGGGGTGGCGAGTCCCTGGGCGGAAGGCGAAACTTGGCGCTGGTCGCAGGGCCGCACCCTTGCGCCTCCGTAACAGGTTTGAGGTACTGCCCACTTCTGAGCCCGCGAGGGCGGCCTCGTCTGTTGCGGCAGTGGCTGGTCTTCCTGGGAGGTCCGGACAAACGCAGAGGGTGGGATTGTCATTGGGAGCTCCAATGTTAGGCAGGTGATGAAGCCCCTTAGGGATATGGCAGCTAAGGACGGGAACAAAGCCAATGTGCACACCTTGTGCATACCGGCGGGAGTCATCCAAGATGTGGAAAGGGTCCTTCAGGATGCCATGCAGGGTACAGGTTGCAGCCAACTGCAGGTGGTGGCTCATGTTGGCACTAATGACGTGTGTCGCTATGGATCGGAAGAGATTCTCTCAGGTTTACGGCGGCTATCTGAGTTGGTGAAGACTGCCAGTCTTGCAAGCGAGATGAAGGCAGGGCTCACCATCTGCAGCATCGTCCACAGGACCGATTGCGGACCTTTGGTACAGAGCCGAGTGGAGGGTCTGATCAGAGGCTGAGACGGTTCTGCGACCGTGCTGACTACAGATTCCTCGACTTGCGGCGTTGGGTGGTGGGATATCGGATTCGAGGCGGTTACACGGGTAGCAGGGGCTGTGTGGCGTGGACTGGGCGGTTTTTAGGTTAGACAGTCTCAGGAAAGATCAAAAAGGGCTCCAGTCTCAAAGGATACAGGGCAAAGAAACGACGAGAATCGACCAAGCAACAGTCGGTATTTTAAATTGTCGTAGCTGTATTGGAAAAGTACCTGAGCTTCAAGCGCTGATAGAAAGCACTGAAGCTGAAATCGTTATAGGAACAGAAAGCTGGCTAAAGCCGGAGACAAATCCTGCCGAAATTTTTACAGAGGCGCAAACCGTGCTCGGAAAAGATAAATTAAATAAAGTAGGTGGTGGTGTGTTTGTGTCTGTTGGTAGCAGTTTATCTTATAGTGAAGTTGAAATAGATAGTTTCTGCGAATTGCTATGTGTAGAGGTCATACTCAACAGCCGTACCAAAAAATAATTGGCTCCTTCTACCAACCCCTCGACTGAGGTGATGTAATAGCTGAACGTTTCAAAGAAAACTTAAATCTCATTACAAGTAAGTACCCCACTCATACTGTTATAATTGATGGAGACTTCAATCTGCCCTCGATTTGTTGGTGATAACACATGTTCAAAGCCGGTGGTAGACAAAAAACATCTTCCGAAATTGTACTTAATGCTTTCTCTGAGAATTACTTTGAACAATTAGTTCATGAGTCCACACGAATTGTAAATTGTTGCGAAAACACACTTGACCTCTTAGCCACAAATAATCCTGATCCAATAGAGAGCGACATGACGGATACAGGGTTCAAATGGCTCTGAGCACTATTTGACTTAACATCTATGGTCATCAGTTCCCTAGAACTTAGAACTACTTAAACCTAACTAACCTAAGGACATCACACAACACCCAGTCATCACGAGGCAGAGAAAATCCCTGACCCCGCCGGGAATCGAACCCGAGAACTCGGGCGTGGGAAGCGAGAACGCTACCGCACGACCACGAGCTGCGGACACGGATACAGGATTAGTGAACACAAGGTCATTGTAGGTAGGCTCAAAACCATATCAACCAAAACCACTAAAAGTAATAGCAAAATATATCTATTTAACACAGCAGATAAAAATACGCTTCATGCCTTCCTAAGAGAGAGTCTCCATTCCTTCCAAGCTAATTATGTAAGTGTAGACCAGATGTAGCTCAAATTCAAAGAAACAGTATCGATAGCAATAGATAGATTCATACCGCATAAGTTAATAAGAGACGAAACAGATCCACCACGGTACACAAAACACGTCACAACACTGTTGCAGAAGCAACGAAAAAAGCATGCCAAATTCAGAAGAACGCAAAATCCCCAAGACTGGCTAAGTTTCACGGAAGCTCGAAATTTAGTGTTGACGTCAATGCGAGATGCTTTTAATAGTTTCCACAGTGAAACTTTGTCTTAAAATATGGTAGAAAAGAGATTTTGGTCGTATGTAAGTACACCAGTGGCAAAGAGCCGTCAATACCGTCACTGCGCGATAGCGATGGAAATGTTACCAATGATGGTGCCACTAAAGCGGAGTTACTAAATACAGACGAAAGAAGACGATGTAAGTGTGGTGTCACCGCCACACACCACACTTGCTACGTGGTAGCCTTTAAATCGGCCGCGGTCCGTTAGTATACGTCGGACCCGCGTGTCGCCACGTATCAGTGATTGCAGACCGAGCGCAGCCACACGGCAGGTCTAGAGAGACTTCCTAGCACTCGCCCAGTTGTACAACCGACTTTGCTAGCGATGGTTCACTGACAAAATACGCTCTCATTTGCCGAGACGATAGTTTAACATTGCCTTCAGCTACGTCATTTGCTACGACCTAGCAAGGCGCTATTATCAGTTACTATTGATATTATGATTCATGTACCGTCCAGACCGACGTTCACCATTAATGGATTAAAGTTAAGTATTCCACCAGCTGCGTCCGTTTTTCTAAATTCTAATTTCCTTGTCTTGTTCCAGACCTCACGCCAGCCTGCGTGAGCTAAAACGCGTGCCTTTCGGCCTCCTCTAGTAACACGGTGTTGGCTCTCCTGCTAACTAAAACAGTAAGTATTCCAGAATTCGAAACCAGAACAGCTGTTAGCATGAGTGACGTAAAAGTAGATAGAACCACTCACTTGACGAAAGGTCTGCTCCTAAAGACTGGAAAGTAGCAAAGGTCTCACCAATATTCAAGAAAGGAAATAGGAGTAACCCATTGAATTACAGACCTATATCGCTGTTCTCAATTTGCAGTAGGATTTTGGAGCATATACTGTACTCGAACATTATGAATCACCTTGAAGAAAATGACTTACTGATACATAACCAACACGGATTCAGAAAATATCGTTCTTGTGCAACACAGCTAGCTAGCTCTTTATTCCCATGAAGTAATGAGTGCTGTCGACAAGTGATCTCAGATCGATTCCATATTCCTAGATTTCCAGAAGGCTTTGGATACCACTCCTCACAAGCGACTATTAATCAAATAGTGTACATATGGAGTATCGTCTCAGTTGTGTGACTGGATACGTTATTTCCTCTCAGAGAGGCCACAGTTCGTAGTGATAGACGGTTAATCATCGAGCAGAGCAGAAGTGATCTCTGGCGTCCCGTAAGGTAGTGTCACAGGCCCTCTGCTGTCCCTGATTTACATAAATGATCTAGGTGATAATCTGAGCAGCCCCCTTAGATTGTTTGCAGATGACGCTGTAATTTACCGTTTAGTAAAATCATCAGACGATCAATTCCAAATACAAAATGATCTGGAATGTCTGTATGATGCGACAATTGGCAATTGGTACTAAACAAAGAAAAGTGTGGGGTCATCCACATGGGTACTAAAAGAAATCCGATAAATTTTGGGTATACGATAAATCGCACAAATCTAAGGGCTGTCAGTTCGTCTAAATACCTAGGAGTTACAACTACGAGTAACTTAAATTGGAAAGAGCACATAGATAATACTGTGGGGAAGGCGAAACAAAGACTGCGCTTTGTTAGCATAACTCTTAGAAGATGCGACAAACCCACTAAAAAGACAGCCTACATTACACTTGTCCGTCCTCTGCTGGAATACCGCTGCGCAGTGTGGGATCCTTACCAGGTAGGATTGACGGAGGACATCGAAAAAGTGCAAAGAAGGGCAGCTCGTTTCGTGTTACCGGGCAATAGGGGTGAGAGTGTTAGTGATATGATACGCGAGTTGGGGTGGCAGTCACTGAAACAAAGGAGGTTTTCTTTGCGGCGAGATCTATTTACGAAATTTCGGTCACCAACTTTCTCTTCCGAATGAGAAAATATTTTGTTGAGACCCACCTACGTAGGGAGAAATTATCATCATAATAAAATAAGAGAAATCAGAGCTCGAACGGATAGATTTTGGTGTTCCTTTTTCCCACCCGCCATTCTAGAATAGAATGGTAAAGAAGTAGCATGAAAATGGTTCGATGAACCCTCTGCCATGCACTTCAGTGTGAATTGCAGAGTAACCACGTAGATGTAGATGTAGATGTTCGTTATTAAATCTCTGTGCTGTGGTCGTAATAAATCCTTGTTTTTGTTTACCTGCGTCTTATTGTTGCTTATCAAACATCTCCCCATGGGGAAATACAGCAGCTAAAACAATGAACAACCTAGAGGGCGGAAGATGAACTAAGAACTCTTAAGAGTTCCAAGCCGGAGAGTGTAGCGGTTGGTTAATTTTATAAAAGTTCAGCATTATGAGGAGATTGTTGACTTAGTAACAGACATACGACTGGCAGGTTATTTGCAGAATCGTTGCCATTGGGCTTCTAAAATTGTGCAGACTTTCCGAGTACAGAACGAACTCAGGTATCGCAGAGAACAGATATGAGTGCTCAGTAGAGGAGAAACCTCTACACAGTCCTTGAACGAGAGCACAGGACACTTGGTCATAGTTCTCTTTGGAGAACTATGACAATGGTTCTCGAGAGAGAGCACTCACCTTACAGACATCAGCTGAGTTGTCGAAGTCTGGGGCAGAACAGAGTGGCTATTTCATTTCATACATCGGAAAGAGTACGCAGTATTGGCGAGCAGGATGCATGAATGCACATGCGTTTACCAGCACGCCGTTAAGGCTAAACACACTTCTGAATCAAACAGTATCACGAGATTTTCCAGGATCATCAAGCATCAGTCAGAAATATTACTTGCTTGTGTAATGCTTTTTTTCCTTTGATGTACACTGGGAATCACTGAGTGATCAATAAGGACTTGAATAACGATACAGCATGTGTAGAGCCGGCCGGAGTGGCCGTGCGGTTCTGGGCGCTACAGTCTGGAACCGCGTGACCGCTACGGTCGCAGGTTCGAATCCTGCCTCGGGCATGGATGTGTGTGATGTCATTAGGTTAGTTAGGTTTAACTAGTTCTAAGTTCTAGGGAACTGATGACCACAGCAGTTAAGTCCCATAGTGCTCAGAGCCATTTGAACCATTTGTAGATTCCAGCTTTATCCCACCCACATGAATTATTCGTTCTTTGCCAATGTTTTCCCGAGTTAGATTTATAACAATCCACGTTAACAGTCAACAGTTTTCTCAACCTCTGTACTGCCTGTGATGGAACTTATCCAATAATAATTTGTTATTCACGTACGTTAGAAGATAATATTGTAATAAACAAGGATAAATGCAGACCACTGTTTCATTTCGTAGTCAGAGGAACACCCTCTTTATAATTGTGTGAGTTATCGTACTCAGGTCTCATGTTTCCTATGGCCATTCCTGTCTGACTAATTTCCCTTTGCGTGACATCTTTTTCATTACACGCTTATGAGTCAGTCTGGAACAGTCTGACTATCGGCAAAGTCTTGTCGATGTGGAAGCGTATGATTCTCGTATCCAAAGGGGTACGTCGAAGACAGCCATAACCTCATATATAATATTTATAAAATATTTCTGGACTTTATTCCGTTCGTGTAAAATAATTTAATACTAATTCTCTAATCCATTTTATACAAGATAAATAATTGGCGATACTGCCAAAAACATTTAACCTTCTTGACGCCTAAAAACCTAATAAATGTCAGACACGGCTAGAACTGCATAGATTCATTTCAGGCGTGCTTGTGCACACAAGAATATAAAAATCGCGCTCATCGGTCTACTATATCACGGAAAGTAACGAAAGTCCTGCTAGTTTTTTTTTTAAACTCATAGTACGGAGTATGATTGCCGTAACGTAAGGGTGCATATTCCGTACGTTAGTACATACAACCACAGAATCAATCAGATCGTCAAACGCTCGCGTTATGATGCTCGGTTGTTTTCACGAACTTTCCTCGTAGCTGCCACTCTGACTAGTGGGCAATTTTTACTACTTAACGGGATGCTCGAAACAACTGAGTACAATTTTAGCACTTCCACTTTAACCTTGTAGTACGTTCTTCTGGTATTCGTCATTGGAGGGTAAATCTGGAGTGTAAATGAAGTGATTAAAACAGCACAATGTTCAAATGTTCAAATGAGTGTGAAATCCTAAGGGACCAAACTGCTTAGGTCATCGGTCCCTAGACTTACACACTACTTAAACTAACTAAAACCAACTTATGCTAAACACACACACCCATGACCGAGGGAGGACTCGAACCTCCGACGGGAGGGGCCGCACAGTCCGTGACATAACGCCTCAAACCACGCGGCCACTCCGCGCGGCTACAGGACAGTGGAATAGGTCCTGGCAAAGAAATGGATGATGCAATTGCTGTGACTTTAAATGTAGTGTCACTGTAGTTTGGATGCACTGAAGATGATGCAACATGTCTGGAAGTTGCCCTTGTCAAATATCATACCGCTACACTACAATGTGTTTCAGTCGCTCCGTTGAAACTCCAAATTCCACCTCAACGACGAATTAGAGTCGAACGTAAGAAAACACGGGAAAACCTGTTTTGAAAAATATGAATACGTAAGTATTGCATATGTTAATATGTATGGTTTCTAACAATTTTTTTAGTTTATTGCCAAATAATAGTTCTTTTACGGCTCTTCCGGATCTTCTGATCGATATATGATGTGTTACATAGTACTGCATCTACAGCAAGCTATGCCTGTGAAGTCTTTAGATTTTTTCACTTTCAAACATCTTTCGTACAAAAAGAACCGGCATTTGCAGATAAATGATCGTATTGCTTGGCAGAACCGACTGGTCTCTGTCTTTTCATTTTCATTGGCAACTGTAAATAAATTAGCCTCTTGTTGGAAGAATGGTTTATAATTTCTTTCATGGATAACCGATTTCCGGACTGCAAGTCTCACCTTCAGATGCACCTATTGACATAGGAAAATTCTGAGAAAGGTACAATACAGCAGTGCATACTCGTATTCCTTATAACAGCACTACTCGCTAGCACGTGTTACTACCGGCCAAGCCCACCGGTTATAAAATCAGATTAAAGTTCTTCTGCTTAAATCGGTTTTTACATGAAATTTTAATTGTTCATAGTCATATAACAAATATTAAAACAATAATATTTTCTGCGTTATGTGTGTTAACGTTATTATTTATTTTTGGCAACCAATTTACATTTCACTTAAAAGACAGTTTCACAGTGTGAGTGTCTAGACCGGACCCTACAAGCATGAACCATTTAAAGCTTTTAAACCAAACCTCTACGTAATAAGGAATGAACATTTTTTGTCCGCAGCTCATGGTCGTGCGGAAGCGTTCTCGCTTCCCACGCCCGGGTTCCCGGGTTCGATTCCCGGCGGGGTCAAGGATTTTCTCTGCCTCGTGATGGCTGGGTGTTGTGTGCTGTCCTTAGGTTAGTTAGGTTTAAGTAGTTCTAAGGTCTAGGGGACTGATGACCGTAGATGTTAAGTCCCACAGTGCTCAGAGCCATTTGAATGAACATTTATTCTCAGAGGGCACTAAGGCACAGTAAAATACTCATTTATGTACATCGGCTATATAGTCAGAGGTTGAATTACGTGAGGGTTTACCTGTGAGAACGTAATAGAATAAAGTAAAAATTGGTAAAATCAATAGAAACTATTTTAACTCATAGTCATAAAGAAAGTATTAATACATTGGTATTTTATAGTATGTGTATTAAATGTCATGTAATTTGGCAAACTATTCTGATTAAAATTAAGGAGCATTTACAGGGGGAGTGTGTATAACACTCCTCATAAACAAAAACCATTTTTAATGTTAAATTTCTTAAGATAAACCCGAGCAAACATTATTCTGGATGAGCATCAGGTTGTAACTAAATACGAGTACTATTCTATTGCCCTATGGGCTACATTGTGATGTGTTAAAAATTAAACAAGGGTAAGAACGCAGAGGGATAGACAATTATTAGAGTCACAAGGAACCGACTTCTTTTGTACATGGTATAGTTACCTTTTATTCCATGTACTCACTCTAGTCTATCGCAGGTCGTTCTGGACCCAAATAACCATGAGTCCGAAAGGGACTGTTACATCTACTCATCTGAAGTTGGGCCTATAAGTCCCGAAATCGATTATGTATTAAAGAAACTAAAAACCATCCTTTCAGCCATAGACTAATTTGTGAATCACGACAAGGCTGCATTCCCACCATTCTCTTCGATGGGAAGTCGTAAAACATTTTTATTCGGTTTCAGTTGTTCGAGCTGGTACATTCGCTTCGTAATTAACTTTTTGTATGTAATCGCCCATTACTTGTTGCCTTTCATCGGTAATTGTCTGTTGCTGTAGCAACATGTGAATTCCTGCTCAGCCTGTTGAGGTAAAAACAGTATCTGTTTCCGTACTCGTGTTGGAGTTCACTTGTCGATTATAGAAATGGAACTGGCGTTGCTGACAGATGGGGAAAATCACCGGCTGCCCAGTTTCACACGTTTCCACGCCAGCTGTGCTGTTTCGGCAGTCCCTCGCTGTCTAAATGATTCGTGACGCCGGCTGTCAGAGAGCGGGTGATACGGCAGGCTGCTGGCGTTTGCACTTCCTCCGTTCCGGGACTGCTAATTATGCTGTCACTCAGCTGCAAGCGAAACAGTGCGCGTTTTAGTTTGTACGTCACTGGCAGGCGAATGGACGGAGAGCGAAACTGATTAAACGTTTAGTGCCCTAAATGAACGCAATTAATTACTGCACGGATATCGAGTTGAACAGGCGTTATTTGAACAAATAACGTAGCAATTATGTTACGCGAGATATTTCGTTACACAATACTTTTCAGTGTCTCCGAAACATTTCCGTACGTAACTGCACGTACACAAATTTCACAAAATATCATCCAGCGTGCAGGAACCCTTGTCACATTCACTCCATACGATATGTTGTATGATAAATACTTCAAATACGCGTGCGCATGCTCTTATGGCTGCGCACTCCTGCGTTCAAAAAGTTCTACACCACATGTGTTGCTTACAGTGCGGTTTGCCTGCAGCCCTAAGGTCTCGATGTCGATGTTAACCAGAACAAGCTACGAGCGTCTCTCGTTCTCACATTGCGATGAGGCATTTAGTCACATACAACGTATCAGGGAGCAAACTGCTGCTGCAAACTTGGAAAAAAGGAGAAAAGAACTATGGCGAATATTGTGAACTGTACTAGAAGATTTTGAGCTAATCATTATTCGTCGCAAGGCACTCTTTCATTGAAAACCAAAAATAGAGAAAACATAACGTTTTTTGCGTAGTTATTTTCACACAATTTTAATTTTCACATAATTTATTCTCATCTTTACTTCTTAACGCAACGGAATGGATAACGCATCTAACTAATAGCTTGTCCAGATTTCCGACGGACTCACTCCACACTGGCGAGACCACATTTCCTTTCTGTTGCATATATTTTAATCAACGCTTGGGCATACTACAAAAAACAATGGAGCTTATGGTGTAATGCGTGGGCAAAATGGCTAGCCACAACTCAATAATCAAGACCACCATTTGTTTCATATGTATCCTCTTTCATTACAATAAATTCTTTCACGTTAATGTTGCATAATTTCTTGCATTAGACTTAAACATAATAGTTAAACAAGGGATTCTCCACCCAATGGGCATGACATTACATAAACATTTTACTATTCTATGGTCTCGTAATGTTTCTGTTTATTGCTACTGTGCACTTTCTGGATTGGTAAGGAATCTTTCGTACTTCATCCTCTCCCATACTCTCATAAGCTCATTCATTAGCAACATAACGTATTTACTGACTATCGGGCCGTACTAAGGAAAATCATGCTTGACCCACCATATTTGAAACTAATTCTCTACTGTCTCACGCAAATCACAGAGATTAAATATACAAAATAAATCACATTGACAGTATAAAACACATCTCAAAAACAAAATTTTTGATTGTCTACTTGTTCTGCTTTCCCACATCAACCAACAGTCGTCCCAGATTCACACGTCACTGACCCACGTAATAATTTTCCTACCACAAACTCTGGACAGTTTATGCACATTTCTCTGTGCAATGCGGCCCACATGGTGTTGCTGGGTAGATGGCTGACTCACCTTAATTCTCTCTCAGAGTATCAGAATATCAAGCTAGCGTCACACAAATGTATCTCATAATGGAAATATTTGGTAACTTAATTATCTCACACATGGATCCTCAACTGAAAGCTTGGACAAACACTTCTATTTTTTTATTGTATCATAGGTTGAGACTTACACTGTACTCACCACGTGTAAGTGCTTGTCTCTAACAAGTTCTGCATACGCAGTTCTTAAACATTTTCAACTTAGATTTAAACACGCAAGTATTTCATCTTAATATTACAACACGTGGTTTCATTGTGATCGTTGGTCAACACGACAACTCCTACAAACTATGGTACTGTCCTTTCAGTTGACTGTATAGTTGTTACTCCACTTTCGATCTGCCTGGTGACAACTGACCTTGTTGTCTACAGAAACCCATAATCATTGTGAAGCATCAACTCTAGTTCCTTCCGTTTGTAATGTTCTTTAAACAGATAATAATTGATAACCAAATGACAACTGTCCTCTATAGCTATACAAAGTGTCAATCGTGCCTTTGACAAGGTACAATTAGCACATCACTCTCAACACAATATGAATCCCATACTTCAGTGGTCGAGTGAAAACAAGACAGTTGTTCTGTCTGCTGAAAGGCAAAATATTTGCTGCCACTCACATCATGGAATCACAAGTCTTTCAATTCTCTGACTTGATGAGACATATGGCCAGTCGTGTTGTCTCACGGGTCCTCTACCTAAGTTCTAGTTTATAGTTGCTCTTAGTGAGCGCCGCCAGGCGGTGCCTTGGTTCGTTCATTCGGCTCTCTTGCCGCCGCTGGGCGAGCCATTCAGCAGGACGGCCGCCTCCCCCTGCTTTCAAGGGATTCTCTCCCCAGCTGTGAGGGTGGCGCGGCTCATGGTGCGTGTTCCACCGGGCCGATGGCCTGGCGTAGCGAGCGCGTGGGGCCTTCCCAGGCCGTTAGTGGAGTGGGATAACGTGTCTCCCGGTCGCCTCTGCCTGGCGGACTTGACTGGGGCCTGCCGTAGCTTTCGCAGCTACCACTTGCCGTTGGGGACAGCTCGGCTCGAAACGAGACCAACCAATAGCATTTCAAGGTAGCTAGAGCCAATACGACTGCTTTGCTTTGGATGAACCTGGCGTGGACAACTTTATCTTTGGTGTTTACATGTCATCTTCAATAACATGGACTGCATACGCGCCAATCTTTTGAGATAGTTATTGTTTTTCTCATTTATAACTGAAATTAGGCATTAATTTTAACAATAAATAGTCTTGTCATGTTGCCTTTTCACATGTAGATATACAGTTAACATAGTTACTGCGAAATTCCTTATGTTAGTACGATAGTTACAGTTTTTACATGCGGCCAGGTGAAACGTGTTGACAACTCTTTTTACGAGCAACAAAATTACGCATCATCAGTAAATACCTGTTTTCCTTGCACCGACAGTCTTTTAGTGGTGCGATTACGCAGGAGAGGAAGACAAAATACCTGTTTGACAACAGCTTTTTGACGATTTCTCAACTGTACTAGTGAAATGTTTCGTTACGTTTTTATAAGAAGTGCAATGGTGTATTTGGTCACTGCAGTTATTTTTGTGAAAAAAGGGAGGTAAACATAACGTGGTCCATATTTTCAATACGCGTGTGCTTATCGTGCAGGAACATTAACGTATTGTTTAGATCCACTGATATTTTTGTTATTTGTAGCACTTAGTTTAATGAATATCTGCCTTGACGAAACTTTTTGCTTGCTACAATTATGTGTTTATTTTACCGTTAAATGATCATTTACCTTATAACAAAAAATGGAAGTGTATGTGCCGCGAAAAAAATCACGTAAAGCTGGTAGAAAAAGAATTTGTAACATTGCAATGTAAAATTCCTTTGAAAGTTTCAGTTTAGTTTCATGTGGATATAGTCAAAGCCATCCACTTCTGCAACTTTTTCGATATCCCTCCAGATTAGTAATAAAGAGTTATTCCTTTGACAAACGTAAATCATTATGTTGTATGCAGTGTCAGTACGTATCACAAGAAAAAATTTTGTACACAGCAGAGAATGGACTTTGAAATTAAGGTGTTCGACTCTGCTTTGTTCCGTAATTTTCGCACTTTAGACATGTTTTAATTCTCCTTATATTTGGGCCAAGTGAAAGTGGTTAAGATTTTACACATAAAGGGCGTAAAGCGAAGTTGTCCCGCTCCCTAACTGTAGCTTCACACACATGTACTGCATGTAATATTTAGTGGCTTTTGTTCTGAAAGTGATACAGTTAGTGCAGCAAACTGACTGGGATACGGCATGTTCCATGGTAGCTTAACATAAGTAGAGTCGAGGCACCACTTACGGCCCCATTAAGGACAATTCAAGGCAGGTTGTACGATTGCTATACAAAAGTAGTGTACGGATTACTTCAGTAATTCTATTGTTTCAAATTCTCTGGGGAGCAAGTGTTCTAAATTATATAACAAAAGCAAACGAACATACTGAAAATGAAATGGCACATATCCCAAATTTTTGCCACGTTAAACCTCACTATGGCTGGACATTTCCTTGCTTTTGGCTGCTACCTATTATAATGAAACTGAGGCTTTACATAATTTCAGAATCTATTTGCAGAAAAGCAATTTATTCTTTGTACAAACATCAGAGTGGCCACCAAATTTGAATTTTCAAATTCATTGTTGTCATGTATTGTATTTACTGTATGGGGTTAGCCATACATACTACAATGGAAAGAACAAATTGCTTTTTTTAAAAATATATGATGTCCGATGTGAACCATGTCAAGATGCACACCACATACAGCATGACTGGCCCAGTGGAGTGATCATCTGGAGGATAGGGCACATCAAAATGTCACATGGTTGCATTTATGCAACACTGTCTGTTTGTTTGTTTAAGCCAGACGTATTAGGGTCAACTGAAGGGTTAAACGACCAGTACACGAAAAAATTGACACAGAACAGACAGATTAAAATCCACTGTCACATCTCATGGATTAATGATGGTAGAATGTAACAGTTAATCTTGAAAGAATACTTGAAGTTTCTCGTTGAATTTTGTTAAGGTATTCATAATCTTACATTGATTTGCTTACAAAAAAAAATTCCTTTTGCAACAAATTGTCATTGCACCAACACTATGCAATATGAAGTTACAGAACTGTGTATTAGCTATATTTGAATAAACTGTGGCGACTCATCAATGATTACTTGGTGATGTGACAGTTTGAATGTTTGTCAAGAAAGCTGATTTTTCATGCTATCAAGTCTGTCGAGACAAGTGGTCAAGTGTGTGTAACAGGTACAATATACACCCTGCATATCCCTGCCCATCTGGATTAGCTACCCTGCATGTTTGACTTTGACCGGCCATTCTGTAGCACACTTACTAATGTATACATTCTCAAACATCAATTTCTGACATAATTTTAGGTGCTTCAGCTCACTCTTTTGTTTTCAGGGATTGTAACACATGAATTTCAGATTTCATTCCTTTTCTGGATAATTTTTGTTCTTGTTGTTTTTCAGTTTCACTTAGTTGCTTCTTTTATCATCTATGTACAAGCAACTTGCATTACACATAGACAGAATTAAACTTCTGTTGATTTTAAAGTTGTCAACACTGTGCAAGCATTATGAGCAAGAATACTTTTCACTCTAACTCTCAACAATACACTCAGAAACTTCCTGACAGATTAAAACTGTGTGCCAGACCAAGACTCGAACTCGGGCAAGTGCTCTCTTATCTGAACTACCCGTGTTCAACCCAACCCCAACCTCATTTCCGCCAGTACGTCACCGCCTACTCAAGTTTGAGTCTAGCTCCGGCGCACGTTCTCAATCTGGCAGGAAGTTTCATATCAGCACACACGCTGCTGCAGAGTGAGCATCAACTCTGGAAATACGTTCAGAATTTATTGAAAAACCTCTTTCTACAACAGCATTTCCAGAGGAAAGTACTGACATTATTTTAAGAAAATCTACAAAATTACAACATTCTTTTGTGGCAATGTAATGAGATTCATCCAAACAAGTTTCACTTAAAACTTCCTGGCAGATTAAAACTGTGTGCCCGACCGAGACTCGAACTCGGGACCTTTGCCTTTGGTGGCAAGTGCTCTACCATCTGAGCTACCGAAGCACGACTCACGCCCGGTACTCACAGCTTTACTTCTGCCAGTACCTCGTCTCCTACCTTCCAAACTTTACAGAAGCTCTCCTGCGAACCTTGCAGAACTAGCACTCCTGAAAGAAAGGATATTGCGGAGACATGGCTTAGCCACAGCCTGGGGGATGTTTCCAGAATGAGATTTTGACTCTGCAGCGGAGTGTGCGCTGATACGAAACTTCCTGGCAGATTAAAACTGTGTGCCCGACCGAGACTCGAACTCAGGACCTTTGCCTTTCGCGGGCAAGTGCTCTACCATCTGAGCGCTTCTATAAAGCTTTTAAGTATACCAACATTTCCATTCAGACAATGGATCCAAATCACACCATATCTCTTCTTCCAGGTATTATTTCCAATCCACAGCAGCAGAAAGAGGTAAAATAAATATTAGCATAGTGTAGAATACATTGTTTGAGTAGTTCTATTTCTCTCTCAGTGAAAACAATGAATTGTGCTTAATTTTGAATGATACATCCTTAAATAATATGCTTGAACATGTTGCTGATTATAATTGATTTATTTAGTATGTGCTTAAACATTATTACTATTAACTATTGTACTTGTATGGGACACAGCAGGTGACAATTTTTGTAAAGTCATACAATTTAGACTTTCATGGCCAGCATTTTCTTGAGTCAAAAGGCCATGGTTGATGTATAAAATTACTTCTTCCTGACGTTTCATCTCTAACTGTGGGAGACATCTTCCGAGGTAGAATGAAAGTTACCATTGTGCCTCTGAAGATATCGCCTGCACTTGGAGTAGTAGTTTTATACACTGACCACAGCCTTTCAACCTATAAATTATAGCTCAAGAATTCTTGTAAGGTTAGTATTATCTGATGGAAACTATAAATAAGTTATGTTACCATGAACAGTGCAGTGAGCTTATTCAATTTCAATCAGTTACCCATCTAAGAGACAGCAGCATAAGACATCAACAAGGCATGGCAAATGAGACTCATTGCACCTCAAGTGTACAGAAAACCAGAATTTAAATACTGATCATCCTGATTTGGAAATGTAATACTGTCAAGTATAACCTTTGGATGTTTGTTAACTTTGCAGGTGAGACTAAGACAGAGGATGGGATGATGATTTATACTATATGTTGCGGAGGAAAAAGACACCATTTCATCCAACTGTCAACATCTCACAGCAATCAGTCGAGCAATGGCAGTTTGTCAGTCCCAGATGGGTTAATCTCGGTTTTTACTTTGGTGATTTATTTGTTTTTAAAGAACAGATTTATTCACATATTTTTGTCAGTAAATAAAATACTTAAGAGTCACTGCCCAGTTTGGTGCTCCCCTGACATGCACTAGGCACAAACACACAATGGTAGCACTAGTACATTATGTGTATCGAAAGTGTAATCAAGTACATTTCACAAGCCAGTGGTGAAAACTGCATACAGTTTGGAAGTAGTAAGGAATGTTGACCTAAGACTTTATTAATATTAGACACAATTAACGATTAATAAAGATTATTGTGGCACAATGTGTAGCGTCACATGACATTTACAAACCAAATGTAATTAATCCTATTACAAAACAGTAGTTATACTTCAATATGGAACAGTAAGTGGACAGTGGGTAATGTGTGTTCAAAACAATGAACAATTTGTGAGTTCCTTCTCAAGTACTGGAAATACCATAAGATATTGTGTGAAAAAATAATCCTAGACTACAGGATTCAAGAACAACCACATTAATGGAACTTTGAATCAGAAATTTAGGTAATATAGTTGCTCTGAAAATCACAGTAGAGAAGAGATGCACAGCAGCGTCAACATCACCAATACTAAGAACAAAAAGTTAGGCCCAAATACAATCAAGTGTACACACTATCAAATAATTATTTATAGGACATACTGAGAATCTGTCAACTTGACACTTCCATCCTCACGAATACTGCAGTGTCTATTGGTGGCCACTATTGTACCAGGAAGCTTTGTGCAATCTTATGGTACTTTAATTTTTCGACTCATCACAGGACAGGTAACTTATTAACTTATTGCTGTGCATTACCTAGTGCACTCATGCTCCTTGTGGTATGACAATGAGGAAACAAGAAGATATCACATTTATATGGGTTAAACTTTACTTGCGGCTTAGGCACCCTCGTGCCGTGATGTTGGCAATGACCACGCAATGCTGGAAATTATTCTCTTATATTTCATTTCTTGTAGGCACTTTTTCTAAATGTTCGCTTTACTAGGATAATTAATTTACTGAGTAGACGCAGGTATATGCAAGAACATGTCAACCACAGAGTAGGAACAGGATTAATTATTTATTTCATGGTTGGTCGCTGTCGACATCAGCACAGCACGCCACCTGAACTGCAAGTAAAATTTTACCATTATAAGTAACTGACAGAGTGAAACGGCTAACAACGAAACAGGCATCCAAAGTTAGGAGGAAAAATCCCTAAATTCTCAAAAGAAGCATTCTGGCTATTAGTCTGGAGGGAGTTTCAAAAATAGTGAAAAAACCAACCTGTGTTGTTAGATTAGGAATTGACTGTGACACCAACAAATGGAAATCTAGTATGTTAAGAACTGCACATCCACACTCTTATTGGACAACTTTTAGTCTTATCACATACAGTACGAGCCTGCTACACTCCTGAACACAGAACAAAGAGATAATCATATCCCCCAACAATCAATCCTCATGTAAGGTCTACTAATAGCATTTAAAAAGTTCACTGCGTACCATGGCAGCTAGCTGAATTAAACTTTGATTATTTTCCTAAAAATATCTTGGCTAATTGTGTTGAAATAAAATTTTTTAAAACCTTTCCAAACAGCAAAAATGTTGCATGCACATATCAGGTGCTGAAAAGTGGTGTGAAGGGGAAGAAAATTTCAAAAACTAATGTTTATAAAATGTGAGGACAGTAGGAAGCCATTAAACTAGCATTATGTCATTTAGCTACTCACAAGTTTCAAATATTAGCAATTAACACATTCGCTGTTGGCTTATGCATGTGCTATTAACTCGTAGTAAGTGTCAATTGCAGAATATGTTAAGCACTGAATCAAGAGTAAACAGAATATTGTGTTGCTGGTCATTGCTTCGACTTACGGAGACAGTCTTCACAAAGAACACATTTTTAGACATCTGAGCGGCATGGTAGAGAATTATGGAGAAAAACGCTCATACAAAGCGACTTCACAATCTTGCCTATATACTGTACAGCACATTCTGAGAAAATAATCAAATAAAAGGAACAATGTTGCTCTAAGTTGAAAATAATTCAAATATCCTAGCACACAGCCTAACTAAAAAAAAGTTGTCTGCACTTGACCAGAGCTGACCAACATGTCTAGTGCAGTCACACTGACTGACAGCAAATTACCACATTACTGAAGCATGATCTATCCAAAATGAAGTGCAGCACCTTCGACCTTCACTCTGAGAATCTTTCCCTGCAGCTGCAGGCACCCTTGACGTTGGGATTGTAAACACTATGAAGTACATCTCCACACAGCCGAACTCTGTACCTAGCAGTTGGGCTAGGTGTCATGGTCAATGATACATGCTTCATCCTGTACCATCTCCACATTCTGCTTGTGCTTCTCAGAGGCATAGTCGATGGTGTAGTTCCATCTATCACATCCATGCTGTCTCACAACCAACCTGTATTTTAAAAATCTATTTATAGTGAGACATAACTTGAATGAAAATTATAAAAATGTCTGGTATGTTGACAACTTCATTTACTTCAAGCTAAAAAGATTGTTCAACTAACCAAACTTTTGAAATTATGCACTAACGACCGAAGATGTCAGTATCTAGTGTTGGTTATACCAGACTGAGTGCTGACTACCACACTGTGTTGTCGTATTTAGCCTTTTCATTTGGTGTTTACTGCATCTGACACTTTCTCCTCAGTGAGCAAGGTAAGATTCTCTGAATTCAAGTTTACTGAGGAGTAAAACAAAGTCTGTATGACATTATTATAAGGAAGACTATGGAGTGAAATTTAACCTTATTTAAAAACTATTGCTAAATATAATTCTTGGTGTAACTTGCATGTAATGTCCATTAAGGATGTAGACTGTAGTGTTTCTTATGGATTAGGGTGAAAGAGGTTTTGTCCTATCTGCAGTGATTCAAAAGTTACAGCATTTTTTAATTTTTCTAGTGAAGTGTACTTAATGTGCGAGGTGCACTGGGACAAGTGAACAGATTGCCAGTGCAGACAACATGATTCGCAACAAGGATGTATGTGATCCTGATACAGTTTCATTTGTAACCAAGACAATTTCCTATGCCTGTAATGTGAAATATTGCCGTAATGTCATCAATACAGAAAGAATGCATCACACCATTATATAGCTAATTTGTACTAATGTATTTTGTGAAGAAAAACCAGTCTTACAAGTGGTAAAAAAATTTCAATTAAACAAAAGGACACTCCTCTTTGGTATAAATGAGAAATGAAATTTCATAAGGGAGGTTGTAGTCGGCAAGCAAAATTTCGGATCAGAAAGGATCCACAAATACTGCCTGAATTTATAATACCATTCAATAGCCGTGTTGCAGCACATGCACTGTAGAAAGGGATGGCACTGATACCATCTTATCCTGCCCTGTCACTGGTTTAAATGTGGGAGAACAGCATCTGCAATCAGCATTTAAAACCAGATTTATAAATAACTTACAAGGAACTATGGCAAAAAGCTGGAATAACATTTTATAATAAAGAGATGCACTAACGCCTGAATTCATAGAAATCACCATTTGTTGAGGTGTGTACGCACTGTACCGATGGATGGATGTGATACCACCACAGCCTGTTTTGGTATTGGTCGAATTGTGGAAGTTGAGCCTGCAAGCAGAAATACAAACTAAGTTACAGTAAGTAATTTATAAGGAGCTGTGACAGAAAGAAACAATGGCATAACACAGAGGTGCACTAATATCTTGATTCATGGTACTCACTATTCCTCGGGCTGTGTTTCAGCACATATGATGTAGCGAGAGAAGGACCAGACACCACCTCAGCCCGTTTTGCTATTGACTGAATCATGAGAGTTGAGCCTGCAAGCAGAATTGCAAACCACATTACTGTAACTTACGAGGAACTATGGCACAAAAGTAGAACGATATTTTATAACAAAAAGGTACATTAACTCCTCGATTTATAATACTCATGATTCGTTGGGCTATGCTGTAGGGCACATGCTGTAATGGGGGATGGACCTACTACACCCTCTGTATTTCTTATTGTTGGTGGCTTTTGAACAGCTGAACCTGCAAACTGAATATCATATTAGACTGCTGACATTAACAGATAACAGAGCACTGGTTAAGTTTTACTTACAGCTCAGGCGGCGTGGTGCTGTGATGCTGGCAGTGACCGTTTATTTATTGTGTGTATTTTGTTTCTTGTAATTACTTGTCCTAAATGTTCGCTTTACAAGTATAATTAAATTACTGAGCAAACAAGGGTACATACGAGAACCTGACAACTAGAGAACAGGAACAGCATTAATTATTTACTTCATGGTTGATCATTGCCAACATCAGCACACTATGCCATTTGAGTCATACATAGAATTTTACCAGACTGCTTAATTACAAGCATTTTTTGCTGCAGGGATGTATGTTGTTGGGAAGGGTGGGGGTGGGGCACTAGTAACATACCTTTTTCCACACGTGCATCTTCTTTGTCTGCCAGTAGAGATAATTTGATCAAACCGGATTCTTCTGAATTTCATAGCACCAGGGATGCATTATTACTCCTTTTGTTTTTCTTTGTGGAGTACAGTCTACGTTGAGGTAAAATCTTTTGTCGTTGTTTCCTTTCTATTTGCATCGGTGCCTGTTTTTGCTGCAACATTCCGACAGCTACAGTTGCCTTTAGTGATGATAACATTTTTTCAGCAGTTTCCAAGTCATTTGAGGTCAGTTCAGATACAATACCAGAAAACTCTGCGATAAGTTCCCTTCTATGGACTGACAAAGGTACAGAATCATTACCACTTTTTTTCGTTACCTCTGCAAGTATTCACAATAAAGGATGGCATCCAAAAACAGTTGCAGGATAGAATTTTTTTATTAAAATGCTTGACCAAGGTTTCGGTACATATAAATATACCTTCATCAGAAGTACATTTCCTGAATAGAAAGACACATTCATTAGAAAAGCCATATCAACGAAAGTGAGAAACAGAAGTTTAAATAACGGTGAAATTGCTAAAGTAATACAGGCACACAATCTTTAGTACTTACTAAAATTACATCATGCACTGGAGAATAATGAAACAATTATGCCAAAAGGCGTCATCAGTAATTAAAATATCATCTCCATTTGTACGACATGTGTAATGGGTACAGGATCAAAGCGAACAGTTTAACAATGTTACTTCGCCTATGAACTGTTGAGACACGAGTGTGAAGGCACTAAGGTAGATTGTTTCGCCGAGAGAGGGCACTTGCATGTGCCAGACTCGCGCATATTACAATCCATAAATACATACATAAGCGCATCAAAATTATTAAAGGTTGTGTTAATTCAAACTTTGTCTTAATAAATAAAGCGTATCACGCCAATTAAAGACATTTATGTAAACTATAAATATAGAACCAAATTTATCTGTGTCCTAGTGTCAAACGGATAAAGCTTGCGCTTGGAACATCTAACGAGAGAGGGCACTACTGTAATGCGCGAGAGTCTCGCGTAATGTAGGCAGTGAAATACATACTAGCGAAACAACCAAAATGTTATAATAAATCGAAACCATCTGTCTGTATGAATAAAACATAGTAGTCATTTAACCACACATACACATTGAAATTCATAATTAACAAACATCACAATATGTAGATCCCAACAAGATAGGAAAAGCGCATTTCACCGGCATCAACAAGCAAGAAAATAACTCCTAGTCAGCCAGACTATATTACATTAAGGCAATGAGGGGTTTGAAACTGTCTAAAAAATTTTTGTTTCGAAGCTGCACCTGCATATTTTCTTGCTTGTTGATGCCGGTGAAATGCGCTTTTCCTATCTTGTTGGGATCTACATATTGTGATGTTTGTTAATTATGAATTTCAATGTGTATGTGTGGTTAAATGACTACTATGTTTTATTCATACAGACAGATGGTTTCGATTTATTATAACATTTTGGTTGTTTCGCTAGTATGTATTTCACTGCCTACATTACGCGAGACTCTCGCGCATTACAGTAGTGCCCTCTCTCGTTAGATGTTCCAAGCGCAAGCTTTATCCGTTTGACACTAGGACACAGATAAATTTGGTTCTATATTTATAGTTTACATAAATGTCTTTAATTGGCGTGATACGCTTTATTTATTAAGACAAAGTTTGAATTAACACAACCTTTAATAATTTTGATGCGCTTATGTATGTATTTATGGATTGTAATATGCGCGAGTCTGGCACATGCAAGTGCCCTCTCTCGGCGAAACAATCTACCTTAGTGCCTTCACACTCGTGTCTCAACAGTTCATAGGCGAAGTAACATTGTTAAACTGTTCGCTTTGATCCTGTACCCATTACACATGTCGTACAAATGGAGATGATATTTTAATTACTGACGACGCCTTTTGGCATAATTGTTTCATTATTCTCCAGTGCATGATGTAATTTTAGTAAGTACTAAAGATTGTGTGCCTGTATTACTTTAGCAATTTCACCGTTATTTAAACTTCTGTTTCTCACTTTCGTTGACATCTAGAGGGTTGGATCCCCTCCTTCGAAAGCGTCAGATTGCAAAGCCTGGGCTACTCTCAGGGTGGAATCTCCGTCTTCGAAGATTGTGTGCGTCTGTCTGTCTGCCCGCTGCTGTCGCTGTTCGTTCGTTCGTTCGTTCGTTCGTTCGTTCGTTCGTCCGTCCGTCCGTCCGTCCGTCCGCCTGCTGGCTGTCCATCGCCGTCGTCGTAACCGCTGCCGCTGCCGCCGCCGCCGCCTGCTGTTCGTCCGCCTGTTCGCCGCCGACGCCGACGCCGACGCCGCCTGCTGTTCGCCGCTGCCCATCGCCGACGCCGACGCCGCCTGCTGCACGTCCGTCTGTCCGTCGCCGTTCGTCTGCAATGAGTACTCCCACCTCCACCGTCATCTACACCTCCCCCTCCCCCTCTCCCACAGTCACTTCCTGGAGTGCCGCCTCTGGCCTCCCTCCTTCCACCTCCCCTTCCCTTCCTCCACTTACCCACCCCCCTATCTCCTCCCCTGCTGTATACCCACACCTCTACACCCTTCCTCCAGCCTCCACACCCTCAACAGCTCCCACTACTACCCCCGCCCTCACGTACGCCTCTGTTGCCGCCTCTGCTGCCGCCCCTCAGGTGGTTGGCTTCCCCTCTCTCACCGACCCCGTCGCTTCGTCTTCTGCATCTCCCGCACGCATCACGTTGCGCCGAGCCACCATCGCCACCACTGAACCAGCTGCTTCTCCCGGTGCCTCCACTACGCCACAGGGATCTGCCACCCGCCACCTCCCTCTCCTCCCCGTCCCTCTCCCCTCCTCCCAGCCTCCAGTCTCCAAAAAACCCCAAAAGCGCGTCCTTACCGACTCTGCTCCCGCCACTTCCCACAAAAAATCAACGCCACCTCCCCCTCCCCCTCCCCCTGCCGTCACCATGGACACCACCCCTCCTCCTGCCACCCCTACCTTGGCCCCCACCCTCCACACCTTTGTCCTGTCCACTCCCGATCCTAAGTTCCTCGACGCTCGTACCCTCACCAAGGAAATACGAAAGTACTTACCTGGTGCTCCCATCTCCCAACTCATTCCCCGCAGGGACTCAGTCCTTATCAAGTCCCCATCCCCATCATTTCACACAGACCTCCTGCGAAAACTCCCACGAGTTATGTTTGGCCCCCACGCCTCTCTGACACCCTTCCTTTCCGCTTCCACTCCTCGTCAGCCCCAGCCTCCCCGTCGCCCCCCCACCTACACCGCTGTGATCACCAAGCTCAGCCCGGTGATCACAGAGGATGAAGTGTTGGTAGAATTGAACTCCCACCCGGACTTGGACATCCGCTCTGCTCGCCGTATCCACAATGCCTCTGGTCCCACCTACCTCATGCGGGTATTCTCAGAGTCCGCCCCGTCCATAGACCATCTCCTCACCCAGGGTGCCCTGATATACCACCGTCGCCACCCTGTTGAATCCTCCAAATCCCCTCCCCAATCCTACCGTTGCCAACGGTGCCTGATGTACAATGACCACCTGACTCCCAACTGCAAAAACCCCCCCACCTGTCCCCATTGCAAGGCCTCCCACTTTCTCAAGAACTGCCCCAACCTCGCTGCTCCTCCTTCCTGTAATACCTGCAATGGCCCCCATCCCACATACTCCTACAAGTGTAAAGCTAAACCCCCTCCAGCCACCCCTGAACTTACAGTCCCAGTTCGTCCCGTCGATCCTCCTGTCCATCCTAACAATTCCCTCCGTCCACCCCCCACGGCCGAGGACATCATCCGGTTCATTACCGTTGTACTCCAAAACATTCACCCTTTTCAGCGCCCGCACACCTTCCAACAAATATCCCTTGCTGCTCGCTCTGTGTTCCACCTGAACACCTTCGCCACTTACTCCCACAACCAAGCCCACTTCACCTTCACCCGCCTCGACACCCTAGTTTAAGTCTCTTCCCTTCCCTCTCTTCCCCCCCTCCTTCCCGTCATGGCGCGGCACGAGTCTCGCATCCTCTTCCAGAACATTCGCTCCTTCCGCTCCAACAAATACCTCCTCATGCACACCCTCTCCCACCACCAGGTCGACGCCTTCCTCCTGAATGAAACCTTTCTCCAGCCCCACCATTCTGTCCGCTCCTCCCCCTATATCCTCCACCGCACTGATGCTCCTGGTCCTCGTGCGCAGGGTGGAGTCGCGATTGGCCACCTTAAGCATATCCCCGTCCGGCCACAACCTCTCCTCAATGACCCCACTGAACACCTTATCCTTAGCGTCTTCTTCCCCTCCCTCACCATTACCTGTGCCACCATCTATGTCCGCTCCACTGCTCCTCTTCCTTATGACTTCATCTCACACATTGATCACACCTTCTCCACCTATGTGATTGCCGCCGACCTCAACGTCCATAGCCGCACTCCTGCTGCCCTTCGGCGGTGGCATCAGTTCCTCTCCACAATCCAGGGTGACCTTGTTCCCATTCCCCAGCACACCCGACCCGAAAGTAACACCACCCCCGATGTTGTCATTGCCTCCGCCAACCTCCTTGGGCGTATCACTGTCGCCGTCCTTGACCCCACAGGTAGCGATCACCTCCCTGTCCTTCTCACCATAACGTCTGCAAACCGCCCCCCTCCAGCTCCGCAACCTGCACCCCCTCCCAAGGTCGTCCATGACTATCGCCGTGCCAACTGGGCTGCCTACCGGGACTCCATCTCCACCCAGGTCGAAAGCCACCCTCTTACCTATCGCCATCCTGACGACATCATCCGCGCCTCGTCCTTCCTTCAGACGGTAATTACTGACGCCGTGGAGGCCCATGTTCCTACTAAAACCAGCCCTCCGCGGGCTGTCCTCCTCCTCCGTGAATCCCGCCGCCTCTATCGCTCCTTCCTCCGCACTCGTGACAGGGATACACTCCAACGCCACCGGCAAATACAGCGACACGTACGGAACCTTATTACAGCAACGAAACGCCGGGACTGGCGCCAGACCTGCACACGACTCAATGCCACCCTCCCTATCAACTCCTCCAAGTACTGGTCTGCCTTCCATCGTCTTACTGGTTCCCTTTCCGCTCCCCACTACCCCCTTCTCCATAACGATCGCCCCCTTCCAGACAACTTCAGTAAGGCCAACCACTTCGCTTCCCACCTTTCCGAGGTCTTCTCCATCCCCGATGATCCCCACTTTGATTATTCTCTTTTCCCCACCGTCATGGAACGTGCTGATACCTCAGTCGCTCCACTTGCTCCTAGTCTCCAGTACTTGGGGCAGTTGCCCCCCTCGGACGTCAACACTCCCATCACAGCACAAGACATTAAACTTCTCCTCCAGTCCAAACGCAACACGGCCCCTGGTCACGACTGTGTCACCTACCGTCACCTTCGAGAAAGCCCCTATTCCTTCCTAACTGTCCTCGCCCATCTCTATAATGTCATCCTCTCTACTGGCTTCTACCCTGACCTGTGGAAGACCTCCCGCGTCCTCCTCTTCCTCAAACCCAACAAACCCCCTTCTGCCGCCTCTTCCTATCGTCCCATCTGCCTCACCTCCGTCTTCAGTAAGGTCCTTGAATCCATCCTCTCCCACCGTATCCATCGGCACCTTGCTCAACACCACCTCCTCCCCCTTACCCAGTGTGGCTTCCGACCCTCCTTCTCTGCTGATGACCAACTCCTCAACCTTGTTCACCTTCTGTCCCTCCAGCTCAACTCCCGTCGCTCCGCCATTTTTGTTTCCCTTGACCTCCAAAATGCCTATGACCGTGTATGGCATCCCGGTCTCCTCTTTAAACTCCAAACCTACGCCCTGCCTATCAATTTTGTCCGTCTGGTCGCTTCCTTCCTCTCGCACCGTCCTTCCTATGTCGCCCTCCACAACACCAACTCCCGTATCTTTTATCCCACGGCTGGCGTCCCCCAGGGTTCTGTCCTCTCCCCTCTCCTTTATTTCTTGTATACAGCTGATATGCCCAAGCCACCCCCACCAGTTCACCTTCTCCAATATGCTGATGACACCGCCTTCCTGGCTCTCTATCCTACCCTTCAAAGGTCTCAACGTACCCTCCAAACCCACCTTAACCAGTTCACCACTTGGTGTAACCAGTGGCTCCTCCGTCTCAACCCCTCCAAAACCCAGGCAATCGTCATAGGCCGTACCACTCGCTCCTTTCGCCTCCAAGATTTCTACCTCACCCTTTATGGTCGTCCTATCCAACTCACCCCCACCCTGAAATACCTTGGCCTCACCCTTGACCGACACCTCACCTGGACCCCTCATCTCCTGACGATCCAGCAGAAAGCCCATTCCCGCCTCCGCCTGCTGAAACTCCTGTCCGGCCAGACATGGGGATTGCATCCTTCTACCATCCTCCACACCTACAAATCCCTCATCCGTCCTATCCTCTGTTATGCCAGCGTCGCCTGGATCTCCGCCCCCACCCGCTTTTACAAGGCTCTCCAAATCCTTGAACGCCATGCGCTCCGCCTTGCCTTCCGTATCCGCCTTCCTTCCCCCACACGGCTCCTGTATGAACTGATCCCCTTCCCCCACCTCCTCTTGTTCCTCCAACATCTCCGCATCCTTTACATTGTTCGCAGGGTTGATCCCCCCCACCCTCTGGTTTCCTCCTTCCTCTCCACCCCCCGCCCGTTGCCGCGCCTCTATCGCTGTATCCCTCCCTCTCTCCACCTCCACACCCTCCATCTCCTTCATCAGGGCAATTTCCAACGCCTCCCCCTCCCGGATGACGAACTTCGCCGTGACATATACCCTTCCTTCCAACTATAACCCGGCCTTGTTCCCCCCCCCCCCCCTCCCCAGGGCCCCCTTCTCCTCTTTCCTCCTTCTCCCAGAGCGGATTTTCCTCCATCCCCCCCTCCCCTGAGACCCTGCACCCCATACTTGCCTCTCTCCTTCCCACATCCCTCCCTACCTGGCCCTCTTCCGAGCGCCCCCCATTTCCCCTCCCCCATCTCTTCCCCTCCCTCCCTTCTTCAGGTCTCCCTCATCTCCTTGAACCTGGCAGATCCTCTGTATTGATCAACATCAGTGTGCCACGTCAGTGTTGTGTTTCGTGCCTTTCTCGTGTGCGTCAAGAGGTGTGATTTTAATTGTGTGCTGCCTTGAGGTTTGCCGTCAGTGCTACGCTGTGTGCTATGCCAGCCGTCAACACCTTTATGCTGCAGTCATACTGTGCCTTGTGCTCTTTTAATCGTCGCAGTGTGTGGCTTTTTGTGTGTGCTACTTTTAAACAGTTTTTTATCTCCATTTTACAGTCACCCCGTTTTTTGTATATTGCCTTCCATGATGTTCTCCCTTTTTATATCTATGTTCGCCTTCTTCTCTCCTTTGCTGTTTTTAAATGTCTTCTATTGTTTTGTTCTATGTCTTTCGGCTGAAGAGCAGCGCATATGCTGCTGCCAGCCCGCCCCGATAGGGGAATTGAAATACAATAAAGAAAAAAAAAAAAAAAAAAAAAAAAAAAAAAAAAAAAAAAACTTTCGTTGATATGGCTTTTCTAATGAATGTGTCTTTCTATTCAGGAAATGTACTTCTGATGAAGGTATATTTATATGTACCGAAACCTTGGTCAAGCATTTTAATAAAAAAATTCTATCCTGCAACTGTTTTTGGCTGCCATCCTTTATTGTGAAGAATTTTAACAGTTGCTGCTGCAGCCATGTTTAAAATCTTGAAGCTCTGCAAGTATTTCTGTTTTCTCGTCTACAACAGAAATATCTTCACTCTCGATAAGTGTAACTTCACTATTTCCTGGGTGTTCAGAAGGTTGCTGCTTTAACTGAATCTGGCAAACACTATGTATGTGCTTGCACATATTCCATTTGATGGTATAGTCGATACATGTACAAGAATACCTATGAATGCAAGCCCTACATTTAATGCACATCAATCTGCAGTTGCACTGAAAGTCATTATCATTTACAAAATAATCTGTTGACCTTGAAGAAGAACGCACTTTCCAACCAGAAAACTCCATAGTAATGAAGTCTTCCTTAATATTACTCCCTGATTTATGCCTAAGGTGAATGTCCTTAAGTTTACTCGTCAGTTTACCTTTATTTAGCACAATAAGCCTGTCAAACAGCTTGTGCTTCACAAATGACATCAATGCAAAAATAGCTTTGTCTAAACGTCTGACACATTTACTATCTAGATATATATATTTAATAGTGCGATGCATTCTTTCTGTATGCATGTTGGTATTGATTCCAGCATTCAGTCTATGGGAATATGCCCAACAATTTGCATTCCCAACATAGTTGTCTCGGAAGTATGTGGCAAACTGAACTGTATCAGGATCACATTCCAATCTCTCTAGCACAATATTTAACATCTCATCAAATCAATCTACATCCTGCTTATATTCTTCCTCCAACATCTATCAACATGCCATGTACAATAAAGTCGCATAGATGGAGCTGCCATGACATCATTCCATGCAATAAAGAAAGACTCGGCCAAATCCGACATGAAAACATTTGGCGAAATTGAGCCAACCTGCCTCTTTATATGCTGGAAAAATATGGACAGCATCTGGGAGTCATTCCTGTTAGATATTAGAAACGCGCATGGAAACCCTTGTCTCAGATCGTCTAGCACTATTACAGTTATAAGTTCAAAATTATATTCATTAAGACAATGTGTCCCATGAACACAAACGCAGTCGTTCCCATATTTCTTTAATATCTTGCCTTGAGCATTGTTCATAATTATCAATGAAAAATCAGAGCGCTTTAATTGTGGGTACGAATCAAGGACTACATCCTGTTGTTTATAGAAAAGCACACAAGGACTGTCTCCATCATTTACTTCATTTACCCATGCTTCTACACTTATTGCATCATTATGGTGTCTTATTGACTTGAAGGACAAATTATACGATTGGTCTATATTATGTAGATCCTGTCTCGTAATCAAATGTATCCTTTCCAAGTTCGAATCTACAACTGTATCTCGAATTTTGTCTAATATGACAGAAATGGTATGCCACTTGCTATATCTGCAGCAATACTCTCCCTTTCTCTTTTTGTTAGTTGCAGATGACATAACTCGGATTTGTGGCCAACATGGGTTGAAACATATTTCACACAGCAGGTTCCATTGTTTTTCATATCTACTCTCATCTTAGCAGGGCACAGTGCATCAATCTTACTACTACCCTGCAATTTAAGACATCGCACGTTTTTTCCTCTAGACACAAACTCAACAGACCGGTGACAAATATAAGAAACAACTTCTGAATCAACCTTAGCATGGAAACCACGACGTTTGACGAACTTTGAGAGCGTTGTCTGCTCAGTTTCCTCCTTGCACTTCTGAAATTCATCAAAGGCGCTAAAATGTAATACTTCACATTTCACATCTACTTCATGTGCCGACTGTAAATGTTCAAACAGGCACTTTTCAGAAGTACTTCTTTCATTACACAGGGCGCACACAAACAATTTTTTCTGCTCTATTTGCAGTCCATGAACCTCCAACAGGCATCTATTCAAATTTCCTTTTTTAGGATAGACCTTCTAGCACACATGACACTGAAAAATCATGTTGAACACAACAAAATTTCACTGCTTACACGGACAACTCCACAGCACAAAGCAATAGTAAGGGAAAAATACAGTTCCATATTTTATACGCATTTGCTGACTGCACGTGCGTGTAAACGTTCGAAAGATAAAACTGTCTACGCCACGGCTCCTTCGAAACGAAGCAATCCTATTGGATATTGCTACCCTGAAATGCTATTGGTTATTTACGTTTCGAGCCGAGCTCTCTCTATAGGTTTCTGCAGCTACCGGCCCGCTCCGGGCGCATTCTTTAGCGCTGCGACCCCCGACCAGTTCGACTCGTCAGTGCATCTCGCAACATTACAGACCACATTTTTTTACCTGTCAGTGAAGCAACACGAAACGTACTCACCAGTCCCAAGACAGATTCAATTTTAATCTTACAAAATTATCAAGAATTTTAAAAATATTGTCTCGTTGTATGTTCTGACAACTGCTTATATCCTGGAATTTCGTCAGCGTGAAGGGGTCTTCTGGGGCACATTTGAATGTGGCACTTGAATACGATTTTATAAACGATGTATGTCTTTGTTAGGCTTGATATCGCTGACTGTGTAAGACCACAGACCCAGAGATTATTGCGTTGGAGTAAGAGAGCGCGGGCGCTTAGTTGTAGGTAGCTGTCTGTGAGCGAAAGACGATGGAGTAGGCAGTTTTTGTGGTGTGCTGTGTGAAGCCATCAAGTGTTAAATTAATTTAGGTATGCCAGTATTGTTGAACTTGGAACCAGAAGTCTTCATCCAAGCAAAGTAAAGATGTTAAATAATTATGATCTATGTTTTTGCCAGCGCGTCAATATAGATGAGTTGGCTGATAATTTGTAATTGTTGAGGAACCCCAGACTGTACGCAAATTATTTTGATAAAAACTCTAGTTAGATATTTCACTTTTGCAATGCTTCTAAGAATTGTTAACAGAGCTATATGTAATTTGATATAAAATGTAGACTGGCAATGGCAAGGATATCGTTTCTGAAGAAGAGAAATTTGTTAACATCGAGTATAGATTTAAGTGTCAGGAAGTCGTTTCTGAAAGTATTTGTATGGAGTGTAGCCATGTATGGAAGTGAAACATGGACGATAACCAGTTTGGACAAGAAGAGAATAGAAGCTTTCGAAATGTGGTGCTACAGAAGAATGCTGAAGATAAGGTGGGTAGATCACGTAACTAATGAGGAGGTATTGAATAGGATTGGGGAGAAGAGAAGTTTGTGGCACAACTTGAGTAGAAGAAGGGATCGGTTGGTAGGATATGTTTTGAGGCATCAAGGGATCACAAATTTAGCATTGGAGGGCAGCGTGGAGGGTAAAAATCGTAGAGGGAGACCAAGAGATCAGTACAAAAAGCAGATTCAGAAGGATTTAGGTTGCAGTAGGTACTGGGAGATGAAGAAGCTTGCACAGGATAGAGTAGCATGGAGAGCTGCATCAAACCAATCTCAGGACTGAAGACCACAACAACAACAACATGTAATTTGATGATTTGCATTTATGTAGGATCAGTGAAGTTAGATAATACTTGCTGTTTAACCCTCATCGTTTGTGAATCAGTTGTTAGTAATGTAACTTCAATTGTCAGATGAATCTGAAAAGACAAACTTAACTTGCAATACAATTTTGTTAGAAAACTCAGTGCTAGTAACTCAACATAATTAATACCGCCTCCCGGTCCAGGGCATATATTTTTTCAAAGAAGTTGGATCTTTCTCAAATGTTTTCACTTATCAGCCAAAAGAATTTCATGTACATTTCAAAGTACAACGGCCAGCATCGCACGCCGCTGAGCTTGTACCTAGCATATTTTTTGTATGAGACCAGAATATATCGCGTTACTCCGTTGCTGCTTTAGAGGTAAGAAAATTTAATTTATTTGTTATGTGCACAGGGCCAGAGGATTCAGTGCCTGAGGGGCTGAGTGTATTTTGCAGTGACTGTACTTCTTTATTGGTATTGGGAGTTGCATTGTCAATCAATTCGCGTAAAGTTTTTGCTAACAATAACACAGAGTAAGTACACAACTTGCACTTACAACACGCTACACGACAATTCGAGTTTTGTATCCATTCCACAATTCAGACGTTCATTCAGCGTAATAAGAAACTTAAAATTTTTAAAGAACGTTATAAGCTATATCACATTTTGACGTCAGAACACTGAACAGCTATAAGTAGCTCAAAATCATTAAATACACCCATCTATTCATTGATTCGAATCACAAATTCTTATCCTTCTTAATATTTGCTACTATTTGTACAACAGATTCTTGTCCCATATCATGAATTCTACTCTTGCATTTGTGTCAAAATTTAGAATTGTTTTATTTAAGCGGAATTTTTGTGTAACATTTCATCTGCTATAATCAAAGAACGAGGAATAATAAGAGATTCATTGCAGTACATGATGATTTATTTATGCAACAAGCAACCCTAACTCATATGATATCTCTGGTGCCACCTTTGTTTATTTTGTAAAGTTATGTTTTACGTTTGAGTTTTTATCTACATTTCCTGCTTTGCACCTGAAAAATTCGAATGACTTGTCTTTATAATCGCTGTGATACGTTACAAAGTGTCTGTGAATTGGGGATGTTTTCATAGAATTGTTCGACAGAGCCTGGTTGCAAATGGAGCTGAGGGGATGAGGCTTAAACATATTTGGTACGAATCCACATTTCTCGGAGTTTTCGACTTGCTCGTAGGACGCAGATGGTGCAGCTTCAAGTTCAGCTTCAACACTATTTTCTTTTCTGTTCCTTCTTGGAACACGCGTTGTCGCACTTTTCGCTGGCGCTGGTTCAACACTGCTGCCGCTACCACATGTTGCACGGATTTTACGTTTCCTCTTATAACTAATTTGTCCATCTTACAACAAAAGTTAGAATAAGTTGTCCGCTACCACAGTAACAAAAAGAAATTCAAAGAAGGTAATCTGAAAATCAGTTCACAAACGCAAACAATGAGTTGTGCGACTTTGAGTAAAGAAAACGATCCTGAACGTAGCAGTCACGAAAATATACTGAATACTGAAAGACTGTGATGAGTTGGTAACGTACATTCGCAAACACTGTTACTGTTGTTTACAACTGAAACAAATAATACAAATGATCAGCGAGCGCACTTGAAGATATCATTGATGGTCAGCTCAGTGTAGTAAGCAAAATGGATTATTGGATAGAGGATACTTCAGATCATTCTACCTGAAATATTTTTAGTTATTTGTGATCATTCAAGACACATATTATACTGATTATGCGTATTCACTAAGAAGTCTTCGTTTTACCGCTGAGGAACCCATACCATAGGTTGAACGCCATTTTAGTAGAGCCCAACCAAAGTTCGAGGATGGATCCTGTAACAGATCGTTCGAGGCTGCACAGTAAAACAAGAGGAGAGGGGTGACATAGACAGCAGGATCTGATGTCCAACCAGTAGTTAGGGATATAAAACCACATGCTAGTACACCCGGATACAGGAGTACAAATGTCACATTTCGTCAGTTACTCCGTGTGATGAAACTGATGTACGCAAAATAGCACCAGATCAAAGAAAATGGAAGCCAAGATAGCGGAAAAAGAAGTTGAACAAACGCAGGAAGGCGTCCCAACTGTGGTAGAGGGTATGTAGGTTCGAACCACGGTAGCAGAGCATAAAATATGTAGCATGGATCAGCAACTACAAGAAGGGTCGAGAATTGTTGTCCTGTGTGCGGCTCCGGTCGAAGATTTCGAGTGGCACTGTGAGGAAGCGAAGTTTAATAGCCTAAAAATTTAAAAAAGGAGGATTTGAACGCCTTAAAGTATTTGGGGACCATTTTAAGAGGAATGTACTAGTAAGCTTCAGCAAATAGAAGAAAGTGTGAAGTAGTATAATGAAGCATAATTGACAGTTCAGGGTGAACAATGAGAAATCCGAATTACGACATTCTTCAATGAATGTTAAACTTGAAGTATCTATGTTGGAATACGTGACCATCTACACTCGTAACACACTCTGGGATGTACGGATGAAGTCGAAACATTTATAATCGTGCATACACGGGAACATGAAGTACAAGTTTCCAGAGTTCGTTAAAGTAATGACATTTCTCACCTTTGAACAAATATTTATTTATGCAATAGTTCTCTTTTACAAAACAACCACTTTCGTATATCTATTGACAAAATATTACACCTCAGCATTTAAATAAACTTGATTCTCTAACTAGTTCAGTAATGGCTGCAGGGCAACTATACAACAAGGTACGCCACGACAACACGTCTTTCTATTCCAGTATCTCAAGCCATGGTGGAAAGTATTATTAATCCAGTGTCAAGGATGCTATATCAGGAAACAGTATATTCTCGCAGTCATTCTATTTCGATGTCGCATATATGTCAATTCTTATGCGTGCATGACATTTTCGTTCAGTTCTTGTCTGATAGAATACGCAATCAACACGGAAGAGGCACAAATCCCTGATCAAAATTTATCTTGTTATCTATCGGTTTACGCAATTATGCGATGTCCTCGCGGAAGCGAGATTTATGATACGAACAGATGTCGCTTCTACTACGGAGGATTTATAAGATAGGAGTGGTTTCATTATCAAATGCTGCGAAGAACACAGTAGCAACAGATACCATTACTGATGGTAGCATATAACAACAAGCTTCTGCTCAGTAACTTTTACCATACACAGTGCTTGGGTACAATAGAACGACCAGTTTTTCCATAGCAATTTAACTTTAAGGTCTCCCATTTGTGCAAGTCTCACCGGAAACTATGGAAAACTCTGACAAAGAAGCGTCAACCTTATGCTTGCCTGACTCCTAATAAACTAACGTCATATGAATTTACAAGATACTTAGTGGAGTTGATATGCTTAAACGGTTGATAACCCACATGCGTTTTAAACTGAAAGAGTAGTTCACTTTGAAATCAGGCACGAAAATATCGGCATTTCACTACAATAATTGTTGTTTGCGTAATCAGATAAGTTTCTATAGTACACCTCAGTATCCATTCTCTTATACTATGAGAGTTGGGTGTAATTAAGAACGTTCAAAATACGATTCTTGAACTCATCGGTGAGACCAGACGGCGCCGTCGGCGGAAGTCCACCAATGTTGGGAACGGGAGTTGAAGATCTAGAAGGCGGAAGACGGGAAGTCCTTCTTCGTAGAGAAGCAAGTCGACGGAACAGCAATTGGATTAATCATCAAATCTCGGAATTTTGTGGAGTTGGATGCATGTAGGTAACAAACGTGTGTTAGACCAAATTAGTGAAACAGTTCCTGAAAAGGATACGAAAACGTAGTTCACAAATGATAATAGATCTGAATATTGTCAGAAGTCGATTCAGTTTTTACATCACCACTATCACATTAGCAGTGCCAGAGTATTTTGCGCTCAAATATCACAGATTTTTCACGGTACATTGACACCTTTTCACGGATCACAAGAGTTAACACCTCATCCAACGTTTCCCGCATTCGACTGGCATATTGACAGTATATACGTTTCGTATACTTGCGCTTTCTTCTGATTTATGTCATTTCATATTTTAATTGAAGGTTCACATCGTCCTGTAAACACTGGCACTGTTTCTCTTGAAGTTCGTATCGGTTTGAGTCATGACTATCCTCAATATTGACGATTATGGCACAGATATTTAAAAACATTACTCTCTCCCATATTCCATTGAAGTCTGATCACATATTCCGAATCGGGAGATTTTATTATGCATGAGAATTTATGTCTTGGCTAAGTATGAGCTAAAAGCTGGAATACATAAAAATACTCTCAGCACAGATACGAACATATCATGTGTGTGAGCAAGAACTCTTGCCAAATTAATTGAAATCTTCACTTTTAAGGGAAGAAATAAGAAATGGCAACTATTGTAATATGGTCCATTTGTAATACTAAGAATTCCACATCCTGCATCTTATTTATCAAGCTATCCAGGAACAGGCCGAATAAAAGGCTTGTAGCCATATCAGGATATAAAGTGGTTCTTGTCCTGAGTAGATGAATGATAAATCTCGGATGAAGTGCAAATATAAAGATATTTTCTTGTTAATTGTAGCTTTTAGTAGATGTTTTATGTATGTTTTCTTTGTAGTCTTTGTGTCCTCAACTGCTCAAGAAACCCGAGGACAATTTCTGATTTGAATGTATTTATGTGACTATGTGTACTAATTTTCCTGCAGAGATGAGAGTTTATAGTAGTCATATGTTCTTTTTAGTAAGTGAGTGATGGTTTATGTGTGTGTATGTGTGTATGTGTTAAGTTTCTATTTTTGAGCAAGGATTGCCAGATTAGTTACACTCAGAGATGGTGTATTCCCGCGCCCGGGTTCCCAGGTTCGATTCCCGGCGGTGTCAGGGATTTTCTCTGCCTCGTGATGACTGGATGTTGTGTGATGTCCTTAGGTTAGTTAGGTTTAAGTAGTTCTAAGTTCTAGGGGACTGATGACCATAGATGTTAAGTCCCATAGTGCTCAGAGCCATTTGAGCCATTTAGAGATGGTGTATCAAACAGCTTCGGTTCCGTGGACTGTAGACAAAACCAAATTGAAATGTGATAATTTTATGCCGAAAGTGTGTCGTGTAATCAGATTAGCTTGTTTTTTTCTTCTTTTTTCCCGCTATGAAAGATTAAATTGTATCAATAGGGCGACTGATACAAGGATTTATAATGAGAACTGTTGGCTAAAATCCACTTTCTTGTGCGCTTTCATTATTCTCTCTGTGGTTAGGTGTCCTCAGTCCGTTCGTGGATAGCCTAATAAGTAAGCTCAAGGATGTGGCATTCTTAGTATTACAAATAGACGAACATACTATAGATGCCACTTCTTATTTCTCCTCCTCAAGAGCGACGATTTCAAATAAGTCTGGAAGAGTGCTTGCTCACCCATATTGCGTGTCTGCATATGTCTGTTTCCAAACTTGAGCTTATTCAGTGCGACTGACTAATGCTTGTTGTACATTTTCAACTTCTCGCGGCGTAATTAATATCCCATTAAATTTCGGGCATGCAACCGTGATAATAAAATTTCTTCCACTGATATTTCGCCCGCGTTTCGTCCGACCATCCTCAGAGTGAGTTGCAAGACTGACGACGAGGTGCCAAGCGCTGCCCCAGATGATCCACCGCGGCGGTACTCTGATGCGGGTCGCAGAGGCCGGTCGGCGGCAAAGGGACACGCCTATGGCGAAGGCGTACCAGACATTCGATTCCCTTATGGATGCCTGTTTGGCGGCGGTGACACCATGACAACTTCTCTGCAATTTAATTATCCAAAGAGCCGGATTACAAGATTTGCCCAAATTATAATCATTGTCTCTATTTATTAAATTACTAGCTAATCTAATCTCCATAGCTTCCTTTAAGACAGAATCCCAAACGGAAGAGATGGATGTTAATGTCTTCACATCACTGTATTTTATGGAATGCCCTGTATTTATACAATGTTCGTCCACAGCTGCCGTGTCTGGTGTGTTATGCGTGTGTGTCTATGATGAACTTATTTATTGCAGCTTAGCAACATCTGACTAACCAATTACGTCACAAATTAATTGGACAGGATGATCGTAAGCAGTGAGGTAGAAATCATGTGGACAGAAGCTGCAGATAGTCCATCCTATGATTATTGCCTGCACCTCGAAAATTTTAATCTTGAAGCACGATTATTTGCTCCAGGAGGTAACCTGTTGGGATGAAGTTGAGGAATCAGTGGGATTTCTGAAAGGTGGCCTATGGAGGTCGGGAGGCAGTGTTGTAGGGGTACTGGCGAAGGCAGATAGGAAGGATATATCTGTAATGGGACAGAAGATAAATGCACTAGTAATGTTTATCGTTATATAGTAAGGACAGAGGGATAGAAAGTTTGAAATAATAATAATAATCATCATCATTATTTAAGACTGATTATGCCTTTCAGCGTTCAGTCTGGAGCATAGTCCCCCTTATAAAATTCCTCCATGATCCCCTATTCAGTGCTAACATTGGTGCCTCTTCTGATGTTAAGCCTATTACTTCAAAATCATTCTTAACCGAATCCAGGTACCTTCTCCTTGGTCTATCTCGACTCCTCCTACCCTCTACTGCTGAACCCATGACTCTCTTGGGTAACCTTGCTTCTCCCATGCGTGTAACATGACCCCACCATCTAAGCCTGTTCGCCCTGACTGCTACATCTATAGAGCTCATTCCCAGTTTTTCTTTGATTTCCTCATTGTGGACAACCTCCTGCCATTGTCCCCATCTAATAGTACCTGCAATCATCCTAGCTACTTTCATATCCGTAACGTCAACCTTGTTGATAAGGTAACCTGAATCCACCCAGCTTTCGCTCCCATACAATAAAGTTGGTCGAAAGATTGAACGGTGCACAGATAACTTAGCCTTGGTACCGACTTCCTTCTTGCAGAAGAGAGTAGATCGTAGTTGAGCGCTCACTGCATTAGCTTTGCTACACCTCGCTTCCAGTTCTTTCACTATGTTGCCATCCTGTGAGAATATGCATCCTAAGTACTTGAAACCGTCCACCTGTTCTAACTTTGTTCCTCCTATTTGGCACTCAATCCGCTTATATCTCTTTCCCACTGACATTACTTTCGTTTTGGAGATGCTAATCTTCATACCATAGTCCTTACATTTCTGATCTAGCTCTGAAATATTACTTTGCAAACTTTCAATCGAATCTGCCATCACAACTAAGTCATCCGCATATGCGAGATTGCTTATTTTGTGTTCACATATCTTAGTCTCACCCAGCCAGTCTATTGTTTTCAACATATGATCGATAAATAATATGAACAACAGTGGAGACAGGTTGCAGCCTTGTCTTACACCTGAAACTACTCTTAACCATGAACTCAATTTACTGTCAACTCTAACTGCGCCTGACTATCTATGTAAAGAACTTCAAGTGCTTGCAAAAGTTTGCCTCCTATTCCATAATCTCGTAGAACAGACAATAACTCCCTCCTTGGAACCCGGTCATATGCCTTTTCTAGATCTATAAAGCATAGATACAATTCCCTGTTCCACTCGTAACACTGCTCCATTATTTGCCGTAAGCTAAAGATCTGGTCCTGACAACCTCTAAGAGGCCTAAACCCACACTGATTTTCATCCAGTTTGTCCTCAACTAATACTCGCACTTTCCTTTTAATATTTTACCCACAACGCTGATTAAAGAGATACCTCTGTAGTTGTTACAATCTTAAACGAAATGCAGATAATTTATTGCATGTTCATACGTTTAAAGTTGATAAAATGATCGGAATCCTATACGAGCATGGCATATTTACGGGCTTTGAGTTTATAGGATAGGAGCTGGGTCAGGTACAGCAGCTAGCCGTTGGGGGAGAAGTTAGTCTGAAGTCAACATTCATCTACAGGTGCTGGTTTAGGCATTTATGTATGTTTTCACACCAGTTTGATAAGGTCTGCAAACGCTTAAGTGGTATTCTAGATGTGGTCGAGCTTGTGTCTTGTATGCGATGTCCTTCAGATGAGCATGGGGGTTTAAGAGGACCCTTGCAATAAATCTTATACTTGCATTCGCCTTTTCCGTTACATATTGTACGTGTTTATTCCATTCCATGCCACATTTTAGTATTATCACAAGAAATATAAATAACGCGACGTGTTCCAGTGTTTCGCCACTAAACTTGTAATCAGGTTCTGTCAGATTCTTTCTGTTTCTCACAGGCATTGTCTTTCACTTATCGTTATTTGAAGTGTGCTTCCCTTCATTATACTAGCGAAAATGTCCATATCTTACTGCACTTAATTACGCTAGTTTTATGACAATACTGTTTGTAGACAATAGCATCGACAGCGAACAATTAGAAAGTGCAACTATCAATATATGATAAATTGTGTATATACGTATACAGCGTTTCATGCAAGGCAGGCCACACCTACTACGTAAGCTTCTTGTAAAACTAGAGGAACAGGCTACCAGGCTACACGCCGCTTGTAAATTTCCAACTTAACCTTCCACACTGGATTCTCAAAAAAATGGTTCAAATGGCTCTGAGCACTATGGGACTCAACTGCTGAGGTCATTAGTCCCCTAGAACTTAGAACTAGTTAAACCTAACTAACCTAAGGACATCACAAACATCCATGCCCGAGGCAGGATTCGAACCTGCGACCGTAGCGGTCTTGCGGTTCCAGACTGCAGCGCCTTTAACCGCACGGCCACTTCGGCCGGCACTGGATTCTCTGCAGCCCGCTTAGGTCCCAGTTGCTGTAACTGCTAGTTTCACGCAAATCACTGCAACGGCTCAGACATTCTACCAAGTGCTGACGCTCAGCTCCGAAAAATTTGTCGAAGTCGCAATACTTATTGCCTGCAGCGGAATGCATTTCAAACTCAATACTGCACGAGTCCTGTTCTCTTTCCACCTGCTTCTAGCTTTAACTGGCAAAGGTTTATTCACTGGATCACTATATCCGCTCGTTGATTATTTTTATCCCTCGTTCCAGTTTACGATCTACTCGACAACAACTTGTCACGCACCAGCTCTGCCCGCACACCCTTCTATGGCCGAAAGCACTTGTCAAACGCCATCTGCAAACTGAAAGAAATATTTACGTTTTGCTCAAAAGTCTTATCCAGATTAGAACATTCACGGCCTAACTAAATTTTTGTTGAATTAGTTGGATACTGGAGTGTAAATCAGTAATTTAAGGAAACACTCTCAGATTCATACACATTTATTTCGTAAGCAAAATTTCGTCACCCTTGCAGCATGAGCCAATAAGCTGCCAGCTTCACAAAATACTAAGAAAATGAGTCTACAAGCATACATAGGATACATATTTTTGGTTACTGCAAGACGGCCACTTCTGTTTCGAGCTATTCTCTTTAATGACGCACTAAGTACAAGATTAATGAGAAGTCAGATCTCAACATCACTAATAATATGTTTCATTGAAAATTATGTTCATATACAGTTTTTGAAAGATTCCCTTGTAATGTATTACACTCGTTTGGATCTGAGGTTTATAATGATTTGATTGAAACGATTTTGCTAGTAGGTAATATGGGCGACATTTAAACATAACAAAGTATTTTACTCTAAAATTTAAAACTGTAAGAACAAACTGATTATCTATAGTATCTATTTACATTCTGTACATTAATTTTTTCGTAGCATTAACATCTTTCCGTGGCACAGGTTTATGTGGAACTAAATTCTTTAAATCATAATTATCCATCAACTAATTAGATTTCATGGACTAAGGTATTTTGACACCCTGCATCTCCCTGCTTCTCGTCCATTTTTGTCGTCTTTCGGTCCCATCAGTTTCTCATGTATGACTATGCCTGGCCTTGTTATCAATAGTCCTACAAACTCACAAACACCACACTGTTTAAACAAAATACCACAAGCAAGATCAACTTTCTGGCGTTTATTTGACAATGATACAGCCTCCTCACTCAAATGGCTCTGAGTACTGTGGGACTTAATATCTGAGGTCATCAGTCCCCTAGAACCTAGAACTACTTAAACCTAACTAACCTAAGGACATCACACACATCCATGCCCGAAGCAGGATTCGAACCTGCGACCGTATCAGCAGCGCAGTTCCGGACTGAAGCGCCTAGAACCACTCGGCCCTCCTCACTCAGATAGGTCCTCTTTAGACATCACGAATCCGAGAGCATTTTGCTCCAGTACGCCAGATTAAAAGCCCTGGCTGTATTGGGAAACGTACTCAAATGCCCCGCAAGTACAGTAAACATGTTTACATAATAAAGACTCTACAGTTGAAACGAAGCTTCTGTGCAACAAGAAGTAACAACTTAATAAAAAGTTACCTCAACCTGTTTCCAGTGATTACTTCCTTGTTATTTAGTTTTAACTTGACAGTCTTTTAGACGTCACACTTATTCCCATTTCGTTATCCCCTTCACCCGCTCAAGTTGGCGAGGGCACAGTACCTGTGTAATGTTGTTGCTTTAATTTGTTATGAAGGCGGTGCTGATGGACAAGACCATAAAAGTGGGTTAAAAGCTGTGAGCTATGTGGGGAAGTTAACCTTGCATTACTGCGCAATTGTTTCACCAGGTATCCAGTCTATCTTACCAAATTCCCACCAGACTAACATTAATTATAATCTTTTAATAGTCATACGACAACCGGTGATATATATATATATATATATATATATATATATATATATATATATATATATGTAAAGAGAATTTAAATAAAAAGAAATAAATCAGTTTATATTTGGAAATTTATTTTAACATTGATCATTGAAATTTCAGCATATTAAACTTGATTCATAACTAAACTGGTGCCTTATTTAGGATTGTGAAAATGTGAGTTTGTAATCTTACGGAACACATCAAATATGGAGCCAAGATTGGGAGACTGCATACAACACTGCATTCATAACATAACGAACGAAGAACGTTGAAACATATGCAAGAGGAAATCAACCACAACCAACCGATTCAATTGTCACCCAAAGAAGTTACGTTCGTAGCGCAATCCCGTCCGTCATGTAATTACCACACACTGGTATACTAAATTCATACTAACTCTCTGTGAAATCTTCCCGAAAAGAATAGCTGAGGGCTACTTTGATGATTACACCACATGCTTCACGTGGTAAACTTGGTTTACACAAAGAGTGTAACTCCACAATAATTTTGATAATTAAAATAAATTATATCGAAAAGCAATTTACAAAAGAAAAACCTAGAATTGGTTACTATCGTCTTACTATTAACCTGATGCGTCAAACAATTGTATAAGCACGTGGTACTGGTCTCACAAAGTACAGCCCACGTGGGTTGAACATAAAGAAAAGTTGCTATATTGAAAAATATTGTCAAGACGAGACGTTATAATCTCACTCACATTCGCATTTAAGATTGATGATCTTAGTTAGAGTTACTGATCAACACGTGGTTCCACTCTACTCACAAAGTAGTGAAAAAGCAACTACTGGAAGTATTTTGAACTTCACACTCGAAATACACTGCGTTGCAATTTAAGATAACATTAGATATTTTAGAGCTAAAGATGAAATAAAGGTGATTAAATTTTCAGTTAGGCTGAACTTAAGAACTCCATTGTCCTACAGACTTAGCAGACACGCGCTTAGCCGGAGATCTTACCACTTCAGACGCTCGCCGCGGACGGACTGACCTGGGCCCCTACCGAGTGTGCTTAACAGATAGAAACGGAAGTGACCAGAGAGGCAGCTTCCTATGCCAACATGACAAGGGACGGACAGGACCATACTAAGAATTGAAACCTCTCTGCTTTTAGAAAGCGTAGGTACCTGTTCCGACGTTGGTCCTACTGTTCTCTAGCAGGCGGGCTTGTCTGCTACCATCAAGCATGCAACTAGAAATACATTTGCTCATTCATCCTCTCACACAGAAGGGAAGGGGGATGACAGTATCTTATCATATACAGTATATTAAAGAAAGCGGATGTAGGTTCCGAATGAGACTGTGTGACATGAATTACATATAAACTGTATTTTAAAGTGTAGTAGTGTGACAGATCGTTCTTGTTTATGTGTAAAAGTAACGTGTTTCACTGCTCAGTCTCCTCCCAGACAGTCAGAAACACCACAGTAAATTTAGAAGAGTAATTTATGCCGTAAATGACAACAGATTTAAGAAATTAACATGAAAGGAATCCAACAGAGACCTTTCATCTGTATTTCGTGTAATACTGGTTGCTAAAACAACTAATAACAGTCGTATATAGCTTAGAAATAAGCCCCTTTAACTATTTACAAAGCCGCATTTACGAGAATTATACGTGTTGAATTACATGGTTTGAAGGACTGACGTTATTATTTTCTATGTGTCCGATCAGTAGGTGAGTACGTTTATCTGCTAAAACTGCTGGCATTTGTGCAGTTTGTTACATCTCCTATTTGCAGGCATTGGGATTCGTCCCAGTAAATGAGCGAATCTGGATTAATTATTCAGCAGAAAATAATGGAGCATCAGGATAGCTGGTTCAAAAAACATAATAAGCAGATTGCTATATTGTTCGTAAACGATGAAAATTACACAGATAGTAAATCAGTGAGAAATACTAGCACTGCCTACTGCACAGAATAGGCAATACCTCATAATGATTCTAGAGACCTATCACAGGATTTGCAACAAAGATTTCAGAATAGGTTCTGTACCTCTCGCAGGTAGGGTAATGAACACAATAATCATGGTTTTGATACTAGTCATCTAACAATTTCAAGACTACGTTTTATTACACTGTAAGATTAATTTTCAGGGTCCAAGGATAAGGAAAACTTTCGAAAGAGCAAAGTGACTTCACGAAGATGAGACCTGTGGCGAACCGAACTCCCGACGTACTATCATCACTTGACCTGGCTGTGAGTTGCTGAGAGAAAGAAACGGCGGCATCGGGCGTTTTTACAGGGTCGACTATGGTCACTTACGAGTGACTTTGCAGAGCACTGGATGCCATTAATATTCTCTCCAACATAGTATAATGAGTCGAGATATACTCAATTTCCTCAGTTCACAAACACTTCCTAACCATATCTGTAAAATAGTGTCATGTATTCTCCGCCCTGTGAAATTTCCGCCCAGAAAAGGTCGAGGAAGGGCCCACTAATCCCCTGGGGACGCGAGCTAGCATGCGCAAGCCATACGGTACCAGTCATACTATATGTTGCATGTTTTTTAGGTTAGAGAATTCCCTCCCTAGACCCGACAAGACGCCTCCTGAGACGCGACAAGGTAGGAGTAGGCAAAATGCAACAGGGAATAACAATATTAACCTGCTAATAGTAAACTGCAGGAGCGTCTATAGAATGGTCCCAGAACTGCTCTCATTAATAAACGGTCACAACGCCCATATAGTACTAGGAACAGAAAGTTGGCTGAAACAAGACGTAAACAGTAATGAAATCCTAAACTCAGATTGGAATGTATACCGCAGAGACAGGCTGGACAGTGAAGGGGGAGGCGTGTTTATAGCGATAAGAAGTGCAATAGTATCGAAGGAAATTGACGGAGATCCGAAATGTGAAATAATTTGGGTGAAGGTCACGGGTAAAGCAGGCTCAGACATGGTAATTGGATGTCTCTATAGGCCCTCTGGCTCAGCAGCTGTTGTGGCTGAGCACCTGAAGGATAATTTGGGAAATATTTCGAGTAGATTTCCCCACCATGTTATAGTTCTGGGTGGAGATTTTAATTTGCCGGATATAGACTGGGAGACTCAAACGTTCATAACGGGTGGCAGGGACAAAGAATCCAGTGAAATTTTTTTAAGTGCTTTATCTGAAAACTACCTTGAGCAGTTAAACAGAGAACCGACTCGTGGCGATAACATATTAGACCTTCTGGTGACAAACAGACCCGAACTATTTGAAACAGTTAACGCAGAACAGGGAATCAGCGATCATAAAGCGGTTACGGCATCGATGATTTCAGCCGTAAATAGAAATATTAGAAAAAGGTAGGAAGTTTTTTCTGTTTAGCAAAAGTGACAGAAAGCAGATTTCCGAGTACGTGGCGGCTCAACACAAAAGTTTTGTCTCAAGTACAGATAGTGTTGAGGATCAGTGGACAAAGTTAAAAACCATCGTACAATATGCGTTAGATGAGTATGTGCCAAGCAAGATCATAAGAAATGGAAAAGAGCCACCGTCGTACAACAACCGAGTTAGAAAACTGCTGCAGAAGCAAAGGGAACTTCACAGCAACCATAAACATAGCCAAAGCCTTGCAGACAAACAAAAATTACGCGAAGCGAAATGTAGTGTGAGGAGGGCTATGCGAGAGGCGTTCAATGAATTCGAAAGTAAAGTTCTATCTACTGACTTGGCAGAAAATCCTAAGAAATTTAGGTCTTATGTCAAAGCGGTAGGTGGATCAAAACAAAATGTCCAGACACTCTGTGACCAAAATGGTACTGAATCAGAGGATGACAGACTAAAGGCCGAAATACTAAATGTCTTTTTCCAAAGCTGTTTCACAGAGGAAGACTGCACTGTAGTTCCTTCTCTAGATTGTCGTACAGATGACAAAATGGAAGATATCGAAATAGACGACGGATAGATAAACAATTAAAATCGCTCAAAAGAGGAAAGGCCGCTGTACCTGATGGGATACCAGTTCGATTTTACACAGAATACGCGAAGGAACTTGCCCCCTTCTTGCAGCGGTGTACCGTAAGTCTCTAGAAGAGCGTAGCGTTCCAAAGGATTGGAAAAGGCACAGGTCATCCCCATTTTCAAGAAGGAACGTCGAACAGGTGTGCAGAACTATAGACCTATACCTCTAACGTCGATCAGTTGTAGAATTTTGGAACACGTATTATGTTCGAGTATAATGACTTTCTGGAGACTAGAAATCTGCTCTGTAGGAATCAGCATGGGTTTCGAAAAAGACTGTCGTGTGAAACCCAGCTCGCGCTATTCGTCCACGAGACTCAGAGGGCCACAGACACGGGTTCACAGGTAGATGCCGTGTTTCTTGACTTCCACAAGGCGTTCGATACAGTTCCCCACAGTCGTTTAATGAACAAAGTAAGAGCATATGGGCTATCAGACCAGTTATGTGATTGGATTGAAGAGTTCCTAGATAACAGAACGCAACATGTCATTTTCAATGGAGAGAAGTCATCCGAAGTAAGAGTAATTTCAGGTGTGGCGCAGGGGAGTGTCATAGGACCGTCGCTATTCACAATATACATAAATGACCTTGTGGATGACATCGGAAGTTCATTGAGGCTTTTTGCAGATGATGCTGTGGTGTATCGAGATGTTGTAACAATGGAAAATTGTACTGAAATGCAGGAGGATCTGCAGCGAAATGACGCGTGGTGCAGGGAATGGCAATTCATTCTCAATGTAGACAAGTGTAATGTGCTGCGAATACACAGAAAGATAGATCACTTATCATTTAGCTACAAAATAGCAGGTCAGCAACTGGAAGCAGTTAATTCCATACATTATCTGGGAGTACGCATTAGGAGTCATTTAAAATGGAATGATCATATAAAGTTGATCGCCGGTAAAGCAGATGCCAGACTGAGATTCATTGGAAGAATCCTAAGGAAATGTAATCCGAAAACAAAGGAAGTAGGTTACAGTACGCTTATTCGCCCACTGCTTGAATACTGCTCAGCAGTGTGGGATCCGTACCAGATAGGGTTGATAGAAGAGATAGAGAAGATCCAACAGAGAGCAGCGTGCTTCGTTACAGGATCATTTAGTAATCGCGAAAGCGTTACGGAGATGATAGATAAACTCCAGTGGAAGACTCTGCAGGAGAGACGCTCAGTAGCTCGGTACGGGCTTTTTTTAAAGTTTCGAGAACATACCTTCACCGAAGAGCCAAGCAGTATATTGCTCCCTCCTACGTATATCTCGTGAAGAGACCATGAGGATAAAATCAGAGAGATTAGAGCCCACACAGAAGCATACCGACAATCCTTCTTTCCATGAACAATGCGAGACTGGAGTAGAAGGGAGAACCGATAGAGGTACTCAGGGTACCCTCCGCCACACACCGTCAGGTGGCTTGCGGAGTATGGATGTAGATGTAGATGTAACAATTTCAGTGTTACTAGTTCTGATATTTATTTTTTTTTACGTAGAGAGTTCTTACTAATTAAAATTTAAAAAAATGATTCTATTAATTTATGCAGAAATTTGGTTTAGAACACATACACAGTGACGTTGCCCAAGTGGAGCGCAAAATAAGTAAATAAATAAATAAACAAATAAATTGCGGTCAGGTTTTTAAATTGCCATATGTTGGCTGGTTCAACGCTGAAATTTGTTAAACTTACGTCAGATAAGTACACGACCCAAAGAACATGAAATAAGGCGCAAAAATGACATAGTTCAAGAGTGCAAAACATTGAAGAGACTAACAAAAGTTAAGAATCTATTAAGGAGGTGACTCTTGATAAAACTGAATGACTTAAATAAAACGTAGAAAATCTTGCACATAACTGTCATGCAAAAGAAGACAGTGTATTAGTTGAAGAAAGATCAAATGAAGAAGAATCCAATGAAACTAGTAGTACTATTTTCTTTTCTGTCAGTGACCTTTGTCTTGGGAATCTAACAGTTGAATCATCAAAATAGCAAGCGACAAAAATTTTAAAAACGAACATTACTCATTCGTTTTTGTTTAAGAGACAATGAGACAAAGAAAAGCGTTAACTAACAGTTAACGTGTGACTCCTTCTATATCAGCCACAGAGTGAGAATGTTTTTAGAACTTGGACAGCACATCCAATTAAAAATGACAGTTTGTACTATTTTTGTTGTAATCTCTTTACCACAGGCACGAGTGAACAAGGTATATAAATCTGTTAAAAGTTTTCAAGCGTGGTTGAATTTTTAAACCTTAAAACCTTAGGAACAAGTCTAACTGTAAATAGATACACCTTACCTAGACAGCACCTCAAACAGAAGAATGGTCGTATCTGAATGAGTAAACAAATAAATCATTTTGTGAGGATGGTAATTGGTGAGGATGACAGAAGTGCGCATTGGGTTCCAAAACACATAGCTAAACCACAGCGTAAACGTCAATCTGAAACAGAACAAAATATTCGACTTGTAGGTAACAAAATAGGAAATTAATACAGCTCTGTGTGAGTTCGAAATTGACTACGGCAAATGTCGCCAAGTCATTCAATAACTCAATATTTAAATAGCTCACGAGTCTCATCTTTGCACCATTAGTGTGCGTCTTTCTCAAGTTCATGGGAACTCACAAAAAACAAGTTTACATCCCAATGATATTCTTAATTTTAGCTCAGTGTATGATCATTCATCATTACAACCTACAGAAAACCAATTTTGCGTTTGGTGTTTCATGTCACGTCCACAGATGTGGTCATTAGAGATTCAGATTTCGCTCGGATTGTTGGTTACGGGAGTGGTGGGGGTGGAGTGGGGGGGGGGGGCAGGAAGCTACCATGACCTCTTTAAGGAACCTTCGTAGCACTTGCTTAAACAAGGAAAAGCAAATACAGTAGACTATGGGCGGCCAAATGATTGAGCCCCGATTAGCCACTGCACTAACCTCGCTTGGTACGATAAACAACAAATAGACAGCACATAGAACAAAATAAGACGTCACAGAGACTTTAGAATATTTCAGTACATAAAAAAGATTCGGTTCTTTTACAGCACTAGACAACAATCATTGCCAAGAGGTATATTTTCACAAAGGTGCACTTACTAAATACACGCAAATATTGAGTGACATTATGTTCACACATGTGTAGTGTAGCTTAATTTTAACTGTCAATTTGTAAACACTAATGAGGCATGGGACTAGTGGCGCTTTGGGTTTAGATGCGTTAGAAATCACATACGTACAATTTTAAAAAGAATCTGAGTCCCAGCGCACTTTATCCAGGCTTTGAACTGGCTAAATGGCAAAAGTAATTTAATTGTCATTTAGGCGTGTTTAAAATCAGATTACAAGCTTCGCCAAATTCTTTTATCTTTTTTTGTTTTTTCCGTTTTTTGTATTTTTTTACGATTGCTATTTACATTTCATATATTTTTTATTTATATATGGATACTCTGAGACATTATTTAGTCTAGTTTTTGAAGGTAGGAGATAGCCTTCAAGCAAGTCCTTATCTCACCATCCTCCTTGTACTTTTTCATTTTTTTTCTCCAGCCTTTCATCCCGTTTCACGACAATTTTTTCTTTCTTTTATCTTCCATACTCAGCTGTATTCTCATTAACGCTCACGCTGAATTATCTGCTTCTGTTTTGGTGCAAGTTATTAAATCACTAATTTTAGGATTTGGTTTGGAAAGCATATTATTAATTTTGTTATGCCAGCCCTCTACGGAGTTAGTTGTCCGTTGGAGCCGTTTGTAGCAGCTCCAAAGGCTAATAGGGTTTCCTTCATTTTCCAACCATCTCTCTACAAAATAGTCGAGAAAGTCAGAAAGCCTAGGAACATCCAGTGCCTGTGAATGTATCTGCAGCCAGCCATCACATAGAAACGCCAGCACAGCAGACATGCGAATTTGTTGTCTCACTTTTTCATTTTCTTTATATTCGTGAGTGAGTGAGTGCAAGATCCTGTACTTTACTCCAGAGAGACTTTCTCATGTGGCAATAGCATCCATGCACTGAAGAAGTCGGTAACATATGTATAACAGCAGAAATCGCTGCTGACTGAAAATCTACAGTCACACTTGCAGGGTTCCATTCTGGAATATTATCCAGCACATTTCTGAAAAGTCGGATGTATTTCTCTTTCCTTTTATTTGGCAATAATGCAAATGGGTAGATATTAGTCTCATTTTTATTACTTCCAAAATCTGCTTGTATTGTATATATCTGTGAAAACTGTTTGCTGTAGCATTTGAACGTATCATCCACAAAAAAGTCTCGTTTACTTCTTAGAGCCTCTCTCCCTGCTCTTGCATAAAAACTATTATCCTGTCTCCGGATTTATCGTCACTTAACAGGAAACTGCTGCCATCATTCACAGTTAATAGTTCTGCTTTAAGTTCAATCTCTTCTCTTGTCTCTGGATCCCTCTCGCTTCCCTGCGATTTTGCCCTTTGCTTGTATAACGTCCTCTTCGTTATTCGCTGCTCTGGTATTTTTGTCACAAAGTCGTACCTTCGATTATGCAAGCTACCTATCTCCTCTGAATAGATTTTAAAATGTTGTTGTTGTGGTCTTCAGTCCTGAGATTGGTTTGATGCAGCCCTCCATCCTACTCTATCCTGTGCAGTCTACATTTTATATCCTCTCTACTTCGACCATCATCAGTTATTTTGCTCCCCAAATAGCAAAACTCCTTTACTACTTTAAGTGTCTCATTTCCTAATCTAATTCCCTCAGCATCACCCGACTTAATTCGACTACATTCCATTATCCTCGTTTTGCTGTTGTTGATGTTCATCTTGTATACTCCTCTCAAGACACTATCCATTCCATTCAACTGCTCTTCCAAGTCCTTTGCTGTCTCTGACAGAATTACAATGTCATCGGCGAACCTCAAAGTTTTAATTTCTTCTCCACGGATTTTAATACCTACTCCGAATTTTTCTTTTGTTTCCTTCACTGCTTGCTCAATATACAGATTGAATAACATCGGGAAGAAGCTACAACCCTGTCTCACTCCCTTCCCAACCACTGCTTCCCTTTCATGTCCCTCGACTCTTATACCTGCCATCTGGTTTCTGTACAAATTGTAAATAGCTTTTCGCTCCCTGTATTTTACCCCTGCCACCTTCAGAATTTGAAAGAGGGTATTCCAGTCAACATTGTCAAAAGCTTTCTCTAAGTCTACAAATGCTAGAAACGTAGGTTTGCCTTTCCTTAATCTAGCTTCTAAGATAAGTCGTAGGGTCAGTATTGCCTCACGTGTTCCAACATTTCTACGGAATCCAAACTGATCTTCCCCGAGGTCGGCTTCTACTAGTTTTTGCATTCGTCTGTAAAGAATTCGCGTTAGTATTTTGCAGACGTGACTTATTAAACTGATAGTTCGGTAATTTTCACATCTGTCAACACCTGCTTTCTTTGGGATTGGAATTATTATATTCTTCGTGAAGTCTTAGGGTATTTCGCCTGTCTCATACATCGTGCTCACCAGATGGTAGAGTTTTGTCAGGACTGGCTCCCCCAAGGCTGTCAGTAGTTCTAACGGAATGTTGTCTACTCCCGGGACCTTGTTTCGACTCAGGTCTTTCAGTGCTCTGTCAAACTCTTCACGCAGTATCATATCTCCCAATTCATCTTCATCTCCATCCTCTTCCATTTCCATAATATTGTCCTCAAGAACATCGCCCTTGTATAGAGCCTCTATATACTCCTTCCACCTTTCTGCTTTCCCATCATTGCTTAGAACTGTTTTTCCATCTGAGCTCTTGATATTCATACAAGTGGTTCCCTTTTCTCCAAAGGTCTCTTTAATTTTCCTGTAGGCAGTATCTATCTTACCCCTAGTGAGATAAGCCTCTACATCCTTACATTTGTCCTCTAGCCATCCCTGCTTAGCCATTTTGCACTTCCTGTTGACCTCATTTTTGAGACGTTTGTATTCGTTTATGCCTGCTTCATTTACTGCAGCTTTATATTTTCTCCTTTCATCAATTCAATTCAATATTTCTTCTATTACCCAAGGATTTCTACTAGCCCTCGTCTTTTTACCTACTTGATCCTCTGCTGCCTTCACTACCTCATCCCTCTTCTTCTACTGTGTTTCTTTCCCCCCTCCTTGTCAATTGTTCCCTTATGCTGTCCCTGAAACCCTGTACAACCTCTGCTTTAGTCAGTTTATCCAGGTCCCATCTCCTTAAATTACCACCTTTTTGTAGTTTCTTCAGTTTTAATCTACAGTTCATAACCAATAACTTGTGGTCAGAGTCAACATCTGCCCCTGGAAATGTCTTATTATTTAAAACCTGGTTCCTAAATCTCTGTCTTACCATTATATAATCTACCTGAAACCTGTCAGTATCTCCAGGCTTTTTCCATGTACACAACCTTCTTTTATGATTCGTGAACGAAGTGTTCGATATGATTAAGTTGTGCTCTGTGCAAAATTCTACCAGACGGCTTCCTCTTTCATTTCTTAGCCCCAATCCATATTCACCTACTATGTTTCCTTCTCTCCCTTTTTCTACTGACGAATTCCAGTCACCCATGACTACTAAATTTTCGTCTCCCTTCACTACCTGAATAATTTCTTTTATTTCATCATACATTTCGTCGTCATCTGCAGAGCTAGAAGGCATATAGCCTTGTACTACTGTGGTAGGTGTGGGCTTCGTATCTATCTTGGCCACAATAATGCGTTCACTATGCTGTTTGTAGTAGCTTACCTTCATTCCTGTTTGCCTATTCGTTATTAAACCTACTCCTGCATTACCCCTATTTGATTTTGTGTTCATAACCCTGTAGTCACCTGACCAGAAGTCTTGTTCCTCCTGCCACCGAACTTCACTAATTCCCACTATATCTAACTTTAACTTATCCATTTCCGTTTTTAAATTTTCTAAACTACCTGTCCGATAAAGGGATCTGACATTCTACGCTCCGATGCGTAGAACATCAGTTTTCTTTCTCCTGATAATGACATCCTCTTGAGAATTCCCCGCCCGGAGATCCGAATGGGGGACTATTTTACCTCTGGAATATTTTACCCAAGAGGACGCCATCATCATTTAACCATACAGTAAAGCTGCATGCCCTCGGAAAAAATTACAGCTGTAGTTTCCCCTTGCTTTCAGCCGTTCGCAGTACCAGCACAGCAAGTCAGTTTCGGTTAGTTACAAGGCCAGATCAGTGAGTCATCCATACTGTTGCCCCTGCAACTACTGAAAAGGCTGCTGCCCCTCTTCAGGGAACACACGTTTGTCTGGCCTCTCAACAGATACCCCTCCGTTGTGGTTGCACCTACGGTACGGCTATCTGTATCGCTGAGGCACGCAAGCCTCCCCACCAACGGCAAGGTCCATGGTTCATGGGGGGAGAGAAATAGACGTATTTTCCTCTAGTGCCCTCTTTTTTGCCTGGTTCAGAGCCCTCTCATCTGGAGCTCCACATTCATGCTCGTGCGAAAAGAGTGCTGTTGAATGCTTGGTTTTAAGCTTTCCTCGGCAATGCTTCTCTATCTGTTTGGAACAGCGCCATATCACACTCCCATCTTCCTTCGTTTTCTTCACTGTGTAAGAATAACCTTCATAGTGGCAACTAGCTTTACCACGAATTGTCGTTGAAACTTCTATATCACAACTACTGAGATGGTAATATGCAAGCGGCACGATGTGAAGTCTACGAAAACTAGAGCGATACTAATAGGCAGACGGGACTGTGTGGGCGGAGTGCGGCCAGGTCCAGGGAACAGGTAGAGCAAAGTGATGAGGACGGCCCGGCTGCGGGTAGGACGGGACACAATGGACGCAGGTACGAGGCGGAGAGTTCGCAGATTTCTAGTGGGGCGGAAAGTTCGCTGGTCGGGGAATTCATACATTCCTGAAAATCCAGGCGAAGATTGACGCTCTGCGCTAAGACTGTCGGCCTGTGGTCCATTTCCTTTGTCCAGTGCAGGACAACAGGTGTGACCACGGTCTGATCCATACGAGATGAAGGCACCAATTGACGGTCAGCTCGGTTTGAGAGAGAAAACATGAGACATGTGGAGTCACTGAAAAGGCATTCAATTGCTTACGACTGTGCACGGAGGAGCGCAGTTTTTAACGAACTACCTGCCTTCAGACTTTGCAGAAGCTTGGTGAAAGGGGAGGGTCTGAGAGTGGCTTTTAACTAAGTGGCCGCTTTCGAACTACGCAACGGTCGCTTATAATTACAGACAATTGTGGGTGTATTAAGTGATTAACAGTTATCTTGTCAAGCTCTAACTTTGGTAACAGTGACTACCGCATATGGGGAAGTTATTCATACCTCTTCTTCATCTTTCCAACGTCACTGAACATACAAAATTTACTCATAAGGTTTTAATTAATCTAAATTAATTGTCATATAAAACCTTAACTCACAGGACTACCTTCCTATAATTAGCACCCATTAACTGATATGGTCGTTTATTAGCTTTCTTTCTTATTTACGCATTTGAACGAATGCCAAACAGCACTCATTTTATATCTGCGAACGCCTGCTTCAGTGCGAACTTTAATGTCATAGGTACGTCATAAATGAGGAAATACATTCCGAGCACAGCGTGTTGCTGTGTACAACTAGGCAAAAATATTTGTCATTTCTTTGGACTGTCTCTATTGTTTACCAAATAAACGAAAGGAAATGAAGCATTTAACTATGCATAAGCTCAAGATAACGAAAGATCTTGTCTAATGAAGTGATGGAAAAGGAAGTGTGAGTCGATATGGAAACACTGGGGATCCAATATTAGAGTTTAAAAGAGCCTTGGGATACTTGCGGCCAACAAAGGCAGAAATTTCTAAAATCATTGAAACAAGTGCTAACCAAGCGACTGTTCAAGTTGGTATGTAGTATAATGAGACTGGAGACACAGCATCAGACTTTCGGAAGAAATATCTTTGACATAATCCCACTGACAGCAAGGGCAGGTAACTGCCAGAACGATAAGAACGAAAGACCAAATACCAAGTGCTCGGATTAAGAAGGACGTGAGATATAAATGAAATCTTATTCTTTGCTGTCCAACCAATTCATCGAATAAGCGTTGGCGGAAATAAAAGAAAACTGAATGCTCAGATGAAAGGATATCAATAATAAGATTCAGTGACTTTCGGTGAAAGTGGGGAAGAATTACAGGAGCTTCTGAATGTTATTACAGCCTATTGTTTGCATAATATGGGATAAGAATAAACAGAAGAAAGACAAAAGTAATGAGAAGTGAAAAAAACGAATTATTAATTAACATAGAACCTGGTGGCCATGAAACAGAAGTTGGATCCACACTACCATTGTGGAAGAAGCTAGAAGGGAACAACCAGCAGATCAGTACAGGCAAAGATGACATCCCTTAGCAAGAAATACCAGGCATACACTTTGATTTAAGCAAGAAATTTCTGAGAGTATACGTCTGCAGCACTGCATTATGCGCTGCTGTATCATGGACTGAGGGGACACCAAAAAAGGAGACAAACAGAGCGTTTGAGATGTAGTATTTGAGAAGGGTGGTGAAAATTGCGTGGACTGATTAGATAAGAAATGAGGAGGTTCTCCGCAGAATCAGAACATATGGAAAGCACCGACAAGAAGAGGGGACAGAGTGTTGTAACATCTGTTAAACATCAGGGAATTACTTCCACGATAGTGGAGAGAGCTTTAGAGTGTAAAAACTACAGAGGAAGACGGAGGCTGGAATACAAGTAACAGCTGATTAATGATGTAGAGTGAGAAAGCTACTGTGAGGTGAAGGCGTAGGCATAAGTGAGGAATTGGTGGCGGCCCACTTCAGGCCTGTCCAAAGAGTAATGACTCAGACAAAAGTGAAAAAAAACAGCTTAAGTTCTAGACACGATATTCTCCATAAGCATATGGAATGAGAAATCTAAGTCTAGATTTGCTTCAGCCAGTGCCGGGAAGATAAAGGAAACAAAAGTATTGTCATTGTATCGCCATCTTGTAAAAATTTCTGGAACACATGTTATCCCAGAAATATGCAGGAAAAAGTAATTTCATCATACCGTAGGAGCAATTGTGTTCACGTTTCCACAGTGTCCAGTTTCGAGTTTGCATTAAGGAATAACGTGGTCGAAGTAAACTGGAAAATTGTGGAGCCGTGCCACTCATTCCACCTGTTTATAAAAGTGTATCGGAACGCTCTAAAGTTCCCTCTGAGCCGTAGCGTTTTGCTGGCGCTCAATCGTATTTCCAAGTGCCTCGCCTTCGCGTTCCTATCTTCGCTTGTGGCGTGTACTGAGGCATGGCTGCCGTATCAATGCCGAAAGAGTTAACTGGGCTCTCGCGAAGGACGTGGACAGTTGGCGTTCGATGTTACCTGAGGTCGAAGTGCGCTTTTGGTGGAGCGGGAACAGGCCACGTGTGTGAGGTGGCTCGGTGGAGAGCCTTTCCTGTCGCCTGTGAGGACGCCTGTGGCTGCCTTGGGTTGCGTGCTGCCAGTCCCGGACACGGCTGTCTACGGTCGTCCGCTGCCTTATTGCCGCCTGCTGTACCCGACACAAGCCATATCGGACGTCCAGAGAAAAGTTAAGTGAATTTGTCCGTGATATGTGACTGCAGATTTGTCAGCATTGCTGTAGTGCTTTAAAATATATCGAACATTTTTCATTTGGCTTGTGCCATAGTAAACTTCCTGTGGTGTGAATGCATTCTGTGGATCCACTATTGGCTGTACTGCTGAAACCTTGGGTGTATAAGTTCTGAAGATGTTCAGAGTGATATGTCATGTAATAAGCCTTGTATGTAGGAATCATTTATTTATGGAAGTGTGTAATTCTTCTTTTACCATCAAATGTGTATGCTTCATTGTATTGACACAATTAATCCAAGACAAAGTATTTTTTTATTGAAAATAGATGCACATATTTGTTAAAACGGATTTTGTGCTTTCATTTGTGAGTTAAATGATAAGACTAGCTGCACAGTGTATTTATATTTGGAAGTTGACTAGCAGTGTCTTCATGTCAGAGGAGAAGTGTTTGTAAAAGTTAACTGAAGCATAAAGTACGGTAATTGATCTTAAAGAGGGCAATGTACCGTTTTATTAGTGAATAATTTAACCTGTTATCTTTTGGTGGTTGTTTACATTGTCCCTGTGGACCTGTTCTGTGCGCTTGTTAAATGTTACAGCTGGCGGGCTGGTGTTTTGGAGTAAGAGCTACCCTTCCACCTACGGGTACCGGGACTGCGAAATCCGGGTAGTGGGAGGTGACTCCGGGTCGAAGCTCGAGAAGTGGGTCTTGTACGAACTGCCGGCTTCAGCCTTCCGCATTGCCTTCTCCAAGTTGTATTCGTTCTGCCTTCGAGCGACCTGGCGTCACTCCTCGCTAGTTAAATCTGGTGCTAATTATGTTTATTTGAGTACTTATCATATTTATTAAACCTTTTCTGAAGAGCAACATACAATTGTGAATTAATTTAAGCCGTCAGGCGCGTAATTGTAAGTGGTTTTAAAATTTTCTTATACATGAGATAAAAAGACATTGGTAGCAGATTCATTGTTGTTTTAAAGGAATTTGTTTATGTGAGTGTTAGATAAGACGAGTGATAACAAAAGGGGTCCAGTCCTTCCTACTTGTTTCCCTATTCCCTAGTAGAACAACGTTTCACCCTCCACGTTTCTCGACTTTATGAATCAGTTCCATTGCCATTGGATCAACCATATTTTTGTGATTCTTGAGTTTCTCCTGGCATATTTGATAGTCAAAATATCCACGGTTGTGCTGCCGGTCTACAGTGTCCAACGGGCACAATATTTCGGCGATCATACATGTTGCCATCATCAGGTGAACTGACGGACTGAACTCCTGTGAACGTGCCGGTACGGAGATCCGTACGCTATGGCTGCTCAGGGGGAACTGGGTTCGGTCGCGGCGGCGGCAGATTTAAATACCCTCCGCCCGCGCGCGCTCCCTCCGCCGTCCGCGCCCCGCGCCACGGTCGCGCGGTGGAACAGATTGCGACGGTGTCTGAGATGACGTTGGAGTGATGGCTCTGTCCGCCGTGGTCGTCACAACTATACGTTTGCTCGATTTACTCTTGATTAACCCGATCGCTGGTTCCCAAGCCTTGCTAAGATTATAGCCACAGTCACGGTTTATGAGGTCGTCATTGGTGCGAATTTCGATGGCCTCTCTAACAACGCTGTCCCAATATCTCGACGTCTGTACCAGAATCCTCGTGCGGTCATATTTCATGGCGTGATTTTCCGACAAACAATGTTCAGCGACCGCCGACTTGCTCGGATACATCAGACGAGTGTGCCTCTGGTGTTCACGGCATCGATCCTCGACGGTACGCATCGTCTGACCAATATACGACTTGCCACATTGACACGGAATCTGGTACACGCCGGCCTTCCTCAAACCGAGGTTCTCTTTGGCAGTCCCCACCAGTGCACGAGTTTTATTTGGAGGACAAAACACAGTTCCGACCCGGTGTTTCTTCAGAATGCGAGCGATTTTCCCCGAGAGTGCGCCTGTGTAAGGAATAAATGCAGTGCCTACCGCCTCCCTCGTGACTTCATCCATCTCAAGAGGTTGTGCTGCAGTGGTTGGGCGGAGAGCACGTTGAATCTGGTCAGACGATGCGTACCGTAGAGGATCGATGCCGTGAACACCAGAGGCACACTCGTCTGATGTATCCGAGCAAGTTGACGGTCGCTGAACATTGTTTGTCGGAAAATCACGCCATGGAATATGACCGCACGAGGATTCTGGTACAGACGTCGAGATATTGGGACAGCGTTGTTAGAGAGGCCATCGAAATTCGCACCAATGACGACCTCATAAACCGTGACTGTGGCTATAATCTTAGCAAGGCTTGGGAACCAGCGATCGGGTTAATCAAGAGTAAATCGAGCAAACGTATAGTTGTGACGACCACGGCGGACAGAGCCATCACTCCAACGTCATCTCAGACACCGTCGCAATCTGTTCCACCGCGCGACCGTGGCGCGGGGCGCGCGCGGCGGAGGGTATTTAAATCGGCCGCCGCCGCGACCGCACCCAGTTCCCCCTGAGCAGCCATAGCGTACGGATCTCCGTACCGGCACGTTCACAGGAGTTCAGTCCGTCAGTTCACCTGATGATGGCGACATGTATGATCGCCGAAATATTGTGCCCGTTGGACACTGTAGACCGGCAGCACACCCGTGGATATTTTGACAACCATATTTTTGTTTGTTTGTCAATGTGTGATGGTATTCGCAAAAATTTGTTCTGGATATAGCAGTTCCAGAGCTTAGTTTTATTGTTCTTGCGTTTTGTTAATTCACATTCCTGCGTTTCGGATTAGTTTCAGTACTGCAGCCCCGTCCTGGAGCGCTCGTTGTTGTTGCCAGGCAAGCTTTCAAGTATCGACTTTGCATCGTCAAGGATCCACAAAGAATATTTGCTTTTAAAATAATGGAGAAGATTATGAAGATCCCTCACGAGACAGTATTTCTCATTGACGGCTCATCACATGTACATTGCAGATTACATGAGGATGTGGCACAGATGCGCAAATGCGTTGTGACACATTAAGGTGTGCAAATCTGCAACTGGCTAGGGTTTCTCCTTGTCATTAGTTAACAGTCAAAATCAACAAACACGAATACTCCACACACAGTATTATGACTGTGATGTTTCCCTTCTTGTACTAAATTTAGACACTGCAGCTGTCCAGAAAAAGAGAAATAAAATAACAAAGACTGGCAGCTCAGATGACTGCTCCGCTTAAGACGCGGCTGCAGACGAGGAGATTGTAAACGTTCGCGCACCCTTGGGGCCATTCCGGGGATAATCTCGCTACGTGGCGCGCCGCGCAGAAGCTTTTCCGGGGTGGGGAGTAATTTCCTCGCAGCCAAATTACTCTCCGTAATTAGGTGGACGCACGGCTAAAGTAAACTACAAGAAGAAGAAACAAAGCGGCCACAGAGGCGGAAGAAAGGACGGGGAAGAGAGAGGTGCACAGAGAGACCTGGGGACCGAGACAGCCCGCTGTCCACCCAGAACAATGCGGAGCAGGTGGCGCAGAGGAGATGGCTGTGGCGACGAGTGCCGACCGTGGTGCGTGGAGGGGTGAGGAAACAGGAGTGAGGGGGGTGGGGGTGGTCATTGTGGCGCGCCCGGCTGCTCGCGACGGCCATTGTGAGCAGGGGCAGGCGGGCTGCCGCCGACACCTGGCGACCCGGCCATTGTCCGCGCCGATGGCCCTCGATCGCTGCAGGCGCGTCCCGGGACTCTGCCGCGCACGCAGCCGCCTCTCGCGTAGCCCGACAGGTCAGTCCCCTCGCAGACGGGCGCCACCTCACTTGCTCGAGTTTTCCTGCCAATAGAACTGTCTCCACGCAATAGATGATTACGTAAACTAAACTCGTTTTGTTCCTTCGTAAATCCAGAGTGCTATATACTGTGGGTGCAGAATAACACAGGTTCGGAAATTATTACATGCACTTTGAGGTAGGCAACCCAGAGTCCATCATTCTTTATAGGATGTACGAGTCACAAATTAAGGTGATTTATTGAAGACACGGCCGGTTCGGGCTTGTGCTCATCTCTTCTCATTTTCATGTTCCCAGAGCCAATGTTGGAGTTCACAGTTTCGATAAAACATGCGTTGAAAATATCGGTATATTTACATATAAGCGGTGTATCCAACTCGTAATTGCACATTTGTGGAAACATGAGGTTGTACTTACAATCACCTAAAGACTGGCACAAGCCTGAGCCGGCCGTGTCTTAAAGAGATCACTCTCAGTTGTGACTGGCAGCGGATCACATTCTACAACATATCAGTCACGGTGTTCACCTGCGCCCATTATTATGGATGAAACTCCCTTACATCATCCCTACCGTGGATAGCTTATGTAAGCTGGGTTCCCTACCTTGAGATGCAAGGCATGCAGGGCCACTATAAATGATTCGCTCACTTTCGAAGCTCTGTAATTTTCAAAGCATTGCATATTCAAATATTGCCGATGTGTGAATAGAATCATAAACTCACCAAGTTTGCGTTTTGAACTCTACAAATACTCTGTAAGTTCTCCTCCGGTCACACGACTCGGATCAAACCTGAAGTCTGTAACGTACGTTGTGTACAAGCATCCTTTCAGTGGTCCTCATAGCGTTATTAATGTGTTCTTGGAGATGTCCCAGTGTTCTGGTCAGTGGATGTAAGTAAACACAGACCTTAATGTACTCCGAAGCAAAAGGTGACGAGGTGGTAGTTCAGGGGACTTGGGGATTGGGGGGGGGGGGGGGGGAGGACGTGTGGAGGGGGGGATGGCAAGACAACAGAGCCGTATCATCCTCACCACTAAGCCCAACACAGTGCGGTGGAAGTTCGTCGTTTTTATGGATACTAATATATCCGCCGTCCAAGAATAGGAAAATCTCAGAGTGTGAGTTAAACCTTTTTTATTTAAACTAAAGTCTTTCTTCAAAATTTACAAAACAATATTCGTGAGGTAGGACTTATCCTCCAAGCCTACCAATAACTAAATCAGAGATTCTTCCAAACATAAATTGTCTGTAGTAACCACACAACTTCATCAAACCAAGCCCCGGGCGTCTCGTGAAGAGCGGCGCGGAGTCCACGTGGCCGTCACCTGAGTCCGAGGACGAGTAGAGGCCCTGCGAGGATGGCTCCGGTACGCTGGCGGCGGTGGACGATGGCGCGGCGGCTACGATGACACCAGTGGGCTCGCTCGGCGTGAACTGCCTAAATACTGCTTGGCGCATGGATATGGCTGACTCTATTTGCAGTCACGTGTCGAGCGGAAGGAAAGAGGTCCGCGGCTGTAGCGACCTCTTGCGGCGCCGTGGACGCCTCCAGGTGGTCTCTGGGAAGCGTCTTTGCTTCCGGGACGACCGGCCCCGCTGACCCCTACTCGGTCCGGGGCCCGCTGTACCGGTGTGCTTCGCGGGAAGCGAGAGTTGCAGGCGCTTAGTCTGGACACAGTACATACGTGAAGATCGCACACAGTGAAAATCACGCCTAGCCAGAAATCGGTGGAAGCTGGAAGCTGCCTGCTCAACAGCAGAGCATACCTGCACTCCTGGAAGTTGTCATCCACCGGAAACGATCCCTGTGCGGCGCAGCCTACGTACAATGGGGAAGTCCTCGTCCACTCAAATTACTGAGCGCTTGGCTAGTCACTGTCAGTGTGAGTCTAATTTTCGGAGTGTTCAGCTCGTTCGCCTTGTGTCTCTGTGTGCTTATAAGTTCGATATGGAACTGTCAACAACCACCCATGGTAAACTATGTGCCCACTATGATGGTTACTCATAAATCGTAAAGAGAACCATAGCAGATGGGACTGTGATGTGGCGCTGTTCGAAGCATAGAACAACATATTGCCGAGGAATGCTTAAGTCCAAAGACTGTAACGTGCTTAGTTCAAACGAGCATCAATGTGGGGCACCAGACGACACTCGCTTGGAAGCAAACAGACATCGAATCAGGCGAAAAAGGGATCACAAGAGGAAGAGACTTCGATTTCTAAAATATATATCGAAGAGTTAGGCAACTTGCACACTGGAGGGTATGATTTTGGTACCGAAATGCCAGAACAGCAAGGAATGAAGAGGACGTTATATATGCACTGGGCCAAATCACACAGCCATCAGAAAGGGCCAGAAACAGTACAAGAAGTTGATCTTCAAGCAGAGTAACTAACCATGAATGACAGCAGCAGTTTCCTCTTAAGTGATGACAACTTTGGAGATAGGATCATAGTTTTTAGCGGAAAAGCAGAAAGAGAGGCTCTAAAGGCTAAAAAAGACTTGTTTATGGATGAAACCTTCAAATGCTGTAGCAAGCAATTTTCACAAATATATACTATTCATGCAGGCTTCGGAGGTTCAGAGTACGAAACAAATATCTACCCAGTGGCTTTTGCATTCTTACCAAACAAAAGAATGGAAACATATATCCATATTTTCTGCAGTGTTGTGGATAACGTGCCAGAAGGGAAACCTAATAATGTCAGTGTTGTTTTCGAATCAGCTGCGACTTCTGCCCTAATAGTTGTGATCCCGTCGGTTCAAGTGCATGGCTACCGTTTCCATGTGAAGAAATCTCTCCGGAGGGAAGTGCAAGACTTGGGACTTACTTGCGAATACAGAGAAACCGAAGAAGTAAGGCTGCAAATTCACATGGTGTTCCTTCGACCTGAAGATGTCTGCGGTGGCTGGCTCGTGATACATTCACAAGCACCGGATATCGCCAAGCTTTACCAGTTTTTCGACAATTTTGCAGGCAGATGATTGGGGAACGACGAAAACCCATTCAGTCTTCGGAACTGCTACAGACGGCGCCATCGTACCACCAACGCTGTAGGAGGTTGGCGCAACAAAGTTAATAATCTTCTCTGAAAACCAAATCCGAATATTAAAGACGTGATCGAGTGTATGAAGACAGAAGCGGAGAACTCAGCATGTGCATTAATGAGGTCAGAATTAAGTATGGAAGACAAACGAAAGAAAACAACTTTCACGAAACTTGATGAAAGGCTGTAAAAAATAGTAGAAAAGTATGAAGAGGATGGTGACATCAGGGCTTGTTTGAAAGCAGTCCCTTATGTCCAAAAATTTGAATTAAGCCATATGTTAGTGTTGGACGATGTACATGAAAAGAATGTACAAATTGCAAATTCTCATAGTAACTAACAAATTTGAAAAAAATATAAAATTTAAAAAATTAAATACAAAAAATATAAAATACAAAAAAATACAAAAAACTGATTTTCAACACGCCTAAATGACAGTTTGCTCTCCCCATTTAGCCAGTCCAAATCCTGGAAAAAGTGTGATGGGAGTCTGTTTACTACGAAAAATCTATAGACACAAGATTGTCACTTCCTATAAGAAACAACGTTTCATGTACATGGAGAACTACGATTGACAGCTCGAACAGTCCACGGGTATACTTCCGGTTCATAGTGCCCGTTGGACACTATGAACCGGCAGTAAACCCGTGGACTGTTCGAGCAACAAATACGTCGGCAGAAACTGAAGAATCATACGATTGACTGTTCGATATTTTATTATCTCTCTGGCGCAATCGCAAAATTTTCGTCCCTCTCCAGAAACATTGTAAAACATATGTATAAAATTACAAATATATAATTAAAAAATCCTATAAAGTATGGCTCGGAACTACGGATGGTACATCATATATATGTAATACACTCCTGGAAATTGAAATAAGAACACCGTGAATTCATTGTCCCAGGAAGGGGAAACTTTATTGACACATTCCTGGGGTCAGATACATCACATGATCACACTGACAGAACCACAGGCACATAGACACAGGCAACAGAGCATGCACAATGTCGGCACTAGTACAGCAATGCAGGCTGCTATTCTCCCATGGAGACGATCGTAGAGATGCTGGATGTAGTCCTGTGGAACGGCTTGCCATGCCATTTCCACCTGGCGCCTCAGTTGGACCAGCGTTCGTGATGGACGTGCAGACCGCGTGAGACGACGCTTCATCCAGTCCCAAACATGCTCAATCCGGAGATCCGGAGATCTTGCTGGCCAGGGTAGTTGACTTACACCTTCTAGAGCACGATGGGTGGCACGGGATACATGCGGACGTGCATTCTCCTGTTGGAACAGCAAGTTCCCTTGCCAGTCTAGGAATGGTAGGACGATGGGTTCGATGACGGTTTGGATGTACCGTGCACTATTCAGTGTCCCCTCGACGACCACCAGTGGTGTACGGCCAGTGTAGGAGATCGCTCCCCACACCATGATACCGGGTGTTGGCCCTGTGTGCCTCGGTCGTATGCAGTCCTGATTGTGGCGCTCACCTGCACGGCGCCAAACACGCATACGACCATCATTGGCACCAAGGCAGAAGCGACTCTCATCGCTGAAGACGACACGTCTCCATTCGTCCCTCCATTCACGCCTGTCGCGACACCACTGGAGGCGGGCTGCACGATGTTGGGGCGTGAGCGGAAGACGGCCTAACGGTGTGCGGGACCGTAGCCCAGCTTCATGGAGACGGTTTCGAATGGTCCTCGCCGATACCCCAGGAGCAACAGTGTCCCTAATTTGCTGGGAAGTGGCGGTACGGTCCCCTACGGCACTGCGTAGGATCCTACGGTCTTGGCGTGCATCCGTGCGTCGCTGCGGTCCGGTCCCAGGTCGACGGGCACGTGCACCTTCCGCCGACCACTGGCGACAACATCGATGTACTGTGGAGACCTCACGCCCCACGTGTTGAGCAATTCGGCGGTACGTCCACCCGGCCTCCTGCATGCCCATTATACGCCCTCGCTCAAAGTCCGTCAACTGCACATACGGTTCACGTCCGCGCTGTCGCGGCATGCTACCAGTGTTAAAGACTGCGATGGAGCTCCGTATGCCACGGCAAACTGGCTGACACTGACGGCGGCGGTGCACAAATGCTGCGCAGCTAGCGCCATTCGACGGCCAACACCGCGGTTCCTGGTGTGTCCGCTGTGCCGTGCGTGTGATCATTGCTTGTACAGCCCTCTCGCAGTGTCCGGAGCAAGTATGGTGGGTCTGACACACCGGTGTCAATGTGTTCTTTTTTCCATTTCCAGGAGTGTATAAAGTACGTAAAATGTGTTGTCGCGAAGATGAAGGCCCCCTGTATAAGGGCTGTGATTATGTAACGCTAGGTGTGACGTGAGATACGGATGGTACATCATGTATATGTACGTAACATGTGTTGTCGCGAAGATGAAAGCCCCCTGTACAAGGGCTGTGCTTATGTAACGCTAGGTGTGACGTGAGAAGCCGTGTACGGCAAATTTCACCTATATTCGTGCCTAACTGTGGACTTTGTTAGTATGACAACGAGTCTTAAATACATTACATGTAACTATATGCTGATCCACGGCTGTGGATCATATATTACTTTATATTTTTTTTAAAAGTATTATTTGTGAAGTAGAACTGGTTATATCATTAAATTCTGTGTTTGCAAATTGGTTTTTCTGTTTTCAATTGGAGTCTCTGGAGACATAGTACTAAGTAAATATCATTTAACAGAAAAAAATTATAACTTCTCATAATGTGGCATTACGAATCTTATCCGATCATGACTAGTCCCCATCAGCAGTACACGACATAAAAGTACGTTTACACGGCCTGTCACAATTGGCTGTTGCTGACAATATAGGACGGCAGTGTTGTCTGGCAATATGACGGCTCCACGAATTACATCCAAATGTAAAGCAACATTGCCGGCAATGTTTCCGGCAAAACACTTCCGGGCCAAATCTGTTTATATGAGCCACGCTATGGCCGCGTAATTAACAAAAGCAAGATAGTGGATGTGAGTCGAACTCTCCAACATTTGCATTCTACATGGAAAAATATTTGCAAGAACAAAAGAAATAGGGCATCATGGAGGCGTTCTTCTTTAAAGCAGACGAACTGCTTCGGAAACTTTAGCTTGTTAACTGATACCGGGAACATATCTTTTCCAGAATTCTGAAATCCAGTTTCGAATATTTCATTTTAAAATAACTCGTCCGAGAATTGATAAACCAGTACCTTTATTATGTACTATATACGAGTTGCAACCGTTCAGTTTTCGGCTAGTGGGGCTTGAAACAGAGGTCTGATATTCCTCTTTCAAGAGCTGAAAAAATGCATTTTTTAAAGTTTACACCAGAGCTGCTAGTTACTTAGAGTTGACTGACAAGTATCGGGCTTTGCCTATTTTCATATGCCACCTGTTACAGAGAATAAAATTTGTAATGAGTCGACGCATCGGATGTGGATAATAAATGTAGCCTGTCAGTATGGTTCATATGGTAACTCCTTACGTATTCTGTATTTGGGATGTATTTGGTGCGGACAGTTCTATTTATGTCATAACACTTACATGTATCTCAGATCTGCGTTAAAATATGTCATAATTGTAGTTACACCATACTGAATTATGTTAACATATCTGCATAATATATATTTTCCTTAAGTGTTTTGCCTTCATTACCCAGAATAGTGTGATTCACGTGACAACGATATTTGATATATAGTGAGAAGTTCCTCAATGAAGTACAATGTGCGTCACGCTGGCTTATTTAACGTATACATTATCACAATTTTGATAGATGTCGATGCAACGAATTTTTTTATGTCTTACATAACCTTTGATGTATTCAGTTTACTTCGTGATTGTATTAAGATCAATGACTATATCCAGTGCAAGGAAGTGTCCCATCACTTCACAGTTGTACAATATATATTTCATTTCCTTTCAGCACTATTTGAAAGCAAACATATTGTTTGATTTGTATTGCAATGAAATCGACATGAAATAGTATTCTGCTGTTATAATTTTCACTGTATAGATTGCGACTCATATGCTGATTAAGCTACTCTTTAAGGTTTCTGTGAATCGTTTGTAGTCACGTATTTGATGATTAATGCGTCATGGAGTGCCTTTCATGTGCTGATTAAGGTGCTACGGAATTTTTTTGTGATTTTTCTGCTGCACGATTCTGTTTGTTGATTTAACATTTGTTCTGGGAAGTTACTTCTGTGAATGTAGAATTGCACAAGTATTTCTTCTAGCATGTCCATAACTGGCCTTTGAAGACATATGTAAAGTAGTGAAATTTCTCTCGATATTTTCAATGGTGTGTGTATTATATACTGAGGTTCGTGCTGAAAATTGAAAGGTTATTTTCGCTCCTGTTTATGTATCATGTATACCTCGTTTTAAGGGGACCTGTAGTTCAACGAGCTGCACATCTACGCCTCGTTTCCATCGAGTGTTATTCTTGATCTAGCTGTACAAGGAAAGCTATATAATTATCTGCTATAGTTTAAGAAATACAACATTCTGTATAATAGGCGGTTCACCTTGAAGGAATTTGGTGAACATAGCTCAAATCATTGTGAACATATATTTCGACTCACCGTATGTCTCTTTCAGAACATTACAGCACCATTATTCATGCTCACCAGTTGCTTCTTCTTACTCTGTAGACTGTTCACGAATCTTTTTCTTACTCTGGACCGTTTGTGCAGATTTTCGCAACCCTTGCAGCTTCAACTACTTGCTGACACTCTTCGGCATTCAACACTGCTATCGTATTATTTCATGGTTGGATGCCTGATTTGTCAATTAGTTTTGTCTTGCTAATTACACCATCACTGAAACAGATGACAGCATCTATTACACCCGAGTAATGTCAATCGAACAAACACTGTTTTTGGCACTCTTTGCCACACGCAGCTGTTGAAACTCCCATTAGGGTTTGGTGTATAGTTATGTAGGCATCTGCTAAGTAATTTTGTATCTGCAAGGTCCCTGTATATTGGCTTTATTGTTTCCATGACTGTGGTAGGCGGGAAATGTTCATGGTGATATTCCTTGCCTGTCGCATGAGTTTGGGTGTTTGGCAGACATTTGTACAAAGAGCGTTTAAGACCAAATCAACAACTGAAAAGTAGATAAAAAATACATTTTTTTTAAACTGGAGAAATTTGCCTTTCAGATGGTGACAAAAACATGTTTTCGAAAATTTCACGTCCAGGTCCACTAAAACGTCCGTCTACCCAATGTAGGCTTTATTACATTCGTTTTTTAATTGCCAGAATAAGTTTATCGCCATTTTTTGGCTACATTATAAATGATATTGGTGTCGAGTGTATTTCTGTCAAAATGGCGATAATGCCTGCAATAAATGAGCCAGGGTAATCCAATGAGAACAAATTCTCCACTGTATATAAAATATCGTTGTCACATGGATCACATAATGTTAGGTAATGTAGGTACCACAATTATATATATATATATATATATATATATATATATATATATATATATATATATACAAAATAAATACAGTAGTTACTTTCGTAGACTTCAAGAAGGCCTACGACTCAGTTGACAGACAAGCACTATTCCAGATACTTTATGAATCAGGGATAGATGAAAACACCAGAAGACTTGTTGAACAAACGCTCACAGATACAACATCAAGAATTAAGTTTCAAGGCGAAATTTCTGAACCATTCAAAATCAAAACAGGAGTTCGACAAGGTGACGGACTGTCCCCAATTCTCTTTAACTTGGTTTTAGATAAAGTAGTAAAAACATGGGAAATCACATTAAAAAACAGAGGCACAAAGGGTATAAGCATGGGCCAAGGAAAGAACAAATTTGAAGTAAAATGTTTAGCCTTTGCGGATGATATGGCATTGATAACTGAAAACCGAACAGACGCAACAGTTATGCTTGATATGTTACACGAGATTGCTGAAAAGACTGGGCTAAAAATATCCTACGAAAAAACCGAGTATATATAACACAAACACAATACAGAAAAGTTTATGAAAACAAAGTATGGAAAAATTAAAAGTGTTGATAGATTCAAATATCTGGGGGAGTGGATCCAAGCCAATGGACTGGATAACACAACAAATAAAGAAAGAATAAAAAAGTTGGAATTTGCATATAAATTAACACAAAACTACTACAATAAGAAATCAATATCCATACAAGCAAAGATTAAACATTATAATTCAGTTATTAGGACACAAGCAACATATGGATCAGAGTGCCTAACATTGAATAAGAAAGGCGAATTAAGAGAACTAGAAGAAAGAGAGAGAAAAATATTAAGAAAAATTATAGGTCCTGAGAAAAACAAGGAAAACAGGTGGATTAAAAGGAGAAATGAAGACCTATACAAAAATACAGAAAAGATCACAGATACAAAGAGGAAGAGACGGCTAAAATTTTATGGACATTTAAAAAGAATGGAAGAAACACGAATTACAAAGAAAATTTTTAATTATGTTAGTAAGCTGAAAAACACCGTAGGATGGATAGAAGCAGTAAAGAAAGACGCCAACAAAATAGGTGCTACAGAAGAAATAATACGTGACAGGAATAACTTTAGGCTACTTATAGAAAACGCAAACTATGAAGAAGATGCGCCAAAACCTCGACCCAAGAGAGTGTGGACAGATGAGCAGAGACGAGCAGTTGGCGAGAAAATGAAGAAGTACTGGGAAAAACGGAAGAAAAAGAAACACCATAAGTCTTAAGTTGTATGCGGTCCATAGCTGGCCAAATTCATAATTTAAAAAAATTAAATAATATATTACATGAACAAAATACGGTACAGAAGGTATAAATACAATTGTGACATCTTCGAACGCAGATTTGAGATACATCCAAGTGTGTGACATAAACAGAACTGTCCACACCAAACATATCCTAAATATGTAAATGGTTACCGTATGAACCATATTATTCATTATACCTTTATTATCGGCAATCAACGCATCCCCTTGTAACAGATTTTGTTCTGCGTAAGAAGTGGCTTGTGAAAACGGGGTGAAGTCCGAAACTAGTCAACCAACACTGAATAATAAATTAGCAACTTCGTTGTAAATGTTTAAGAACATCATTTTTGAGCCACCAGACGCGACGCGGTCAAAAATTGTATATTTTTAAAATTCATTCCCAACGATATGCCTCTTGGTACAAGGCATTTACAATGCTTTGGTGAAAGGGCTCAAAGAATTAATTAAAGCAGTAGACTAGGGTTGATGAGAGTTATAGGGCGTGCAAATTAATGTATACAACCGTCGCAATAAAATAATGACAGTTGGCAAATTGATGCCCATTTAAAACGCTTGATCGAAGCTCCAAAAACGTTCAAGCATCTTAATAACCAATGGAGAATAAAATTTCTGTTCAGTACTGCAGATCTTCTAAAACGACAGCAATGAGAATGTCCTTTTTCAGAGTTCACTGTTTGTATACATTACTTCCTGTTTCTTTCGTTCTAGTTGTAGATGTATTTATCACGTTCATGGATTTCTCATTGGTTATCTCGTTTGCCCAGTTTTACATACGTGGAGCTGCTTGTTTATTCTTGGAGCAGTGGTTCGTATAATTCATTAGACGAACCTAATCTCTAAGAACGAAATGATGTTGTTTCACGTGACTTGACCCATTAGCAATGTCGGCTGAGGAAGGAAAATCGTGGCTGAGAGTGAAAGGCAAACACATACAGACAAGAACTAAGAAAGATATGGCTTAGGCATTGACACTTTGCAGCAATGTTGCTGACAACATTACTCGGCTTTCCTACCTGCCGAGCGGCGATTCTACCTGCCGGGCGAAGATCAGACGAAGAGATCAGAGGACCTTTCCTCGACCTTTTCTCGGTGCGAATTTCACTGGGTGAGAGTTTCAGGACACCGTTTACACAGCGGAGAACATCGATGTTCTTGGCTGGTTCAAATGGCTCTGAGCACTATGGGACTTAACAGCTGTGGTCATCAGTCCCCTAGAACTTAGAACCACTTAAACTAACTAACCTAAGGACATCACACACACCCATGCCCGAGGCAGGATTCGAACCTGCGACCGTAGCAGTCGCGCAGCATCGATGTTCTAATGAGGCGGTGATCCGTCTTGTTGCAATGTGAAATTCCCGAAATCTGCAGTCAGCTGTGGAAACAAACACAGCTGCAACATGAAAGGTACCCATCAAAGCCTTCTCAGAGAAGAAACACGGCACGTACCTCTTCGTACACTGTACAGAAAACTTCAACCTTCAGCGAATCTCGTTCATGTGAAACAATGTTACGAGGATCTTCAGTAACCACACTCTCACATCGTGGCGACTAACCTTCTCAGATAAATAGAAGACTGCTTCGTTGCTGATACCATCTCGGAGGCGAAATGTTCATCCTGAAGTGTCTCCTGCATTATGATGCAACAGTAATGGCGCCTGCCATAATATACAGGATTTGATTGTTGGACGAGCTACATACGGTACGATTTGACTTGTAACCGCCATCGCAAAATCTTCTACACGGATTGCTGGTTATTCAAAGATTGTGGCTTGCGCAAACCATTCATTTTTTGGACTGGATATGAAACTTTAGCCGTACACACTGCACGATTGCCTCTAGCACACCTGGTCGACCGGAATTTTTTTGTTTACGGAGACACCCAGCACCCCTAAACTGTCGATACCAGCGCACAGTCCTCTGTTTACGCCACGGTTCTTTTCCATGATTCATTCTGAATACACGCTGCACTGCTGTGATAGAGATATTACATAATTCTAAAAAAAATGTTCAAATGTGTGTGAAATCTTACGGGGCTTAACTGCTAAGGTCATCAGTCCCTAGCTTACACACGACTTAAGCTACATTATCCTAAGAACAAACACACATACCCATGCACGAGGGAGGACTCGAACCTCCGCCGGGACCAGCAGCACAGTCCAGGACTGCAGCATATTTCCAAACAGAAGTTTTCTTTTCTTGCTTTGTCGCCATTTTCTCAAGGTATTGCACTAGTAAAGCCAGCTTGTGGGCACAATGCAAATTCAGTGACTTTACGGTTCTATTCCTGCATCAGTCATATCTGTACGTGTAATACTCTGAAAAATATATATATCTGAAGATGAATGAATCACTTATATTAGTCGTGTATATTTCGCGCCAGATGCATTAGCTCACCATGTTCAAAGGAACCAAGATGGATGCCTTATTCCTTGATGTTCGGAAGGCATTCAAAGCAGTACCACAATGTCCTTGTGTATTTATGAATTTGTCATGGATACCACGAGATAGTGGAGACACCGCAATTCTGGGGTCTAGCGGCGCATGATGCAGGTAACGTTCCTATAGCATCTACATGTCAACATGAGATTGTAGTGCCTTGAAAACTGATTAATGGTACAGAAAATCGTGTAAAATTCGAAAAGGCAGCTGGATGCACGTTAAACCCACATAAATCACCAATTTGAATACAGCTGCATTTAGTTATCCACAACGGAGAGGCCCTATTTATCTCGGAGTAGCATCTGCAACCTACGTCCTCAATTATTTGCTGGATGTATTCCAATCTCCGTCTTCCTCTACAGTTTTTACCTTCTACAGCTCTCTCCAGTACCATGGAAGTAATTCCCTGATGTATTAACGGATGTTCTATCATCCTGTCCCTTTTTCTTGTCAGTGTTTTCCACACGCTCCTTTCCTCGCCGATTGTGTGAAGAACCTCCCCATCCCTTACCTTATCAGTCCACCTCCGTTCCGATTTTTCCACAGTCCGTGTTACATAGCTGTTCTCCAAATGTACAATCTCAGAAATTTTTTGTTGCCAAGGTAGCAGAATTCCTTCATCTACTTAGTGCTCACCGGTTTTGATGTTATGTTTCTCGTCGTTCCATTTATGCTACTTCTCATTACTTTCGATTTTCTCTCAGTTCATATTGCGTTCAATAGATCCCGTAGTTCTTATGCACTTTCACCGAAGACAGCAATATTGTCAGCAAATGTTATCCTTGACATCTTTTCTCCATGAACTTCAATTCCACTCTTGAACCGTTTTTTTATTTCCGCCAGTGCTTCTTCGATGTAGTGGTTGAACAGTAGGTACGAAAGACGACATAACTGTCTTATATAATTTTTAATCCGAGCTTTTGATTCTTGGTGTTCCACTCCTGTTGTTCCCTCTTGATTCTTGTGCATATTGTATATCAACCGTAATTCTCTATAGTTTACCCCTTTTTTTTCAGAATTGCGAACGTCTGGCACCGTTTTCCCAGGTCGACAAATCCTACAAACGTATCTTGATATTTCTTCAGTCTTGCTTCAATTGCCACAGTGTCGGAACTGTCTCTCTGGTGGCTTTCCCTTTCCTAAACCCTAACTGATCGAGATCTAAGAGATCCCCACATTCTTTTCCATTCTTCTGTACATTATTCTTGTAACTAGTCGTTTTGTTGCCACTTCCCCCAATGATTTTACAAATTTCGATGAAATGTTATTTATCCCTTCTGTCTTATTTTATCTTATACCTTCCAAAGCTCTTTTAAATTCTGGAGGGAGGACGATGCCGCAGTCTACAACGTGAGAAGGCCTGGCGGCTCCGTGTGCGGAAGGTCAGCGAGTGGTGCGAGGACCGTCAGTGGCCCCAAGGCCCAAACGGGTATGACGTTGTTGTTGTTGTTGTGGTCTTCAGTCCTGAGACTGGTTTGATGCAGCTCTCCATGCTACTCTATCCTGTGCAAGCTTCTTCATCTCCCAGCAGCCTACATCCTTCTGAATCTGCTTAGTGTATTCATCTCTTGGTCTCCCTCTACGATTTTTAGCCTCCACGCTGTCCTCCAATACTAAATTGGTGATCCCTCGATGTCTCAGAACATGTCCTACCAACCGAACCCTTCTTCTAGTCAAGTTGTGGCACAAGCTCCTCTTCCCCCCAATTCTATTCAATACCTCCTCATTAGTTATGTGATCTACCCCTCTAATCATCAGCATTCTTCTGTAGCACCACATTTCGAAAGCTTCTATTTTCTTCTTGTCTAAACTATTTTTCGTCCGTGTTTCAGTTCCATACATGGCTACACTCCATACAAATACTTTCAGAAACGACTTCCTGACATTTAAATCTATACCCGATGTTAAAAAATTTCTCTTCTTCACAAACGCTTTCCTTGCCATTGCCAGTCTACATTTTATATCCTCTCTACTTCGGCCATCATCAGGTATTTTGCTCCCCAAATAGCAAAACTCCTTTACTACTTTAAGTGTGTCATTTCCTAATCTAATTCCCTCAGCATCATCACACTTAATTCGACTACATTCCATTATCCTCGTTTTGCTTTTGTTGATGTTCATCTTACACCCTCCTTTGAAGACACTATCCATTCCGTTCAACTGCTCTTCCAAGTCCTTTGCTGTGTCTGACAGAATTACAATGTCATCGGCTAACCTCAAAGTTTTTATTTCTTCACCATGGATTTTAATACGTACTCCGAACTTTTCTCTTGTTTCCTTTATTGCTTGCTCAATATACAGACTGAATAACATCGGGGATAGGCTACAACCCTGTCTCACTCCATTCCCAACCACAGCTTCCATTTCATACCCCTCGACTCTTATAACTGCCATCTGGTTTCTGTACAAATTGTAAATAGCCTTTCGCTCCCTGTATTTTACCCATGCCACCTTCAGAATTTGAAAGAGAGTATTCCAATCAACATTGTCAAAAGCTTTCTCTAAGTCTACAAATGCTAGAAGCGTGGGTTTGCCTTTCCTTAATCTTTCTTCTAAGATAAGTCGTAGGGTCAGTACTGCCTCACGTGTTCCAACATTTCTACGGAATCCAAACTGATCTTCCCCGAGGTCGGATTCTATCAGTTTTTCCATTCGTCTGCAAAGAATTCGCATTAGTATTTTGCAGCCGTGGCTTATTAAACTGATAGTTCGGTAATTTTCACATCTGTCAGCACACACCTTCTTTGGGATTGGAATTATTATATTCTTCTTGAAGTCTGAGGGCATCTCGCCTGTCTCATACATCTTGCTCACCAGATGGTAGAGTTTTGTCAGGACTGGCTCTCTCAAGGCCGTCGGTAGTTCTAATGGAATGTTGTCTACTCAGGTGGCCTTGTTTCGACTCAGGTAGTTCAGTGCTCTGTCAAACTCTTCACGCGGTATCATATCTCCCATTTCATCTTCATCTACATCCTCTTCCCTTTCTATAACATTGCCCTCAAGTACATCGCCCTTGTATAGTCCCTCTATATACTCCTTCCACCTTTCTTCTTTCCCTTCCTTGCTTAGAACTGGGTATCCATCAAAGCGCTTGATATTCATGCAAGTGGTTCTCCTTTCACCAAAGGTCTCTTTAATTTTCCTGTAGGCAGTGTCTACCTCACCCCTAGTGAGATAAGCCTTTACATCCTTACATTTGTCCTCTAGCTATCCCTGCTTAGCCATTTTGCACTTCCTGTCGATCTAATTTTTGAGACGTTTGTATTCATTTTTGCCTGCTTCATTTACTGCATTTTTATATTTTCTCCTTTCATCAATTAAATTCAATATTTCTTCTGTTACCCAAGGATTTATACTAGCCCTCGTCTTTTTACCTACTTGATCCTCTGCTGCCTTCACTACTCCATCCCTCAAAACTACCCATTCGGCTTCTACTGTATTTCTTCCTGCATTCCTGTTAATTGTTCCCTTATGCTCTCCCTGAGACTCTGTACAACCTCTGGTTCTTTCAGTTTATCCAGGTCCCATCTCCTTAAATTCCCACCTTTTTGCAGTTTCTTCAGTTTTAATTTGCAGCTCATAACCAATAGATTGTGGTCACAGTTCACATCTGGCCCTGGAAATGTCTTACAATTTAAAACCTTGTTCCTAAATCTCTGTCTTACCATTATATAATCTATCTGATACCTTTTAATATCTCCAGGGTTCTTCCATGTATACAACCTTCTTTCAATGTTCTTGAATCAAGTGTTAGCTATGATTAAGTTATGCTCTGCGCAAAATTCTACCAGACGGCTTCCTCTCTCATTTCTTAGCCCCGATCCATATTCACCTACTATGTTTCCTTCTCTCCCTTTTCGTACTCTCGAATTCCAGTCACCCACGACTATTAAATTTTAGTCTCCCTTCTCTATCTAAATAATTTCTTTTATTTCATCATACATTTCTTCAATTTCTTCGTCATCTGCAGAGCTAGTACTACTATGGTAGGTGTGGGCTTCCTGTCTATCTTGGCCACAATAATGCGTTCAGAATGCTTTTGGTAGTAACTTACCCGACTCCTATTTTTTTATTCATTATTAAAGGTACTCCTGCTTTACCCCTAATTGATTTTGTATTTATAACCCTGTATTGACCTGATCAAAAGTCTTGTTCCTCCTGCCACCGACCTTCACTAATTGCCACTATATTTAACTTGAAACCTATCCATTTCCCTTTTTAAATTTTCTAACCTACCTGCCCGATTAAGGGATCTGACATTCCACGCTCCGATCCGTAGAACGCCAGTATGCTTTCTCCTGATAACGACGTCCTCTTGAGTAATCCCCACCCAGAGATCCGAATGGGGGACTACTTTACCTCAGGAATATTTTATCCAAGAGGACGCCATCATCATTTAACCATAAGTAAAGCTGCATGCCCTCGGGAAAAATTACGTCCGTAGTTTCCCCTTGCTTTCTGCCGTTCGCAGTACCAGCACAGCAAGGCCGTTTTGGTTAGTGTTACAAGGCCAGATCAGTCAATCATCCATACTGTTGCCCCTGCAACTACTGAAAAGGCTGCTGCCCCTCTTCAGGAACCACACGTTTGTCTGGCCTCTCAACAGATGCCCCTCCGTTGTGGTTGCACCTACAGTACGGCTATCTGTATCGCTGAGGCACGCAAGCCTCCCCACCAACGGCAGGGGGGGGGGGGGGGGGGGTATGACGTATTGCGTGTAAATAGCCAAAGAGACCAATTACTCCTGACTTACGTTATTGGCAGTAAATGAGTGCAGTAATCACAAAATACCTAAGTGTAACCGTCCGTTCCGACTGACCGACTGGAAGCTGGATGACCACACAGAACCGTTGTGATTCATTGCGTTTATGTTAAACAAATGTAATTCGTTTAGCTAGCATTAGCTGCTTTCCAGTCTTGCAGTTTTGTTACGTGGGACTGATGGAAGACAGAAAATTATCTGACAAAGCGTGGCACGTTTCGTGACTGGATGGTTGAGTAAGTGCCTGCGCATTGAAGGAGTTACTCGCCAAAACGAGCGGCGTATGCTACGAGGGAGTCAGAGAGCGTATCGCTATTTTCCTCGCCCGTCTTGTAACGTTAGGAGTTCGAGAGCGACTTATTCGTCCACCCAGGGCTGTCACTGAGGAGAGCTGAGTCTGCTCGCTTGCCTGACAGTGTGCGAGTCGGCGGGAGGGGGCGAGCTCAGGTGTGGAGACAGCGAGCGCGTCCCACGGGAGCGGGTACGGCGCAGAGCTGGGGACTTGGACAGCTGGCCCTCCCGTTGCCTTTTCCCAGAACATGGTCCATGAAATGGCGAAGTTTGAGACACTCTTAAGGATGGCCGAGCTACAGTTCTTTGAGAGTCGACAGTAACTCACATCAAACATTTATGCAAATCTGAATACATCGGCGATCTCAGAAAAGTGAGGTGCACCCAGTGATTCAATAATAGCTCAATCTTTTCAAAACTACGCAAGTTGACATCTCATAACGAACAAACATTTTCACAATCACCCTGTGAACTTTTAGTCGCTTCATGCGGTTTCAACGAACTTATCTCTGATGATAGCATTGCACTATAGCTTTCACAGCTGAGACCTCTCTTTCTGCATCTATTTTATTTTTGACTTACGACGTCTTACACATCATTCTCTCTGGTTCCGAGCGGCTAACAGAAGTGGTAAAGGCTGCCTGTTTTGCTTGCAAGATGAAAGCAGAGCTGACCATTTTCTGCATAGTCCACGGGACCGATTGCGGCCCTCTGGTACAGAGCCGAGTGGTCTGAATCAGAGGCTCAGACTGTTCTGTGACCGTGTAGGCTGCAGATTCCTCGACTTGCGCCGTGGCGTGGTTGGGTTTCAGGCTCCGCTGAATAGGTCAGGTGTCGACTACACGCAGGAGGCGGCTACATGGGTAACAGGGGCTGTGTGGCGTGGACTGGGCGGGTTTTTTTAGGTTAGAGGGTCTCGGGAAAATACAAGAAGGGCTTCAGTCACAAAGGGTGCTGGCTGAACACAGGAAAAAAGCATATACAGGAACCATTGGTATAACAGTTGTAGATTGTCCTAGCTACGTTGCGAAAGTACCAAAGCTCCAAGCGCTAATTGAAAGCACTGATGCTCAAATCGTTATAGGCACTGAAAGCTGGCTAAAACCGGATATAAGTTCAGCAGAAATTTTTGCGAGGAACCTAGCGGTGTTCCGAAACGATAGGCTAAACACGGTTGGCGGTGGCGTGTTTGTTGCTGACAGAAGTAGTTTAACTTGTCGCAAAATTGAAGTAGATACTTTCTGTGAGTTAATATGGGCAGAGGTCATTGTTGGCAACCGAAAAAAATAGTAATTGGATCCTTTTACCGCCTTCCCAATTCAGATGATACAGTTGCTGAAAGGTTCAAAGAAAACTTGAGTTTGATTTCAAGCACGTACCCGACTCACACCGTAATAGCTGGTGGTGACTTCAATTTACCCTCGATATGTTGGCGAAAATACAAGTTTAATTCCGCAGGTACGCATAAAATATTATCCGAAATTGTGCTAAACGCATTCTCTGAAAATTATTTCGAGCAGGTAGTTCATGAGCCCACGCGAATAGTAAACGGTTCTGTAAACACACTTGACGTCTTAGCAACAAATAATCCTGAGTTAATAACGAGCTTCAAAACCCATTCGGGATCAGTGAACACAGGGCTGTGGTAGCAAGACTGAATATTGTAATCCCCAAATCCTCGAAAAATAAACGAAAAATATACCTATTCAAAAAAGAAGATAAAAAATTTCTGAGAGACAATCTCCATTCCTTCGAAATTAATAACGTAAGTGTAGCCCAGAAGTGGCTTAAATTCAGAGATATATTATCGGCAGCAATTGAGAGATTTATATCAAATAAATTAAAACGACGGAGCTGATCCTTCTTGTACACAAAACGGGTTAGAACACTGTTGCAGAAACAAAGAAACAAACATGCCAAATTCAAACAGACGCTGAATCCCCAAGATTGGCGATCTTTTATAGAAGCTCGAAATTTAGTGCGGACTTCAATGCGAGACGCCTATAACAGTTTCCACAAGGAAAGTTTGCCTCGAGACCTAGCAGAAACTCTGCTCGTATGTGAAGTATGTTAGCGGCAAGAAACAATCAATGCCTTCTCTGCGCGATAGCAATGGAGATACTATCGAAGACAGTGCTGCCAAAGCAGAGTTAGTAAACAAAGCCTTCCGAAATGCCTTCACAAAAGAAGACGAAGTAAATATTCCAGAATTCGAATCGAGAACAGCAGCCAACATGAGTAAGATACAAGTAAACATCCTCGGAGTAGTGAAGCAACTTAAATCACTTAATAAAAGCAAGTCTTCTGGTCCAGACTGTATATCAATTAGGTTCCTTTCGGAGTATGCTGATGCGTTAGCTCCATACTTAACAATCATATACAACCGTTCGCTCGACGAAAGATCCGTGCCCAAAGACTGGAAAGTTGCACAGATCACAGCAATATTCATGAAAGTTAGTAGGAGTAATCCACTAAACTACAGGCCCATATCGTTAACTCGATATGCAGCAGAATTTTAGAATATATATTGTTTTCGAACATAATGAATTACCTCGAAGAAAACGGTCTATTGACACCCAGTCAACGTGGGTTTAGAAAACACCGTTCTTGTGAAACACAACTAGCTCTTTATTCACATGAAGTGCTGAGTGCTATTGACAAGGGATTTCAGATCGATTCCGTATTTCTGGATTTTCGGAAGGCCTTTGACACTGTACCACGCAAGCGACTCGTAGTGAAATTGCGTGCTTATGGAATATCGTCACTGTTATGTTACTGGATCTGTGATTTCCTGTCAGAGAGGTCACAGTTCGTAGTAATTGACGGAAAGTCGTCGAGTAAAACAGAAGTGATTTCTGGCGTTCCCCAAGGTAGTGTTATAGGCCCTTTGCTGTTCCTTATCTGTATAAACGATTTGAGAGGTAATCTGAGCAGCCGTGTTCAGTTGTTTGCACATGACGCTGTCGTTTATCGGCTAATAAAGTCATCAGAAGATCAAAACAAACTGCAAAACGATTTAGAGGAAAAATCGGAATGGTGCGAAAATAGGCAGTTGACCTTAAATAACGAAAAGTGTGAGGTCTTCCACATGAGAGCTAAAGGAACTCGTTAAACTTAGGTTACACGATAAATCAGTCTAATCTAAAAGCTGTAAATTCAATGAAATACCTAGGTATTACAATTACGAACAACTTAAATTGGAATGAACAAACAGAAAATGTTGTGGCGAAGACTAACCACAGACTGCGTTTTATTGGCAGGACACTTAGAAAATGTAACCGTCCTACTAAGGAGACTGCCTACACTACGCTTGTTCATCATCTTTTAGAATACTGCTGCGCGGTATGGGTTCCTTACCAGGTAGAGCTGACGAGGTACATCGAAAAAGTTGAAAGAAAGCCAGCACGTTTTGTATTATCGCGAAATATGGGATATGTCACAAAAATGATACAGGAATTTGGGATGGACACCATTAGAAGAAAGGCGTTTTACGTTGGGATGGAATCTTCTCACTAAATTCCAATCACTAACTTTCTCCTCCGAATGCGAAAATATTTTGTTGACACCGACTTACATAGGGTGGAACAATCACCAAGATAAAAATAAGGGAAATCAGAGCTAGTACGGAAATATATAGGTGTTCATTCTGTCCGTGCGCTATACGAGATTGGAATAATAGGTAATCGTGAAGGTGGTTCGATGGACCCTCTGCCAGGTACTTAAATGTGATTCGCAGAGTATCCATGTAGATGTAGATGTAGATTTTCAATATCCAACTGTTTATCAGAACACCGTATTCAGCACATTTACACAGCAAATGAATGCAGCACAAATACCTCATATATTGTAATACTTGTGTTTTTATTTAATGTACAGTTTACTATCTTGCCAGTCACTTTACTTAAACGCTGATAGCGAGTGCTATTAAAAAAAACTGTGCTGATTCAGAAGTGGTCAACCGCATGTGTTTGCGGACACCAAGATTGAAACGAGAACTGGAAGATTCTTCTGTCAAGAAGGCGTAAGTAACTTTTCAAACAATAATTAAGGCAATCTGTTGTCATTCATAGTTGGCACACTTGCACAAGAATACTGGTTTATTTAAATGGTTCAAATGGCTCTGAGCACTATGGGACTTAACTTCTGAGGTCATCAGTCCCCTAGAACTTAGAACTACTTAAACCTAACTAACCTAAGGACATCACACACATCCATGCCTGAGGCAGGATTCGAACCTGCGACCGTAGCGGTCGCGCGGTTCCAGACTGAAGCGCCTAGAACCGCTCGGCCACAACGGCCGGCTGGTTTATTTATTTATGAACCAAATAATACTTACATTTACTGTATATGATATGTGGTTAATGTAATGTTTATATTTCTTTATTTCAATATTGTTGTAATACAGTAGTTTGGCCCAGGAAGTGGTCAACTTTAATCAAATCATGCCTGTAGAGCTTAAGGACGATACATTTTTGTTGGGGTGGCCTTCAGCCAACGGAAAAACTGACAGTAGTGGAACACTACGAGAGTGTGGAGACGGGGACTTCTCGAGTGAAGAGCTCAAGGGAGAACTTCTGGGCGCTTCATGTCGAGCTATAGGAGAAGGAAGACCAGCGTGACGTTACGTGCATGACTCAGTAGAATAGGTGTTTGATTCTGAGCCGTGAATTGCCGCCTCCATACCTTAATTTCGCAAGGGCACATTTCCAGATGTCTGAATGTGCTCCAGAATGGGACTGACTCATCCCACTTGTATCACGGAACTATGGAGAGGCAGAGTATGAGTTACTAATCTTTGTAAAGCATATGATAATTTGTGAATCATCTCGTTAAACTGTGAACTGTTTCGAGCTGGTTAATATTTCGTATACTGTGACCATGAAACGGACTTAGTTTTGGGGTATCTTTGACGATCATTTAGTTTGGAGATTTTCCTGCCATTCTCTTACGCTAACCAACGTAGTTATACTGCCATTGATAAGCGTATTTTCTGACTGTATTTTAACAGAATATCGTTGGACCATTTCCCGTTTTTTGGGATGCCCCATTGTGAATAAACATCATTCAACATAATTCTCTACCATCTGCATCAATTACAGATGTTACAATAGGAATTTAGTTATGAAATTTTTTAGTTAACTTTTGTTTTGTACTTATGTATATTTTATTTGCTCGCAAATCTAGCCAGTAACTAGACAGTTTCACTGCAGGATCAGAGCTACAGGATAAACGTGATGACTTTAAGACGTATGTAGGCACAGCTTAGTGCAAGGAGAGTGTCGACATTGGCCGTAAGACTTTCGGTGAGGGAAGAACACATCTAAGTTCTAGGGGACTGATGACGGGAAATGTTAAGTCCCATAGTGCTCAGAGCCATTTTTTTTAGGGCAGAACACAAGAAACGTCGTTGTATGAGAACGAGAGGAATAAATTGTACTGGAATTTCGGCATGGGGAGAAATTTTGAGGGGTTACTTCGATGTTTTACCTGTAGTATTTTGGATGGATTTCTAATGTGCTAAATGTAGTTTACTTGTAATCACTGTTCGCATAAATTTTGATGAGCGGAGGTCATCAGACTTCATCAAAATTTTAAGTGTTTGTGACGGTAGAAAATTTGGTTATATGCAAAATATTTTTCCCGAGGGCATGCAGCTTAACTGTATGGTTAAATGATGGCGGCGTCCTCTTGGGTAATTCTGGAGGTAAAATAGTATCCCATTCGAATCTCCGGGCGGGGACTACTCAAGAGCATGTCGTTATCAGGAGAAAGAAAACTGGCGTTCTACGGATCGGAGCGTGGAATGTCAGAACGGGCAGGTAGGTTAGAAAATTTGAAAAGGGAAATGGATAGGTTAAAGTTAGATATCGTGGAAATTAGTGAAGTTCGCTGGCAGGAGGAACAAGACTTCTGGTCAGGTGACTGCAGGATTATAAACATAAAATCAGATAGGGGTAATGCAGGAGTAGGTTTAATAATGAATAGGCAAATAGGAATGCGGGTAAGCTACTACAAACAGCATAGTGAACGCATTATTGTGGCCAAGATAGATACGAAGCCCACGCCTACCACAGTAGTACAAGTTTATAGACCTACTAGCTCTGCAGATGACGAAGAAATTGAAGAAATGTATGATGAAATAAAAGAAATTATTCAGGCAGTGAAGGGAGATGAAAATTTAATAGTCATGGGTGACTGGAATTCGTCAGTAGGAAAAGGGAGAGAAGGAAACATAGTAGGTGAATATGGATTGGGGGTAAGAAACGAAAGAGGAAGCCGCCTGGTGGAATTTTGCACAGAGCACAACCTAATCATAACTAACACTTGGTTCAAGAATCATGAAAGAAGACTGTATACATGGAAGAAGCCTGGAGATACTGATAGGTTTCAGATAGATTATGTAATGGTAAGACAGAGATTTAGAAATCAGGTTTTAAATTGTAAGACATTTCCAGGGGCAGACGTGGACTCTGACCACAATCTATTGGTTATGAACTGTAGATTAAAACTGAAGAAACTGCAGAAAGGTGGGAATTTAAGGAGATGGGACCTGGATGAACTGAAAGAACCAGAGGTTGTACAGAGTTTCAGGGAGAGCATTAGGGAACGATTGACAAGAATGATGGAAAGAAATACAACAGAAGAAGAATGGGTAGCTTTGAGAGATGAAAGGAGAAAATATAAAAATGCAGTAAATGAAGCAGGCATAAAGGAATACAAACGTCTCAAAAATTAGATCGACAGGAAGTGCAAAATGGCTAAGCAGGGATGGCTAGAGGACAAATGTAAAGATGTAGAGGCTTATCTCAGGTGGCATAAGATAGATACTGCCTACAGGAAAATTAAAGAGACCTTTGGAGACAAGAGAACCACGTGTATGAATATCAAGACCTCAGATGGAAACCCACTTATAAGCAAAAAAGAGAAAGCAGAAAGGTGGAAGGAGTATATAGAGGGTCTATACAAAGGCGATGTACTTGAGGACAATATTATGGAAATGGAAGAGGATGTAGATGAAGATGAAATGGGAGATATGATACTGCGTGAAGAGTTTGACAGAGCACTGAAAGACCTGAGTCGCAACAAAGCTCCGGAAGTAGACAACATTCCATTAGAGATACTGACAGCCTTGGGAGAGCCAGTCCCGACAAAACTCTACGATCTGGTGAGCAAGATGTATGAGGCAGGTGAAATACCCTTAGACTTCACGAAGAATATAATGATTCCAATCCCAAAGAAAGCAGGTGTTGACAGATGTGAAAATTACCGAACTATCAGTTTAATAAGTCACGGCTGCAAAATACTAACACTAATTCTTTACAGACGAATGAAAAAACTGGTAGACGTCGACCTCGGGGAAGATCAGTTTGGATTCCGTAGAAATATCGGAACACGTGAGGCAATACTGACCCTACGACGTATCTTAGAAGCTCGGTGAAGGAAAGGCAAACCTACGTTCCTAGCATTTGTAGACTTAGAGAAGGCTTTTGACAATGTTGACTGGAATACTCTCTTTCAAATTCTGAAGGTGGAAGGGGTAAAATGCAGTGAGCGAAAAGCTATTTACAGTTTGTACAGAAACCAGATGGCAGTTATAAGAGCCGAGGGACATGAAAGGGAAGCAATGGTTGGGAAGGGAGTGCGACAGGGTTGTAGCCTCTCCCCGATGTTATTCAATCTGTATATTGAGCCAGCAGTGAAGGAAACAAAAGAAAAATTCGGAGTAGGTATTAAAATCCATGGAGAAGAAATAAAAACATTGAGGTTCGCCGATGACATTGTAATTCTGTCAGAGACAGCAAAGAACTTGGAAGAGCAGTTGAACGGAATGGATAGTGTCTTGAAAGGAGGATATAAGATAAACATCAACAAAATCAAAACAAGGATAATGGAATGTAGTCGAATTAAGTCGGGTGATGCTGAGGGAATTAGATTAGGAAATGACACACTTAAAGTAGTAAAGGAGTTTTGCTATTTGGGGAGCAAAATAACTGATGATGGTCGAAGTAGAGAGGATATAAAATGTAGACTGGCAATGGCAAGGAAAGCATTTCTGAAGAAGAGAAATTTGTTAACATCGAGTATAGGTTTAAGTGTCAGGGATTCGTTTCTGAAAGTATTCGTATGGAGTGTAGCCATGTATGGAAGTGAAACATGGACGATAAATAGTTTGGACAAGAAGATAATGGAAGCTTTCGAAATGTGGTGCTACAGAAGAATGCTGAAGATTACATGGGTAGATCACATAACTAATGAGGAAGTATTGAATAGGATTGGGGAGAAGAGAAGTTTGTGGCACAACTTGACTAGAAGAATGGATCGGTTAGTAGGACATGTCCTGAGGAATCAAGGGATGACCAATTTGGTATTGGAGGGGTAGCGTGGAGGGTAAAAATCGTAGAGGGAGACCAAGAGATGAATACACTAAGCAGATTCAGAAGGATGTAGGTTGCAGTAGGTACTGCGAGATGAAGAAGCTTGCACAGGATAGAGTAGCATGGAGAGCTGGATCAAACCAGTCTTAGGACTGAAGACCACAACAACAACCTGCAAAATATAAGCTAATTTTTTGACTGTATATTAAGTCGGTTAATTATATAATGTATTTTATTTGGAAAGGTTTGGACAGATACAGGAATGTAAAACTGTAGGGATGAGTTCTGGGATAAATCGTGTTTTAGTGCAATTAAGAGGGAACATTTGCTGAATTTATAATCCGGTCATGGGGTGAGTTAAAATGAAAGCTAAATGGACGATTACTGCACAGATAGTATTAGTTTTTTAAGTTAGTAAAATTACAGAGAAATAATGAACTGTTAATTGATTTGTGGTGTCAAATTTCATAGCACGAAAAACGTATGTTCTAGTGGGGAAGTGGACAGAGTGTTTGAAATGTCGGGCTTAAAAAAATGTGTTTTGCTTACGCTATAAATCAGTTCTTGCTTGCTATTCTGTTTGTGAATGTGTAAATTCCACTGGGGAAGGCGTTCAGTGCCTGATCTATAGGGATTCGGGAACTTGTATGATTATTGCTAAGTAAAGCACAGTCGTATTTCGACAGCTGTCTCCTTCAGCACTGACTGTGACAGGATTGACGAATGATCGGCGCAGTACTTAGCCAAGAGATTCATGAATTTCTGCAGTGGCAGTTGGACTGCGAAATATTTAAACTGCGACGCCAGAACACGAATCAGTACTGCGCCTGCGAAAGTGAAGTGCTACGATGTAATGGTCAAAACAAAAGGCCCAAAGGCTCTCAAGCCTTTTGAAAGATTCAGCGAATTTAAATGTTACTTTACATTTATGTATTTATTCGGCAATTTAATTAATGTGTCGTAATTTGTATAATTTGTGTTAGATATAGTAAATGTATGCTGAAAGATGTTATGACGTATCCTAGGAGGTACATGATGTTTCAATACACCACCACAAAGACACTTTCACTACTGTTTCAAATTCAAGTGGTTTCAACAAACGATGTCTCGTATGATAGCATTGCACTATACCTATCTTCCCTGAAAGCTACGTATCTTTATCTGTTTTATTTACCGATTTAAGACGTCTTTTATATGTCCCATTACGCACATGTTTGTCACAACATCGTATCCGCCACAATTAAACAGTAAACGAACACTGCACCTCATATTGTCATACTTGGGTAGCTATTTCTGGAACAGTTAGCTATTTTTCCAGTACCTATAGTTAAATATTTGTGGCGAAACAAACACTGTACCATTTTAGAGATACAGAGGCGAGCGAGTGTGGTGGAACTTAGCCCAGTGCACTGCTAGTAGCGGCACGCCACCGTAACGCGTCTGTGCGTAGCATAATTTAAGAATGAAATTAAAAATTAAAGTTGATTTTCCAAACTTTGTCGCCGGTCGGAGTGGCTGAGCGGTTCTAGGCGCTACAGTCTGGAACCGCGCTACCGTTACGGTCGCAGGTTCGAATCCTTCCTCGGGTATGGATGTGTGTGATGTCCTTCGGTTAGTTAGATTTAATTAGTTCTAAGTTCCAGGGGACTGATGACCTCAGAAGTTAAGTCCAATAGCGCTCAGAGCCATTTGAACCAAGTCAAACTTTGTCAACAAATGCTTTAGTGTTTTAACGTTTAAATTGCCAAATCTCAGATTCATCAGGTCACTGTCTTTCCCTAAATACATTGTTTTAAGAAAAAATAAGTGGCGCTAAATAAAAAAGCTAGGAATCAAAAAATTGGTCATAATGTGCAGATGTACGTCAATATTAACTGGTTCAAGTTTCAAGGTTATTAAAGCAATATTTTTGGCCGTGCGGTTCTGGCGCTGCAGTCCGGAACCACGGGACTGCTACGGTCGCAGGTTCGAATCCTGCCTCGGGCATGGGTGTGTGTGATGTCCTTAGGTTAGTTAGGTTTAAGTAGTTCTAAGTTCTAGGGGACTTATGACCTAAGATGTTGAGTCCCTTAGTGCTCAGAGCCATTTGAATCATTTGAACCAAAGCAATATTTTGCACAGAATCCACGTTTTTAAGAAAAATCGAAGGCGCTTAATATTACACTAAGAAATATGAAAATTTGTATGACGCTTCAGTTCAACATAAAAATAGTAACTACGGGACCCCATTAAACTACCTCTAATAGTTTTCGAGTAGTTTTCTGAAAACAAAATTTCGACAAAAAGCATCCTTATTTGTAGTAGATTAAGTATCTGTTATATTAATTCTAGAAAGTTCTGATTACAGTATATAATGAAACCGATTAAATAATAGTAGAATAACACGATTCAAGGCCCGGATGTCAATAACTACAAGTACAAGTCCTCTTAAAGTTGTACTTCAGAGTTAAAGTTCTACTGTCAATTCCGTTCTAAAAAATCCAGACGGAAAAGTTTAAATGCGGGCGAGCTAAAGCTTTTTCTCTGACTTTAACCGATTTAACTACATTAATAAAAAATTACGAGAATTCAAAATTAATAACAACAGTTTTATAAAATATTACGGATCTGAGAAAGTGGCCATCTGGAGGCTACTGCCTGGAGTATAGAGTGGGTGACAGGAGGTGTTCCCCTGGCCGCCCCCTGCGGCCGTATGTAAATACGCCTGAGAGGCAAGACTTGTCTTCGCACCCAGCTACCGTATGGTCCGCATCGGTCAAACGCCGGGGTACGCGCTGCCTCGGATGACGTCACAGACCAGCTGCTACTAGATGCATATTTTCAGTAATAATAGAAAGCGAACTTATGAGGACTGTAAACCATCCTGAATCGTTTAGATTTTTGAAAAAGAGTTCACTGCACAGCCAACCACCTTGCGATTTGCGTCAGTCGAGCGCTGGAGTACGCTGTGCCTCCGATGACGCTACAGCCGGACCGAACTAAACTAATATTTTCGGTTCAAATAGGAAGTGAACTCTCAAGGACTGTACACCGTTCTTTATCTCTTAGACTTCACAGAACTATCTGCTAATGTGCCGCCCGTAATGTTAACACATCCGCGTGGCAAGTATTGACTATTACATTCCACTTTTGTGGTGAGCATATATTTTGATTACCAAAAGTCAGAGCGAAAGACCATTTAATGGAAACTAATGGTAGAGGTCGCCTTTGAACTTCTCTTAGTGCTGTTTGCATTAGAGAGGTTTACTATTGGTATTAACATAATGTATATTAAGATGTTGTCCATATAGAAATTTATCAATTGTATCTATCAATTAGAATTCAAAATATTCATTTATAATCATAGTTTCTGACCACACTGAGTAAACAGAGAGTAGAAGCATTTCTCTCAGTGGGGCGTACAAGAATGTCAACTTCCAGACTGGAAACTATGATCAGTATTTCCTCCATCGCTTTCTGGCTGACCACAAAATTAATTTCCAGGCTCCTGTAAAAGACTCCGAACAATATTCTAATATTTTCTGTTGCTTATGTTTTATTATTATTAACCCGCCGTCCCACTTGTTGATTGCGAGGACATCATACACTTCCATGCCCTAGGCAGGATTCCAACAATCTGTTGTCATTATCGTGAGCACACTTGTGGCACCAGAATGCTGCCTTACTTATTTCTGAACCAAATATTACTTATATTTAACATAAATGATCTGAGTGTAATATAACATTTATGACATTTTTTATTTACGTATATGCTGTCATAATGTATCTGTTTTGTCCAAATCATGAATCAAATCATGCCTGTAGAGCTTAAGGACGATGCATTTTTGATGGGGACCGCCTTCAATAAACGGAGAAGCAGATGGTAGTAGAACACTATGGGAGTGTTGGGACCGAGTGAAGAACTCAATGTAGCGTTTCTGGGCACTTTATGTTGAGTCCTTGAATTAGGCAGGTCTGTCTGAGTAAACGTGCATGATTCAGTCGAATAGGTGTATGATTCTGGGCGATTAACTGTCGCTAACATACCTTAATGTCTGAAGGGAATTTGTTTTTCGAGAGGTCCGAATGTGCTCCAGAATAGGACTAACTCTTTCCGCTTGTATCGCAGAAATGGTTCAAATGGCTCTGAGCACTATGCGAGTTAACTTCTGAGGTCATCAGTCGCCTAGAACTTAGAACTAATTAAACCTAACTAACCTAAGGACACCACACACATCCATGCCCAAGGCAGGATTCGAACCTGCGACCGTAGTGGTCTCTCGGCTCCAGACTGTATCACAGAACTGAAGAGAGAGAGTATGAGCTAGAATTCCTTGAAATGCATTTGATAGTTTGTGAATCATCACGTTAATCTTTGAACTGCTTTGAGCTCGTGAATATTTAGTTGGTGAATATTTCGTATACTGTGATCACGTCATTACGTGATCACAGTATACATAATATTCACCAACCAAAATTCACGAGCTCAAAGCAGTTCAGAGTTAGCAGTTAGTTTTCGTGTATCGTTGATTACCATTAGTAGTTTGGAAGGTGGCTGCTGCAGTGCTGGTGCAGTTTTGATATCTCCTTGATATGTAAATTAATTGAATTGATCAATTAATTGCCCCGCAACCACGCTCACCGCACGTCATATGTTTTTCTCAGCCTGCATGTGGCCCCAGTCCCCTCCCCTTCGCCTCTTTCCGACATCCCCTTCCCCCACCTACCCTATTGGCGGGTATTTCAAATTTTGGTGGAAACTTCGAATTTTACCGAGAATTTCGAACTGTGGTGGAAATTTTTTGTCCCAGAGCTGTCCTGACGTCACAGCCTACCCAACATCCAGGAATTGACGGGAAATTAAAAATAGCGGTAGTCTTTCTCGGACTCGAACCCTGGCCCTCCTGGATGGAAAGACCAAGTGCACCTGCAACACATGGATACTGCCCAGATACAGGAGAGCAAGGATAGGTTTAGTGTGTTTTACTCGTATTTATTATGGTTGGGAAACTGACGTAAAGATCTGTCCTAATTACGTAACTGGCAATGAAGATCGGGCCGAATTACACAACTATGTGCATAGCGCTATACAAGGACTGCCTGAATTCACAATATACTTCAAAAATTGACGATACCATATAACTTTCGTTATCCCGCCGGGAAAAAAAATTCATAGTACCACCCAAAACTAGCGACAGACGTACTCAAACTCTATACTTCACCTGCAAGCTAGCAGAAAAAAGGGTTTTTTTAGGGTGGGGAGGGGGGGGGGGGGGTGTACTAAGTTCAACTTACGAGATACTGGAATTGGACAGAGAGGAGTTTAGAAACTGTATTACCCGTAAGCATACAGCTGAGGACAGTATTTAACGTTGTTTGTTGTCAGATTTCGCTATAGATGCCTGTGCAAAAATCACCTTGCAGACCAGGTAATCGGAGCCATACACGCTACCAAACCTGATGGAAAAAATGCATTACTGTTCTAAGTAAACTTCGAAATTGTCATGAAGAAACCAGCACTCGTAATGAACAGGTCATACTGGGGAAAACTGTCGGCCCAAAAGACTGCAGTGGGTGCGGCAGTTGAACGTGCGTTCCCCTCGATAGGCGCTCATAAACTGCCGAAATTCAAGGCCCTCTTACCTCCACCCGCTCTCCACCCATCCACAGGCTTTTCTGCATCCCACAGCCCTTCAAGCATGCACGAGGTGGCCACGGTCATTGTCTGCCTTGATGCGACGCTCCTTCACCAACACAAAAGCATGTATAGTTAACCAAACAGTAGAAGATAAAAGGATTGCAGCACAAAGTGCAACTTGTTAATCTAAAATATAGCGTCATGACCACACCCCCACTAGCTGCACCCAATGGTTAGGGGGCACACCTGCATCGGTGACGTCATATAGACTAGGCGCCCCCCCCCCCCCCCCAAATGCCTCCAATAGGCGTGTTGTTCTGTGACGGGAAACACTTTTATTTATCTTCACACATCTCTTTCTTGCAATCTGTTAAACATATCTCTCGGGAAGGCTGGACACCTTTGGAAGAAGAACGAAATTCTGGAGAATAGTCCAGATGGGTTTTTCAAAAGTTGACTGCTTGGAAAACAAGTAGCCTTCCCACTAAAGCAACCGCAGAGCACAGCCTCTCACCGCAGTGTCTTTACTACAACGTGTCCTTGCGAGCACATTGCTGGCTGGTCAGCGTTGTTGACGCCAACAAAAGCTACACACTGTAGCGCAACTTTACGCTAGCACAGGAAAGTTTCAGTTAATGAAGAGACTAGGCCACAATTCTCAAACATGATTTACTTTATTACAATATAACTCTCTCAGCAAGTTTCATTCCTTGGTACTTATTAGAAAAAAGCACAGAGCATAAAAACATTACTCTAATTAAATACAGAAATCTCAAAAACAAATTCAAGCTGACAAGTAAATGACTTTATAGAGTTAACTTCTGCAATAGTTCAACACATGATTATTAAACAACATTAAACAAACTCATAGTTTTAAAATTAAGCCACCACTTCCGTAACTACAAATGCGTCAAGAGATATAGGTTATAATTAGAGGCAGGTTTAAACAGCTTTCCATTCGTTACACATGGCGGCGCGGCATTAGCCGAGCGGTCTGAGGCGCTGCAGTCGTGGACTGTGCGGCTGGTCCCGGCGGATGTTCGAGTCCTCCCTCGGGCATGGGTGTTTGTGTTTGTCCGTAGGAAAATTTAGGTTAAGTAGTGTGTAAGCTTAGGGACTGATGACCTTAGCAGTTAAGTCCTATAAGATTTCACACACATTTGAATATCGTTACACATAAACTGCCGCTCTTGGTACGAGCCCTTTTACTCTCCAACAATCTACAGGCCCAGCCCGCCCGTCTCCTCAGGCGTTTCGTTGAACACACGGGAGAGAACACCAAGTAACAAGACAAGCTTCCAAAACAAAGAAACTGTTGTGTACATAGTTCCGCGTAGTCAGCGCGTACACAACTTTCCCACTAGAGCGCGCCCTGCTAAGCACAACAGCGCAGGCGCAGCGCTCGTCCGTCTCCGCACTACGAGATGGCGCTGTCATAGAGACGGACCAAATTCTGCATCCGCCGATCCGCGTATTAATATGTAACGTAGCCAATGAGATTGTTGCAAACGTAGAACCTTTTCTCCTCGCGGATCACACTCGCGCAGTGATACCTGAACGCTCGAGGTATTATAACGTGTGTACATACCTCCGATTAGTTAGTCTGCATTAGTCTGTATTTGTCTGTACCAGTCTATAGTCAAGTTTCAGTCTGCACCTAATAAGATTACCATATTCCTGTACATAGCCATGAAGATAAATGTATAGACACTTTGTCAAGTATGAGAGATATTTGAGAATAAGATTAATGTACCAAGACCAAAGGAACTTCAGATTGTCAATTGTAAATAGCATCCAGAACCAAGTTAAGTTATTTTTATGCTTGTTATTATTTTAATAAATGTGAGTGAAAATTAATAAAGTTCTGTTTAAAGTTGGTCACCGTCAATCTGCTACTCTAAGCGTGCGAGTGGCATTTCTATCGTCTGACCTAACGGCTGAAGATAAACACGCCACGATAAGACCACGAGACATATTGCTGACACTCGCCTACTTCGTTAGAGCGACAAGTCAAATAATCTGATGGTGTGTGTATCGAAGGTCTTACAGTACGCACACCACAGAAACAGATGGTGTTAATTCAACAAACCTCAAAAACATGTTCATACGTGCTTCAGGGAATACAGGCCAGACAATAATGACAGTTAAAACTATGGCCTGGAATACGTCAAGCAACCAGTTGGTCCAGTAAATAAAATAAAAAAAATAATTTAACCACACTTGATAAAGCATCAAAACACGGGAATTTCACTACTAAGGAAATATTTCAGGACTGGCCGTTGGCAATACCCATAGCACGGTTTGAAGCAGCTGACGAGAATTTCGAATGATGCAACAACAGGCAGCAATACAGTAAATCACGTTGTTACCACAGTTCATGGGCAGAAAGGTTCCAATGCCGTCGTGAGCAGAAACAAGGCTGTCCACTTGGAGCCCCGTCAACCACTGAACGTCAGAATCACCAACGCCGGAACCAACAGTCTCATTTCCACGCGTTGCCAGCTAATACCGACACGCAGCGTGCTTCGAAACACAGTGCATGCGTGACTCACGCCTCCTACCGGCTCCGTGTTCTCTCTCTCTTCACGTGCCTCGCCTCAGGAGCGCGCTGTATAGGCAAACTTTACGCCAGACGGAATCGATAACCGCTAGGTCGATGTGGACACATCACACATACAGTAGAGTGAGACACTGGCATCCCTCAGAACAAAACAGTGATAAATGAGGGCTATCCTGACCACGGGTTGTGTGGCTAATGGCAGAGCCACGACCTGTCATGGAAGTCGGCCACCATGCCATTTAGAGCACTGGTCTGTAACATGTGTATTTAACATCAACACGTCTCCTATAATCAGTCATCTATTGAAGAAGGAAAACGCAATACCGATGATAATAAATGTCCTCTTTCTATGAAAATAGGCGCAGTCCATTATCTTTTAGCTTTATGAGCAAAATCGATATAGTTTTTACGTTCAAATGCAGAATACAATTCGCATCTCATTATTTTGCTACATCCAACGAAGTGCAATGTCGCCGATTACAGATAATCAGCGGAAACATGTTCCCCTGCGTAAAATCAGGAAAAAAACTTCCACTTTTTTTTTAGGAGAAAATTACCAATCACCGCAGAATGTCCTCCTTATTTTTAAACCGCCATCAGAATAAAGAAAAAGGGGGAATTTAAACTCCAAAGAAAAAACGTCTATATTAAGCAATTTCTTTCAGCTTGATGGACAAATCACACGCTCTGAGAGCGTCTCCTCTGTAAATAAACCGTCATGCATGAGCGTTTTACAAACATTTCAGACACGTCAAATAACATTACAAAATAAAGTGTTTCACGCCATTTGCTCATATATCAGAGAAAACAACACGACGCTGTAATTCAAGGGGACGTAGCTGTTTTGTACCAGCGGCATTCAAAAAGAAACTAACTGAAGGCATAATTACAGAAACCAGTACCTGTATGTTAGAAGTATTGACCCTGGCTGTTGAGACACATTTCCCACTGTGACACAAGGTGGTGTTTGGCTGTCGCATAAAATTTCCGGGCCAGCGATGTTAACCAGTTCCACACGTACAGCTGGAAGTCGTCGTCCAAGATGAGTCATTTTCCCCTCAGAGCCTTTTTAAGGGGACCAAAGACTCATTCCTTCTGATTCACTTCCTACAGCATCCCCAGCGTTACTCGCAAACCTTGACCACCCTTCGCCAAGCGATCAAATGAAAACGCCGAGGCAATCTCAACCGTCGGGTCATTCTCCTCCACGACATCGCAAAGCCTCATACGGCCGAGGCAGTCACGGCACTCCTGCAGAAATTCAAATGGGAGGTTGTCGGCAATCCTCCGTACAGTCCGGACCTCTCTCCCTGTGATTACGCCATTTTTGGTCCCTTTAAAAGGGCTCTGATGGGCTAACGATTCACCTCTGATGACGACGTCCAGCTGTACGTGCTGAACTGGTTACCATCGCAGCCCTGGGAATTTTATGAGACAGCCATTCACCGCCTTGTGTCACAGTCGGACAAATGACTCAACAGCCAGGGTCAATACTTCTAACATACAGGTACTGCTTTCTGTAATTAGGCCTCCGGCTCGTTTCTTTTTGTACACCTCTTGTACACTATGGCATGTCTAGTTTGGCCCGTGTGATGCTATATCACACCAGCGTTTACGAAACAAATCGTGAGACCCTCCTATAAGATTTTACCACGTGTCTCTCTTCTCTTACATCGAAACTAATTACGGTTTACAAGCATACATCTGACACTTTTGATGCATAACTTGTGGTGTCACCGCCAGACACCACACTTGCTAGGTGGTAGCTTAAATCGGCCGCGGTCCATTTAGTACATGTCGGAGCCGCGTGTCGCCACTGTGTGATCGCAGACCGAGCGCCACCACAAGGCAGGTCTCGAGATACGGAATAGCACTCGCCCCAGTTGTACGACGACTTTGCTAGCGACTACACTAACGAAGCCTTTCTCTCATTTGCCGAGAGACAGTTAGAATAGCCTTCAGCTAAGTCCATGGCTACGACCTAGCAAGGCGCCATTAGCCTTACATAGTTTGATAGTTATCGTATGAAATGTCTCATCAGGAACGTTGTAAACCATAGGACTATATAAAAGTTAAGTATTCCCAAAGCAACGTACTTTTCTTGCTACCATTCACTACTTATCCTGTTCCAGAATTCACGCCCGTCTGCGTTAGATAGCGTGCATTTCAGCCTCCTCTATCTACAAGGTGTTGGCACATTTACCAACACATCATTGGCGACGAGGGAAACGTGTTCTTTATAATTGCTAACATTTACTTGTGTCATGGCTTCACCAGATGTACTGTCCGAATTTTATTGCTTGCAGAATCAGCAGACGCAGGCGTTATTGGATGCCCTTGGACAGCTCGTCCAGGGTCAACGTGCCATTCAAACCGATGCGGCAGCCGCCACTTCACTGCTACCACAGCCACAACTAGCAGTTGCACCGCAGTTTCGCAATTTTGACGCGGCGCACGAGACTTGGACCGAGTGGTCACGCCAATTTGGATTTCATCTCGCCGCCTACGGAATTCAAGGTAACGAGCGGCAGCCTCACTTATTGTCTTGTGTCGGCGTGCAAACGTACCGTGTGATAGTGAAATTGTTTCCCCGACGCGACGTAGCAACTCTGTCCTACGAAGAAATTTTGTCGGCATTGGACGCCTATTTCAAAGAAACAGTTAATGTAGTTGCAAAGAGGTATACTTTCTTTCGTACAAAACGTACGGCCGGTCAAACTAATCGGGAGTGGGTTGCAACTTTGCAAGGTCTTACTAGGGATTGTGTGTTTGAATGTGACTGTGGCCTTCCTTATTCAGATACTATGGTGCGTGATGCAATTGCACAGAACGTTTCTGATGTTCGCATACGGGAACAGATATTGAAACTCGTCAATCCCTCCCTTCCACAAGTGATAGACATATTGGATAGGCAAGACACACTTGACTGTGCTCAGCCATCTTTTGAAACTTCGCCAGCAGTGTGTAACATTAACCGGGCCGCCGTGCGCACTGCGCGGCCCGGTAAACTGCCCTCGCGCACGTCTACGCAGCTGCCGCCACGCTCTAAACCAGGTGTGCCGCGCCAGCACACAAATGCAGTGAAATCATGCCCGCGGTGTACTACTAGACATTCGCGTGAAAATTGCCCGTCACGCCAAGCTATTTTCTTTTTCTGTAATAAGAAAGGACATTTTCAAAGTGTTTGCCAGAAAAAGCTCAGATCAGACAATCACAATCATTCCCGGCCTTTTGCTTCACGCCGGAATCGAACCAAGGACCCTCAGGCTCGTGAACCTTCGCCCATGGACATTCATGTAGTTAATTCCACTTCGTCCAATGCCACTTTCTCTAACAGTGACTGTGTTCATCCCACAAATACTGTGCGTCGACGTCGCCGGAAATCACGTCAATTAGCAAGTGATGCTGTGCCTGTATCAGTTCCAATTGCACAGTACAGTCGCTCTTGTCGTCAGCAGGACAATAAACTTTTTGTAGATTTGGACTTTAATGGCAAGGTCATACCATTCCAGCTCGATACCGGAGCTGCAGTTTCACAGCTCAATCACGACACGTACAAACAACTGGGCAAACCTCCGTTGCGTGCCGCAAATGTTCAGTTAAAAAGTTATTCAGGACAACCGATCCCTGTGTTAGGACAGTGCACTCTTCTTGCAACATACAAGGGACAAACAAAACTTGTGTCATTTTACGTTCTTCGTTCTTCTACTGCAGTGAACTTGTTTGGTTTAGATTTATTTCAGTTGTTTAACTTGTCTATAGTAAATCAGGTCCTATCAGTGAATCACACTGTGCCTTCCAACAGTGTTTCTCGTCTGTGTGAAGAATTTGCAGACATTTTTGCACCGGGCTTAGGTTGCGCTAAGAATTATGAAGCACATTTGGAACTGAAAGTAAACGCGCAACCGAAATTTTTCCGAGCTCGCAATGTTCCCCACGCATTGCGTGATGAGGTCGCAAGAACATTAAACGATTTAGAATCACAAGGTGTAATTGAACGTGTGGAAGCTTCTCTCTGGGCCTCACCCTTAGTAATTTTGCCAAAACCTTCCGGAAAACTGAGACTTTGTGTGGACTTCAAGGCAACAGTGAATCCACAACTCGTGATTGCAACTTTTCCCTTACCCTGCCCGGAAGATCTTTTTGATAAACTGTGCCCGGGTAAATACTTTTCCAAGTTGGACCTAGCTGATGCGTACTTGCAAATCCCAGTGGACGCCGAATCCCAGCGCTTCTTGGTGGTTAACACGCATCTTGGTTTGTACCGATTCACAAGACTGCCATTCGGGTGTGCATCCGCCCCTGCATTGTTTCAGCAATATTTACAAACTGTTTGTGCGTCGGTCCCTACTGCTGCGAACTATCTGGATGCTATTTTGATCTCCGGAAAGACAGCAGACGAACATTTAGCACACCTACGAACATTATTTCAGGTATTGCGCCAAAATGGTCTTCGCTTGCGGAAGGACAAATGTGTGTTTTTTGCTCGTGACTTACCATACCTGGGGCATGTCATCAATGCCCAAGGCATACATCCGAGTCCAGAGCACCTCCATGCCATACAAGAATTGCCTTCGCCACAGACTATGAAGCAGCTACAGAGTGTGTTGGGTAAAATTAACTATTATCATCGCTTTCTGCGCAATGCCTCTTCCATTTCGGCTCCGCTTCATAGCTTACGCCGTAAGGGTGTTCTGTTCGTCTGGACGACGGAATGCGAACGCGCCTTTCGCCAGTTGAAATCGGCGTTGCTTTCTAATACTTGCCTTACGCCATTCGATGCCCAGAAACCCCTTTTGTTGATGGTAGATGCATCGGATTTCGGGATCGGTGCTGTGCTTGCGCACAAAGTTGGCTCGCATGACCGCCATATTGCCTTTGCGTCAAAATTGCTCTCGTCTGCGCAAAGAAATTCTTCACAGATAGAGAAAGAAGCTTTGGCTCTCGTGTTTGGTGTTACTAAGTTCCATGATTTATTGTATGGTCGTCACTTTACCATCATCACAGACCACAAACCTTTGACGTCGCTTTTTCATCCGCACAAGCCTGTACCTCCGCGTACAGTGCAGAAATTCATTCGCTGGTCTATTTTCCTCTCGCAGTACCGCTACGATATCGTGTATCGGTCCACTGCTAAGCACGGCAACGCCGATGCGTTGTCCCGTTTGCCTGTTGCTGAGGATAAAGCATTCGATTCTTCCGAACTTGCTTGCATGTTCATTGATTCGGAAACCGATGAAGTGGTCGAATCGTTTCCGATTGATTTTCGTCATGTAGCTACAGCCACAGCTGCTGACCCGGTCCTTGCTACCGTTTTGCGTTTTGTTGCTACGCAATGGCCTTTGTCAAAGTCTCGGATCGAGGATCCGTTGGTTCGCCGATTTTTTGCTCACAAGGAGAGACTTTTTGTTCGACGTGGTGTTTTGTTGTTGCGTTCTGATAATGATCAGTCCAGAGTCGTGGTCCCACGTTCGTTACAGTCCTCTGTTTTACGGCTTCTTCACCAAGGACATTGGGGTATAGTGAGAGCGAAACAACTTGCTCGTCAGCACTGTACTTGGTTCGGAATCGATGCTGCGATTACGAATATGTGTTCTTCTTGCATGGCGTGTGCCGAACAACAATCCGCACCGCCGCGGAAAGTCTTTGCATGGCCAAAAGCCACTTCCCCTTGGCAACGCTTGCACATCGATTTTGCTGGTCCATTCTGGAATGCTCGATGGTTGGTTCTGGTAGATGCCTTCAGTAATTTTCCTTTTGTTGTCCGGATGTCTTCCACGACGTCCTCTGCCACCATCCAAGCGTTGTCTGCTATCTTTTGCATTGAAGGTCTTCCGCAGACTATTGTTTCCGACAATGGCCCACAATTCATGTCCGCAGGATTTCAGTCATTCTGCCAGGCCAATGGTATTCAACATCTGACATCCGCGCCGTTTTCGCCTCAGTCAAACGGTGCCGCTGAACGATTGGTCCGGACTTTCAAGTCACAGATGTTGAAGTTGAACGAGTCGCATTCTCGGGAGGACGCGTTGTTGCTCTTTTTGTCATCGTATCGCTCTCAGCCCCGAGATGGTCGCTCGCCGGCTGAGTTGCTTCACGGTCGTCCTCATCGAACCTTGATGTCTTTGTTGCATCCGCCGCATCAGGTTCCTGTGCAGCGGCAGACTCCTGCTTTTGCTCCAGGCGACGTTGTATTCTATCGCAACTATCGAGGTTCACGGCGTTGGCTCGCAGGGCGCATTCTTCGCTGCCTCGGCCGCGCGATGTATTTGGTTTTGGGGGCCTCTGGTGAGTTGCGTCGGCATCTCAATCAGCTGCGCCACTGTCGTCGCACGGGTTCTGCCGCTCCCCGTCTGCTTTCAGCGACGGTGCCGTCCGGTCAGCGCCCTGGGGACCCATCTACTGGCTCGCCTCATCCCCAGGTGTTACCGACGCTGCCTCCCATTTTGCCCCATGGCTACGCGCCGCCGCAGCCGCCGCCGCCGCCGCCGCCTGTTCTCCCGCCGGCGCCGCCCGCATTCGACGCTTCGCTGCAGCCGCCAAGCGCCTCCCTGGGTCGCGCGCCGCCGATCGCTTCCCGTGACCAGCTGTCCTCCGCCATGGAACTCTTGCCCGCTCCGGACCACATGACGTCATCGCGCGTCGGGTACCCCGACGCAATGGAGGTCGACCCTTCGGCCCCTCCTGTCTCTTTACGGGCGCATACACCGCCTTTTGACGTGCACCCTGGACTAGGTTTTCAGGCGTTTCCTAGCTCCCCTCGGACCGAATGGCCGGGTGCGGGTAGCATAGCCTCGCCTGTTGTTAGGCTCCCCACCTCATCGCATACGTCAACATGGGGTCCTCCCCACGGCGGGCGGAAGCCTTATAACACGACCGTTCGCCGATTTGCGGGGGAGGAATGTGGTGTCACCGCCAGACACCACACTTGCTAGGTGGTAGCTTAAATCGGCCGCGGTCCATTTAGTACATGTCGGAGCCGCGTGTCGCCACTGTGTGATCGCAGACCGAGCGCCACCACAAGGCAGGTCTCGAGATACGGAATAGCACTCGCCCCAGTTGTACGACGACTTTGCTAGCGACTACACTAACGAAGCCTTTCTCTCATTTGCCGAGAGACAGTTAGAATAGCCTTCAGCTAAGTCCATGGCTACGACCTAGCAAGGCGCCATTAGCCTTACATAGTTTGATAGTTATCGTATGAAATGTCTCATCAGGAACGTTGTAAACCAAAGGACTATATAAAAGTTAAGTATTCCCAAAGCAACGTACTTTTCTTGCTACCATTCACTACTTATCCTGTTCCAGAATTCACGCCCGTCTGCGTTAGATAGCGTGCATTTCGGCCTCCTCTATCTACAAGGTGTTGGCACATTTACCAACACATCATAATTCACCTCTACTGAAATGTCTGTAAAGTTTGTATCATACAGAAACAGATCCTCGCGTTCTAGTTATGTAAGCAATTTGATCATCACAGCCTTTTTCATGCAATCTACTCACATGTCGGAAAAAACACTATTATTTCTAGGTCTCACAACGAGCTGTAATTCATGTGGTGTAAACATTATAATTAGAGGTTATGAAGTATGAAATAACACAGAACGTGCGGTAACACCTATTTTTTAAACACACAATCGAGACGATGATAATAAAAACAATCATGACTTCACGAGAATAGATACAACCGATACCTATCAGTTTTATGAGAAAAATCGGTGTAGTTTTAAGAGTACTATACGCATACAAACTTTAACCTGATACAGCACTCCTTCTAATATAACCTCCTATCAGATTTTGCCACGTATCTCTCTTCCGCTTTATCGAAAAACAATAATATTACCGTTTGTCTGTTGTCCTAAAGCATATTACATACACACACATCGCTCCATTGGAGCTGGAGGCCAGTGTTCGAAGTCGTTTGCACAGATCTGCATAAAGTTTTGTTGTATGTTCTGGAGGAAGACCATATCCAACAGACAATCAATCACACGAGAGGGTTCTTATATTGTTCCTTCGTAGGCATTTTAATACATGCCGGCCGGAGTGGCCGAGCGGTTCTGGGCGCTACAGTCTGGAACCGCGCGACCGATACGGTCGCAGGTTCGAATCCTGCCTCGGGCATGGATGTGTGTGATGTCCTTAGGTTAGTTAGGTTTAAGTAGTTCTAAGTTCTAGGGGACTTATGACCTCAGCAGTTAAGTCCCATAGTGCTCAGAGCCATTTGAACCATTTTTTTAATACATTGTTTTTTCGGCTGTGACACATCAAAGCAGTGTACACCGTCATACACTTTGTTTTTTCTACCATGACTTCGAGGTCCGTGTCAGCTGCTGCTAAACCGACACTAGCATGTGTCGATCCTTTGGCTCTTACAGAAAGCTGAACATCGCATGGTGCAAGCTATACAGCTCCCACAACACACAGTTTGGTAGAAGTAAAACACAGAGGCAATGTTTCTCATTGACAAAAATATGGAAGACATTGCAACAAATGCAAATAGGAAGAGTTTGTGGTATTAAACTTCCTGACAGATTAAAACTGTGTGCCGGACCGAGACTCGAACTCGGGACCGTTGCCTTTCGCGAGCAAGTGCTCTACCTCTACATTTAATCCAATGCTCCACAGTGACAAGTAGCAGATATCCAGTGTTACGCCAAGGCTCCTCCACCTCAACCAAGTGATATCAGTCGGTCAACAGCGTACCAGTGGATGCACAGGATGGGACGGCACCGTTGATATCGGACGATTCAATGTAACAAACACCGCAGTTGATAGCGAGATCAGTTTTAGCAATTTTACCTGTTGCTCCCTAATTTCAAAGCTAGTCAGTGACACGATAGAATGCTTCCCAATTTCTGAATAATCGCTAAATCACCACTCCACTACTTTGCAAGTATCATATACTAGATTACGAATGCAGATAGATGATTGATCAGTACATCAATTCGGTCATAAACAAAGAAGTATAACAGAGAACGTCCTCTATAGATGCAAAGAGGTTATCTACATATTTCCAGCGCATTGATCATAGTGCAGAATTTACGATTACGACTGTCTATTTTTCCTTGTGGTCACAGAGTATTGTCGCATTTGTAGTATAAAGTCGAAGATTGACAGATCCCTCCCACATTGTCCTTTACCAATCCTTCGCGCAACACCAATCTTACCCACGGCACCCATCCAAAAGCACAAGATCTCCCCAGATGCGGGCGTGACAAGGAGGGAGCACCTAATATCTGTGTGTAGTAGACATGAGAGTGTTGCGTTGGTATGACAGACAATTAAGAAGAAACGTGTGGTTTATTCATGATGGAGCTCCAGACGGATGGAGTTGAAACATTTCACATAGATCAATCGTACAATCAGTTCTGAAGCATTATTCCTCTTTCCGGAGTCAGTAACAGGACGGTACCAGCATGAGAGAAATGATTGCAGAGCATAAACATGCACTCCAATGATTACACTTTTCTGCACCTAAAAATGCTATATTGTCAAAGCCATACGGTCGTGCGGAATGCAACGCTCTTAATACTTTAATGCAAGATATATTTTCACATCAGGCATACGACTACTCCGCGAGTTTCCTACACCAATCACTAAAGTGACAAACTTTAAAATGATAAAACGTCTTCCCTCTACATTATTCTGGTGTCGTAGGAAGACATCATTAGTGTATATCCACCGCTCGAGCTACTCATAAACCAATAAACCAACTAGAACGAAGTCTCGAGACTATTGTTCTGTCTTTTAGGAAATTAATGGACTTTATACATCTTCGTAAGACTGAAACGTATTTACCCTCAATCACACTTCCCTTGTCAGTGGTGCATGTCATTAGTAGAATTTTGATGGATGCGGCAATGTCCCACAAGGAAACAGTGCGAAGAAAAACCGACTTGAATATTTTCGATAGCTGATACGTTGAGGTGCCACACACATACTGCTGCAGGAAAATACACACGAAGAAGCAGCAGCTTTTTATGAGGGAATAAGCTCCACCACCAGTAGACAAAGGAGGTGTAACAGTCTTCTTGCTGTTTACAGTAGCATCACCACTGCTCTGGTAGTATTCCTCTTGCACGAAGCAGTCCTGGTCTGATGCACAGCAATTTCATCATAACACCACATCTCTCGAGTATATCCCTCTCACACTGTTGAAGGTGACGTAAGTGACATCGGTTCATTCTCCTACAAGACACGTTATGGAATGGCTTAAGTCTGATAATTCTTCTCCTTAATATTTAAGGAATAACATTGTTTGTGATAACCAGCCATATTCCGGGAATATCTATATTTGACTGCATGTGGGAGAACACAGTTAGGGATCGGGATGCATATGTTTTGCCTGCTTCAGATGGTGCCTCTGTGTAATTCTTATGTCGTCTTTGTTGGAAAATGTGTTACGAAAACCCATGTGGTTTACAGGGGCAGGGGAGGGTTAGAAGTGAATGCAGCCAGAGCATAATTTCTAAGCTTTCCTCGGTGTTCAGTGACCGGGTCACCCCCCCCCCTCCCCAAACCCACTTCAAATCTCTGCAATTCGTGGTACGATTTCTCTAATTTTATGTATTCTCAGTTAATTTAAGTATTTTACAGTTTTTGGCAGTTTTGTATATTTCATTGTAATCCCCCCAATTTTAAATATTTCCCATCAACATGTCGTAGTTATACCAGGTTTTCGTCGAGTTTCATCGATTTTTTAACATATTTTGATGTTTTTCGCTAGATAAATGGTCACATTGCTGGCATTCCTACGCACTGTTTGATTTTATAAGACGATATTTGCGTGTCCTATACACCTGCCTTCTAAAAAATCCTAAGGATTCCCCTCTTTCCTATAATCTACAAGCGTCCATTTTGGACAGGACAGTCATGAAAAGTGTAGTAACACTCGCGTCATACCAACATGAGACCCAGGGAGCGGTGCAGACTGGAAACTCGCAGTCTGGAAACAAATCAGTGTAGTGCTACGGCACATCAGAGGGCTGGTCTGCAGACTCACGTAGTGACGCACTCGATGTAAACTCAAAGTATGATACAGTTCTACAGGTTCATATGACTTCCACTCTACCGTGTAGGGATCTGCAACAGGGAGTTGCGTACAAAGCTTATTTCTGTTGGTGCTCTGATATTCTTTTTTCCCCCACAAGTATATGGTTTTATTGCTTACCAGATGAGCTTCGCTACTTTTGTTTACACCGTCCAACTCTAAAAAATGGTTCAAATGGCTCTGAGCACTATGGGATTTAACTGCTGAGGTCATCAGTCCCCTAGAACTTAGAACTACTTAAACCTAACTAACCTAAGGGTAAGACACACTGAAAGGGTACAGTACCGCCCGACATTGAAAATAGGTACAACATACTTCATTATTCTTGTCAGAACAACACATTTTTTGTAAAAATAACTCAATTTCAATTAATACAGCGAAGCCAGATACCAGTGTGGGAAAGAAAGACAATTTATTTATTTAATTGATCACATGTGCACTCCCACAAAATAAATCCCTACATCCAGTTTGGTGAGATCTGTGAAATGAATGAATGTATGGTCGTCTGCTAACCGCAGTTAGTGAATGTGAATATATGATCATCTTTGAGACGACCCTTTGGTCACCTTTGGTATAACCAAAGAGATAAAATTTACCGGAGCTTTGAGCGCCTGAAATGTGGCTGACCAATACGGCAGAGTGCAAGGTGCTCCTCCACTTCGGCAGAGGTGCGAGAGGACCTGAAGAACGGCCATGTTCAGCACTCTGCCGCTGGATCTAGTGTCTGTAAGACCTGTCTTAGGCGTGCTCTGTAAGGACAAAAGAGTGGAGACATGGTATGCACGTGAAATACTTAAGAGTAGTTTAGAATAATAATTTCTCTATTTCAGGAACTTTCGTGGGGAGAATTAAATGTCAGGCAGGTAATATTAATGGGATCGTAGTAATGTTCGGAAGTGACAAACTGTCACAATGAAACCACGTGTAGCAATAAGTTGAGATACTTCCGAGTGCTTAAGTTAAGCTGAATTACTAGCGTGTGTACTATAAGTTGGAAATATTTAAGAAATGGCGTGTGCAGGACTTGAAATTAGAGACGAGTACTTCCACGTGGTGAGTACTGTGTGAGTCTCAATCTGTGTATGAGACAAAGGATAAAGAGAAGTACTCGTCCATGGTATCAGTTGAGGACCCACATGTGTGATGAATATGTTCTTAATATTACTTTGCGTGCTATGCTTCCGTGTGACGCTTGATTCAAACTATAATACTCTGAGAGAGAAGCAAGGTGAGTCAGCCGTCCATCCAGCAACGCCACTTGGCTTGCATTGCACAGGAATACGTGCATATATCGTCCAGAGTTCGTAGTAGGAAAGAAAAGTTACGAAGTGGGGCAGTGTCGTGTGAAACTGGGATTAATTTTATTTGAAGTGGGAAAGCTTATGGTTATGGGATTATAGTGTTGTGAATATTCCTTGTTTTGTATTGTATGTTGCCAGTGGGATGTATTTCATGATATTTAAGTATGTGTGGTTTGCATGGGAGAGTAGCAAGGTAGTTTCAGAGGTAGTGGGTTATGTATGCATGTTCCTTTTGTACCGCTCGGTCTGGAGGAAAGTTTCGTGATGATGGTTGTGAGAATCGAAATGTGAGATATAGAAAAAGATCCGCCATCCTATCCAGAAAGTGCACTGTAGCATTAAATAATTACCAGACCATAAGATAGAGAATCACCAATGTAAAGCCATGCCCACTGGGCGGAATTTCTCATGTGTTATTGATGTAGGTTACAGAATTTGTGTGTTTAGGTTATAGAATTTATCGGAATAAATAAGATAGTGAAAAGAAAAAGATTGGTGGCCTTTTCCTTCGAATAGTGTGTTGCCATGATACCCAGAATTTATAATGTGTGCGCCATTCATATGCAGTGCGATGGCCACGTGTTGATCAAAGCCGTTGAATAAGAACGAAAATGTGGTATTGCCAGTGCGTAGTGAACAGTCAGAGTTGTGTAAATTACTAATAGTCAGATGCGTGTTTCCGTTGCGCAATATCCAAGCAGGAGAATAACTTTTAACTTAATTGTGAGTACTAGAGTTCATGTTACATGATAACAAAAAAATGAATCCACTCGCTTGGCAGACCACTCATCTTGCAGGCCTGACTGCTTGATGCCACAGTATGAGCAAGGCATGCGGGTGCCTCTCAACACATCCATGCCCGAGGCAGGATTCGAACCTGCGACCGTAGCGGTCGCGCGCCTCCAGATTGTAGCGTCGAGAGCCGCTCGGCCACTCCGGCCGGCGTCCAACTCTGACACACCCCGAAAACCACGTTAGGTCATCTACAAACGATACATTTCTTGTATTTTTAATTCCAGTAATAATTTACTCGTTAGCTGACAGTGTGTCGACTGCACTTGGCGTTCTGGACGGTGAGAATTTCCACTCCCCGTAACTACAGAGTGCGCACCCGTGGCAGCGAAATTTGTAGACGAACAGTTAGCAAGTTAAGCATTCGTATCGTATCCGCCCATCGCTGGCAGCTGTACACATATACATATAGAGACTATGCAGACGTATTAGCAATCGCGAAGTCTCGATTTCAACCGCTTGTACATTATTTTCGACAGAGCTGTAGCCCCGTAAATAGCGAAAATCTCTTCACAAAGCTATTCTGTAGGGGATGTAAGCACATTGAAGCATCCTGCTGAAGAGCATAACGTCTTCGATGCATGTCATATTACCGATTTTCCGTAACAATATTGTTTAGATTTTCCAGTAATAACAACAAACCATGGCGTCCTGCTGCGCCTATGACGCCTCCTTATATACTCTTATAGGTCTACGATGGCGGCATATAATCATCCCCGTTCCGCTATTTAGTGTGCTAGGTGTCCGTCAGATGGAGGGAGACAGCCCTTCGTGAGTATTATTGTTATCTACGGTACAGAACTACACGTTAGCCGGATGGTATAGTACTGTGCTGGAATGTATTGTACATATGCAATGTATGTACGTCTGTGTCCGTAGGTGTGTTGCGTATGGCTCCAATAAACCCGGCCCAGTCCTCCTGCTGGCGTATCCGTAATGCGCTACGTGCGTTCAGATCAGTAAACGATGGAAGTGGAAAGTGGTTAGTCTGTAGGTGGTCCTGAATAAGCAACACCGTCTGTGTGTGCAGGGAAACACTGAGCCAATGGAACGCCACCTAAAATAACTACCAGACCGAGTTCTCGCAATGTCTGGAGGCGTAGAGTGTGCGAAACAACAGGTCACGCTCCGTCGCGTGCTTAGAGCGTGAGACCAGAGAGCGTGCAGGGAGCTGTCACGCGACGCCGGACAGCACGCGGAGGCTGAGTGACTCGTGGCGTCTCGTCGCTGTGGCTGGTCGGTGGGTGGGAGGCGGCGTGGCCCAGGCAGGCAGCAGGCAGCAGGCGCCGCCGCCCGCGGCAGGGTAGGCTGGGCCGCCGTGCTGTGCTGTGCTGTGCTGCGGGCTCTGCCCCAACTGTGCGGCCGCGGGCGGCGGCGGCGGCGGCGGCCGTCACGGCGTCCCCACACCTCACGTGTGAGGGCAGCCCTGTGTTACTCTGCAGTTTACAGCAAACTGCGGTTATAGAGCGATCAAAGAGCAACAGACAGGTGATGTTCTGTATGACGGAACTGTCATGGCCAACCGAACCGTAAGAACGGTTTCAGGAACAACGCCAAGGGAACGTGCAACGACTAGGCAAGGTTCAGGGAAAACATCTTTCACCCTTTCGTTTACACTTCTTATTCAAACAAGACCCAAAAGTTTTAATAAGGAAACATCTCTATTGTTTTAAGAAATATAATGAAAAAGCTTAAATGACTTAAATAAGAAACATGTAGCTTGAACTACAGACCTACTCAAGCAGAGACAAAGTTTTACAATTACCCAAATCTTAGAAGAAATGTCAGCCATTAAGAAAAGAAAAACAATTTAAGAGACTCCGCCAAAATGTCTTTCTACTCTACTTTAAGATATTAAACTCCCAAAGGGTCCAGAAAATTCAGCAAATCTTACGTTTTTCTCTCAGTTAAACAAACAAAAGCAATTGTTTTAAACGTATTAACCATTTAGAAAAGCAACCATTTAAGAGACACCCCCAAAATGTGCTTTCAAGGCAGGTCTCCAGTTACGTATAACTGCTTTAAAATATATAACTCTCAGTGATTCCACCGTACTTAATAAAATCCTACAACTTCTTTCAGTTCAGAAGGCAACAGGAAAATTCTTAACATACTATTCACTTAAGAAGAAGCAACCATTTGAGTAACGCTCCCAAAATGTGCTTTGAACTCAGTTTCGCAAATCCATACAAACTGACTTATGCAACTCTTGATTCAGTGAACCGTTTGGAGAACCATTGTCCCACGGTTGTCACAGTCCGGGAATCCTTCCACCCTATCAGACTGGCGTCGTTTTCTGCAAGACGTGGCCCTCACACTGGCAAAACTAGAACACCCTGAGGCGTGTGTCAGTGGTCTTCCCCCCACCACTCACCCAGGAGCAGTTTCAATAACTGCAGAGTGCTAAATAGCACCGCGCCTTGTTGATACCACACTCAATACGCAAGCACCGAGATAACAGGGGCTCAAAAGACAACGGACAGACAAAAAGGCCCCCAATCCCCGCACGGCTGTATCGAACCAAAACACAGGAGAGGTGTTACAGATTCCGAACAACTCAAAGGTGTGGCGAACAGACGGAAAGGTTAAACAAAATAGCCGCCCAACTTAGGTCAACCCTGATGAACTCAGCAACTTGCACAGTTCAAGGGTGGGGTTTAAGATTACACACGTATTGCGTCGAAGCTGTCAGCAATATATAGATTAGAAAACCGGGTAGGCCTTCACATTACTTTAATAAATCTGAGACAACTGCCACCGAGGCGACACTATCCAGGCTCATTATTTTCGAAATTCATGTCAGTCAGGGCTTCCCAATTTGTGGTCCGCGGACCCCTTAGGGGGTCCACCGGCTCTTTCTAGGGGGTCCGCGGACACCTTTCACCAAATCGTGTAAAATAACGAGTAAAATTATTGAATAAAAATGTGAAAATCAAATTCATCACTACTTTTTTTTTCGTGTGAAAAACATGTGTACTTTTACTTAAGGTCGTATTCCCAAGCAGCCTTTGCGGTTCCTAAGTGAGAACGCATACACCCTTTAGTGCCAGAGACTGCGGCTTCTCTGATCGACTGTTTCGCAACAATACAGGGGTCGTTTGTGCGCCGGCTCACGGCGCTAGATGCGCTGAAACCTTTCACGAATGTGCGGAGCGAGCTTTGTCGACCAATCACAGCGTTCGTTGGTACATATGCGGCCCCAGGCATCAATAAATGCTAAACGTGCTTTGTCAGTGCACTACCTATTTCATAAGTCGATTTTTGACCAATCTATTACTTCTAACATGGATCGGTGGCTGAAGTCAGGATCATTGAAGAAGGGTGTAGTTTCTCCATCGCCTTCACAACAAGGGAAGTTTCCAGTTGAAATGAATGAGGAGGGAGGACGACCAAAGGAAGAACAATCACAAGAAGCTCCACAGCCGGATTTATTATGTGAAAACGCTGCAAGTACTCCATTGGTTGCAATATCTTGTGGAAGTGGAATAACCAAGAAGCGTAAGTACAACGAAAGCTATTTAGAAATGGGCTTTATGGAGACAAAGAAGGGTAAAGCTCAGTGTGTAATTCGTGCGTGAGTCCTTCCGAATAGTTCAGTGGTTCCAGTTAAAGAGCACCGTCATTTTGAAGGTACTCACCCGGATTTCCAGGCTAAACACATCTATTTTTTCAAAATGAAGAGTGCTGAACTAACTGCTTCTCAGCATTGCACGAAAACTCATGAAAAAACAATTAATGAAAATTCATTGAAAGCTTCTCTCTTGGTTAGTTATCGAGTGGCAAAAACAGGCAAAGCTCATACCATTGCAGAAAATCTCGTAAAGCTGTGTGTTAATGATATTAATTCTTGCATTTTAGACGAAAAGGCAGTAAAACTTGTATCTTCGGTGCCATTATCAAACAATACTGTCAAGAGACGCATTGTTGACATGTCAAATGGCTCTGAGCACTATGCGACTTAACTTCGGGGGGTCATCAGTCGCCTAGAACTTAGAACTACTTAAACCTAATTAACCTAAGGATATCACACACATCCATGCCCGAGGCAGGATTCGAACCTGCGACCGTAGCGGTCGCTCGGCTCCAGACTGTAGCACCTAGAACCGCACGGCCACTGCAGCCGGCTGTTGACATGTCAAATGATGTGAAAGACACTCTTGTTTCTCGCATCCAACATAGTTCATTTTCTCTGCAGATAGATGAATCCACTGATGTTGCAGGATTAGCGATTTTATTGGCTTTTGTCCGTTATGAATATTCTGGATGATTTGAGGAGGACCTCTTATTGTGAAGACCACTACCTGCCAACACAACAGGTGATGAAATATTCCGTCTATTGGGTGATTTTTTAAGCTCTGACTGGTTCTACAGTCGGTGCAATAACGAAAATAAAAGAAAACGCCAAGAATTGCAAAAGTAGTCATTGTGTTCTCCACAGATACACTTTAACTACGAATCAAATGCCTGTTTCGTTCAAGAAAGTTTTAGACGAATCAATTCAAATCATTAACTACATAAAAACAAGGCCGTTGAAGTCAAGACTTTTCACAGTACTGTGTGAAGATATGGGAAGCCGTCATCGTTCCCTGCTTCTCCACACAGAAGTGAGGTGGCTCTCACGTGGGAATGCACTCTCTCGGTTGTACGAATTAAGAGTGGAAGTCTTAGCTTTCCTTTTGGAGCATAACACCAAATTAGCAGACCTTATTAATGACGAAAACTGGCAGTGTATACGTGCCTATTTGTCAGATATTTTCTCCAAAATGAACGGAATGAATATTTCACTCCAAGGACAAAGTGAAACAAAGGTCACTGCTATCGACAAAGTTCGAGCATTCAGGAGGAAAATCAATTTTTGAGCAGAGAGTGTCGAGGAGGGGGAGGTCGAGTGTTTTCCTCTTCTCAAGGAGTTTTTGAAAAACAAAACATTGGCGCTTGGGAAGAATTTGTTTCATCAAATCCTGGAACATTTTCGAAGCTTGATGTCATTGTTGGAGCATTATTTCCCAACAGCTGAAGATGAGAAGCCGCAGAAATACGAGTGGGTGGTCAAACTCATTCATTGTGTCCATAAAGCCGAACATTTTATCATCAAATGAATATGAGTTGTTGTAAAAAATTGCCACAGACCCTATCTTGAAATCAAGTTTTTACATTCACGGTTACTCACACTTTTGGATCCGTTTGAATAACAAGAAATACTACCTCCTTGTTGAAAAGGCAAAACGTGTACTTCTTCCGTTTGCCACAACATACATATGTGAATCTGGATTCTCGATCTATGCTGCCCGCAAAACTAAGTACCGAAGCTGTCTAGATGTGGAACCAGACATCCATCTCCAGTTATCAAGAACTGAACCCAACTTTTCGAAATTGTGTCAGTAGAAGCACCCTCATTCCTACAGACTCATCTATAGTAAAGAAGAAAACATTTTTCTTCGTAGATGCAGAGTGAACGTACCTGAACTATAGCTCTGTAGGAACTTTGTTTATGTCTTCTATCATTTACAAAATAATTATTAATTGAATTCCGTTGGCATTGATATATTTGTTACGAAAATTAAAATGATCTGTAAAGCTAATTTCTTTTGTTTATAACATATTCCGTCCTCTCAGTTAAAAATATGGCCTGCCTATATTTCAATTACCATTACTTGCTATTACTCTGACACTATATTGTGGCAATTGGCTGCAAGCGTAAACAAATGAGGACTTTTCACGTGCCACCGTGTAAAAGATAAACCTCCTCTGCCAGAATTGTTTCCTTCGAGAAAAAAAGTCTTACGTTCTGTGAAATGCTTTGTATTCTTATATAGAAATAAAAGAGTCTGTTTGTTTGTTTTCCTAATTTGTTTACAGCCGAGGCTGACTGCCACGATATAGTGTCCGAGTAATAGTTGGAGTTGTCAGCTGTGGCTAAACTGTTGCCATGCCACCTGTCAGTTGCCAGTTACCAACTGACAGGACACTGTTGATAAGCCGCCCGCTACCTGCCGGCTATGGCTGACAGCTGCCGTTCAGTAGATACGCAAAGACGTAAAAATAACTAGACTTTCCGAGATATTTACATGGGCACGAAAATCGATTCTGGAACTGGAAAATGGCTTTATAAAAGCAATTTCCAGAATCGATTTTGAAGTGTTTACCTGACCAATCAAAAGCGGAACTGGGACATCGGCTTACGAAATCCGGTTTTGGAAACGCATGTAAACTGGGTGAATGTATTCCCACACATTACACAACAGATGTCACAATAGTCCTATAAAGGCAATTCCTTGGCCTCTTTTCTTTCATGATGTGTTTGTATCCCGAATCATGGGTCTGCCTCTATTCTTCACAGCCACGCGGAATGGCCGCGCAGTTCAAATGGCTCTGAGCAAAAGGCCGCGCAGTCTAAGGCGCCATGTCGTCGTGGATTGCGCGGCCGCTCCCGCCGGAGGTTCGAGTCCTCCCTCGGGCGTGTGTGTGTGTGTGTGTGTGTGTGTGTGTGTGTGTGTGTGTGTGTGTGTGTATTGTCCTTAGCGAAAGTTGAACTTAGGTTAATAGTGTGTAAGTCTAGGGATTGATGACCTCAGCAGTTAAGTCCCATAGACTTTACATTTTTCTTCGGATTGAACATTTTTCTTCGGATTTCAGGAAAAACCATACACACACACACACACACACACGCGACTGTTACGAAATATGCATGCTCCTTACACAACAGTAGCCAAACAGTGGAAGTGAACAGACCACAAGTGGCAGCTTGTCAACAGCGAACAATTTGGACCTGACGTTGATTGCTCTTGGAGGAAGGTAGCTCCAACGTGTGAAATGTCACTTACCAAGTAATTTTAATTAGGCTATAGTGTGTTGAACAAAGGGAGTAAATCCACTAGTAAGTGTCTGGATACAGTGGGAATGCAAATTGGATCGTTAATTTCAAGTTGTTTTCATTCATCTCTAAACCAAAGACTATTGATACTTCGGGAAGGAGGGGGGTCATTGGGAACATGGCACTTGCATTAAGAAGCTTTCAGTTCCCATGGGTTTCGCTCTGAAATTTAAAGTTACTGTGCTCTTGACTGACTAGCGGTCCGCCATGGATTTTCGACTGAAGAAGGGGTCCGCCAGCTGAAAAGGTTGGGAAGCCCTGAGCTAAGTCATCAGTCAGACTTTTGTTATCAGGATCAAAATTTCTGTCCAGGGTCACAGCACCATAGCCACTTCGCCAAATAATAGAAGAGGGGACGACCAGGGGACGACGAACCGCTTCATTCGAACGCAGACACTTGTGCACTTCCAGCTAACCCGTGGGGCCTCCTCCTGTCCCTTCTGGCGGGCACGTCCTAACTCGCGCTGCCACTCCCATCTGGCCCCAGCCATTCCACTAGCCTCCTTGGATGGATCACTCCACCCATCATACTGCCCAGCACACCCTCCGTAAGCCACAGTCACTGAAACTGTCGTCGCGAGGCCAGCGTCCCCACCACAACAAGACATCTCGGAAACAAAGGGCAGACAGACCCTGGGAATTCAAAGGAAGCTGAGCTGCACGGCTTAACCTCGCCCACCAAACCGAAAGAAACTCCGTCCCATTTCTGATGTGATGAGTATTCAGGGAGGCGTCTAGTTCTTTTGAATCTCAGAAAAGTGAACCCTGCACAGCGTACCCGACTCACAAGCAAGATGAGCGGACCCAATACTCAGACGGTCTGGAACTCAAAACCTGGGTTACAGGCTTACTAGAATACACCTTCCCCCCTTTCTGATTAACATTGTAGCAGTGCACAAAAACACGATCACCAACCTTACCCCTAAGTTCCCGATTATAGCGATCGGCCAAACTCTGACGGGTCCAATGAATGATTCGACGCATCTTCATCCACTTCTCCTGCAGAACCTTACCATCAATACGTTCCAGTAGCGAATCGGCAACTATCCACTAGTTGGCCAGTGGTGAATTAAGTTTGTATCCCAACACTAGGGAATCAGGGGCTGAATTAAAGGCAAAATTTAGCCATCCCACGCAGCGGTTCAATTTATTCTGCGAATCACTACGGAAGACAGTAATAGCCCCTTTAAAATTTCGGTTAACATGTTCCACAAAAGATGGTTGAGGATAATAGGAGGTAGTTGTGATATGATGGATAGCGTGCTCAAAACAATATTCCTAAACCCCTTGAATTTAAAAGCCTGGGCATTATCGCTGATTAAATACCTCGGCAGACCATAGACGGAAATTATCCCCGACAGATGTCCAATAATAAGAAGGGCCTAACCCCGCGAGTGGGGATTAGCTAACGGAAGCGCGAGAAGGCGTCCATCACCACGAGTACATACCAGTCACCACAGCGAGTATGTGGCAAAGCACCAATATAATCCATGGTATGAGCTTCCCTAGTAGATTGCGGAAGATATTTACTGGGACTAGAATTTCGTTTCACTTTTGACTTTTGTAGCCTTCATACTCACTCATCATCTGCTGGACACCCTTGTATAAAAGTGGCCAAGACACATGGAACTTAGTATTAACGATAGTTTTTTGGACACCTAGATGCCCTCAAACCACCATATGATGAAAGTACCGGAACACAGGTTGGACGAACTGACAGGGCAGACAGATCTGGAAATCACCTGACCACACTCCACAACAACAAACCATTTCTTTTGCATGAGATAACTGGCCATCTGTTCCCCATTCAGTAATTTACTCTTGATGGTTTTAGTCGTAGGATCACTGTCCTGTCCTTGTCTGAGGCTCTAGAAAGTTCTGGGACTTCGGACACAGTCCTCCAGGCCGGAATACTTCTCCAACTGCTGAACCGCAAGCTCAAACATCCGACTCAAGGCGCCGGCCACCTGTTCCAGGGATATGCTTCACCTTAACTTGGAAGACCGAAATTCGAACAGCCCAGCAAACTACACTATCCGTCTTACGTCGGCGTGGCAACACCCAGCTGAGGGTTTGGTTACAGTTTCAAGTAAAAATTCGCGGTGCTCAAGGTAAAACACAAAATTTTCTAAAGCGAAAAGAACCGCTAGCGCGTCCCATTCCGACAGAATACCTAAGGTGTGATTGGGACAAGCTTCTAGAAGCGTAGGGCACCAGTCTACGTTCTCCTTCTTGTTCTTGGAGGAGGACGGCCGCTATCCCGCAGTTTGGCTCACAAAGGGCAAGTTGAAGTTTGGGATAGCAGGACTGACGGGTTACTAACAAGGAGATCTTTCCTGCGTAATTCATTAGGAAGGGCGGCCAATTGTGCAAAGTTAGACACATATTTGTAGAAATAGTTGGCCATCCCAATGAATCTGGCGATCTCCTTTTTGTTAAAAGGAGGTGGAAATTTTCGCAGATCCTTCATACACTTCTGATCTATCCTGACTCTATAGGGAGAGACTAAATGGCCTATAAAAGAAAGCTGATGACGGACCAAGGTAACTTTAGGTTTCACGGTCAAATCTGTCTCACTAAACCTCTCTAACACTGCTTCAAAATGCCACAAGTGTTCCTCAGAAGTGGGGCTACAGATAACAACATCTTCCAAATGATTGTATTCACACTTAAATTTTGAGACACCGAGCACCCGAGCACCTTGATAAATCAGCCGCTCCAGTCGACAGACGGAACGGAACTTCGAAAATTCGTCGAGAGTCCAATCAGTACAGATGGCGGCAATGTGGTTGGAATCCTCTGACAGCGGAATTTTGTAATAGGCTTGGTTCAAATCGCGAACTGTTAAAATTCTTTGCTGCAGATAACCATGTGAAACAATGATGAATATCAGGTGAAGGAACAGATTCAAAGATAATCTTTTCGTTCACCAACCTGTAATCAACTACGGGTCGCAATTCCTCCATACTACAATTAGGAACCAAGGACAATGGTATAAAACATGGGGAGGGAGATCTTATGACCCCTTCACGCAGCATACTGCCGATCAGGACACACAGGCTCTTCAGCTTTGGCTGGGGGGGGGGGGGCAGGGGTAAGGGGTAACCTGTAGGGAGATTGACACCGGACTCTAGTCAGCCAACTGGATTTTGCACTGCATCTTGTTCGTCACGCGAAGCCTATTGGTGAGGATTTTGGGAAACTTATCGAGCACCCACGATAATTGATCATTTTGTCGTGGCTCCAAATCACTCAGTTTGCGAGATGCCGGAGCTAGCAGTGTATTTAACACTAAATTCTTCTAGAATCTTCATATGGAAGTGATGCTCTAAGCCCCCCTCCCCTTGTCTAACTCCGACTTTTGCTGTTGCACATGGATTAAGAAGAAACGCGAACTGACTGTAATCGACCCTGCAAAGTGGAGTAGAAAAGAGTTTCGCACCTGCAATAATTTAATTTGATAGACATTAATTAAATAAAGGAAAGTTTCAGTAACGTAGTGAGAAATGAAAGGGTTGCTCTACCGATTAACAGAATGAAAGTTCTGTCCAAAATACCAATTTGATTTATTATGAATAAACTCAAAATCATAAACAAAACACATGCAACATTTACAATACATCATAATTGGATCAAATAAATGCTATGAAGGTGAAGTTGTCCATAAACTAGATTGTGACATTTATGACGAAGTGGTACGTGGAGCCAATTCCTTACAACTCAAATCTTACGAGAAACACCCAGCCAACCCAACATTAATCGCTGCTACAGTAGTGAGAACTCATACAATGAACATCCAAGACAGAACCAAGTAAGAAAAGACGGGAACAGGTGCGCTCTGCTAAGCTCTGATTACCACAGACCAAAATTCCGTAATCTGCCGGAGCTGCGGACATACATTACCAAGCTGCCTTCTTAACTGCAAGGACATGATCTGGCATACCGGAAGCGATGGCTGGTTGCTTCGACATCCCGTCGTGGTGATGATAATGTCGCGAGTATAGCCCGAAACGAATTCTCCTGGTCCGGTTGTTCCAGGCTAAAGACTTCCTAGCAACACAAATACGCCTCTGAGGGAGACGAAGAAGGCTCGCTACACAATCGTTGTCGGTACAGTGAGTGATTTTAACAAGCAAAGTCACACAGTAACTCCGATACAGCCAACTTTAGCCACAACTGCTCAAGACGGATAACATAGGCCGCCTGTGCGCAGAATGCTCTATTGCCAACTGTACTCGGAAAGTTACGTTGAAGTCGAAACTTCAGCAACTTCGTCAAACAGTTACAATTAAATAAAAGTATATTAGACAGGCAACGGAAGGCAGGCTGTCCAGAGCAGCGAGAGCTCCGTCTTGTAACCTACCCTGACCGAAAGGCAAGAGACAACCTCTCAAGAGCACCCGTACAAACCAAACACAGAACATTTCCGCCCCCACGAAAGTGGCCGTGGCTAAAACGTGCCAATCAGGAACTCGAAAACCGGCGGAAAATTCCACTCCATTGCCGACGCACTACTATTCCACCAATGGAGATACTTGGCGCCAATTTCTGCGCCGATTTTGCTACGTCACGGAGCTATAACCTGAGCAAGCCAATCACAGTTATGATTTTGCAAAAAACGCGGGAATTTCCTGCCAAGACTGCCTGGGAACACAAGTCATTCCCACGCCTCGCTGGTAGCCCGCCAGAAAGTGTTTTCACCAAGTTTCTGTGAAGTAACGGAATCTCTAGCCCAGCCGCTCCGTCAGGCCCCTGTGGGCGTGTCACCCTCGCTCATATGACAATGTCGGCGTTTGGAAAGCATCCACTCGACTCCATCAAACCCACCGGCATAACCCTTTCAAGATCAGCTGTACCCGCGTGTCACTGGACAACCTGGGCGACGAGAGACGCTGCGTGGGAAGTCTGCATGTGAAGGAATAGCAACTTTTCACCACATGCAATTAGAGAGGAAAATCGAATTACTCAGAGTAAGATAGAAATATGAGAGGGGGCTCATGCCACCTCTCAAATTCATAACACGCAGTAGCAGGCAAAACAACGCATTGGCAATGAAATATTACACGTGCAGTAACCAATTGGCTCCCTAGGACAAAATTTAAAATAAATAGCGTGGTGTTGACCCTCGAACATTAATCCCACGTGGGATATAAAATAACAGCGTATTGGACGTTAATAGATGGACACTTCTGAGAAGAAGTTTGTAAGGGAGCAAACTTACACAAAGATCGACGCTCCAGGCACCAGTGATTTTCCAGTAGCGATACTGAACTCTCGGAAGCAACAAGGGTGCAGACTTGGTCCTGATACAACTGAGCACACACAAAGGCGAGGGCTCGCCGACTACCCCCCCCCCCTCCCCAATTCTACGACAACGACTAGGAAAGGAGCTATGAACTCCTTCCTTGACTTCCAACACCATCAACTGTCTACCAGCGATTTTCGCTGAACCGGTCACTCAGGAACAAAATCCTATCGGCAACGAAAACAGGTTAGGTCGTGGTTGCAGGACGCTATCAAATTTAGCTTGGACTAAACAGCTACTAGCTCCTAAACAACCAAAATATAAATAAACCCTCTGATTATTAGGGTAACTAAGTCCCTCAGTGCAGGAAAAGAAAACAAAAAATGGTTCAAATGGCTCTGAGCACAATGGGACTTCTGAGGTCATCAGTCCCCTAGAACTTAGAACTACTTAAACCTAAATAACCTAAGGACATCACACACATCCATGCCCGAGGCCGGATTCGAACCTGCGACAGTAGCAGCAGTGCGGTTGCGGACTGTAGCGCCTAGAACCGCTCGGCCACCCCGGCCGGCAAACCAAAACACTTAATGGATCAAAGGTGGAAAGTTTAGTAGCAAAGTTGGTTTGAGATCCATCCCTTCCGATATGTTATCGACAGGAACTTGCAGTTCTAAAGCCAAAACAGCGGCCTGGACTGCTCAGTACGTATACTGAACTGCTTTTCACTTGAATGCACCCACCAGTCATGTATAGACTACAAATCGTTGTTCAAACGGGGGTGGGGGGGGAGAGGGCGGTTTGAAACTGATCATCCATTAATGATGTAAGTCCTTCAGCACCTTTTCTTCGTGCAAAATGGCCACAAATATTTCACTCATTGTCCCACTAGTTAATGGATGTCCTAAGGTAAGAAACTGGTCAGTCGGCGAATTCACCTTATCAGCGTGACGTTCAAATATAACCGAATGCAATCAAACCACCTTAATATCACCACAGAGTCACTGGATAACATATCAATTTCCCTCAATAGAGTTCCTATAGGATGTGGTAGTTTGCTGAATCACTCATAGAAAAACGCTGATGCGCAGTAACCACGTGAGGAGGATTAGTCGAAACAACTTGGGTGCCAGCAATATGGTCCGCAGTCGAACTAGATACATTCTCTAAAGGAAGCTGATTTCCAACACGTTTCAATATAGCAACCTGACTCTCCAGTCGTTGAACAACTTGCACTTGGTTGACGCCGCCCGAAAATGAACTAGATCACTAAACCAGTTTTTCCAGTGCAATATTTCTGCCTGAAGGTGATAAGAGGGAGGAGCATTGTCAAGAAAACCAATGTTATACCCCAAACTGGCCAACACAGTGGTATCACGGCCGCAGCGCCACCTGCCTCACGAACAGCTTCCACTGTGGCGACGAGGGGCCTCCCCTCCGACACCCTCACCCACGTAGTGAGGTAGACGACGTGAGAGCGAATCTTAGCTTCGTAGCCGATCTGCGCTTTCTTTAACAAGTTGAACTCTGTCCAGAGCCGCACAGACAATTAACTGCGGCCCGAAAATCACAACTGTGTAAGTAAAAATAATTTACCTTAGATATTATATCACTAAGAAAATAGCCAGGTAAAAGATGCTTAAAAGTCCTCCCCACCACCATTTAAGGCCACACTAAGCTACCATTTGTCATGGCCAATAAAAATGTAACACCACTTTTAGAAACAACGCCAAGGTAACGTGGAACAGCTAGGCAAGGTTAAGGGAAAACGTGTTTAACCCTTTAATTTACACTTCTTATTTAATCAAGACCCAACATTTTTCGATAAGAAAACATCTCGAGTGTTTTAAGAAATATAATACCGAAGAATAAAAGATTTAATTAAAAACACGCAGCGTGAACTGCAGGCCTACTCGAGCGCTTGAGAAAGGTTTACAACTGCCCAATTCTTAAAAGAAACGTTAATTTAAGAGACTGTGCAAATATGTACCAAATCCTTTATGATATTAAACTCCAAGTGAGACCAGAAAAATTAAGAAAATCTTATCTCTCAGTCAGACAAACCACAAGAAACTTTTATATAAGAAAAAAAGGTATTTCCCATTTATGATAAGCGACCACGCAGATTTGCAAGTGGATATAGATTGTCTTATGTAACTTGATTCAGTGAGCCGTTTGGAGGATCATTGTTGCACGGTTGTCACAAGTCCGGGAATCCTTCCACCCTCTCAGACTGGCGTCGTTTCTTGCAAGACGTGGCCCTCACACTGGCAAAACTAGAGGCGTGTGTCAGTGGTCTTCCCCACACCACTCATCCAGCAGCAGTTTCAATAAATGCACAGTGCGAAATAGCACAGCGCCTTTCTGAAACCCTAGTCAATGTGCAATCACAGAGCTACCAGGGGCTCAAAATGCAACGGACAGAAAACAATGTCTTCAACCCCCACACCGCTGTATCGAGCCAAAATACAAGAGAGATGTTACGGAGACAGAGTAAGTCAAAGATACGGCCACCAGACGCAAAGGTTAAACCAAACAGACTCCCAACTTAGGTCAAATCCGAAGAAGCCAGCAACTTGCACAGTGCAAGGGTGGGGTTTAAGGATACACACCCATTACCCAGAAGGTGACAAGAAATGTCTAGAATGGAAGACCGAATGGACCTTCATATTAAATGAATAGATATGAAACAACTGCCACCAAGGCTACACAATCCAGTCTCGTTTTCGGGACAACACGTGAGCAAACAGCTAAGCCACGAGTCAGCGTTTTGTAACCACGATCTTAATTCAAGTCCGGGATCATAGCCACTCCGCCAAATAACGGAAGTTAAAGAAGGTCACTAAGTAGTGGTAAACGACCACGGCGGACGATGATCGCCTTCAGTGGAACGCGAACACCTGTGTCCCTCTCGATCTGGAAACCAGTGGATACTCCTCCTGCCCATTCTGTCGGTCACGTCCTAACTTGTGCTGACTCCTGCTGCCACTTCCGTCCAGCCAGAGGAGCTCGCAAGAGCTCAGCTCGGTTCGAGGTCTCGGCTACAAGAGTCAACATCATCGTCTATGACCAACGAGTAGTTACAGTTTTTGACGGACTTGTTCATTTAAATCAGGAATATTGTACCCCAAGAGAACAGTTTGATAATTAGTTCATGACGACAGTTGTAAATTATACTATATTCCTGCGGCAAAGAAGTGTGTCAAAATTAAGCAAATGTTTTATTCATTTACATATTAAGGTTTACTAATATTTCATCTGCTGATGTACCTTGTGGCAGAGCAATCAAACAACACACAGTTGTGGTTGGATGAAAGTAGTTACACCTGGTCACAACACTATCCACTTATGGAGCGTTCCAGAAGGAATGACCAGCATTCAAAGGATATGACAGAAACAGTAATTCGGTCCAAACACCTTTAGTAAACATTCGCTCTAAATTGCATGACTCTAGGTCTATGAGAACTTCTTTAATGGAAGAGATATGTTTCACAATAGCGAAGATGAACAAGTGCTCATATCTATCAAGGCATGCATTATAGTGCCCACTTTTTACTAGATTTATTTGCTTCTAATGATCTTTCCTGTCACAGCCCTGAACATTGACCGTCTTGTAGGGACACCCTGTATACCATTGAACATACGTGTAAAATTATATCATGGTATGGTCAATTAAACTGATAAAACGAAATAATAGAGCTTTACGTTCAGCCATTTAAATTCTCAGCGTCAAATATCTACCAGATTGCCGCATTAGGAAAGTAATCAGGTGACTGAATGTGTTTTATGCGTGGGATATCGGTTCTTCAAAGACCCGGGGTTGCTATTGCTGATAAACACTTAAACCAAGACCCATATTTTCCCTGTCAAACTTTGTGTCTTCCGTCCGATCTTTTTATTTGACGAACTGCCTCTGTACCTTACTAACCTGTTCACAAACCATTTCAATAACACTAAATCTGCGATCTTAATGTCTCGTAACTTGAGAGATTATTCCAGGTAAGGCATTCAGATCTCCTTTTCAAACTCGAGACATGCTGGTATTACAACTTCAGTAAACAGTGTCCTCTGTATGGCACCTCATAACACTAAATGCCCATCGTGCATAATCACAAAATCCTACACAAACTCCTACATCTTTCATCACACTCCTGTGTATCCCCTGCACTGCCGATATGCCCAATTACCGCTCTACTGCCCGCCTCTTCCTGTACGTTGAGGAAACCATTCCACTCTCCACAATTCCCAAAAACCAGTCACTCAATATTCTTTATTTCGTAGTGCAAGCAGTCGACCTTCAAGATCAACACGTCCAAGACCCCGGCAATAATAAGAACAACCAGCAACTTCCATTCCCAAGACTCCTGTCTCACAATTTCCAAATGTTAATGAACACATTAAATAAATTGGACTCATCCTGAACTGCAAATCAACATGAACACTGCACCTAATTGCAATGCAACAAAAAGCCTATTACTAACTGGCCGAACTTGAGGATGGCATCCTTCTGCCACATACCAGATCTCGAAATACTTAATGCGGCCAGTCCTTTTTCATCCCAGTGATCCTGGATTTCCAATATCTTCAAAACCTCGACCCCATATATTCCATCTTGCAATACGTATCCATCAGCTTCTCACCCACCTCTTTCTCGTATCCTCTATAATAGATTTACCTCCTTTCCTTACTCACACTGAACAAATTTCATGTTTTCTACAGTTCATGAAAACTTGGCACCCCTCACTCCTTATTATTAACCCTTGTATTCTACTGCTCTTGTATCACCTAATACCCGAACTTCCACTTATATTTAAGAAATGACATAATGTATCAGGTGAAGCTGTTTTATACTTTATGTTTAATTGTATGGCCGGTTTCAGTTATGGAGTCTTTTCCAGAATAAACTTCTTTTATATATACAGGCTGGTCAGAGAGAGTCCGTAAAGCTTGTAAGGATGTTGCAGGGTATGTTATGCTGAGAAATAATTGTTAAGAAAGGAATTAGATAAATTGCGTCATTTCAGAGTCAGTTGTAATTGAAGTTAGCCAATTAGGCTATAAAGTGCGCAAATTCAAGCGGCCCATCGGTTACTTATCAGAGTCAGTTGTTCTCACAGCCTAGAGAATAGTGCACGAGACCGCTCAGTCTTTGGGTCGTTTTCGATTCTTACTGCCTCCTCATGACAATTTTTATATCACTCTCTTGATCGGTTTTAGGAAAACAAACGAAGAACACGTTTGGCAACTCCTCCTATAACAGTTTAACGTGCTTGATAACATCATTTTTACGATTTATCAAAGCTTTGGACAAAATCAACAAAGAATATTTTACACTTACAAACTTTGCTCATCCTAATCCAAAGAAACGTTTACTATCTCCACCTTCCTGATCACAAAATCCGATCAGAGATAAATCCATTCCATAGGCGTCAACAAAATGCATCTCTTTCTTCATGTCGTGACTCCTTTTCTCTCACTTTCCTCGCTCTGTTTCTCAAGCCTGGCCTACTGTCCTGCGCCCCGACTTTACGTCTCACATCCTTTCCGAAAACTTTTCCCTCCATCAACTCTCCCGATTCGTTCCTTACTCTCTGTAGGTCAGCCTCGTTAAATCAAGTGCTCCATAGTGTATTAAGGTAGACGTCACTCTTTTGGATTATAAAATACAGTAACACGCTAGTCAAACGCTTCAATGCACACTTCAATTATTTCAAAAAGTGTACTTTTTAGAAAAGTAGTCTTTTATGTTTTATAAACTTTATCATCGGGAATCTAATCTGAAAGCTCAGCCTCGCTCTCAAAGACGAAGTAAGCAAATTAAAGAAGAGAAATACGTATCCTGCTATCATACTACATGGCAATAGAAGCTGATCATCTGTACTTATTTAGCTCCTCTCGCAATAACAGCGTAACTTAACTCAAATAAACTGGGTTGCTTTTGAACACACATTGTTTTAAAAAACTGCGGTCTCAGTCATCTCGAAGAAAAGCGAAGTTCTTTCTGAAAAGACTGTCTAATAGCCGTATTTCTACAGTAACTCATATCGAGTTTAAAGCCTCCACTAGTACTTACGTAGTGAGAAGATTGTAATCTAAGTTCTGGGAAACTAATGAACTTGTCGAGCTACACCATGTGATATCGAAAGACTGAAGATTGAGGGATATGCGGGACAGCCCCTATAGGCTATTGGTAAAAGCGCGGTGCTTCAGCCAGCAACTACAGGAACCGTACTCTGGCAACTAGCCTCAATGAACTACGTCATCGTAATGGCTAGAGTGGTTTTCTTTTTTTAGATGTAGGCTTTCACTCTTAAACCAAGTGTGAAGACCAAGAAGACCTCTGAAGAATGAACCTCCTGCCTCCGGATATTGCTGCAATTTTCATCCAACGTGAGACATGTTTATTAGCTTCCCGTACTTTAATGTAAGATTATCACCTTATATGTAAGAAGACCGGTCATTTTAAATTATTTTGAAAAACATTTAAATTATTTTGAAAAGCATGTATAGACTAAATGAACTAGGCCGATAAAGACTGTATATATTTGGGAATTTAAGGAGATGGGACCTGCATAAACTGACTAAACCAGAGGTTGTACAGAGTTTCAGGGAAAGCATAAGGGAACAATTGACAGGAATGGGGGAAAGAAATACAGTAGAAGAAGAATGAGTAGCTATGAGGGATGAAGTAGTGAAGGCAGCAGAGGATCAAGTAGGTAAAAAGTCGAGGGCTAGTAAAAATCCTTGAGTAACAGAAGAAATATTGATTTTAATTGATGAAAGGAGAAAATATAAAAATGCAGTAAATGAAGCAGGCAAAAAGGAATACAGACGTCTCAAAAATGAGATCGACAGGAAGAGCAAAATGGCTAAGCAGGAATGGCTAGAGGACAAATGTAAGGATGTAGAGGCTTATCTCACTTGGGGTAAGATAGATACTGCCCACAGGAAAATTAAAGTGACCATTGGAGAAAAGAGGACCACCTGTATAAATATCAAGAGCACAGATGGAAACCCAGTTCCAAGCAAAGAAGGGAAAGCAGAAAGGTGGAAGGAGTATATAGAGGGTCTGTACAAGGGCGATGTACATGAGTACAATCTTATGGAAATAGAAGAGGATGTAGATGAAGATGAAGATGAAATGGGAGATATGATACTGCGTGAAGAGTTTGACAGAGCACTGAAAGACCTAAGCCGAAACAAGGCCCCGGGAGTAGACAACATTCCATTAGAACTATTAACAGCCTTGGGAGAGCCAGTCCTGACAAAACGCTACCATCTGGTGAGCAAGATGTATGAGACAGGCGAAATACCCTCAGACTTGAAGAAGAATATAATAATTCCAATCCCAAAGAAATCAAGTGTTGCCAGATGTGAAAATTACCGAACTATCAGTTTAATAAGTCACGGCTGCAAAATACTAACGCGAATTCTTTACAGACAAATAGAGTAACTGGTAGAAGCCCGCCTCGGGGAAGATCAGTTTGGATTCCGTAGAATTACTGGAACACGTGAGGCAATACTGACCCTACGACTTATCTGAGAAGATAGATTAAGGAAAGGCAAACCTAAGTTTCTAACATATTTAAACTTAGAAAAAGCCTTTGACAATGTTGACTGGAATACTCTCTTTCAAATTCTGAAGGTGGCAGGGGAAAATACAAGGAGCGAAAGGCTGTTTACAATTTGTACGTAAACCAGATGGCTGTTATAAGAGTCGAGGGACATGAAAGGGATGTGGTTGGGAAGGGAGTGAGACAGGGTTGTAGCCTATCCCCGATGTTATTCAATCTGTATATTGAGCAAGCAGTGAAGGAAACAAAAGAAAAATTCGGAGTAGTAATTAAAATCCATGGAGAAGAAATAAAAACATTGAGGTTTGCCGATGACATTCTAATTCTGTCAGAGACAGCAAAGGACTTGGAAAAGCAGTTGAACGTTATGGCTAGTGTCTTGAAAGGAGGATATATGATGAGCATCAACAAAAGCAAAACGAGGATAATGGAATGTTGTCGAAATAAATGGGGTGATGCTGAGAGAATTAGATTATGAAATGAGACAAATTAGTAAAGGAGGTTTTCTATTTGGGGAGAAAAATAACTGATGATGGTCGAAGCAGAGAGGATATAAAATGCAGACTGGCAATAGTAAGGAAAGCGTTTCTGAAAAAGAAAAATTTGTTAACATCGAGTATAGACTTAAGAGTAAGGAAGTCGTTTCTGAAAGTATTTGTATGGAGTGTAGCCTGTAACACCATAGCTCTAATACTCTACTGATTTATTTTGCCTTTTGCTTTGGTTTAATGTTATAACATTGAGTATTTGTAAATGTGTTTCAATCGATAACATAAAGTTGTATACTCCTTTCTTTGTTAAAACTTTGATGTCGTGGTTTGATTCTATGCAGTGTAGTATACCTGTCATTTAAATTATTTGTTCCATTTGGAGGGAACAAAACTTAGTAAATATAATTGTAATTTCTGTGTGAATAATTTTTTGTAGAAGTGTCAATATGTGCAAACGTTCTGTTTTATTGAAAATGTTTGTTTACTGTTACGTAAACTGCTGACCCTCTCTTAGGGTTCTTAGTTCCTTAGTATATAAAAGGTGCAGTGATTCCCCTCGGGAACGGAACTGTTTAGCACGCGCAAATTGTGGTTGTCCTAGGTAGAAAAGGTGGAACCAAGTGTCTGTGCACTGCCATGTAAATGTTGCATATTGTGCTGGTTCCGAGAGAGGCTTTCCAATGCCTCGGATGGATGGATAAATGGCTGGAACGATTCTGAAATTGGTATCCATCATCGCCACCAAGCAGGGACAGAGTCCAGCAATTCTGTCTGCAAATCCGCCTACCAACATGCAGTTGCCACCACATTGCGCAATCACTGTGCAGGAGTACTATAATAATGTACAGTGAAGGATCAGCTTAGTGGGCGATTTATTGTGCACAAATATAAGGTAACTTATAACTGAATTTATGTACCTACCTTCATTTTTCCTTGTCATAACACCTCTCAGGTTCCTCTCCGTTTGAACTAAAGTGAGTGTCCCTACTGAAAGAACACAAAAGACCAGTGTTTTGCTAATTAATGCCTCTTGAACATAGTAGAAAGAAAGTTAAAGTTAATATGGCAAGAGAGTGAGTTAAAGTAAATGATGCTTATCGAAAATAACTTTCCTATTAAAACTGCTTATTAAAGTGTTGTTGCCAACTTCAAAATTAAAAGTTCTTAAGACTGAGGCTTATAAAGTTTTGCTTAGTAAATGATCACATTGCTGCCTGTTGTAAATCGCAGAAGGTGGGTCAGTATCTTGCAAATTTGTCAACATTGTGTCTCACTGTAGTAAAAGTCGTGAATTGTATTTATGGAAGGTTATATACTCGATTGCGAAGTGTTTGTCTCTCTTGTGTATTGGAAGTGCATATTAATAGTACAACAGGATCCACAGTTTGTCTATTATGTTAATGTTAGGTAACAAGTAATGAGAAGACCACTATCTATGAAAACATTAATTTCTGTATTCAAAAGACAGCGAGAAGTAACCTGTTGATGAATTCCATATAACCTTCATTCTTAATAGAAAATTATTTAGTTGATAGAGACTTACCCTGTGATAAGTTCATAATTTTTCTGTGAACTACATTTATAATTTTATGTCAGCTAGGAAAATGTTTGAATAATAATACTGAACCTATGTCCAATTAATGATTCTGCAGTGAATATTAATAGTAACGTTATAAAGCTTATTCAGTTTGAATAAGCCCTGAAAGTAATGGTGTGTTTCGTTATCTATTATATTTTTTGCAAATAGTTTGTGCTTCTCTAGCTGTTTGTTCCAACCTTAACGTTAACATATGCAGGTGTCAGAGTTCATTGCACTCGCGTGTGGCCAAGTCTAGGTTGTGTTTGTCCGTTAAAGTTACGCATACCTACTTTCTTAAACGATAACGTTAATCTTTCTCTTGCCTAATTAGGCTGGCGACCGTTTTCCTCAGTCTTTGAACAGTATAGCTAGGTAAACATATTGTTTGTTACTGTTCGAATATTTACGTAATTCTGACTTTGATTTCCGATAAGCCACCTCCGTTAGGTACAACGCGGTCAACATAACAAAATTCCTCTCAGAGGGTAACACTGCTCTGTTGCTTTATACCATAATTGCTTTAACTAGATAGTTTTATTTCACGACCTGCTTCCAACTTTAAGGTTATGGTATAGCAGTAGCAGACGAGAGTGTTATAAGCCATGTATGGAAGTTAAACATGGACGATAAATAGTTTGGACAAGAAGAAAATAGAAGCTTTCGCAATGTGGTGCTAAGAAGAATGCTGAAGATTAGATGGGTAGATCACATAACTGATGAGGAGGTATTGAATAGAATTGGGGAGAAGAGGAGTTTGTGGAACAACTTGACTAGAAGAAGGGATCTGTTGGTAGGACATGTTCTGAGGCATCAAGGAATCACCAATTTAGTATTGGAGGGCAGCGTGGAGGGTAAAAATCGTAGAGGGAGACCAAGAGATGAATACACTAAGCAGATTCAGAAGGATGTAGGTTGCAGTAGGTACTGGGAGATGAAGAAGCTTGCACAGGATCGAGTAGCATGGAGAGCTGCATCAAACCAGTCTCTGGACTGAAGACCACAACAACAACAACATATTTCGTGTTAGCTCAATAGAATCGCAATAAGGCTAAGTAAATAAATGGTCAGTAGTTATTATCTTTTAAAAAGCCCTCTTGGGTTTGCTTCATTCAGTGAAGGATAAAGCCAAAGCATCTTCACTGTTGCTACGCCATGCAAACTTTGGCGCATGAAGTACGAATAAAACACATGCTTATCATATTGATACCATGGGTGTGAAAGGGATAAAGCCTTTAAAGTAACAGAGGATCTGTCCCTGAGACTATGGCGATCTGAGGTTACTCCAGGACAGTTTATTTTGTGGTTGTCGACTACATTTAGTAGCGAGGAACGTGACTCATGTCCCATCGGCTCATCATGATTGAGATGTTCCTTGATTCTATGAAATCAATTCAGGTCAATGCCAGGGCACAAGAAGCCAAAAGTGTAGATCACACATAATTTATTAAAACATTGGCGTGACTGTATAATCTAGTTTTAGGAATACAGATAAATATATTTTGTAAAACTCTGTAAGGGCGGCAGGAATTTGTTTGTGATCTGAAGACCAACAGATGTGCCACCAATTAATTTATGTTGCTATCGCTCAAACGCAGCTCATACTTTCCCATGCCATAGCAAATACACAGCAGACAATATCTTGCATTAACGTGCTGTTTTCCAGACAGCAAACCCTTTCTAGTGAATTGGATGACGACAGCACGTTAAAAGAGGATATCGGGATGTAAGACAACGTCAAATGTCTTACATTACAGCCAAAAACTTCCTCACAGATGGAAATTTTAACAACATTGAAGTTTAGTCGCACCTACCCGTACAGGGTTGACAAATGAAACTGTGTCGATAATTATTTTATGAAAGTTAAGACAAGCCAACCCAATTTACATCTTGCAGCCCAGGAGGTGATGATGTACGCCGGCTTGCACGTATTAATTACTTGCACGTATTAAGATGTACAAAATAAATGAACGCATCGGGAAGGAATTATCCGAATGGGGCGGAAATCGGCAGATGTGATGTGCAGTACTTATACAGACACACAAATGATTACAATTTCAGAAGAATTGGATGATGTATTGAAGTGAAAGATAGCCCGAGCTGGTTAGAGGGCCTTGCCAATAATGGTTCAAACTTTTACAAATGGCGAGAGATTCGGCTACCTTACATTTCAAGGCAGGGTTTGGTGAGCACGGAGACGAGCGGTAGAAACTACCCGTGTGCGAACGGGCGCTGTCTGGATGAAATGTAAGGCAAGTCGGCTTGCCATGAACGGCAACAATGCAAGTCGTTGATTATTGCTGACGTACCGCTGTGTTGTGAGGGGTCCTGCTACGGAATATGGTGCCCCCCCCCCCCCTACCTCTTCCTGGGCGTTCGGCCGCATGGCCGCTGAAAGCCAGGCCGCTGCCCCCTGCCCCCTGCCCCGCCGCTGTCCACTGTCCGGTGCGCCTCCACACACGTCTTCGCACTGGAATCTCAGTGACAGGAGTAGCACTGCCGTCAGTAATAAGTACGACTTCGAAATGCGCCCAGATGACCAGCAAAGACTTTTCATCTCATTTAAATTAATCAAATCAGAATAAATTTAACTTCACAGCTGCTATTTGCCGTCCTGATTTGCTAATAATTATTAAACCTGAAGAATTTGTCTGTTCTTAAGTTAAACTTTTTAAATTATTTGCAAAACATTCATTATGAGCAGTTCTTTTTAAGCTGAAGGTCTTCTGCAGACATACTGGGAATTTATTAACAAGACTGTATTTTAAAAAAATTCAAGTTTAAATTATTAAATTTTCGTTTACGTCAAACCACTCTTAGTATCCAAATATATTAAATGTTTACATGACTTTTCTACTGTCATATGGTTTAAGATTTTAAAGCATTTTAACTTTCTGGCTGAAAAAAGGCAATTTTTGGGGCTCTGTTTTTACTGTAAATGTAAACATATATTTTAGTTTAATTTTAACTGACCTTCTACCTGTGCCTGTGGGTCATATTGGGTTATTCTGTTATGGCATCTGGGCGTGCCTTATTGTAACTGTCTTTGATTGCGCCTATTTCAAGATTTGATTTCGTATTCCTCTGGAAAAAGTTTATAATCAGGATTGAAGTAGTTTCATTGCAAGTAATCTGTAAAGCAATATTTTAAAATAAATGTTTATTGATCTTTGTCATTTAATTGTGAACGGTGTTTCAAATATTTCCATTTACTTGTGCGTACCTGGCACTCCCACTAAACAGCTAATTATGCTGATGTCAAAGTGGCGCTTCATTTTACAGAGAACGCACCAAATGTGTCAGTCCTGCTGTTATTGAGTTATTCTGTACCACCGTAGGACCTACCTCAACCCATCGAGCTATTATTGCCAAAACACAGAATGTGATAACCAAATGCTGAATGTAGGCCTAGCACCTGACGCTGCCTTAGAGGTAGTTAAAGAAGAGGAAGACTTTCAATGTGTCGGTTAAAATATAGTATTCATAGTGTCAGTGGAACTATCCATGCATCGTGAGGGAGAATATGGAGAAGAAAATGACGATGGACTCTGATTCATCTCACACTCCTATTGATGTTCTTATTTTGACATAAGGTTTCAGTATATGACATGTAGAGTGAAGCTCCACTCAGGTGATACATACACCCGAAACATCCAAAACATCCAGAGTGGTCTGAACTCGTGTGATCTATAATGTGCACTATCAATTACACTGTATAGACTAACACACTGGCGTACATTTATTAAAGCTGCGAACTAAGACTTTGTAGGTTCTTTGGAGTCAATAGTTTAAAAATATAGAAAAGATTGTATTCAACCAATGTCAAGGAATGTAAGTGTTGAGCCTGCAACTTATAAAATCCATGGATGCCGAATTTACTGAAAGATCTCATGTATATGTAATTTTTCACCTATAGGGATGAATACGATTCAGGCTGAATTCAAAGCACACAGAAAACAATTATTTGGACATTACTACAAAAAATTCAATGCTTGTATATAGTGAGTCACTAACTATTGCCACCAAGAATAGCTCCGAAAGCGTGATAGTAGCTGAAAAGCTTGTGGGACAAACGTTGCATGGGACAATAGGGCTCATAAAATGACGTTGGTGGGGTCGCTTCAGATAACACTACTGGCTATTAAAGTTGCTACACCATGAAGAAATGCAGATGACAAACGGGTATTCAATTGACAAATATATTATACTACAATTGACATGTGATTACATTTTCACGCAATTTAGGTGCATAGATCCTGAGAAATCAGTACCCAGAACAACCACCTCTGGCCGTAATAACGGCCCTGATACGCCTGGGCATTGAGTCAAACAGAGCTTGGATGGCGTGTACAGGTACAGCTGCCCATGCAGTTTCAACACGATACCACAGTTCATCAAGAGTAGTGACTGGCGTATTGTGACGAGCCAGTTGTTCAATCACCATTGACCAGACGTTTTCAATTGGTGGGAGATCTGGAGAATGTGCTGGCCAGGGCAGCAGTCGAACATTTTCTGTATCCAGAAAGGCCCGTACAGGACCTGCAACATGCGGTCGTGCATTATCCTGCAGAAATGTAGGGTTTGGCAGGGATCGAATGAAGGGTAGAGCCACGTGTCGTAACATCTGAAATGTAACGTCCACTGTTCAAATTGCCGTCAACGCGAACAAGAGGTGACCGAGACGTGTAACCAATGGCACCCCATACCATCACGCCGGGTGATACTCCAGTATGGGGATGAAGAATACACGCTTCCAATGTGCGTTCACTGCGATGTCGCCAAACACGGATGCGACCATCATGATGCTGTAACCAGAACCTGGATTCATCCGAAAAAATGACGTTTTGCCATTCGTGCACCCAGGTTCGTCGTTGGGTACACCATCGTAGGCGCTCCTGTCTGTGATGCAGCATCAAGGGTAACCGCAGCCGGGGTCTCCGAGCTGATAGTCCATGCTGCTGCAAACGTCGTCGAACTGTTCGTGCAGATGATTGTTGTCTTGCAAAACGTCCCCATCTGTTGACTCATCGATCGAGACGTGGCTGCACGATTCGTTATAGCCATGCGGATAAGGTGCCTGTCATATCGACTGCTAGTGATACGAGGCCGTTGGTATCCAGCATGGCGTTTCGTATTACCCTCCTGAACCCACCGATTCCATATTCTGCTAACAGTCATTGGATCTCGACCGACGCGAACAGCAATGTCGCGATACGATAAACCGCAATCGCGATAGGCTACAATCCGACCTTTATCAAAGTCGGAAAAGTGATGGTACGCATTTCTCCTCCTTACACGAGGCATCACAACAACGTTTCACCAGACAACGCCGGTCAACTGCTGTTTCTGTATGATAAATCGATTGGAAACTTTCCTCATGTCAGCACGTCGTAGGTGTCGCCACTGGCGCCAACCTTGTGTGAATGTTCTGAAAAGCTAATCATTTGCATATCACAGCATCTTCTTCCTGTCGGTCAAATTTCACGTGTGTAGCACGTCATCTTCGTGGTGTAGCAATTTTAATCGCCAGTAGTGTATGAAGGTCAACTTTCTTTTTTTTTAAAGTGGGATTATTACATAGTTTGGTACTTATTTTCTCATATCGGCTATCGAGAGGTATCCAATGATGTGTAACAGTAAGGTCTTTGAATGTCAACGAAGGTGAGAAAGGTGGCATGAACGTCCGTTTACAGAAGGTGTTCGAAGTGATGACCATTGCTATCAATGCAGTGCTGCAATCTTCTTGTCACTGATTGAGTGGTATTCCTTATCACATCGGCACTTATCGAAGTACATGGTGTGACAATTCTCTCTCGTATATCGTGGAAACAGAAAATATTCGCGGAATACGGTGTATCCATATAACGCGCCATTGACAAGTAAACACCATTCGACGGTTTCGCAATACAACACTAATAGGAGCGGTAAGACTAGTGTCGTCGAAACAAGCGAATGTTAATGATGTATTCCTTCGAAGAAAAAGTGAATATGCTTCTCATTTACGGAGAATGCCAACGAAATTCAACGAGAACTAGAGACTTATACGCTGAAAGATATCCTCAACGTACTCACCTTACACGTCGTACATTTAAATATGTGTATGATAAATTGATAACACTTGGATCTTTAACGCATCGGAAAAATATCCGACAAAGGAAAGTTACTAACGAGGAAACGGAAATTGGTACTCCTGCCACTGTGGTTCGAGATCCTTGTGTTAGTTCGCGTCAAATTGCAAGGGAATCTGGCGTGAGCCGTAGTAGTGTTGCTCGTGTTCTCCATCGCCATAAATATCATCCTTACAATATCAGTCTCAACCAAGAATTAACTGGTACGGATTGTATGTTTCGCATTGAATTCTGCCGACGGGCTCAACTTCAGATTCAGAGCGATGACACATTTATTAATTTGGTTTTATTTACTAACAAGGCTACATTCACGAATCATGGAAATGTTAATTTGCATAACATGCATTACTGGGCAGCTGAAAATCCAAGTTGGCTGCGGCATGTTACACACCGAAAACCGTGGTTGGTGAATGTATGGTGTGGTATTCTGGAGGATAGAATTATAGGCCCCAATTTCGTCGAAGGAATTCTTAATGGTTGGAAGTACACCACATTCTTGCAAGAAACATTAGATCTGTTATTGGAAGAAATACCTTTAGAAACAAGGAACAGAATGTGGTATCAGCACGATGGGTGTCCGGCACATTTTTGGCTGATAGCTAGAAATGAGTTGCAGAGGCAGTTCCCAAATCGTTGGATTGGACGCAGAGGAGATGTGTCGTGGCCGGCTCGTTCGCCAGACTTGACGCCTTCGGACTCTTTCTTGTTTATAAAACTACACCTTAAGATATGCGAGAGCGATTTTTCAGAGCATGTGCATTGATAAGTGCCGATGTGATAAGGGATACCACTCAATCCATGGTAAAAATATTGCGGCACGGCATTGATGCCAATGGTCATTACTTTGAACACCTTCATGACAGTGAAAAGACGATCTACATAAACAATTTGCAGAGTTAAATTTTTTCACACTAATAGTACTACGTGTTTCCTGTGTGGTTTATATACACAGCAGGGGAAATAATTTTCAAAGATTTTTAAAAAGAAGATGATGTGTATATGCAAGATTTAGGGAGACAATTCTTTTTTATTTCGTTTCTGATCTATGGCTTTCAAGATATACAATATTTACGGTGTATGGGGGAACAACAGCACACAGCCACGAGAGAGGAAAACCTTATATTCACTCACTTATGTACATATGCAGACAGTGTGTATAGAATATATAAATTTTTTAAGCACACATAGTGTGCAATCATTCATACATACATACACAAAATTTTGACAACCTCGTCATCTATTTATTCCACACACACACAAACACACACACACACACACACACACACACACACACGCCTATTCTCTAGTGTATAGCGTGAGAATAGGAGGGTCACAATACAATCCACACATACGAAGAGTATGTCATCACAATGCGACAAGCCAAACCTTGGTTTCAGTGCGGTATGTATCTCATGGTGCCGCGATCGAAAGACTACTTGCCACACAATATGTGGATAAATCATCTGCACCATCATGCAGGCAGCCCTTGTGAACTGCAGTCATAAAGGCCTGTGACGCTGCATGATGCATACCCTTAGCTTGCCTTCAGGTGGGGCCTGTACGCATTTTGGATCTGAGATCCACATTTAACTCAGTGGCTTTGTCAAGCACTTGGCGAGGCCACAGAACCCGTCCAGACTAGTCCTTACCACAAAGGAAGAGGGAGAAACAATATTATTCTTTTAATACTGATCACAGATCAGAAAATTCCGAGTAAACTGACCCCTAACTCCGACCAGTCGAATAACAAATCAACAATTCATCAAACTTGATTATTGAACTAATAAAATTAAATTAATTAAGTGAGTAGACACTACCGAGGTATTGTCTACAAAGAGGACTTTCGGTTGGAGGGGGCTGGATAATTTTAGGATTCCCCTTTAATTAATGTAGAAAACGCCCAAACTGGCGACGTCTAGCCTGCTGTTCTGTCCGTTATTTCGAATCGTCGCTGGAGGGGTGGCGGAGGCACGCGGTTCTCCCGCCTTCTGAGAATTCTCTCCAGTTCAGGGCAGCCAACGTGAGGGCGGAGCTATACCACTCCAGGCGACCAGAACAGCAGGAACTGTTCCACCTCTCACCCCTAAGAGGATTGGTACAAGGACCTTTTCGCGTACCGCGGAGGTGCACTGTAGCTCATCGACCGAGCCTTTCAATAACATGGAGAGCAGATCTCGAGCACCAGTCGGCTGCAGTTTCTAGAGGAGTCAACATTGCGAAGTTACTGTCACTTAATGGCTAGTACTTCCCGTTGCCGTGAGAACTGCATAGGTTTAGTAAAGACTCATGACGTTTCTGAAGCACTCCGCAATTACAAGGGTCGCGGCTGCGTTAGTGCTACGTCTGTACAGCAAAACACTAGCGCTGCAGACCGTTATGCAGCGTAGTAAGCTGTTTTGGCCGAGCCCTGGTGCTCTTAGAGTTAGTTTTCTGGTTATAGTGATACCCATTATTTCACTTCAGTGCCGTCTCTGGGGACTGGTCTTCACAATGAAGACAGATTTGTGAGTGATCTCGAGCACTTTCAACTTGTCCTGCAGCAAGTACGCTCGCCTAGCAGCTACATTCCGTGTGTAGCAATTTATGAATGCCTGTGACACAGCTATCTCTGAATGCATGTGTTCATTACTGATTGTATGTTTCGCCAGATTACGGTGACTTTCATTGTCTGTGGCTTCCCTGCTGTCCCTTATGTAAACCATTTTCTTACTAGGCTACGAAAAACCTGCGGAAGAGACAGAGTCCGACGGCTCGGACAGAGGATCCTCAGGTGAGCACTGTGCTGGGGAACATTGTCAGTCGGAGCTCCATTGTTAATCCGCTACACTTATTGCCACCAAAAACTCAAACGCTACAAAATTCCCAAACAGAGTAATTCATCTCTCTCAAATATCTTCACTTGGAATGTCTGCCTACGGAATAATCCTCACTACAATGTCTCAGAAAGAAACAATAGCTGACTACTGAGACTTGAAACGCATTAATATATCTGAACTTGCAAACGAGGTGCCAGAAATAATTTGGGGAACATTTCCTGCTCAGTTCCCGGACATGACCGAAAGCTTCATGGGTTTACTAACAAGTTTATCCAAATAAGTGGCAAATATGTTTCCCTGAAGACCAGTAAACCAAGAAGGAGGCCTACACGTTGCCTAGTTCAAAAAATAAAACAGCTCATGAATTACAGCGACGCTGCACATCCGGCATACAAACTGCGTTCCATGCCTGAAAACCATACAAGCAGAAGCGGAAAATTGTCAGTAGCAGGCACCTGGGTCTGGAATAACCTCCCGCAATTTATTCGAGAACTGAATAACATTTCCAGTTTCAGAATACAGTCAACGACACATCTGCTCACGCAACAATAATGATTACCATCGACCCTGTAGAAACTCGTTTGCCCTGTACAACCTTCTTTCATATCAGATCTTCCTCATTTGCCAGTATTCTTAGCCGTTACAGTCTCCTTGAATTTCCTTTCCTCAGAACTCACTATATCAGAAAAAATCTATTTTTTGCACCTAAAAATTCCTTTTATATTACTATCATTTTGCTATTATTGTCGTCATTACTACAGGGTGAGCCGAAAAGGACTTAAAAAATTCAGAAAGATATGGAATTTTACTGAGATGACTTACAGTGTAGGTAGACTTGTCATTTTGTAGCAAACAACCACAAGTTTCACATAAAAGTGTCACGTGTCATTTTGGTTCGATGTGAATACCATTTGTGATGCAGCGAACATTCCACCGGTGCTCAATTTCTTCCCACGTACGTTGTAAGCAAATCGGGTGTAACTTGTCCCACGGCACCGTAGGGTCGATTTTTCCGGTCGGCCAAATTGTTTTGCAGGAAAGGAACATACACACATTATTTAATGAGACCCCGAGGAAGTTCGTTTCATGAAACTAAAACATACAGCGAGCTCACTCCGCGTCACTGAAGCACCCACTTTCACTGTGCACTACGCTAGCGGTTCTGGTGGTGGAATGGGGCACTGATGCGTTGCGTGAATCCAACTTGAGGCTGTTTGCCACACAATGACATACCTACCGATTCTGTAAGTTATCTCAATAAATTTCGATATCATTTAAAAGCTATAAAGTCCTTTTTGACTCACACTGTATTATTATTATTGCAGCAGCAGCTGTAGATAAAGTGCTGCGAGTATTAACCTTATCATTCCGCATTATTATTTACTAACATTGTCACGATAGTCACTCAAAACATATAAATACTGTTTGCTGTATTAAAATTGATACTTATTAGCTAATTATGATGTAAGAAAGGAACTACGAATGTCAAATCCTTGTCGGATGTTAGAGACGTCCTGAGTCCTAATCAGATCAGATGAAATAAATTAATACACTAGCAAATCCGGCAATGCTTCATAGTTGCTAAGTATGTGTGTTAATTGGCTTTTTTTGAGTCATAAGTCTTCTGACTGTTTTCATGTAGCTCTCCACTAATTACTATCCTGTGCCAGCCCCTTCATCTCCGAATAGCACATGCAAACTGTGTTCTCTATTATTTGCTGGATGTATTCCAGTCGTTATTTTCCTCTTCATTGTGTACCCTCTAGACCGCCTTCTAGTACCAAGGAATTTAGTCGGTGATGTCTTAAAAGACACCCTACGGTTCTGTCCCTTCTTCTTGTCAGTGTTTTCTACATATTCCTTCTGTCACTGAGTCTTCAGAGAACCTCCTCATTTCTCATTTTATCAGTACACCTAATTTTCAACATTCTTCTACAGCATCACGTCTCAAACGCTTTGATTCTCTTCTTTTCTCGTTTGCCCACAGTCCATGTTTCACTACCATACAATTCTGTGATAAAAACGTACTTTATCAGAAATTTCTTCTTCAGAATTGGCTATACGTTGTAATCTTCTCTTCTCTCTCCTCTGTCCACCACCTCCTTCCCCCAACTCTATATCCATCGCCACCCCCCCTCTCCATCTCGATCTCTTCCGCTCTGGAGATGGGCGAAGTCGTTCATCCTTGGGAAAGTTCACTGGTGATAGCTCTTTTTTGGGAACTGTTCATTTTTATTCGTTCACCGTTCATTGTGCTTGGTATATGGTTCTTATGAAAAATTGAAAATTAGTAGCATAGGTGACGCCAAGAGGGAGCACTTGCCTGCCCCTTGCGGTAGGGGACCTACAGAGTTTTTATTCGTAACAGAATTCCCACACACTTGTAATTTTCTTGATTCTGCAAAGCATCTCATTTAGCCAACTGCATCGTTATGTGGCTGATCGCAGTGAAATATTATAAGGCGGCGCACGAAAAACCCGCCAGGGTACAAAATGCTTGCCAATTACGCACTATTTGTTGAACGATATGAGCAGAATACATAAACATGTAGTAATTAAGCAGTGAAGAAATAACAAATAAGCTAATGCAAACAACTGCGAAACAATAGATGTCGACTGGTAAGCAACAATGAGCAGTCTAGTACTCGGGGCCGATTTTTCATGCGACACCCTGTACCACTGAAATAGTATTGTAAGAGTTATCATAGTGAAGGAGTTGTCATATTCTCTTTACAAAATGTGATACCATGCGCTCGATTCGGTTGTAAGTCGGTCTGCCTTCCATAACAATGAACGTGCTGTTTTACCTTGGATCAAAAAAGAGGGAAAATGGCCACTTGTGTGTGCGTGCCGACGTCCTTTGCATGTGTACTAACAACAAATCTTGCCTTTTTACAAGTATTTCTTCTGCTGTTTATCGAAATAGTGAAGTAAGCTGATACGCCGTTTTGTTACCTGAAAAGATGTATGTATTACATACCACGTAATTTTTAGGTAATTTACGTTATTGTAAAATACATTTTAATTACCGGTCGTGGACGTTGAATAGAATACGAAAAGAACCAGAACTACAGGGTTCAAAAAAGGTTTGAAACAGATCTAGAATGGGTGTGCGAAGCGAACGAAAGGAACAAAAACAACTCGATACTGAACTATGAGCAGTCTGCAGTGGAACTGCGATGAGTGGCCACGCGAAGAAGGGCGAATCCAGCCGAGAGGGACCGAGACCGAGACCGAGACAGACGGGAGCGGGACCGAGGCTGGAACGAGACCGGCCGACATGCCGTTTGGGAACGAGACCGGAAACTGTGAGTAGAAAGCCGCGACCGGGACCGAGACAGATGGGAACCTGCTACCGTAGTGGTCGCGCGGTTCCAGACTGTAGCGCCTAGAACCGCTCGCCCACCCCGGCCGGCTTTCTCAGAACAGTAGAGCACAGCATTGTCTTTCTTGCAGTTTTTTTTAAATACCGTAAACAATGTTGATTAAAAATTTCCTGTTTATGTCCATCCGAATGTTTGTTAGCTTATCGTGAAAAAATTAATGTCCATTAGTGAAGACCTATACAAGATTTTTACTAACAACAACATTTGGCCAGCCGCTGTGGCCGAGCGGTTCCAGGCTTTTCAATCTGGAACCGCGCGACCGCTACGGTAGCAGGTTAGAATCCTCGAGCATGGATGTGTGTGATGTCCTTGGGTTACTTAAGTTTAAGTAGTTCTAGGTTCTAGGGGACTGATGACCTCAGATGTTAAGTTCCATAGTGATCAGAGCCATTTGAACCATTTTTTGAACAACGTTCCGCTTCATATATATCCTGGGGTCCGAAGTTAAAGCAATAGTTTCCCCGTCCTGTGTTTAACTCACGATATAATCATACAAACTGTCTACAGATGTCCGTAAGGTAGTGTTCTGGTATTTTGGCCAAGCGAAAACCAAGCAAACGATGATATAAGTGCACCTACCAAATAGAGTAGTATTGTCGTGTAGTCCCATATTCACAATCGCTGTGTAAACAGTCACAGACGGTGCAGTATGGCGCAGAGAAATCGTCCACCAGACTCTCTGCAATGGAAGGCAATAGCAAGAATGTAAGCAGGACAGTCGCAAACTCACGTGGCCCGATGGATAACGCGAATCGTTCTGTTGTTTCCCGGATGTGGCGACAGTTTATAGAATCCGAAACTGTATCCCATAGACCACGTGTGACATCACAAAGAGAGGACTGCTAAATGGCTGAAAGAGGACAACGGCACCGTCTTAGTACTGCGCAACAACTGGCGTTGGACCTCGCAGCATCCACGGGATGTGTTGCGTCGAGGCAAACGGTGTAGGGAAGGCTTCGACGGTGTAGCCTCTGTTGCTGGCGACCGGCTGTATGTACGCCTCTGGCGCGTCTTCACGAAGGGGAACATCTGGAGTGGAGTCGTCAACATCCCACCTGGACAGTCGAAGAGTGAAGAGTGGGCCAATGTTCCTTCACAGATGACTGGTTCTCGACGGGTTCGCATGAAAGGAATATGGAAAGCGATTTCAAGACTCATGAAACTGTATGGGTGAACAGGAAAAAGTTTAACTGATGTCGGATATCGTGACGAGGTCTTGAGAGCTCAGGTGCGGTTGTTGCGAGGTTTCTGTGTGCCAGACTTGGACGATAGTGCCCAGCCTCATAGAGAACGAGTGGCTGATGTTTCCTTGAAGACGGAAGATACTGCCCGCATGGTGTGGCCTGGTCGCTACCTGATTAGAATCCCATAGGGCATATCCGGGGTGCACTATGGAGATGGACTGCAACCTGTCAACATCCACCAACCATTCTCCAAGACTGGCGAGCAGCTCCGCAGAAACAATGGAAATTGTTGCCTCAAAACGACATTGATGACGTTATTCACAGCATGCTCCGTCGTTGTCAGCCCTGGATTGCTGCCAGAGGTGTTAACGTCAAGTCAACCTCGTCCAGCAAATTTCAACGAACTAGCCAAGGAGGACAAAAATCATACACCCATAAAACGATATCCTTTCACGTATGAATGAGTTACTTATCAATAGTCCTTTCTGAACTTATTTTCTACTACTACTACTACTACTACTACTACGTGATCAGGCCCAGTGGACTGCACGCATCTACAAGTTTCCTCCTCCACTGTATTCTGTCCATTGCTGCTATCCGCCATCCGTTCACATCTATTGACACTTGGTTTAAATCTTCATGGAGTCCATCCCCCCAACGCTTCTTGGGTCTCCCTGGTGGTCTCATTCCTGTAGGTATGAAATCCAGGAGCTTCCGAGGCCATCTGTGATCCTCAATCCGGGCCACATGGCCGGCCCACTGCATTCGTTTGGCTTTGACAGTTCCTGCTATGTTGGGCTGCTGGTATAGTTCCGCAAGCTCTTGGTTGTGTCTGATCCTCCATTCCCCTGTGTCTACATCCAGAAACGGGCCGAAGATCTTCCGAAGCACTTTTCTCTCAAAAACAAGGAGCTTATGGAAGTCCTGTTTCTGGATACTCCATGTCTCACAACCATATAGAACAACAGGCTGGATCAGGGTTTTGTACAGTCGAATCTTGAACTGTCTGGAGAGATATCTGGACCGAAGCAGTTGTGTTAGGCTGTGGTAAGATCTCTGCTTCACATGACGAGTTCTCAGTGAAAAGTGCCCCAGGGTATTTGAATTCTTGCACTCTCTTGTAGGACTGGTCCCCAACAAGCAGTGATCGTCGATGATCAGCGGTTTGACAGTGACCACGCGTCATAACGAGATACTCTGTCTTGGCTTCGTTTATGTTTCTCCCAAATTTGCTGGCAGCCTCCTTTACTGCTTTGGTCATTCGTTTTCAGCGTTTATAATTAAAAATATTAATGCCAATGACTTCAAATGTAAATTCAATTGGATAACCAAATCCCTACATATATAATTAGTATCAATACACTTTGGAAACAACATGTGCTGCACCCAGACACTCTGATAGATGCTGGCTGGCATCAACTGAAAATCGCCTCTCAAACAAAAGCTGGCGAGTTAGGATGGGCCAAGTTTCCAAATTAAATAAGAATAAATGTAAGTAAAATTTGAGAGAACCTAAGAAAGTTAAAACGATGATTATAATGACATGATAGAGCATAAAGAATGAAAAGAATTCTTTTTGAATCAGTTAATTCAGTTACAACAATGACCACAATTGTATCAATACAGACGTAAACAAAAAGTTAATTGCACATGATGATTTCAGACACACAGCCGACAATATACCAGTGTAGTAACTTAAGCACTCATTATTATTATTATTATTGTTTTGGGTGGCAGAATCCGAACGAACCACATTTTACTTCATAGCTCTGTACTTCTATCTACAATAGTGATGTGATTCTAAGCTACAGTCATTCTAAAATGAGTGCTGTTTCAAATGCTGTAGTGAATAGCAGTAACTTCTGAAATTTTCTTTCGTCGATCGCATACAAACGAAGGGTCACAATGGTGAATCGCTGCACTAGGGACAAATTTTTGTCAACATGAAAGTGCTGTATCTGTATAGCTTTCTCCAGTGAAACAAAGAAATGCCAGCAATAAGGACTGCCGACACCACATAAAATCCTTCCCCAGTCTCGTGAGATTGTAGGGCACCCAGATTTTATGGACTTTCATGAGCTAGATCCATAATGACACTACGATACAGTATGAGATCCTCAGAAAATAATAATTATATTACATCAACAAAAGGCATTTGCAGTACCCTCATGTACTGAAAACTAACAAAACAATATCTACCAATATCTACCGGGTCATGAATAAGTAAGTTAAAGTGAAACATATTATGGAGCTGAGCTGAGCAGGTGGTTAACGGCATCGATAAACCCCACTTAACTAGAAAACAGCGAGTTTCAGTGCAGAAAGTGTTGTAACCGGTTCCGGTCTTGCCGAGATTGAAAGCATTCTGGTTGCGGGGTTACCGAGAACAAAAGCGTTCCGGCTACAGGGTTGCCGAGAATGAAAGCGTGGCGGGACCGAACGGGAGCGGCCTGTGAACAAACAAAGAAAATGAACGAATGCAAAAGGATGGACACGAACAATAACCGATGACCTAGTAAGATCTTATGATCAACAACACACAAGAATCAACAACGTCATATCATACACGGAAACAAGCAAAGTGAAACACACTGTCTGTAGGCGAGATGTCAACAGACTCACACGAATATCAGATTGCCCTGCTGAGCGAGAGGCAGGCGCTTAAATACATGACAGGGTATGTCGCTATTGGCCGCTGGGACCACGTGCTCCACAGTGGCGCCCTCAACTTTATACGTGGGCTAGGAGCGCACGATCTCTATTGTCTCCCGGCGGACTTCACAAGTGTGTGGAAAATAGTGAGGCCATTGAGAGCTTTGCTTTCTGCGAAGTGTGGACGATACACTTCATTTATCATGGCGACAGATAGCAAAGAGGTAGTTAATTATTCCTGCGGGAATTTTTGCGGGCAAAGGTACAGTGCACATCACTCCAACCCTTAGTGAGTGTGAAATAGCCATTCTTTTGCTTAGTGAAAAATGAATACTCTGCAGAACACAGGAAAGTTGAGACTAAGTGACTTCAGTCAAGGCAAGAGCAGGGAATTAGCGTTCAGATACAGCACAGAGTCAAAGTTGTTGCAGATGTCGCTTGGTAAAGTAGCATTGTGCTTTAGGCCACTGTAAATGTAGAGTCGTGGTTTTGCTCACTCCAACTTGTGTACGCTTTGACCATTGAATATCAAAAGCTGGGATACTAACCTACCCTCACATTGAGTACATGAGACATCATAGATGTAAATGAGCTACCGTTATGGCCGAGCGGTTCTAGGCGCTACAGTCTGGAACCACGTGACCGCTACTGTCGCAGGCTCGAATCCTGCCTCGCGCATGGATGTGTGTGATGTCTTTAGGTTAGTTCTATGTTCTATGGGACTGATGACCTCAGAAGTTAAGTCCCATAGTGCTCAGAGCCATTTGAACCATTTGAAAAATCGTCAATTCAATATGTCCAAGAATTAAATATTTTGTTCTGGAGTGTTGAAAGTAATTGAATATGTTTGCTCTGTATCACTTGGCCACTGAAAGCACAGTTGAATAATTATACATAGAATTAAAAAGGGAATACCTGTTTTGTCTTTCTATAATAGAACCCAAACTTTCACTTTTATTAATTCATGCATTCTAGTTAAGCGACAGCAGCATTTCAAATGATTTCTGTTACGATCTGCATGTGATATTAGCTGACTTACAGGGCCAGATTCATATTTATATAGAATGCCTGCTTAACACCCTGGGCTTGAGAAGACAGTTCAGATGTTTTGTCCATTTGCGCGCTAAGTGGTGAGCTAAGTTTGAAAACATCAGTCCACTCACTGTGCAGATACAAAGTGCGGACAATCTCACAAATGGCGACTCTGCCAGGACACGAAATTACAGCATTCTGATATATTGAGGGTTTATTTTTGAGAGGTACAAAACAAACAACAAGCTGACGCAAATTGGAGTAAAAAAAAAAGTAAATCTAAATGTGACTCAAATGTGTAGTAAGTGTAGATAGAGTTGTATTCACGTATTTCTTATTTGCTGGCGCAGCTCATCGTTGAATTGGGTTGTGTTGAGTTCTGACTATGTAACGGGTTCAAATATTGAATATAGGACCGTGGATGATACCTTGGGATGGAATCAAGTCTTATGATGAGATGTTAACGCTTAATCAGGTTCGGAAAATTCGCGAACAGCAGTGCTTAGTGGAACGTGGAACGCTCAATAATGACAGAAAATAATCAATTAAGACAACGAGAAGTCATGGAAGATCTTGATAGGATCGAGTTGGATACGCAACATGTAAATCAGCGTGAACAACACGAGACAGAACACGTAGAAATACCGAATGAGACCGAATATGCAACACATGATGTTCAATATGGTCCAAAGAATGGACATGAGAACAGCGTTGCTAACGAATCACACGCTGAGTCTGTAGACAGTGATCTACAGCATGTTGAACCGAACGTAATCATATTGAATCAGTCAGGCTTGCAATTGTATGAAAGAACGAGTGTTAGCGCTCCTACACTATGTTCGGAAGTGAAGGAAACGGGAAACGGTCCACGAAAAACGAGACAGGTAAGGGGATGGCAAGTGGCGGAAATAGTGTAGATGAAGTCGCCGACATATATGCAGTGTTGCAGCGTTTATTAAAAGAATCTCAGGAATCAGAAAGGCGTATAAATGGGAGCTTAATACAAGGGCAAAAATAATGAGAAGGGCTCATAACTCAGGGGCAAAAAGAATTGACACTGGGGCTGAAAGAAACTAACAAGGAAATACAAAAAACGAGTGATAATATTTAATGCCAACTGGATCAAATACGAACTGAAGCTAAGGACGCGCAAATCAATCTCCAAATGGTCGTTACAGTGCACAAACAACTGAGAAAAGACATTGACACTGTCCAAACAGACATGGTTACGTTGCGTGAAGTTACGCAACAAAGTGTCAAAAACTTCAAACAACAGGCCGAAGCTTTTGCCATCAAAGCGACGACGAAAGCAAAACATGTTAATGCTGAGACGGCGTTTCACAAAAGAGCGACAAAAGCAGCATTAAAAAAATTCGTTGCACGTGTTTTAAGAATTCAAGAGAAAAACGAACACCACTTTCAACGTCTGAGATCGGAAGTTTTACGTTAGACCGAAAGTCGAGGTGACATAGAAAGCGTTAGTGAGGAGTCGCAGAAGACGACAGAATCCACTTTAGAGTCGGTAGATACTACTGTGAAGACTGCAGTGGCCGATAATACGACAGGAAGGGTACGTGAAATTACGTGCGACGTCAGACGGAAAGGCACACGTTGATCCCAGTCCGAAACCGCAAACTGCGAACCGGAAATTAGTTCGAACCATCGTGTACCAGAACATCACGGTAACCGTAGGGAACAGTGCGGATTGCGACCACTTGTTCAAGAATGAATAACAGGTCAAGCGGGAAACAAGAGTGTGGCATACGCCAATCAAACCACAGAGACGCGTTACGCAGCGCCACAACCTGTAGGACGGTTAACGACGGGTTACAGTACGAGGCAGAATTGCTCACACGTCAAGATACAGAGGCGGTAGCGGGCGCTATGCACGCATATTGCGCAATGAGGCCTGCAAGTGATTCTACGGCACAAATGTCACAGAATGTGTCAACTTACACACTTTTGCGTAGATTTGACGCAAACACCAGCATTATAAGAAAGATGCAAATGTTCTCCATCCCTGCACATTTATTGACCAATTTAAAAGTAGGAATACCTACACATTGGCCATTGAAACATAAGTCAGATTTCATTTGCGCACATATGGAGGGAAGTGTTGCTGAAACTATGCAGAAGATAGCATAAACTTGCTATTCGTGTGATTCGTTTAGAGCTGCCTTTATCTATCTATATCTATATCTATACTCCGCGAGCCACCTTACGGTGTGTGGCGGAGGGTACTTATTGTACCACTACCACTACCCCCCTTCCCTGTTCCATTGACGAATTGTGCGTGGGAAGAACGACTGCTTGTAAGTCTCCGTATTTGCTCTAATTTCTCGGATCTTTTCGTTGTGATCATTACGCGAGATATATGTGGGCGGTAGTAATATGTTGCCCATCTCTTCCCGGAATGTGCTCTCTCGTAATTTCGATAATAAACCTCTCCGTATTGCGTAACGCCTTTCTTGAAGTGTCCGCCACTGGAGCTTCTTCAGCATCTCCGTAACGCTCTCGCGCTGACTGAATGTCCCCATGACGAATCGTGCTGCTTTTCGCTGGATCATGTCTATCTCTTCTATTAATCCAACCTGGTAAGGGTCCCATACTGATGAGCAATACTCAAGAATCGGACGAACAAGCGTTTTGTAAGCTACTTCTTTCGTCGATGAGTCACATTTTCTTAGAATTCTTCCTATGAATCTCAACCTGGCGCCTGCTTTTCCCACTATTTGTTTTATGTGATCATTCCACTTCAGATCGCTCCGGAGAGTAACTCCTAAGTATTTTACGGTCGTTACCGCTTCCAATGATTTACCACCTATGGCATAATCGTACTGGAATGGATTTCTGCCCCTATGTATGCGCATTATATTACATTTATCTACGTTTAGGGAAAGCTGCCAGCTGTCGCACCATGCATTAATCCTCTGCAGGTCCTCCTGGAGTACGTACGAGTCTTCTGATGTTGCTACTTTCTTGTAGACAACCGTGTCATCAGCAAATAGCCTCACGGAGCTACCGATGTTGTCAACTAAGTCATTTATGTATATTGTAAACAATAAAGGTCCTATCACGCTTCCCTGCGGTACTCCCGAAATTACCTCTACATCTGCAGATTTTGAACCGTTAAGAATGACATGTTGTGTTCTTTCTTCTAGGAAGTCCTGAATCCAATCACAAACCTGGTCCGATATTCCGTAAGCTCGTATTTTTTTCACTAAACGTAAGTGCGGAACCGTATCAAATGCCTTCCTGAAGTCCAGGAATACGGCATCAATCTGCTCGCCAGTGTCTACGGCACTGTGAATTTCTTGGGCAAATAGGGCGAGCTGAGTTTCACATGATCTCTGTTTGCGGAATCCATGTTGGTTATGATGAAGGAGATTTGTATTATCTAAGAACGTCATAATACGAGAACACAAAACATGTTCCATTATTCTACAACAGATTGACGTAAGCGAAATAGGCCTATAATTATTCGCATCTGATTTATGACCCTTCTTGAAAATGGGAACGACCTGGGCTTTCTTCCAGTCGCTAGGTACTTTACGTTCTTCCAGCGATCTACGATAAATTGCTGATAGAAAGGGGGCAAGTTCTTTAGCATAATCACTGTAGAATCTTAAGGGTATCTCGTCTGGTCCGGATGCTTTTCCGCTACTAAGTGATAGCAGTTGTTTTTCAATTCCGATATCGTTTATTTCAATATTTTCCATTTTGGCGTCCGTGCGACGGCTGAAGTCAGGGACCGTGTTACGATTTTCCGCAGTGAAACAGTTTCGGAACACTGAATTCAGTATTTCTGCCTTTCATCGGTCGTCCTCTGTTTCGGTGCCATCGTGGTCAACGAGTGACTGAATAGGGGATTTAGATCCGCTTACCGATTTTACATATGACCAAAACTTTTTAGGGTGCTTGTTTAGATTGTTTGCCAATGTTTTATGTTCGAATTCGTTGAATGCTTCTCTCATTGCTCTCTTTACGCTCTTTTTCGCTTCGTTCAGCTTTTCCTTATCAGCTATGATTCGACTACTCTTAAACCTATGATGAAGCTTTCTTTGTTTCCGTAGTACCTTTCGTACATGATTGTTATACCACGGTGGATCTTTCCCCTCGCTTTGGACCTTAGTCGGTACGAACTTATCTAAGGCGTACTGGACGATGTTTCTGAATTTTTTCCATTTTTGTTCCACATCCTCTTCCTCAGAAATGAACGTTTGATGGTGGTCACTCAGATATTCTGCGATTTGTGCCCTATCACTCTTGTTAAGCAAATATATTTTCCTTCCTTTCTTGGCATTTCTTATTACACTTGTAGTCATTGATGCAACCACTGACTTATGATCACTGATACCCTCTTCTACATTCACGGAGTCGAAAAGTTCCGGTCTATTTGTTGCTATGAGGTCTAAAACGTTAGCTTCACGAGTTGGTTCTCTAACTATCTGCTCGAAGTAATTCTCGGACAAGGCAGTCAGGATAATGTCACAAGAGTCTCTGTCCCTGGCTCCAGTTCTTTATAGCAAGATATTAGTCACCTGAGGCTCAGATGAAATTAAAATATGGATAATCACAAAATGTCGCATTCGAAAATTCGCGTGAGGAAACAACAGTCAAATTCTTTGAGAATATGGCTAAAAGGGACCAATACTTAGATAACCCATATAGCGACGGAGAATTGATTCAAATATGCAAAAACGAAACTGCCAATGAAGTATCAACAAGCCTTGATAGGACGTGGGGACGATAATATAAATACTTTCAGAGGTGTTTTGAGAGAAGTAGAATTTATGTATGGAAACAACGCTCCAAGACGTCGCGATTCAGGACAGAATAATTTTGAATGAGCTCGTAATAGTAAAGAGAATAATAATGGTAGCAATGGTAGGCCGGTATTGGGATTGAATTGTGGACGAAATGGGAATAATTACGGAAATGGGAGTAACGGACACACTAGACCACAGCGTAATGGATATGGTTTTAATAGTGGTTGGAACAGGCGGAATAGAGACGAAAATAGGAATGGAAACAGGAGAATTCGGGATAACCGACAGACTGATTTTAATCAGCGATCTCCATCTCCATGCAGAAAATGCAGATGGGGAGGTGGTGCGAGAACGCAGCCACAGGCAAATACTTCGGGTAGTTACCGGAGAAACGAACCACGGATGGAGGTTGAATTACGACCACCAAATCCCAGGAAGCGCGAGGATTGACTGACGTTAGGTATTGCAGGAGTTCAGGCAGATAATACACTTTCTGCAGAAACGGATGACAAGGCGCCCGCAGCAATAAATAGGTTAAGGTGTGACGTACAAGAGGCGGAATTGGGAAGAGGAACGACAAAACGATCATCAAAAGTATCCGAACAGATACTGCAAATAGGAAGGAAGTCACAACTGAGGTGTTGGGACGAGATAGACTGGACTGACACTGACGATGAACCCCAGCGTTACCTAGTAACGCATTTATATGGTGTAGATGTTTGATTCTGCACAGACGAAAAATTATTTCCAGCAGGATGATACATATCCTGCTGTAAGCTGTAACGCTACAGTTGATCAATACGACAGGATTAACTGATAAAATACGGCTAATAAGCGTCATAGAAAAAAGAAGGAAGTACGGATAAGTGCACTCGAGCAAAAGTTCGACACGATACAGGATCTACTAAAATCATTCCACAAAACTTTGGAATAATCCAGAAAGAGTCTGAGGCGTTGTGGATAGCGGGAATCGAACAAAATCCGGAATGAACCAGGCGATAATGGAGAGGAAAATGACAGGGTAAATATCCCGTCTGGATCGGAAAACGAACCTTATTATAAAGGATGTGAACAGTCTGATAAATCAGATTCAGAAATATACAGTTTTGACACATACGAGGACATAGTACGGCAGCATTACCGAGACTATGTAATTATCACACTAGACACAGAAAACAGCGTCGTAATAAATGATGACATAGTTGTAAATTTGAACCTGAAACTCTCAGTGGCAGATAACAAATATGATAACAAGTTGAATCACGATGCGAGTACAGACACCCCCAGAATCTAAGTGTGAAGTACTGCCACACTTACAGAATATTTACCGGGCTCTAAAATCCAAATTAAACACGATTACACAGATGTATGACGAGGAGACGAACTTAAAGGAAGTAGCAGGGTGTAAAATGAGGATTTAAAATATAGATTGGTTACTGTAGAAGCTGATATAGAAGCAGCGAGATTACAGTTGAAAAATTTAAAAAAGGGAAATACTTCTGCTCAAACTCTCGATGAAGACCGCCAAATACTGAAGGAAAATGACGCAACTATAGATATCCATAAACATCCAGTTGTGACAGAAAAAATACGCATACATCGATTAAATTACGAAGTAACTGAGAACATATTAATGGAGGAAGTCGAAGACGAGAGTACTTCAGAGATAAGTCCGACACTTCGTGTAATTGTCAAGAGTATTGTCGTTAACGCAACAGTAGATAGCGGGAATGAGTTAACGGTGATATCAGAGCCGTTATTCAGTCGTTGCAATAGTGATAATGATTTATTCGAACAGAACAAAGATGCAGAGGTGTTAAGGGTCAAACATAAGTGGAAAGACAAGAACTCGGTTGACATTCGTCAGCATTACTTGCTGAAGAATGACGTGCTGTTCTACAGACGAGACCCAAGTATATGTTTACGGACAGTATGTGTTCCTGATGAACTCGTAAACAAGTATATATGGTACACTCACTTAAGTAATTGGCACTTTGGGGCGAACAAATCCTTTATGAAACTTTAAGAGACCGAACATTTCCCCAACATGGAAAGACGTATTCAGCAAGTACTCAAAAAATGTAAGGATTGCCAATGTGCTAAACATGTTATTTTTCAGACTAGACCACCATTATCAACCATAGTACCTAAAAAACTAAAACCTCTAGCAGCAACAGAACTGGTGGGACGTTACCAAGGACAATGAATGGGAACACATTTATCTTTGTAGTTTTAGAGTTAACATCAAAGTATTTCGCTTTGACCCCTTTGAAACGTGCAACTGGCAGTACGATCAGTAAGGCACTATAACACTGTTTCCTCAAGCAGGTAGGGCATGTAGCAAGGTTTAGTTCAGATAATGGGCCCCAATATAGATCTTAACCTTGGTTGACAACTTTAAAAACACATAATATGAAACCCATCTTCATATCCAGGTACAAACCAAGCACCAATTGTTCAGAATGAAAAATGAAGGATATTAGTACATGGTGTCGTCTGTACTGTTGTTCATAACATAGCACATGGGATGCCAGTTTACATCAGTTACAGACTATTAGTAACGAAACGCCACATGGTACTACACACTTATCACCAGTCACAGTGATCAAAAATAAAAGACAGTGGACAGGGGACAGGGTAAGAGAAGTAGTACAGTTCCCCACATCCAGAAGACCATCACGCCAGAAGATAAAAAAATTAGCACTCGAAAACGTTGAACGAGCAGCTGTAAAAAGGAAGCTCAGAGCAGACAATGGTGTGTCCACATGGGTATTCACTGTGGGGCAGTTGGTTCTTGTTAGAACCCACTTATTATCTAAGAAAGGAAAACAGGTTTGTCATAAATTCTATACCAATTATAAGGGACCAATGTCAATTAGTAAAGTGGTCCATGCAAATGCGGTAGAATTGGTGAACCCAAAAAATATAGGTCTGCATCACATCAACCACCTTAAGGCTTATAATAAATGATAATTCTTGCAGGGGTCATACAGCAATTAGCCATGAAAACAAAAATATAAATGGATAACAGATGACACAGCAAAATATTGTAGATATGATTCAGGTAGCAGAAGATCTCAAGAGGCAGACAGGATGAGCTGAGAACATGTAAATATAAAAATATAGGTACAATAACACTAATCATTTAAATCGTTAAAGTAGGTCAGGAAAAAATAAAAGAACACTAATGGCATGATGCACTAATTAACTAACCTACATATTATCAATCCATGGTCATTCAAGAAGTAAAGGAATCGTTATAAAATAAAGTAACTTAAGATGTAAATGGTAATTTGTGTAAATCACTGAAAAAAACCTTTTCAAAGATTCATTGTATTAGTCAGGGAGTATTCAATGTAAGACTCTTTGTAAATTTAGATAAATAAACTTGCAAGTAGTAGCATTAAACAAAAAGTCATGGTAACTAGTTGAAACAGAGAATGCACGCAACGCCACATCATTACAACCGTCTGGGGAAGGAAGACAAGCTGACAACAGGAGCGGACGGCCGACAGGAGGCTACAGTCCGAGTGTGAGAGTTCATACGATTGCACAATATAGCACTGGCGACAAACCGGAGACCAAAGTAAGAAATTTACTGACTTACGCTTCACATTAGTGTGGACACCGAGCCAGGTGTATTTTCAAGAATATTGTCCTACGCCTCACCCCAGTAGCGAGAGGACAGGGAAAGCCCAACAACAACGAGGCACAAAGGACATACAGCTGCGAGGAAAAAGAAGCGACCCCATTAGCAACGCACAATAGCAGCGACTAACAATAGCTAACTGACGGCAACAGCTCTGTAGCGCAGCCGCCTGGAAATATAAAGTCGGAATATTTCTCTCAATACCAGATGGAGAAGCTAATAACTGACCTCAGAAATATCACTTCCGAAATTATATATTCAGACTTCACCATATCTCATAACAACATTACTGCCAATCCTTCTGAATAACGCTCACTGAATAACATATCCTATCCCAGTGCCCGAGAAATTGCAAGTTCCAAGAAAGAAGACATGAAGACACAGCAAGAAACGAGGAGAACAAAGGGTCTCAGGATGAGGGCGGAAGACAGCAAGACTCCTTTCTAAATCCTATACCTTAAACCAGTATGAGATTTGGCAGAATCAAAAAAATAGCAACATTAAACGAAACCATGGCAGTTATTTCATTCTATCTATCAGACCAACCAAAGGTGCTCAAACTATCAAACAGCGTATGCATAATGGGGACATCAGTCTGCAGCAATCGTCGAGGGGCTATACTCATCCACCTCGATGGCAATGACGCCAATGAAAGGTGATGCTACCTACGTTGTCACATCATGGCATTGCCTTGGACGAGCACTTTGTCGTCAAAACAATGCAATGTGGAACTGACCATGTAATGGCATTCGTGATTGAACGCTTTGAACTGTAAATGTCGATAATCTTCATTAACATCATGCAGAGTGTGACTAGCTCCATCAACCACCACTGATCGACAGCAGCATCAGGAAGCAAACCCAGCCCAATGTTTAAAGTGTAGTGCATTAAGGAACAAAGTGATGCATGTGACGAATTCATTGTAATATTATAAAAAGTGCAAAAGATAATGACTTCTGCAAGGAGTGGAGATGCCTGTAAATATTCAGTTGCACCTGTACCACTCAGGATTTGTATTTTATGTGTTTCATTTGTATTCTATAATTTGTTCAAGTATATTCATAGATGTACCGTGTTATACATTTTGTATTTCATTAGTAAATTTGTAAATGTCCGTTCAATCTAAAGATATGTTAATAAGAGGTTGTCTATTGTAGATATTTTCGAAACATGTGTATTTAATGATAAATAATGTGAATGAATATAAAGTTTGTGTTATGCAAAAATATTAACTATTTTCAATATGATGACCATTCAATATTGATGTAGTATTTACGTATTGAGAATAGAGATAAGAGAAACAAATGCTTCCTTAACTTCATTCATCTTTCACAATCATCAATATCATGAATGTTTGAGAATTATGGAATGCCTGAAGTTATTGTAAAGAAAGAATCTAAAGGGTGGATGAGCCATTTTAATAGAACTTAACCACAAGTAATAGCGAAAAATTTTGTAAAAAAAAGGCCACATAATAATCATCTAAATAGAAAAGGTCATGTAAAGCAATACATTTCAAATCAATTTAGAATGTTCAAATGAGATCATCTAGCATAAGATGGACAAGTAGCTGGACAATGATTAAAATTAGCTGAACTCATAATTTTGCACTGCAATGAGCAATGTCTCAATCACTGATCACAGCAACACAAAATTAATTCAGAAGGGATGGTATGTGTGAGGCATCCAGATTTTATGGACCTTACATGAGCTTGATCTATAACAACAGTATGAAACAGTCTAAGATCCTCAGAAAATAATATTGTATCTAGAAAAGGAAATTGCAAGAATCTCATGTACCGAAAACTAACAAAACAATATCTACCAGTATGGACAGGGACATAAATAAATAAGTTAAAGTGAAACACTTTTTGGACACGAGCCGAGCAGCTGGTTAATGGCATCGGCAAGCCCCACTTAACAAGAAACAGCGAGCTACAGTGCAGATAGGGATAAGGTCAGAACAACACATCTTTCCTTTTAACGTAAATACAGCCAGGACTGAGGGCAAATGGCTGGATGGCTTTAACAGGACTAGGCTAAGACCCGGCAAGAAAAATAAAATTCACCCTAACGAGATGGTGATTGGCTGAAGCCATACTGGGCGACACAGAAGGGCCACGGTGGGGAGATCCCCATTATATAAAAGCATTTTGAGAACTAAAATTTGTAGATATCTCTCTCGTCTTCTGGCGGACCGCACAAGTGTGTGGAAAATAGTGAGGCCATTGAGAGCTTTGATTTCTGCGAAGTGTGGACGATACACTTCATTTATCATGGCGACAGATAGCAAAGAGATAGTTAATTATTCCTGCGGGAATTTTTGCGGGCAAAGGTACAGTGCACATCACTCCAACCCTTAGTGATTGTGCAATAGCCATTCTTTTGCTTAGGGGAAAATGAACACACTACAGAGCACAGGAAAGTTGAGACTAAGTGAATTCAGTCAAGGCAAGAGTAGGGAATTAGCGTCTCAGATACAGCACGGAGACAACATTGTTGCAGATGTCGCTTGGTAAACTACCATCGTGCATTAGGCCACTGTAAATGTAGAATCGAGATCTTGCTCACTCCAACTTGTGTACGCTTTGACCACTGAATATCAAAAGCTGGTATACTAACCTACCCTCACATTGAGTACATGAGACATCATAGATGTAAATGAGCTAATGAAAATTTTAATCATTCTTTCCTGTGATAACATTTTTCATATGTAGAGATAACGAGTTTAATAATCATGAATTCCATATATTCCAGAGTTAACTATTTTGTTATGGAGTGTGAAAAGTAATTGAATATGACTGTTGTGTATCAGTTGAGCCCTGAAAGCACAGGTAATAAATTATATGTAGAATAAAAAAGGGAATAGCTGTTTTGTCTTTCTAGAATAGAACCCAAACTTACACTTTTATTAATTCATGCATTCTAGTTAAGTGAAAGCAGCATTTCGAATGATTTTTGTTACGAACCGCACATGGCATTAGCTGACTTACTGGGCCAGGTCATATTTATATAGAATGTCTGTTTAACGCCCTGGGCTTGAGAAGAGTTTGCACTCATTAGTCCACTCGCTGTGCAGATACAAATTGCAGACAATCTCACAAAATGGAATCCACTTGCCTACTTCCGCTTCCTCTTGGGATATTCTGGCCCTGTCTCTCCTAATGCGAATTTTCTCATTCGCTTCATCGGTCCTGTCAGGGGCAGTTGTCATGAATAACTGTCATCGTGCAGCCTCTCTTGACATGTGCATTGTGTCACTGGCGCTTTGGAAGGCACTGCTGAATGAAAGGTGCAAGCCAACTGACTTCATCACCTTGGTCTAGAACTCGACGCCTGCATTGGCCACATGGCGGGTCTATGTCCCTTGACTGGTTAATTTTATGAACTTGTCTCCTCCTCCCGTCACGAGCATTGACTGTGGTGTTGGTGACTTCTCAAACAGGATTGTGAGAACACTAGTGGCGTGAATTGTTAAATATATGTGGTAGCTGGTTCTCAGTGAAACATTGTGCTCAGCGTTTCTGGCACAACACTTCCTCAAAACTTCAATGAAGTTGAATATTTCAAATTCTTGGGACTGAAGAAGCATTTTCTTCCGAGTATCACATTGTGTTCCTTGCGCTTTCCCCGAAAGTTATTTTGAGTAATTAGTTCAAGACATCACACGAAGTACCAGTTGTTGCGATAACATTCTCCTAAATGTCTTGGCAAGAAATAATCCTAAGCAAATAGCGAATGTCGTGAGCGAGACTGGAGAGCGTACATTAGGTGTGGCTAAATTGAAACACCCAGAGTTGTTGGCAGTTGAGTTTTATAACAAGTAAATTAACAAGAGACGGTACAGATGCCCGTAGATACAAAACAACCGGTCACGACAGTGTTCCAGAAGAAACGAAGAAAGCATGTTTGATTTCGGAGAACTCAAAACGTCCAAGAATACCAACCTTTTACAGAAGCTCGAAACTTAGTGCGGGTTTCAGTGCAAGGGGCTTCTAATATTCTCCACACAGAAACTCTGACTCGAAATCTGGCAAAAAGTCCTTACAGATTCTCATCGATTGTAATGCATACCAATGGCAAGACAGCAGTGGCCATGTGACCAATTACAGTGCTACTTCAGCAGAGTTACTTAACATGATTTTCCGAAATTCCTTCATGAAAGAATATGCAGCAGGTATCCCAGAATGTAAGTCAAGAACAGGTGCCACCATCAATAACTTAAACGTAAGTACCCTCGGTGTGCCGAAGCAACTCGATACTTAACAAAGGGTAGTCTTCTGATCCATATTGTACACTAATTAAGTTCCTTTTCAACAATGCTGATGAAATAACTCCATTTAGCAGTAACATATAACCGCTCGCGAAACGAAATACCCGTACCTAAAGATTGGAAAGTTACACGAGCCACACCGGTACTGAAGAAAGAAAATACAAGTAATCCACCGAATTATAGACAAGTTTCTTTGACATCGTTTTACAGTAGCATTTTGGGACATGTACTGTCTTTGCACACTAAGAAATACCTCGGAGAAGACTATCTATTGACAGATAACTATCACTAATTCAGAAAATATCATTCTTGTGAGACAACGAAGGATTTTGAGATACCTCTTCACTTGTGTGTTCGAATCAAATTACGTGCCTATGGAGTATCGTCTCATTTGTAAGCCAGGATTTCTGATTTTCTGCCTCCACGGTCACAATATGTAGGAACTGATGTGAAGTCATCGAGTGAAACTGAAGCGACATATTTTTTCCCCAAGCAAGTGTTACAAGCCCTTTCCTGTTCCCAGTCTACGCCTCGTGACAAGAAAAGTGAAGCATCCAGAGAGTGGAGTAGGGAATGCAATGAAACTTCACTGGTTGATAACGTTCGATTGTCTAAAAACTTGGTTACAAACAACTTGGCAGTTATGAACTCCTTATAAGTACGACATTGGACCCTCTCTGGCTTGGCTGCTGAGATCATCGTATCTTCTCCTGAGCCAAGCTGGCCCACATCTGTTGCAATTGGTTTTTGGTATCTCAGACATTGCCAATGGGACAGAGTTAACGTCCGCGGTGGTGCCGTACGTCGTCTGCTGGGGAATATGAAGGGATCTCAATGGAAACGGTTGTACTTCATTACTACGCAGACAGTCCATAGAATCCTGTAACAAGTAAGGGCGAGCACTGTCCTGTCAAACAGGACACTGCGATGGTGTTACACGAGAAGTAATACGTGAGGACTTAGGATGTCCGTGATATACCGTTGTGCTGTCATATTTTCCTGAATCCGTGACATAAAGTTATAACCGATGGATCCCCACGTAACATCACAGTGCCTGTCGAAAATACTGGAAGAATGGGACCTCCCACCAGGTCGCCGCCATGCTTGCCGACGATACTAATGCGGCGATTCCTCTCTGAACACATTATGACGCCATTCATCAGCAGTTTGCGTTATGGCGTTGACGGAAGCCAATGCACGTGACTTCAGGAGTCCATTACTTCTCTGATGGCAGTTGGAGATCGTAAGGGGTTTCGACATGCTTGGTGCATAACATGGTAATCCACCCTTGTGGTGGTCCACCACGTCAACCAGATCGTTGAGGATGAGTGTGTATGGCCTCAGGTTCCAGTGCCTTTGTTACATTCGATACTGTACGATTCGAGGAACCGGCCAGATAGAGACCCACAGTGGGGCAACTTTCATCCTCTGTCAGACGGTGATCACACTGTCTCGTACGAGTACACGTCATCTCCGTGTCCCTCGCCGTGGTCACTCAACATTCGACGCTGTTCACTCCCCTTATACTCGTATTTCCTAACAGGACTTGTAACAACACTAAGCACGAGCATTATTAATGGGCACTAGCGGTCGTCCTCTCCATTACAGAGAACAGCAGTTCTAATAATTTAGATGCCATCCGGTGAAGCGTGCATGTACGAAATTACGTTGATATCCGACCATGTCTTCTGGGTGCTCTCATTCGCCAGCCACAAAATGTAAACGGTTTAGTAGACAATCTGAGGAGTTCTCTTACATTTGTTGCAGATAATGTTGTCGTTTATCGTCAAGTACAGTCATATTTCAAAACTAATTGCAAAAAGGTTTAGACAAGATATCTGTAAGGTACAAAAAGTGTTAATTGGCACTAGATAGTAAAATGTCTGACTTAGGTGGCAAACATTTAAAGAAAGGCGTTTTTCGTTCCGACGAGATCTTTTCTATATATTTCAATCACGAATATTCTCCTTCAAATGCGAAATGATATTGTTGACACCAACATGACCAACGTTATAAAATAAGAGAACTCAGAGCTCACATGGAAAGATTTAAGTGTTCGTCGTTTCCACGTGATTTTCGAGAGGGGAACGTTCGAGAAACAGCCTGAAAGTAGTTTTAGGAATCCTCTGGCAAGGACTTAAGTGTGAATTGCAGAGTACTTATGTAGTTTACAGTAGCTATCGTGTATTATCCGATTAAAAGTGTGGTGCCCCTACACGCAGTCTTCTTCTTGGGCTTAGTTGTTATTAACTTCGATTCATTCCGAAGTAATTGCCAAACGAAATGATCGCTACCCGGAAAAATGATAACCTCTTTGGGTAAATTTTCCGTTAGGATTGAACGGAGGGTTTTGCATGATTCCGCGCGTTTAACTTTCAAGGGCCCTCCAATATCACTTACACTTGCAAATAATAAACCTCAGATTTTTAAATATCAAAACAAATTATTGTTTATAGCTCGTTCCTTTTTTTAGTAAAGGCGGTCGTCGCTGAAGTCTATATACGTTCACTGTAATGTGTTTTTTCTCAAGAATTATTATCATGTTAGTTGTGTTCCATGATGACGAAATCTTCAGCTGTAATGTTTTCTTCCAGAAATATGAGAGAATGAATCAATAGAAGATGTCCTATTTGATGTAATGTGTGGTAATTTTTTTTATTTTTTTTATTTGTGTTTTTACCTTAAATGAACTTGGCAGTCACAAGGTATCCAAAGGAGATAGTGCTCCTTTGTGATGACCTGCCAGGTACAATAGACTGATTTCGAGTTTGAGTGCTTGAAGCTGAAATCTTTTGAGCATTGAGATACATTACAAACAGTTAACAGTTAGTTTAGTTTGTAATAGCATTCAAATGTACGGGAGATCTTCAGGAGTAATAAGATAATCCGTCCCATTATTTTCATAGTGGCTCAATACCTGGTGTTGCCCAAGTAAGTACTTGTCCAACTTTTCCATCCCCTTCTGCTCTCTCCCCCTCTCTCTATCCATCTGCTCCTCCCCCCTCTGACCATCTCCTCCTCCACCCTCTATGTATATCTCCTCCTGCCCCATCTCCTCCTCACCAATCTATTTCCCTCTATTCTTCCCCCTCCTCTCCTCCCTCTAAGTCTACCTTCTCCTCACTCCCTCTCTCGATTCACCTCCAGCAGCATGCCACTCTCTGTCCATCTGTTTCTCACCCATCTCTCTTTCCATTTGTTTTCCGCTTCCCTGTCCATCACCTCGGCTTCCCTACATCTCCCCCTCTATTTCTTCCTCACTTATTTGCTACTCCCACCTTCTGTCTACACATCTTCTTGTCCTATAATCAGTCTGTCCACCTCCTTCTCTCCCACCTTTATTTGTTCAACTCCCTCTCCATCCAACCTCTCTCTCCATCCACCTTCTCTATTTCCCTTACTCTGACCATCCCCCCACCTCTCACTCTGTGCATCTCCTCTGCCTCCTACCTACGTTCATCTCCTACTTTGCCTTTTCTGTCTGTCCATCTCCTACTCCTCTCTTCTTGAGCCACATTATCACACAATCCCAATAGTAATTCTTTCCAGAGAATAGTTATATGTCCATCAAGTTAGGATGAAATGAATCCAGAGGGACTGGAGAAGGTTTCTACCTGGGGTTTTTCTAGCATACATATATTTCACATGCCGTCGACAAATTTAAAACACAGTTGTAGACATATTTCACCTATATGTCTAGCGAATTTCGCCTTCAGTTTCGTTCTCAAGCAGCTAAGTGTTTATGACGCCATATCTCCCGAACTGTGTCTTGTACAATGATATAGTTTTGGAGGTATATTCAGTGGTATTTACTGATAGTGTCTGCAAAATGTGTTTCTGATAGAGTTTAGCAATAATGGAGTACTAAATTAAAACGTCACGCACGATACGGCAGTCTTTCACAGGTCTTACAAGGAGACGGCACGACCGTGGGGTCGGGGATTTGTTCGAAATTTTGTGTGGTGAAAGAGGACCCCTAACACCTCACGAGGTTAAAATATTAGGACGCACTACTCGGAAAATCCCGAAAAAAATAGATCCAAAGTTTCTTACGTGTCTTGTGATTATAAAATGTTATTACATTGCCGAGCCGCCGTCTGGCTGCCGGCACGGTAGCTCAGCGTGTTCGGTCATAGGGTTATCTGCCCTCTGTAATAAAAAAAACTGAGTGAATGGAGGAATGGATCAATAACGAACTTCAACGGGCGTCAGGGTACGTTCGCCACGAACAATTGCAACGAACTACAACGAAAAAAATGACATTTTAATAGCCGGCACGGTAGCTCAGCGTGTTCGGTCAGAGAGCTGGTTGGCCTCTGTAATAAAAAACTGAGTGGAAGGATAAAAAAAAAAAAAAAACGAACTTGACCGGATGTCGTGTGAGGTCCGCTACGACCAAACACATCGTTCAAAAACGAACAGAACAGGTCATACGGGTTGTGCAACTGAACGCCCTTATCAAATTTTGTAGCCGGCCTGGGTGGCCTAGCGGTTCTAGGCGCTACTGTCTGGAACCGCGTGACCGTTACGGTCGCAAGTTCGAATCCTGCCTCGGGCATGGATGTGTGTGACGTCCTTAGGTTAGTTAGGTTTAAGTAGTTCTAAGTTCTAGGGGACTGATGACCACAGATGTTAAGTCCCATAGTGCTCAGAGCCATTTGAACCATTTTGAACCACCGCCATGAATTCTGTTGTTGGACAAAAAGAAAACAATTTTTATTCAATAGTGTAACTAATTTGTTAAAGATAATGTAGGTTTGGGAAACTTTCTGAACAATTGGTGGAATAACAAAAGAAAATAAAACACAAGGAAAAAGTGTTGGAGGAGGAATCGAACCCGAGACCGTTGGCATAAGAGTCCGAGCCCTAAACATCTATGCCAGACGGCAGCTCGGCCAGGGACTAACATTTTATGCTCATAAGGCACGCAAGAAACTTTGGATCGATTTTTCCCGGGATTTTCCGGGTAGCGCATCCTAATATTTCAACCACGTGAGGTGTTAGGGGTCCTCTTTCACCACACAAAATTTCGGACAAATCCCCGAACCTACGGTCGTGCCGTCTCCTTGTTAGTGATTAAGAAGTTGCATATCCTGAACTGTCCGTCGTAGAATGATATACATTTGCAGTTACAGTCGGTGGTATGTGTGAATACTGTCTGGCACATGTGTTGATAAGACAAGTAATAAATTCTTAATGCTGCAGATTTTCTGCAAACAGAAAAAAATGTAGTAAGCGATAAACTTTTCCCCTTTCATTATTTAGGGAGGGGGGGGGAGGGCTGGTGTGGAAGCGAGAAACGTTCTCCTAAGGGTACGAAGTAGTGTGTAAAGTTTTTTGCAGGTCACTGAGCACTCTGATTCTCTAACACTGGATCAGTTTAGTGCGGCTGTTTGCGAGTCGTGACACACGCTTGTATGCCACCTGCACACCCACCCTTTCGAGAGGCAAATGGTTCTTACTGCAGCTGTGGTTCTTTCCAGAAAGTAAGTGCTACATATACCGAGTTCTACTGAATAAGATCCAGTGGTTTAGGTGGAGTTACGGAACACAGACACACACGTACTCTTTCATAATATGTATGGATTTACTAGCATACGATTTCCTACGAAATTTGTTAATAAAGCTTTCCGCTATATTATGATCTGTAGAAATTCACTGTAAGCAACTGTGGGATACATTGGGAGAACGGAAGACGGGGGCCTTCACATCGCATCCACTGAGGGTGGTACGCAGCAGTGACGCAGGGCAGCCGGATAAAGGATGGCGTCGCGGGGGCCGCAGTCGCCGCACATCCCGATGAGGCGTCCCCGCTCCATCCGCCCCCCCCCCCCCTCCCACCCGCTACTGCTCCTGGCGGCGCCTCGGCCCACACATTAGCCGACATACGCTGCCGCTACTGCTACGGCACTACTTTGTATTCCGCGGCCGGTGCTCGGTTTGCGCGTGCGCACGCCAGGCGGCGTTTTTGATGTGGCAACCAACTGCTGCGCCGCCTGAGAGCCGCCTAATTACGTGGATTTATGTTTGAGCTGCGGACGCGGCAGGCGGCGTCTGGCAGCAGCAGCGGCAGCGCTACAAACAAACCGTGGCACAGGCCGGCCCCGTCGACACACAGGTAGCCAGCCAGGTGCTGCTGGCCTGGCCTGTGCAACTCCGTCGGGTTCAGACCCGTGAGTTTCCTAATTAGTATATAATGTAGAGAATGCATTAACTGCTCGACTCATAGCCTCAGAGACGGACTGTCCATACTATATATCACGCAGTCTGATTCGTGAAGAAATTTTACAACCATATACTTACGTAGCATCAACATCTGTCAACTCACTACCAGTAGACGAGACTCTTACCAGAGACAAATTAAGCCTTTTGATATTCTGGTTGCAGAATATTCGACCACATTTGAGACACTGGTGTACAATAAATTTATTTTATTTTCGCTAGTGGTCACAATACATTTCCTCCTTATAACACCATCTTCAGGTCTGTTTTACAACACATCTTAATATAATGATCACAATGGCATCGTCAAGAAATACACAGGAGCCACAGTGCCGGCAGTCAGTCTGTCAACAGCTACTGTTGAAAATAAACTACGGCTTCATTACATTAGCACGTAGTAAAACAGATCTGCAGATGGTCATTGCTGACCGAACCCGATAGACTAAGGGCCAAAATGTTTTGTTGTCACTGACGGAAGTAAAAGAGATTTATTCTGCTCTTCCTGGATCATTGTTTTAATTCGTGCCTATGTGGCAGCTTGTGAAACAATGTGGTCCGAAAGGCCGGCTGTTGACAGCAGGATCTGTTGCTGCAGCGTTATGCATAGATTTGCGGAAGACGACTACACGAAGAGACATACAGCAAAATTACACACAGAGAAGCTGTCCAAGCTTTTTCTTGATAATACTTCGTTAAAGGCTGCGCCCCCTCCCCCCCCCCCCCTCCCCCCAGAAACAGGCAAGTCAGAACCCACACAAAGATCATATGTTCAGTTTTTTGGCATCGAATTAGGTAAGGCAAAAGTCCCGAGTTCGAGTCTCGGCCCGGCACACAGTTTTAATCTGCCAGGATGTTTAATATCAGCGCACACTCCGCTGCAGAGTGAAAATTTCATTCCAGTTAAGATGTTGCTTACAAAATCCTCGTTTCATAGACTAGTCAGTATTCCTGCCGAGCGTGTAATCTTTCACATATAGGAGGAAATACATGGCATTCGAAAACCTGCGCGTTCCATCTCGGGTTTCTCTGGAAAAAATAAGAGCATCGTGGAAACGCTAGTGAAACTGCAGTGGCAGTCCGTCACGGAGAGGTTTGGCGGTTACATTCATGAAAGGGTGCATTTCAGCAATACGGGTTCGACGAAAAAATAAGGTAAAAGAGATTACGCGCAGTTTTAATCGCAGCCGTTCTGCCCACACAAGATTTTCGCGAGTGGAGGGGGTAGTGACGAAATAGTGGCGCTTCTACAAGTACTCTCCCCCATATACGATGACGTATGTTGTCGAATGCAAACGTAGATGTAACACTGTTGGCCGTTAAAATAGCAACACAAGAGATGATAGCATGTGACGAAATTTTTCTTACTGTGTGGACAAAGTATGGTAGGAAGATATACACAGTGTAACCGGTATAAGTGCAAATATTTTTGCATCTGGTACCGTAATATGTACAAACATAAATTTGCTGATTGTTTTTTCTTTTTTTCTGCTTGCAAATATATTCCCACCATTACATCAGGGCTGGGCAAATACCGTTCGGCGAGCGCGGGCGCTGCCAGATGGCCGTGAGGCCTGCCCGCGGCTCTCCGCCACTCTGCCAGCCAGCAGTACCCCTACCTACCATCTACTCTCCCACCCACTGACGCCAGTGCACCGTGCGGAGCCACTCGGTACGTTTACTTCCCGTCGTTTGTATTGTCTGTGTAGACATCGCGTTCGGTGTTTGTGATAAAACAGAACTAGTGGGCGGAAAATGGCTGAGGAGTAGGTATAATAGTTGAAACGAAAGTCCTTTGAACCCATACTCGTTACTCCGCAGTGGGACGAAGAGTACTTTTTTGTTGGAACTAATGGATAACCTCAGTGTTTGATTTGCAATGCAACATTGTCTTCACGGAAGAAGTACAGTGTGAAGCGACATTATCAATTGCTTCAGGAGAAGGACATAGTCGCTTTGAATGATGAAGAAACAATAGCCAAATTTATCGAACTGAAGCAGAAAAAGGAGAAAAAGTACGTCTATATGTATATAATTATGACATTGATTCACATTATTACTATTGTTAGTAATGATGTGCATTTTCCGTCACTTTTACCTTCTCCTGCACGTATTTACAGGACGAAAACCTCATAACGCACAACGATGTAGCGATGACAGTAAGCTATCATGTAGCTCTTAAAATAGCTGAAACAGCACGGCCCTTTCGGAGACGGAGAATTTGTGGAAGAATGTTTTGTTGCTGCCATAACAATTTTGTGCCCAGCAAGTGTTCCTGTTTTCGAAACCGTTCCCTTTCACGGAGAGCGGTTAGTAGGCGCATTCAAGACATGGCACACGATCTGGAAGCTCAGTTGAGGAACAGGGTGGAAGATTTTTTTTTTTCATTAGCATTGGACAAAAGCACTGATGTATTTGACGTTGCTCAACTTGCAGTCTTTTTGCGAGGAGTTGATGCTCAGTTTAATGTGATTGAGGAACTCCTCGATTTAGTGCCAATGCATTACACACCAAAAGCCGACGATATACTTTCGTGCATAGAACATACAATACAGAAATACAAGCCATGTTGGGAAAAACGTTCATCGATTGCAACAGATGGGGCTCCTGCAATGATTGGTCGTAAGTCTGGTGTCGTTCCTTTGATACGAAACAAGTTGAAAGCCGTCGGTGTCCAGCAGGAACTACCAACAATACATTGCGTTCTTCACCGTGTTAATTTGCTAGCAAAATGTGCCAAACTAGTTGGCGTCGTGGACGGGGTTATAAAAACAGTTAAAATTCTCAGAGGGCGCGGTTTGGCATACAGATAGTTCATATCGTTCCTGGCAGATCTCGAATGTGAATACGACGATGTTCCAAATTTTTGTGAAGTACGCTGGCTGAGTAGAGGTGTTGTTTTAGAACAATTTTCTCATTTACGTAAATATACAGCGTTTATCACGGATACGAAAGGAAAATCAGTGAAAGAATTGGACGAAGTGGGTTTTAGACTTTGTGTTTCTAACTGACGTAACCAAGCATCTGGATAGCTTGAATGTAGCTTTGCGAGGTAAGAAGTATGGTAATTATCGAAGTGTTTGACACTATTTTGGCATTCAAAAGAAAACTGCTTTTGTGTACACTTCCTGAGTGTTGCACTAGTTGTTGGTGAAAACAACTTGGAAAAGAAAAAATGGCTCTAAGCTCTATGGGACTTAACATCTGAGGTCATCAGTCCCCTAGACTAACCTAAGGACATCACACACATCCATGCCCGAGGCAGGATTCGAACCTGCGGCCGTAGCAGCAGCGCGGTTCCGGACTGAAGCGCCTAGAACCGCTCGGCCACAGTGGCCGGCCAATTTGGAAAAGGAGAGGCTCGAAGAACATTTTGATGGGTTTCGTAACGGTGTTACACTCTCTAGAAGGCTCTTTTCATAGAAGATTTGAGGACTTAAATCGACTGGAATGCGATGTCAACGTTTTTGCGACTCCTTTTGAGGTTAACGTTGAAAATACGCCTTCTGAAGTTCAGTTGGAACTCACTGACATTCAATGCAATCGTGTGCTCAAGGAGAAGTTTCGCACTGCAGAAACCTTGGAAAGCTTCTACAAATATTTCCCACGTGAACAGTCTCCATTGTTATTTAATCTAGCTGCTCGTGTGTATAGTTTTTTGGAACAATATACCTGTGCGAAAGTGTTTTCTCCATAATGAAACTGACAAAATGGAAGCTTACGAGTATCTTACGGATGTTCATCTAACTGGTGCAGTGCGCCTAATGACCAGTAATTTCACAGCAAATACCGAGATGCTAGTTCAGAATCATTGTAAAAACATCCAGGATGATGGAAATTAATGTCTATGTCCTATTGGTACGTAGTACCTCTCCTCTAAGTTACACACGTCTGTATAAATATAACGTAACATTTGCAATACAAATATGTTCGTTTCTTAATCCTTTACGTCTGTATCCTATTTGTAGCCATGAAAGCAGAACGTGTTACAATGGTTGGACACTGTGTTTCATCCGTACATGGCCAACTGATGCACGGCACAGGATACACAAACTTTGGGAAAGCACGTTTTACACTTACACACGCATGTCGAGCCACATACGATAACCGTGTAGCGGTGCCGAGTTCACGGACGCCACACACGCGTGAAACGACCTCGGACGTATGTGTGTTCCACCTGCACTACGTACGTCAGCTTGTCCATACTCAGCTGTGTGCGCGAAGCCCTCTCACAGCAGTACGGTTGCCCCCGTGCAGTGAGCGTGCCCAAGCGGCCAGCCACGCCGCACAGCTCCGCTACCCGCACTGCGTGCCCTCACAGCTGCCCAGCGTAGCCCTCCCGGCTCCCGGTACCCGCGGGCAACAATGCGGGCAGCTCTCGTGCCCACCCCTGCATTGCATAGCTTACTACCTGCTAATTTCCGCACAGTTGTTAAGTCCACCACATAGTAGATAACGCCTGTCAGCATAGACTAACCGTTTTGTGTCCACGAGTTCACATTTCATCACATGACCTACCGGTTCAAATGGTTGAAATGGCTCTGAGCACTATGGGACTTAACATCTATGGTCATCAGTCCCCTAGAACTTGGAACTACTTAAACCTAACTAACCTAAGGACAGCACACAACACCCAGTCATCACGAGGCAGAGAAAATCCCTGACCCCGCCGGGAATCGAACCCGGGAACCCGGGCGCGGGAAGCGAGAACGCTACCGCACCACCACGAGCTGCGGACACATGACCTACCGCCCAGCTGAAAACAAGTATTAATGGCTGCTCTTGCCACATGTACTTCTAGAAATTAACCAACATAACAACCTACAGCTTGTAATAGCTACAATTACTAGTCTGCAAATGACGTAAATAATACTGCAATGTTTGGTACACCGTCTTCAGTCACCACTATTTGCACTAATATCCATTACGCTCTGTATGATAAGTTTATAGGCTCTAACCTGTCTGGGCATCCCGCCAGCCCTCGGAAACCCATGAACAGACGTTTTCAGTGGCTTAGAGATCTGGAGAAGTAGTGCACTGACAACAAGCTGTGTGATCTTGGTTTTTCTTGTTGACAGGTAAATTCGGAGCCTCGAGGATAGGGTACAGCCTTACCACACCTGAAGTATAATGGATGCTTTCCAGGTTCCAACCTATGCTTACGATTGCAGTAGCTGCTGGGCCTATACGACAGTGACTAATAAAACCCGACGATGTTCATTCTCCTTGGAGCCTCTACATACAGATACAGCCACTGTTATGCTGTAAGCCGGCCCGAGTGGCCGTGCGGTTCTAGGCGCTACAGTCTGGAACCGCGAGGCTGCTACGGTCGCAGGTTCGAATCCTGCCTCGGGCATGAATGTATGTGATGTCCTTAGGTTAGTTAGGTTTAAGTAGTTCTAAGTTCTAGGGGACTGATGACCTGAGAAGTTGAGTCCCATAGTGCTCAGAGCCATTTGTTATGCTGTAAGCAGAACTGGGTTTTCCTGAGAAATGTCTTGCTTCAAAGAAAGCCATTTCCTGACGTGGCTGCACGACCGAATTAACAGTGTACCTATCTTCTTTGGCGCTAGCTGCGTGAGGCCAGCGAGATCCTGCGTGGTGTCGCGTATGGTCATTCTGAACCCATTGATTTCATATTCGCATGACAGTCGTGATATCACAACTAATACAAACTCAAGCTCGCATCCACTCCTCCACAAAATGTTACCAGCCAAACAAATATGGCTTAATTTGAACAATATGAGACAAACTGGACTCGTCTCCATTTGGAGCCGTACTGAAAATTCTTTTCCTCAAAGTCACAATGTCGTCAAAACTATTTACAACATTTTTGAAACTGATAATGTTCGAGGACAGCTCGAAAGGAAGAGGAATACGAGTTAATGGAGAGAAACGTACGCTTTGCAAATGGTACTGTGCTCCTAATTAATGGAACAGATGGAGTGCAACTTTTATTTACCGAGCTTCCAAAGAACGTGAGAATATTGTACTTTAGGTAACATTCAAAATGAAAACGACTATGAATAAGTCTTCACATAAAAGTAATGAACGGCACAAAGGTTCTATAGACAGTTCATTAATATGTATGTGTAAGGCGATATTAAACCAGGACAGAAGAGCTGACGATATTCGTGTAGCGAACAAGGTCTTTGATGTAATACGGGCTAAGACACTGAAATGGAAATGAACAGAAATTGTTTCGAGATAAAATGATGGAAGGTGGACGAAAGCAGTCCTACAGTGGAGCCAAAAAGAGGAACGAAAGCTGGATGTGTTCACCAGAGTTTGATATAGGCGGGTATCGTCGCACATAAATAGGAAGAAGTATTCATTTCCGCTCCATTAAGTTATTGGTGGCAAATCAGTAAAATCAGCAGCAGAAGTAAAAAATCTGGCAGCATGCATAAAAGCAGACAGTAGCAATCAAGCTAAACTATCCTGTGCAAAACGGTTTAGGGATCACTCACATGAAACGCCATCATTGTTCCCCATTGCGACGCATAAGTTTCAAATGTCGCTCAAATGTGCTTACGGTACAAACGCGTGGCATACGACCTCCCCCTCAGGCTCGGCATCTCTTCAAACAAAGTGTCGACACATACGGGAAAAAAGGCCAAAAATCAGAGGTTCGTATCAGATGTACAACAGCTTAATGATGGCACACTGTCATCAAATTTCATCATATTTCCGCCCAACGCCACCGTGGACGTGGCATGAACGATGGCCCAGGAAAATGTTTCACACTACTGTTCAGATTCAGGATGTGGTATAATGGGAGTCAATGAAATCATCCTTTCCCTTGGTTCGTTCACAGACAATTGTTCCTTGGTCGAAAACGACAGTTTGTGCAGTGCGAAGTACCGCAGACCGCCGTTATTGACAATATTTGATACTGCTGACGCCCGCCTATCGATTCACCCAAGAACGTCGTGCGGCTGCATCACCGTTGAACGTGGTTTGACCCCATTGGAGCGTAACGCCACAGCAGAGTTTGCTCTTGTATACAGGATGCAACCAAATGGGATCATTCAAAACCATACTGCGAAATGTCAAATGTGATCTGAAGCAGCAAATGGCGTCTATGCTTTTTCAGCCCTACTGTTTTCCGCCCTCCTTGGCATGACCACAAAGGGTGCAAAACTGACACATGTGTGAAACAGTCTGCAAATGGCGCCTGAAGATTCCTCCACTTCAGCGCCACCTTCACCTGCAAACCTTTCTTGAGAATTTTAAAAATTTACCTGTACAAAGACAACACTTGACAGATTCCTAGGCTCCTATGGGCAGGCATCCGTTTCGACTCCACTCATAGTCCACATGCCAGCAAGCAGGCGCTAGATCACGAAAATAGCTCCACTCAGCTTGTGTGTGTCATAGGGGCAGTAGCCTGCCTGCAGCTGCCCAGAACTGGATAAGCACTGTCTCTGTACAGGCACTTTTTTATAGCGTGCCAAATAGGTTTACAGGTGCCAACCTGGGGTGTCTCGGGGACCCTTTGCCACATCATTCACATACGTGCCAATGTCTCACCCCCCACTCCCCCTCCTCCTGTGGCCACAATTCAGGAGGGTGTGCAACATAAGGACTGAAAACACACAAAAACGCTCTGCTACTTCGGTTCATGTTCAAATTTCATCGATTTCATCGAATAATTTTGAAACGGTTGAAATAGTTTTTTTAACCGATCTCAGAATGTTCCGTTTGACTCGCAAACTTCATCTGTTAAAAAACCCAGCAGCACTGTTTTTCTCTATAATGTGAGTCTCGCAATGCTAGTTACCTTAAATATGTTGTGGCTTCTATATAGAGTTACGTCAGCGACAAAAGAAACCAGGATAGTCTCATGAAGCATCAGTAGCCAACCTCGAGGGTTTGAGTAGGAAGTGCACGTTTATACACACTCAATTTAACCAGTCCTACGTTGACTCTCTGATACAAGACGTAGTTGGCTGTTCAGATCCAAACACAGAGGTGCCTGAAGAAGGACTGTGAGGTCCCACAGCCAAGGAGATTCGAGCTCCCGCTCAGGCATACGACAAGTCTGAGGATATCATGAATACTGTGTTGTTCCCACAGCAACACATCACTCCCTGGCACACTCATCATGCTCCTCTTGTCTGGCCCATTCACAATCATTGATGGACCTCCCTGATGCTAGTTCCTCTCATATTCTGATTGTTTTGGTGGACACTTTTGTGGCGGCGTTCGTAGCGACAAACAATTCGCTGTAGAAACGGCTTACGAAGTCACCGCCACACTTTTAATAGCGGGCCGACCGGTCCGCTGGAACAGTGAACAGAAAGATGAAAACCCAAACACTGATTAAATAAAAGTCGGTACTTATCTTTATTAACGAAGATACAGAAACACAGTAGTGAACTCCGTGTCTACAGAGATCTGTCTAGTTCGAGTCGGAGCGGCTAGGTCAGCGTCGGCTGACGACAAACAACAACTCTGCTGCGATGAACACACAACTGACTAGCAAGTACACAATTCGGTGGCGAGTATACAACTGAGCGGCGAATACAGAACTGTCCTAGCGCTCGCGACTCCAGCGCTTAAGAACCCAGAAGCCAGCGGTGGCGCGCGCAGACTTGCGGCGATTTCCTGTCTCGCTGGCGCTGCCTATGCGGACGGCGTCCGGACTTTGATGCTGCCAACCTTTTGGCAGCGGGCTCGGGTGGCATTACTGGCTAGGATATAACAGACACGCTCGTCATCACTGCCCACGCCAGCAGGCTTTGCCCTAAACAAGGCCAGACAGGCTGCTGTCTGTCATAGCTGCCTCCATGGCCAGCCCACGGACGCTGTAGAGTTTACAGAGGTTCATAGTGTAACACCAGTGCACGGCCAATAGATCTGTGTTCCCAGCAAGATCTACATTACACTCCAAATTCAGCAACAGCACTTCTGTTTCTAGGCCGATACTATGGCTCCTGTATCTTTCGTGAATCTAGAAAACTTTTGTGATATAGGACACCCTGTCCCTTCCTAGGCAAATCGTCGTTTGGTCTGTTATGGAGAACAGCCAATTCCATTCAAGGCCTACAATCGACAGAGAGGGTTGAGACCAATCATCTGTTTAGCTGTCCACAGTGAAATGTCCGAAAAAATTTCTGCACTCGACGTTGGTGGGTGGACAGAAGTTTCCGAAAACTGCAATGAAATTAGTAACACCCTTAGCTGCTTACAGGCGTTGACATGCGTCAACGGGGAAAGATGAAAATGTGTGCCCAGACCGGGACTCGAACCCGGGATCTCCTGCTTGGATGGCAGACGCTCTATCCATCTGAGCCACCGAGGACACAGAGGATAGCGCGACTGCAGGGATTTATCTCTGGTACGCCTCCCGCGAAACCCACATTCTCAACGTATTGTCCGAAACAACAGATACCATCTTAGTATATATATTCGAAAACTAATTTTGCAGTGTCATACCACCAATTTTATCTGGATTCTGCCTCTCAACAGATTATCGGCATCAACACTCGCTCCGGGATATACAATTATATGCACCTACATTCAGCAACATGAGTGCTCTGGCTACTTTCCAGAGTTTCATAGGACATTTAACACAATATATTCCATGATGTGCAAACTATCTTGCAGAGACTATCGCCATTTCCCCTCAGCAGAAACATCAAGCTAACCTATGGGTCTGTTCACTAAACTGCAAGAGACAGGCCTTAAGTTCAATCTGCAGAAGACGAAGGTTTGTCAGACAGACATAGAATATCTGTGCCACCTTCTTGCTAAGGACAGTGTGAAGTCTACCGTCTGCCACTTCGCAATTATTGACAACCTACCTAACGCTTGGAACCTAAAGGAACTCCAGCTATTTCTGTGTGAAGTAAGACATTCGACATTTCTCCCTAACATGGCGGTCATCGTTCATGTGTTACACAACTTGAATTAGAAATGTGTTCCTTTTATTTGGTGGGCAGATAGTGATGTCGAAATTGCTGCTTAAGTCATTGCAGTCCATCGGCACCTTTACGATAGGTATACAGTTAGTCCGTGCAACAGATGTCTCCCAACATGGAACTGGGGCAGTTTTCACTTACAGCTCTGAACAGCGTAATTCGCACGCCTCTAAGATATTGACAGGTGCACAATCTAATTACTTCCATGTAGAAAACAAAGCAATAGCCATAATGTGAGCAGTATGGAAATTCCCTGTTTTCCTCACTGGAAAACAATTCCATCTCATCACCGGCCACAAGCCGCTTGCGGTACTTTTTGTCCCTCGTTCATGGTTTCCAACAGAGCCAAAGAATGACTCCGGCATTCAACATTTTTTTTGGGTGTGTATCGCTATTCGGTTCATTATAGACCGACAGCACAGCATGCTGATGTGGACACGCTGTGCTTTCCCCTGGAACTGGACCAAGCCCTCAACAAAACCAAAGCAGTCTGTTGTCAGATAGTTGATCACTTACACAACACGGTAGACAGAATTCTGATAGTGGCCCATTCCGAAGTGTACGCCACCTGGAATGATCCCATGCTCCAACTGGTGGCCAATGTGCAACGGTTTGCCCAATCGACTGCCCACCAAGGAGTCTGGTCCACTCTGCAGCTGTTTCATCCACTGGCATCAAATGGCAATAGACAGTGGCACACATCTCCTTAGCACCAGCATGGATGATCTCTGTGTGTCATAGACACTCTGTTCTTATGGGCTCACATCCTTCCTCTTCTGCACTGTGGCGACTGGTATGAGACGCACATGAAGATCCTTGGACAGTCTTTTGTCTACTGGTCTGGCACTGATTCAGCGACTGAGACAGTCGTCCGTAAGTGCCAACAGGGTGCTGAGCAATGGGCGGCACCGCCACAACTTGGCTCCATGTCCGGACTGAGTCAAGTCGAACCCTTCTGTCAATCTATGCGTTCGATGGTGGTCGACACACTAATTATCTCCATGTCATGCGCATGTGCCCCACCCTGACAGAAGCTGAACGATTACCATTCATTTTTGATTTGCTTATTTCCATTTAGTTACATCTGACCCTACTTTACTTCCTTGCGTCAAACTCACAGGGATATCATTACCAGACTGTGTACTCTTGATTTCCAATGAGGACATTACTTTTTCTACCTTCCTTGATTTAATGCTTGGAGCTTACGAATAGGGGTCGTCCCAAAATAATTATTTGACTGTTAAGTGAGAGACAAACTGTTAATCTGTGCCTAAAGGATGACACATGGGAGGGCTCAAGCAACCGAGGAAGTTAACGAATATTTACCTTACACTCAGAAACGATCTTTCTCTCAATGAATTTAATGATTATATCTTATCAGTTCGGATAACTAAACAGGATTACTGGTCAAGTCTTCTTTCATATCTACTCATGTGGAAGTGTGGAGACAATGAGCAGCTGACCAGAAATAAAATTAGCAAGGAATTTCACACGCTAGTTTACTTAAGTATTTCAGACAGTTTACACACCAAATGCCTAACCAGAAATCGTTCTATAATCTCTACTATCTTCTGTTGTGTTGACAAAATGGTTGTATCGCACATACTGCGTGAGGCCCGTGGCACAAATAAAATTCGTTCAATATTTCGGAAACTAATCTACGTTAATCATTTAAGGCAAGGTAGTTTACGACATAATTAAAATGAAATCAAACGTACTGAAGGAACGCTAAGATTGACTTTGTGATTATATTGTGCTACATGCTCTCGACAAAATACCAGACTTCTAGCCATTGAATTTATCTGTAAAATTACTGCAGAAGGTGGTCACCACATAACACTGACTACAATTTATCTGAAAAATAATAGATTAGTAACCTTAACAATAATATACTTCATCCACTTCAGCTTTTGCAAACTACATGACAGAGCCCATTGCAGATTCTGTTCACCCTCTAGCCGGACCAGGAACCGAAGGCTGAAAAGTGGCGGAGTGCTCCTAACGCTCGCTCTGCTCTTCGCTGAGGGAGAGAACTACCATTCCTCAATGACTCTACAGCTACAAGTGCATTTTTGTCAGTTCCCCACAAGAGTTAGGTTGGCACCAAAATCTGTGTACAGCATACATCTGTGTCCTACAGCTATTCTGGAGACGAAACCGCAATCACAACAAACACTCGTTCTATAATTTATAGCAACATAATAAGACAAAGGAAAGGGTTTACGCAATAAAATAATTGAATAAATGAACACAGTGGCGTCCATTGGTTTTCTAGAGGTGCACTGTACCGTACTACACTTACATAAATGACTAACGTCTCATACAAAATCAGTGTCACGGGGTACAATGTGACACAGTAAAGAGGCGGAAGCACTAGTTCCATCTGAAAACGACTGCATAGGCTCTCATGAAGGTTTTTGAGACTTGACGATAGTTTCCGATAATGGCTCACAGTTCACTTCGGTGTTGTTCCATGATTTGAGCACCCACAATGGTATTATGTACCTCACTCTCGCACCATTTCACTCCCCGATAGGCGGTAAACTGGCCAGTGGTGAAATATATGAGAGAGAAAGCTTTAATGTCATCCATTAATCAGTCGAGAAGTTCAGAAGCATTCTACAATGCGACTGTATTGAATATAAAATGTAGCATGTACGCGTCAGACAAAATCATTTCTAGGATTATAATAAGAGTATTGTACTCACGTTATTCAACTATGATGTCATAATGTATTTATCTCTCATGCCTCTGTGAGTAGGTGTATATGAGTTACGCCACAGAAAAAAAATTGTGCTCATTTCATTTCCATTCAGACATCACACGTTGGAAATCGATGATTGTATCAACTTCTGCTTAAAATAGGCATTTCATGTAGAGGTATCAATATATGAGCAACTCTAACCGATATGAGTTACTTCACAGCTCTAGTTTTCTTAAGGAAAAATAACGTGTGTGAATTTTGCCTCAACATACCAGAACTGTTAATCCAGTACCTAGAAATGAGTTTTCCTTTACCACTGATCGTCACCACTAGTAAACATAACAAAACTATATTGCTAGTGGCTTCGCTATTTCATTTGGAGCGAGATATTTCTCTTCCCTTTCGATTCTATACGTTTCGAATGGCATGAGTATCCATCGGAATTAATTTGAAGAACTTTAAAAATTCATTTGACTTTAACATTTCAATACGTAATTGGAAAGTAAGAAGCCGACATTTCCTCTCCGAGCAGTTATTTCGAAAGATAATGAGAATTTGCGGAAAAAACTTCATACCACATTAAGGTGCAATTCCGTTTTTTATGGTAAGTTCTAACAATAGAATCCGGTTTCCACCCGCCGAAGGAAAATATTGGATCCACGTTATCTATTTTATAAAACAAAATTAACAAAATTTATGCAAAATCGAAATGTAAATGAGTAAAGGAGGCAGGTAAAATACTCTGTTTTTCTGAGGAAGTTCTGAAATTGAATTGGCATCTGTGTAGTTGGTTGAGTGAATCGACATTTACTTATGTGAACAAATGAGGTGATTATTTCTTCTTGCAGAGCTGAGACATAGTCCGAACAACGAACACTGGCTGGGATTTAGATTTTGGTAGCTAAACAGGACAGCGTCGCTGTTAGAATACGGAGTGCAATTCTGTACGGAAGAGGTGTTCTTTAAGCTGTTCTGTACGGAAGGGGTGTTCTTTAAGCTGTGGTAATAGTGATAATTCTGAACAGAAGACATCACATTAAGTTACGATATACGATGGTTTTAGAGTTACCAGTGGGAGAAAGCGAATACCTTTTCAGTACACCAGCGTCTGTAGGAGGAAATGCGTTATTAATCAACTTGAAATTTAAATGGCATTAAGTTTGTATTCCAGTAATGGATGAAATATTCTAACACTGTTTAAATTTATTAAAATATTCATTATAATGGTCTCAGTGAGAAATAAGCACGCTTAATAACTGGTCCAGATAAGATTAAATGGGCATCTTCAGATCTAAAAATAAAATAAAACATTAATGAATAACTATTTCTGTGCATAACATAGATTAAAATATTTAAATTTTAATTTGTTTGAAATTTTACCGGAATAAGCAAATAACAGATGGACTGTATTTAAAATTCTTCAAATTTACCTGATTGATCACGAGTTGAGAACAGTCAATATTCCTTAAAATGAACATACTCAGGGGTGTAAAGTAATGCGCTTGTGACAACATTCCATTTTATTAAACTCACTATGCATCACACAGTGCCATGCCACCCAGATGATGGGTAAGGGAGGGAGGAAGAAGGGAGGGAGACGCACATATCATGTGGTGTTAAAATGTGACAAAGAACTTATCAAATAAAATTGTCCATGTGCGAATAGCACTCGCGCACTGAGGGCTGCATGCAAACTTAATTCGAGAAGCTCAACGATTCTTGTCTGTTTTCGATGTGGATACTGGAAAGATTACGTTCTGAGCATTCCAAGACAGTTTCAAAACCTCTACAGTAGTTCCTCAGACTAGCCCGGACATAGAAAGCAGCGAGCAAGGGTCTTTAGTTTATATATCTAGATATAGAAGATTTACTAAAATACCTTCTTTTTACTTACTGAAACGTCACAAAAACTTGCACTTCATGTCTTCGTGCGGTAATGTTCGTCTATTGTGCTACTGACCAATGATAAATGTAGTCTATGTTCGCATGAAAAAGTGATATAATTTCGATTTAACAGTTGTATTTAAGTAATAATTATAATTATTGTAATAATTGTAATTAAGTAACAACAGAAAGTGGCACTGACTAAGTGACATAAAATTGAATTTGATATAGCAACATGGTGAAGAGGAAAGACTTCTTAACAGATTTACAGACAAGCAGACACAAGGATAAAAAAATGACAAACATATTTCTTCGTGTTATATAACACAATTTTCGGATTGTTTCCCTTAACTGTACTGTGAAACTTTCCTTCAGGCTATATTTCATGGTTCCACGTCAATGGGAACTACGCTATAGATTTGATGAATGGATTTGCAAGTTTCAATGTATGTGACATAAATTGCTGAATCCTTTGACTGAATTGGCTTAGAAGCTTGAACTTCTTACATCGCCAAGATTTCATAGACTTTAGTACGTGACAAAAATTTGGACTTGATATGCCAACGTGTTACAGCGTAAAAGGGATCTTAACAGACAGAGAGGCAGACAGATGGGTAGGAAATCGTAAACAAAATTCTTTTCGTGTATTGTATGTACAGATTAACAAATTTCGGGTTTTTTTCTTTTACTTGTAGAGTGAAACTGTGCGCCTTCGCAAATTTGGCGGTTCTAGGTCAGCGGGAAGTATCCTATAGGTTTTGATTAGCCAGCTCGGTTGGCCGTGCTGTCTAACGCACGGCCTTCAGGGCGGGAAGGAGCGCCTGGTCCCCGGCACGAATCCGCCCGGCGGCTTTGTGTCGAGGTTCGGTGTACCGGCCAGTCTGTGGATGGTTTTTAGGCGGTTTTCCATCTGCCTAGGCGAATGCGGGATGGTTCCCCTTACTCCGCCTCAGTTACACTATGTCGGCGATTGTTGCGCAAACAAGTTCTCCACATACGCGTACACCACCATTACTCTACCACGCAAACAGGGGTTACACTCGTCTGGTGTGAGACGTTCCCTGGGGGGTCCACCGGGGGCCGAACCGCACAATAACCCTGGGCTCGGTGTGGGGCAGCGGAGGGGTGAAGTGGACTGCGGTAGCCGTCGTGGGGTTGTGGACCACTGCGGCTGCAGCAGGGACGGAGCCTCTCCGTCGTTTCTAGGTCCCCGGTTAACATACAATACAATACTACGTTTTCGAGTATGAAAGTATTTGACATAAATGACTGCATCTTTTGATTGAAACGACTTAGACTATTAAAAGTTTCACATTGGGAAGGAACCATAGACTACGTGACATAAATCTGAATAAATCTGAACTTGATGTATCTTCCTGTTACTGAGAAATACGGTTCTTAACAGTCGGACAGACAGACAGCAAAGCTTTTCTGTAAGCATTCCATTTTCACAGACTGAGGCACGGAGCCCTAAAAATCGGGATACAATCAATGTAATAAAAAACAAGCAATACAGATAATGCACCTAATGTTAACACGTACATGAAATATCTTGTTAAAGTTTATAACTAAATTAAAAGATCGTGCGCACGCAATTTTCACCAGAAGTTTCTCGAGGTATGTTTACTGGTTTCCTGCCTTTGTACCACCTGCCTCAGCCTGGTTGCGGCGACTACTCAGCCACGCCGACGCTGAGCGCAGCGGACTGCTGAGGTCAGCTGCCGTGCGGGGCTGTGGCACAGCGGGTCACTTGTTGCCGACAGGGCCGCCTCAAACATCTTCTGGTACGCCGAATTCCATAGACATTCCAGCATGTTCAAAAAATTTTCCCTTGACACTGCACCTGAAGATTCGTAGTTGTGTCTCCGTTTAGTTTCAGTTAGATGATCTCCAGATGCTGTTCTATTATTTTTTAGGGCAGTGTGATCACTGTGTCTTGTCTCAGGAAGTCTACTGTTTATGACAGTCGTTACACGTGATCCGGTTGACAACCAATGCTCTAAATTTACAACTCAATTAATCTGCATCATGTTTTAGCTTAAAATGAAGAGTTTCACTTGCTCGAAAGTCTACTCTTACCCGATTTTCAGAAACACTTGCGCAGTTGCATCTGACACCCTTTACTGTATATTCTAAAGCCATGTATTAGAGTTTGGTGCTCCTCTTTTAAAGCAAAGGCATCTACTTTCTGTCTCTGCTCCATTTCAGATTTTTAGACATTTTAGTGACTAACCCAGCCTTGTAACTGTTAGTTAGAGCGACTTGTTTAAGAATGGCTGTTTCATTTTTCCTATCCTGCTCACTTAACGTGAAGCGATCTGTTAATTAAGAAACGACAATGTGCCATTTTATATACACATGAATGCCACGATGTAGAAGCTAAGTTGAAATCTGTGTAAGTGGTTGCGCATAAAAACGACAATGTGCCATTTTATATACACATGAATGCCACGATGTAGAAGCTAAGTTGAAATCTGTGTAAGTGGTTGCGCATTAAAAAGGACAATGTGCCATTTTATATACACATGAATGCCACGATGTAGAAGCTAAGCTGAAAGCTGTGTAAGTGGTTCCGCATAAACACTAGAATTATATCTACCATCTTGTTTAGTGGCAGTTACGTCAAGGAAATTGATTATTCGTTTCCATTCATATTCAATAGTATATTTCACTTTGTAGTTAAAAGCACGAATCTTCACAAAAACAATTTCTGTTTCATTAACAATCCATTTGAATTACAAAATGGGATCGTCAACTCATCCGTAACATTATTTTCTTTGATTAACTCTGCGCTTTTATCTAAGACTTTCTGCTCTACAACGACCATCAATATTTCATCCATCATATCAGCGCAGGTATTAGCCATTGCTGAACCCGCAGGTTAGTGGGAAATTTAGCTCTTACAGAAGAACTCTAGTTCTAACAAGTGTATTAACTCCATCGTCTGTGTTACAGGTACTTTTTTGCGCTAGTAAGTTGTTTTGAATCAAGTTGTTTGCGTCAACTGATGCAACGAGCACACCTGCTGGTGTTGTGTTGCAGTTTCTTTGATACCATCAGGGAAGCTATAAATGTTCTTAAGACTACGTAGCTGGCTTTAATTTTTGTGTCATATGTCTGTTATTAGATACATCAGAACTCCGTTTTATGGTGGAGATGAGTCTCATGGACGTTCTAGGTTGTTCGGCTAAACCTGTGCTCACACGACTGATATTTAAGGAATAGCAACGAAAAGCCTTTTCTGACTGCATTCAGTGTTTTAATTTAATTATAAATTTCAATAAGGTACTTCGTGTATTAATATTAGGTACATCATAGAAATTGCTTTATGGTTTAAATTAATTATGTTACGACTGCGTGGAATGTTAGATTCCTTAATCGGGCAGGTAGGTTAGAAAATTTAAAAAGGGAAATCGATTGGTTAAAGTTAGATATAGTGGGAATTAGATAAGTTCGGTGGCAGGAGGAACAGGACTTTTGGTCAGGTGAATACAGGGTTATAAACACAAAATCAAAAAGATGTAATCCAGGGGTAGGCTTAATAATGAATAAAAATAGGAGTGCGGGTAAGCACTACATACAGCATAGTGAACGGACTATTGTGGCCAAGATAGACACGAATCCCACGCCTACTACAGTAGTACAAGTTTATACGCCAACTAGCTCTGCAGATGGTGAAGAAATTGATGAAATGTATGATGAAATAAAAGAAATTATTCGGGTAGTGAAGGGAGACGACAATTTAATAGTCACTGGTGACAGGAATTCGAGAGTAGTAAAAGCGAGAGAAGCAAACGTAGTAGGTTAATATGGATTGGGGGTAAGAAATGCAAGAGGAAGCTGTCTGGTAGAATTTTGCACGGAGCATAACTTAATCATAGCTAACACTTGGTTCAAGAATCATAAAAGAAGGTTGTATACATGGAAGAATCATGGAGATACTAAAAGGTGTCAGATAGATTATATAATAGTAAGACAGAGATTTAGGAACCAGGTTTTAAATTGTAACACATTTCCAGCGGCAGATGTGGACTCTGACCACAATCTATTGGTTAAGGACTGTAGATTAAAACTGATGAAACTGCAAAAAAGTGGGAATTTAAGGACATGGGACCTGGATAAACTGAAAGAACCAGAGGTTGTACAGAGTTTCAGGGAGAGCATAAGGGAACAATTGACAGGAATGGGGGAAAGAAATACAGTAGAAGATGAATGGGTAGCTCTGAGGAATGAAGTATTGACGGCAGCAGAGGATGAAGTAGGTAAAAAGACTAGGGCTAGTAGAAATCCTTGCGTAAAAGAAGAAATATTGATCTAATTGATGAGAAAATATAAAAAATGCAGTAAATGAAGCAGCCAAAAAGAAATACAAACGTCTCAAAAATGAGACCGACAGCAAGTGCAAAATGGCTAAGCAGGGATGGCTAGAGGACAAATGTAAGGATGTAGAGGCATATCTCACTAGGGGTTAGATAGATACTGCCTACAGGAAAATTAAAGAGACCTCTGGAGAAAAGAACCCACTTGTACGAATATCAAGAGCTCTGATGGAAACCCAGTTCTAAGCAAAGAAGGGAAAGCAGAAAGGTGGAAGGAGTATATAGAGCGTCTATACAAGGGCGATGTACTTAAGGGCAATATTGTGGAAATGGATGAGGATGTAGATCAAGATGAAATGGGAGATATGATACTGCGTGAAGAGTTTGACAGAGCACTGAAAGACCTAAGTGGAAACAAGGCCCGGGGAGTAGACAACATTCCATTAAAACTACTGACGGCCTTGGGAGAGCCAGTCCTGACAAAACTCTACCATATGGTGAGCTAGATGTATGAGACAGTCGAAATGCCCTCAGACATCAAGAAGAATATAACAATTCCAATCTCAAAATCAGCTGTTGACAGATGTGAAAATTATCGAACTATCAGTTTAATAAGCAAAATACTAACGCGAATTCTATACAGACGAATGGAAAAATTGGTAGAAGCCGACCTCGGGGAAGGTCAGTTTGGATTCCCTAGAAATGTTGGAACACGCGAGGCAGCACTGACCTTACGACTTATCTTAGAAGAAAGATTAAGGAAAGGCAAACCTACGTTTCTAGCATTTGTAGATTTAGAGAAAACTTTTGACAGTGTTGACTGGAATACTCTCTTTCAAATTCTAAAGCTGGCAGGGGTCAAATACAGGGAGCGAAAAGCTATTTACAATTTGTACAGAAACCAAATGGCAGTTATAAGAGTCGAGGGGCAAGAAAGGGAAGCAGTGGTTGGGAGGGGAGTGAGACAGGGTTGTAGCCTCTCCCCAATGTTATTGAGGAAGCAGTAATGGAAACAAAAGAAAAATTCGGAGTAGATATTAAAATCCATGGAGAAGAAATAAAGACTTTGAGGTTCGCCGATGACATTGTAATTCTGTCAGAGACAGCAAAGGACTTGGAAGAGCAGTTTAACGGAATGGACAGTGTCTTGACAGGAAGGTAAGAGATGAACATCAACAAAACCAAACGAGGATAATGGAATGTAGTCGAATTAAGTCGGGTGATGCTGAGGGAATTAGCTTAGGAAATGAGACACTTAAAGTAGTAAAGGAGTTTTGCTATTTGGGGAGAAAAATAACTGATGATGGTCGAAGTAGAGAGGATATAAAATGTAGACTGGCAATGGCAAGGAAAGCGTTTCTGAAGAAGAGAAATTTGTTAACATCGAGTATAGATTTAAGTGTCAGGAAGTCGTTTCTGAAAGTATTTGTATGGAGTGTAGCCAAGAATGGAAGTGAAACATTGACGATAAATAGTTTGGACAAGAAGCGAATATAAGCTTTCGAAATGTGGTGCTACAGAAGAATGCTGAAGATTGGATGGGTAGATCACATAACTAATGAGGAGGTATTGAACAGAATTAGGGAGAAGTGGAGTTTGTGGCACAACTTGACTAGAAGAAGGGACCGGTTGGTAGGACATGTTCTGAAACATCAAGGGATCATAAATTTAGCATTGGAGGGCAGCGTGGAGGGCAAAAATTGTAGAGGGAGACCAAGAGATGGATACACTAAGCAGATTCAGAAGGATGTAGGTTGCAGTAAGTACTGGGAGATGAAGAATCTTGCACAGGATAGAGTAGCATGGAGAGCTGCATCAAACCAGTCTCAAGACTGAACACCATAACAACAACATCAACAACGTTATTTAGACGGCTGTTTCTTATATTTTAATACCGCTTGGTCTAGGAGCGCTGTATTCGTTTCGTTATCAAACTCTCCTCAGTCCAGCGTTCTAACTGCGCCACTGCTTAAATTCTGAATAAAAACCAACAACCGCGGACGAAGAATTCTTGCGTTACGTGCGTGCGTGTTCTTACGACAGTTTGTAGATACCGTGGCAGAGTTGAATGGTACAAACAGAAACAGCAAGCCAAATCCGATAAGCAATAAGTGTGAGGTATATGCATGTGGATAAATATCAGAAATATACGGGAAAACACCACAATATCAGTAAGATTCCGATACATCAGTTTCTTGTTCGTTATCTGTATTTACACTTAGAGTGTAGTGGAAACACATCTGTTCACAGACTAACAGCCTGGGATTTAACTATCGTGCTACATGTATGAGTCTGTGATTGAAGTCATTTCAATAGACGCATTGAATACCTGTGTAAAGTTTTGTCAAAAGTACTGCAGAAAACCATAGTCGGTATGCGGTGTTCTTGTAGTTGTTGAGGAGCTGAGAGTTGTGGTGATGTATTCTGTAGTTTCAGAAACAGTTTATTGCAGTTTGTATGTATTTTAATAGCGATTCTGATGCGATATGGGAGCGTTTTGATACAATGTCAACCTCCCAGACACTCAAAACTGATAAAAGCTTACAAATAATGCTTTGCATGAATTCAGTGTTAATTATCCGCCCGTGAACCGATAACTGGGGCATATAGCGAAGACAAGTGTAACTGGAAAAAGAAGAGGCAAATGCAAATGTGCAAGCAGGGTTTACATATGTCTTTAAACATAGTGCATGGGGAAATGTAGCTATGATGGGGCGATTATTAGCATTCACAGTAAACAGTAATGGAAACTGTGTATATGTTGGAATACTCACCAAAAAGAATACAACTGTGTGTTTTGAGCGAGAGTAGCCTGGTGATACATACATACATCACGATAGTGGAAGGAAAGTGCATTATAGAGATGTGGTGTCAAGACGAAACTGCCATATCCTCATATGCATCAACAATACTACTTAACATTGGACTCTGACTGCTGTTGTTCCAAGAGTCTCTCTCACATGTGGTTGCCCACTGAAAGCCGTAGAAATTAATGCACCCTGAAAGATGGAAAGTGATGTAGTAACGCTGTCTATATCCAAAGAGTTTGCACTCAGAACATTCAAAAAGGCTGCCATTTCCACTCATCCTGAGTGACATTTAAGAGTTGGATTCTTCCAAGAAAGCCACTGAAATTACTGCTACTGTCTTGCAAGCACATTTGGGATGGGGTCTGACTTCCTGCATACAGGCACCATGGGATCATACACATACAGAACATTTCAATGTTTAGCAGTTTACAAGAGGGATATTGCCAGCTGTATTATTTCAATCAATGGCACACACACAATAGTAAAGGAGGGGAGGTTTAGCAATGATACCGAAACTGAGAATCGGGCTGCAATGTTAGTGACTAAGAGCATCGCAGGGTCGATGCATTGAGACGTTTTGTTGAAGTGACAAGTCATCGAGGGCAGCGGTTTGGAACATGAGTAACTGGATAAAATACGTTGAAATTACGGAAAACTTGATGAAACTGGGAAAAATTGATGGAAAATACGTAGAAATGAGGAAAATACAACACAAATGAGGGTTCTTACATGGTCACCTGGGTATATGAAAATCATTCCATTCTTCCACTGGTGTGCTCACAACTGAGGGTGCATACTGCTCATCCTGTATGGGTTTTAGTCCTACAGAATATCACCTTTGTTCTACATGCTGTTGTGCCTTGTATGCCGAAGAAGTTTGAGTAAAATGCTTTGAAATTGTGGAAAACCTGGTAAAATTGCGAAAAGTGATACATTAAAAATGAGGGCACCTCCATAACAGCCTGGGTGTATGAAAATCATTACATTCCTCCACCAATCTGATGGATAACTGATGGTACACACTATTGGTTTAAGTCCTGCAGAATAGACCCCGTTCCACAGTTGATTATGCATTGCAAGCCATAAAAAAGAAAGACAGAGTGTCCAACTGGAGGTCAGGATGACCAATACATAGGTCACCAAAACGGTGATAGTATACAAGGGTGTGACATGAGGAATCAATGTCCTTGGTCTCATAAAAAACAGGCACCGAGACATCTGCTTCCCCTATCACTGTGGAACATGAGATTAAAGGCATTACCCACTGCGCAAAAAACGGTCAAACTCTCGCCTAAAGGAGTGAAGCTACCTACTAAACAACTGGCTGGCGTGAAAGGACAGAAAGATTTCTCCCAAGAAGACTTCCTCCACCCCTCCAGCCAATCAACACCCAAGTTTTCCTCTAACCAGAAAGGCTCAAAGAAGTCTGGTAAAGACAAACGGTCTTCTCATTCACCAACTCGAAGATCCTGCTCGACGGTGTTGCCACATGTTCACTTATCTCAGCAAGCCTCTTTCTCGCCAGTGCGCACCACCAACCGTTTTTCAGCGTTAGACTCTGCAGACCGAACGTACAAGCACACCGATACTTCTGTGGACCCCATGGAGCAGGATCCTCCTACTTCTGTGCCCTGTAGTAGCGACTCTCCACCAGCTGTCCCTTGGTGGCCACCGAGTTGACACCGCTACATCTGTTCCTCCTCATGACTGTCCTCCAATGGAACATTTGCAGCCTTCAGCCCCACAAAGAGCATTTAAGGCTGCTTCTAGCCTTGCAGCATCCCCTTGTACTCTGCTTTCAGGAAACGAAATTGCGCCCTCAAGACCGCTTTGAGCTTTCACATTACTTATTAATTCATTTTGACCTCCCCCATGAGGTCGGCATCCCATCAAATGGGGGTGCTATGCTGCTCATACAGGCTGACCTTCAAACCCATCTCCCTGACTACCTGTCTTCAAGCTGTTGCCATTTGACTTTTCCTTCCTCACCTGAGTTTACCCCTCTGTACCATTTAAGTACCTCTGTCCTTTGATCCCACAAGGGCAGACATTCTTCAGATAATTGGGCAGCTACTTCCCCCATCCCATTTTTGCTACTCCGTGACTTTAATGTGCATCATCCCCTTTGGGGTTCTCTCAGGACCTGCCAGAGAGGTGCCCTCTTGGCTGACCTGCCTTAACATAGAGCACCCACTTTCCTTTCTGACTCCTCGCACACCTATTCCCATCTGGACCTATTTATTTTCACTGCCCAGCTTGCCCATCGTCTTGAGTGGTCTGTTCTTTCTGACGCCTACTCGAGCGACCATTTCCCATGTGCTCTCCATCTGCTGACTTCTACCCCATCTACATGCATGCCCAAATGGCACCTAAGGCTGAGTGGCAGTTTTTCCCTGGTGACGTTTGCAGAACAAGATTTCCTCAGTTCAGATGAACCATCTCACCAACATTATGCTTACTGATGCAGAACGTTCCATTTCTCGCACTTCCTCTTTACCACGTCGTGTCCAAGTCACATGGTGGACTGAGGCATCCTGCATTGAAATTCGCGCGGAGACGTGCTCTCCGCGTTTTTAACCTCCATCATAGGCTGTAAAACTGCATTCGTTATAACTAGATGCGTGGAAAGTGTCGTTGAGTTCTTTGGGATAGCAAAAGAGCCAGTTAGACTTCATTCATTAGTTCTTTTAACAGTTCCACACCTTCCTCTGTCGTGTTAGCCAACCTTCGATGGCTCTCTGGAACAAAGATCCATTCCCCTGTTTGTGGCCTTACAGTAGGTGCCGATGTCATCGTGGCCGACATTTTGCGGAAGGTTCGAGCTCTTCCGACTATCACCCTGCCTTCATCCATCGGAAAAGAGTGGAGGATGCTCGGGCGATATCCTCCTTTTCTCCGAATTGTGAGTGCTACAATGCTGCCTTCGCTATGAAATAGCTAGATCATGCTCTCAGTTCATCCCGGTCCTCCACCCCAGGGCAAGATGCTATCCACATTCAGATGCTGCAGCACCTCTCTCTTGCGGGCAAGCCCTTTCCACTTAACACATACAACTGCATCTGGGCTGGACGCTGGCGTGAAGCCACCGTCATTCCCTTATCTAAGCCTGGTAAGGACAAAAACCTTCCTTCTAGCTAGCGCCCCATCTCTCTTACCAGCTGCGTTTATCAGGTGATGGAACGTATGATTCATGCCCAGCTTGTGTGGTGGCTCGAGTCTCGTCATTTACTCAAGAATGAACACTGTGGATTTCGAACGAGGCGTTCTGCAGTTAACCAGCTCGTTACTTTGTCCACCCATGTCATGAATGGTTTTCTGCGGAAATCCAAGACTGTGGCCTTGCTTTTCGATTTGGAGAAGGCCTACGGCATCTGCTGGAGAACTGGTATCCTCCGTACTCTTTACACGTGGGGGTTCCATGGGCGCCTGCCCTGTTTCTTACGCCCATTTTTACAAGCCCGAGTTTTCAAGGTGCGTGTGGGTTCTGCCTTGTCGGACATCTTTATTCAGGAAAATGGAGTGCCTCAGGGTTCCGTCCAGAGCGTCATCCTCTCTGCTATCGCCATTAACCCGTAATGGCCTGTCTCCCACTAGACGTCTCCAGCTCCCTTTCTGTCGATGCTTTTGCCATCTACTGCAGTTCTCCACGGATCTGTCTCATTGAGCGGCGTCTTCAGCGCTGTCTTCATCGTCTTCACTCCTGGAGCATCGCCAATGGCTTTCGCTTTTCCAATGACAAAATCATCTGTATCAATTTCTGGCGGCTCAAATGGTTTCTCCCACCATCTCTACATCTTGGGCCTGTGGCCCTTCCGTAAGTTGACACTGTGAAATTCCTGGGGCTCATGTTCGATAGGAAATTCTCTTCTATGTCTCTTACCTGGCAGCTCTCTGTACGCAGTCCCTCAATGTCCTATGTGTCCTCAGTGGTAGCTCTTGGGATGCCGATCGAGCCACCCTCCTCCGTTTGTACTGGTCCCTTATCCGTTCGAAAGTCGACTATGGGAGCATTGTTTATGCATTTGCGCGCCCATTCCTTTTACGCCGTCTCGACACTACCCATCATCAGGGCATCCCTTTGTCCAGAGGCAGTCTGAACTAACACCGTCCTATTGCTGTGACTTTCTCCTCAGCAGGTACGCATGCCGTTTGTCTGCCGTACGTGGCCACCCCTCCTGTGCCTCCTTCTATGACGATTCCTTAGATCGTCAGTATGGGGCTCGTCTGTCTCCTCTGGAGTCCGCTTTCGCCACTTGCTACGGCGGCTTAACTTCACGCTACCTTCCCATTCGATGTGAACCATTCAACAGCTTGGCTTCGTGAAGCCTTCATTCGCTTCCTCAGAATACTACTCCAGCCTGGGTCTATCGCCTTCAGTTTCGCGACCTTCGCATGGAACATAGCGATAGTACCTTTGTATACACTGATGGCTCTCCGACTGACCGTGGGTTCGGGTGTGCCTTCGTCATTTACAGCCGAGCTTTTGGCCTTGTATCAGGTCACGGAGTACATCCGGCGACACAACTTTCCCAGCGCCCTCCAAAGTCTCTGTGCACTGTACACGGTTCATCCTTAGTGCAGCGGGTCCAGGAAAAGTGTCACTTACTCGCTCTTGGTGGTGCCAATGTCATGTTTCTGCGGGTTCCTGGTCATGTCGGACTGCCAGGAAACGAGGCTGCTGACGCTGCTGCCAAGGCTGAAGTCCTCGTACCTCAACCCTCGAGTACCTCTATTCACTCCGGTGACCTCTGCATTGCCGTCTGTCAGGAGGTGGTGTCCCTTTGGCATCGCCAATGGTCCTGCCTTCACGGGAATGAGCTTCGGCTCATTAAGCCTCTCCCGGCGCCTTGGACGACCTCGTCTCAGCCCTCCCACCAGGAGGAGATTATTTTAACTCGGCTGCGTATTGCGCACTGCCTTTTTAGCCATCGTCATTTTCTCGGTGGCGCTGCTCCACCACTTTCTCCGCGTTGCGCCCAGATTTTAACTGTCTGCCACTTCCTGCTGGAATTTACATTCCAGCTTGGGTTTGCCATATGATTTATCAGCCGTATTAGCGAATGGCGCGCGGGCTGTCGACAGTGTTTTTATCCGCCGAAGCAGTATAGCGAAGGCCATTTAATTTTTAGTTTAGGACCTCTATTTTTGTATGTTTTTTTAGCCCTTTTTCCATGTGCTTGTTTAGCTGTCTCCTATTCTGTCCATTGGGACTGACATAGAGTCGTCTCTCTGTTTGGGTTCTATACCTTTGACTTGGGCGCGTAAGACCCCAATTGCTTTTTGCGCCTTAAAGCAAAGCAAAACAAACATAAATGTTGAAAGTGAGGAATACTCTCAACTATGCCAGTTTGTCCATTAAAGCGAAAGAAATTTGTTGCATGCTTTCTCATGGAACCATGAATGCTTTATTGTCATCGCAAATGTGTTTTTTTAATAGCTGGTCTCTTATTAGAGGTATACCAACGTTAGATGCAGCTGTTCCACTGAAAATTTTCATCAACCAACAGCTTGTAACACAAATGTTTATGAAGATTGAATGTTTTCGGACATTAAAGTTCTCACTTTCACTCAGATGGATGCACTAAAGTAACAAGGATATTCTGCAGTGATCGGTAGTTTTCACACCAAAACAGTGGGAGTTTTAGATTCATTTAGGATGTTGTTGTTGTGGTCTTCAGTCCTGAGACTGGTTTGAAGCAGCTCTCCATGCTACTCTATCCTGTGCAAGTTTCTTCATCTCCCAGTACCTACCGCAGCCTACATCCTTCTGGATCTGCTTAGTGTATTCATCTCTTGGTCTCCCTCTACGATTTTTACCCTCCACGCTGCCCTCCAATACTAAATTGGTGATCCCTTGATGCCTCAGAACATGTCCTACAAACCGATCCCTTCTTCTAGTCAAGTTGTGCCACAAAATTCTGTTCTCCCCAATCCTATTCAATACTTCCTCATTAGTTATGTGATCTACCCATCCAATGTTCAGCATTCTTCTGTAGCACCATATTTCAAAAGCTTCTATTCTCTTCTTGTCCAAACTATTTATCGTCCATGTTTCACTTCCATATATGGCTACATCTATACTCGATGTTAACAAATTTCTCTTTTTCAGAAACGCTTTCCTTGTCATTGCCAGTCTACATTTTATATCCCCTCTACTTCGACCATCATCAGTTATTTTGCTCCCCAAATAGCAAAACTCCTTTACTACTTTGAGTGTCTCATTTCCTAATCTAATTCCCTCAGCATCACCCGACTTAATTCGACTACATTCCATTATCCTCGTTTTGCTTTTGTTGATGTTCATCTTATATCCTCCTTTCAAGACACTATCCATTCCGTTCAATTGCTCTTCCAAGTCCTTTGTATTCCTGACAGAATTACAATGTCATCGACGAACCTCAAAGTTTTTATTTCTTCTCCATGGATTTTAATGCCTACTCCGAATTTTTCTTTTGTTTCCTTCACTGCTTGCTCAATATACAGATTGAATAACATCGGGGATAGGCTACAGCCCTGTCTCACTCCCTTCCCAACCACTGCTTCCCTTTCATGCCCCTCGATTCTTATAACTGGCATTTGGTTTCTGTACAAATTGTAAATAGCCTTTCGCTCCCTGTATTTTACCCCTGCCACCTTCAGAATTTGGAAGAGAGTATTCCAGTCAATATTGTCAAAAGCTTTCTCTAAGTCTACAAATGCTAGAAACGTAGGTTTGCCCTTCCTTAATCTAGCTTCTAAGATGAGGCGTAGGGTCAGTATTGCCTCACTTGTTCCAACATTTCTACGGAATCGAAACTGACCTTCCCCGAGGTCGGCTTCTACTAGTTTTTCCATTCTTCTGTAAAGAATTCGCACTACTATTTTATTTATTTTTTATTTATTTAACCTGATCAATTTAGGACCACAGGCCCTCTCTTACATCGGACCAGTGTTCCACACATGCAGCATTTCACACATCAGAGTTACATCATGACCATAGTTTAAATGAGAAAATTAGCTTATTCTAGTGACAATATGAATAAAGAGTAGTGACTAAGACCTAATAAAGTAAATGCGGCAGTATTTTACAACAGGTGCTATACATACAGATTATGATAAAAGCAATAATAATAACAGTAAAAAAGGATATGTTATCGATTTTATACACACTCGTGTATAAGAGATGTGTGACAGGTTAATACATGTGTTAGATGTATCGTTATACAGCAGCATTCTCATCAGTTTGCTCATCCATGATCAAAAACAGTATCATAGACGTTATCCGAAGAAAGAAAACTGGTATTGTATGGACCAGCGAGTTGAATGTTAGACCCCTTAATTCGACAGGTAGGTTAGAACATTTAAAAATGTACATGGATAGGTTAAAGCAAGATATAGTGGGAATTAGTGAAGTATGGTGTCAGGAGGAACAAGATTTCTGGTCAGGTGAATACAGGGTTATAAATAAAATATCAAATAGGTGTATTGCAGGAATAGGCTTAATAATGAAAAAAAATGGAGCATAGGTAAGCTACTACGAACAGCATATTGAAGGCATTATTGTAGCACAGATAGACACGAAGCCAAAGCCTACCACAGTAGTACATGTTTGTATGCCAACCACCTCCACAGGCGGTGAAGAGATTGAAAAAAAGTATGATGACATGAAAGAAATTATTCACATAGTGAAGGAAGACGAAAATTTAATAGTCATGGTGGACTGGAATTCGATAGTAGGAAAAGAAGGACAAGGAAAAGTAGTAGGTGAGTACAGAATGGGGGTAAGGAATGAAACAGGAAGCCGCCTGGTAGAATTTTGCACAGATCATAACTTGATCATAGCTTACACTTGGTTCAAGAATCATGAAAGGAGGTTGTATACGTGGAAGAGACCTGGGGACACAGGAAGGTTCAGATAGAGTATATAATGGTAAGACTGAGATTTAGGAACCAGGTTTCAAATTGTAAGACATTTCCAGGGGCAGATGTGAACTCCGACCACAATCTATTGGTTATGAACTGTAGATTAAAAGTGAAGAAACTGCAAAAAGGTGGGAATTTAAGAAAATGGCACCTGGATGAACTGAAAGAACCAGTTAATTAAAGGAGAAAATATAAAAATGAAGTAAATGAAGCTGGCAGAAAGGAATACAAAAGTGTCAAAAATGAGATCGTCAGGAAGTCCAAGATATCTAAGCAGTAATGGCGAGAGGTCAAATGTAAGGATGTAGAGGCATATCTCACTAAGGGTAAGACAGATGCTGCCTACAGGAAAATTAAAGCGACCTTTGGAGAAAAGAGAACCACTTGTATGAATATCAAGAGCTCAGATGGAAAACCAGTTCTAATCAAATATAGAGAGTCTATACAAGGGCAATGTACTGTTTGTAATATTATGGAAATGGAAGAGGATGTAGATGAAGATGAAATGGGAGATATGATATGCATGAAGAGTTCGACTGAGCACTGAAAGACCTAAGTCGAAACAAGGCCCCAGGAGTAGACAACATTCCATTAGATCTACTAATAGCCTTGGGAGAACCAGCCCTGACAAAACTCTTCCATCTGACGATCAAGATGTATGAAACAGACGAAATACCCTAAGACTTCAAGAAGAATATAAGAATTCCAATCCCAAAGAAAGCAAGTGTTGACGAGAAAATTACCGAACATTCAGTTTAATAAGTCATGGCTGCAAAATACCAAGAGGAAATCTTTACAGACGAGTGGAAAAACTAGTAGAAGCCGACCTCGGGGAAGATCAGTTTGGATTTCGTAGAAATGTCGGAACTCGTGAGGCAATATTAACCCTACGACTTATCTTAGAAGATAGATTAAGGAAAGGCAAACCAACGTTTCTAGCATTTGCAGACTTAGAGAAATCTTTTGACAATGTTGGCTGGAATATTCTCTTTCGAATCCTGAAGGGAGATAAATGCTATATAGATTCATACGGGAACCAGATGTCAGTTATAATAGTCGAGGGGCACGAAAGGAAAGCAGTGGTTGAGAAGGGAGTGAAACAGGGTTGTAGCCTATCTCCGAAGTTATTTAATCTGTATATTGAGCAAGGATTGAAGGAAACAAAAGAAAAATTTGGAGTAGGAATTAAAATTCATGGAGAATAAATAAAAACTTTGCAGTTTGCCGAAGACATTGTAATTATGTCAGAGACAGCAAAGGACCTGGAAGAGCTATTGAATGGAATGGACAATGTCTTGAAAGGAGGACAGACAGAGAAAAGTATGGCGTGTAGCCATGTATTGAAGTGAAACATGGATGACATATAGTTTAGACAAGAAGAAGCTTTCGAAATGTAGTGCTACAGAAGAATCCTGCAGATTAGACGGGTAGATCACGTAAATAATGAGGAGGTACTGAATAGAATTAGGGAGAAGAGGAATTGCTGGCACAACTTGACTAGAAGACGTTCTGAGGCATTGAGGGATCATTCATTTAGTATTGGAGGGAAGCGTGAAGGGTAAAAATCGTAGGGGGAGGCCAAGGCATGAATACACTAAACAGATTCAGAAGGATGTACGTTGCAGTCATTAGTTGAAGATAAAGAAGCTTGCACAGGATAGAGTAGCATGGAGAGCTGCATCAAACCAGTCTCAGGACAGAACCTATTGAATGGAATTAATAGTCTAATGAGTACAGAATATAGATTGAGGGTAAATCGAAGAGGGCAAGAAAAATCTACTAGTATCAAACATAGGCTTTAATTTGGGGGACATTTCTGAGAACGAACATTTGGAGCACAGCACTGTATTTTAGGGAAACATAGACTGTGGGAAAACTAGAAGAGAAGGGAAACGAAGCATTTGCGATTTGATGCTACGGAAGAGTGTGGCGAGTTTTCGGGGTCTTTTGCAACACCGTCAACCCGCAAAGTAGCGTACTTGCCGAACTCAGCCGAACTCCGCCCGGCCTGCAGGAAGCAGGCCAGTTCCGAGGGCACGCGCAGGATCAGCAGTGGCCGCCACTTCTACGGACGATTTGCTGCATCCGCCGCACCACTTTCCTCAGCCACTCCGAGCCCATATCGCTAGATGAAGTATTGTAGCTATTTGGTAGTCGTCCGCCACGTGGGTATAGCTGTCGTCGCCTCGTAGTGTTAAGTAGGCTGTTTATGTGTAAGTAGGCTGTTTAGTTTTTTATGTTGGTAACGCCACGTAGCGCTGCATGCTGTATGAAAATCACTGGCTGTGCTGTGTGCAGTATGTGGCTGGTTGGCATTGTTGTAATATTCGCTATTGTAATGTTGGGCAGTTGGATGTGAACAGCGCGTAGCGTTGCGCAGTTGCAGGTGAGCCGAGAGATGGCGGAGTTTTGAGAGCGGATGATCTGGACGTGTCTCCATCAGAGACAGTAAATTTGTAAGACTGGATGTCATGAACTGCTATATACGAGGGCTATCCACAAAGTACATTACGTTTTGGAACTAAAAATAAATAACGTATTGGAAAATTTGTTTATTATATACGGATGAAAGCCACACTTAAACACTACTGTTCTACATAATTGCCATTTAAATTAAGGCACTTATCGTAGCGATGGACGAGCTTGGAAATTCCTTCGTCCTAAAATTCGGCCGCCTGCACCTTCAACCACGTGGCGACTGTCTTTTGGGACAGAAAAGGTGTGATTTTTGTGGATTTCCAGGAAAGAGGCACTACAATAAACTCTCAAAGGTATTGCCAAACTCTGCACACGTCATCAGAGCAATACAAAACAAGCGCAGAAGAAAGTTGGGCTCAAAGATCTTGCTGATTCACGACAACGCCCGGGCCCACACGGCAAATGCCACTCGTGAAGTTCTCGAATCTTTTAAGTGGGAGTTGTTTCCTCATCCGCCGTACAGTCCGACCTGGCACCGAGCGACTTCCACTTATTCCCAGCAATGAAGAAGTGGTTGGCTATGCAGCGTTTCGATGACGACGCACAGCTTCAAGAAGAGGTAACCACGTGGTTGAAGGCGCAGGCGGCCGAATTTTACGACGAAGGAATTTCCAAGCTCGTCCATCGCTACGATAAGTGCCTTAATTTAAATGGCAATTATGTAGAAAAGTAGTATTTAAGAGTGGCTTTCATCTATATATAATAAAAAAAATTTCCAGTACTTCATTTGTTTTTAATTCCAAAACGTAATGTACTTTGTGGATAGCCCTCGTATATATATATATATATATATATATATATATATATATATATATATATATATATATATATGCAAATAGAATAGCTAATTCACAGGATAAAATTAAAACCATATGGTCAGTTGTGAAAGAAGTGTCTGGTCAGCAGCACAAGATCGACGATATAAAGTCAGTTCGTAGTAAAAATATTTCTGCTACTGATAAATCAGATTTATGTACAGTATTTGACAGTCATATTCTGAGCGTTGCTGGTGAACTAAAGAAAAATTTAGTTTCTACAGGAAATCATATAACTTTTTTGGCAATTGCCTTTCCTAGATTGATGTCGAAATACACCTCTGCGATACAGACAAGAGGGAGATTGAGCCAATAATATATATATATATATATATATATATATATATATATATATATAATGACTTTTGAGCACTATTAAGGTAAATACATTGTTTGTTCTCTATCATAATCTTTCATTTGCTATGCCTATCAGTAGTTAGTGCCTTCAGTAGTTGGAATATTTTATTTAGCTGGCAGTATCGGCGCTCGCTGTATTGCAATAGTTCGAGTAACGAAGGTTTTTGTGAGGTAAGTGATTCATGAAAGGTATAGTTTATTGTTAGTCAGGGCCATTCTTTTGTAGAGATTATTGAAAGTCAGATTGCGTTGCGCTAAAAATATTGTGTCAGTTTAGTGTTGATCACAATAAGTAAAGAGCGAAATGTCTGAGTACGTTCAGTTCTGCTCAGCTGTTTGAAAATCAAATGACGTAAGGGGTTTATCAGCACAATCATTCATAAATTTTTCTAAGGGGATGTTTCAGTAGCAACGCGCCGCGCCACTGCCGACAAGGCGCGCCGACAGACTCCGTACGAGGAGGTCCGGTACCGCGGAGTGCGACGGCAGAGTACCTGGCAGTCACACCGGATTATCGCCTAACGTGGAGGCAGCACGTCGAGGACATCAGGGGAAAAGCAGCGGGGCGAGTCAGACTGCCTTACCACTTACTCAACCCGACATCTACGCTTCCGGACCACGTGGGCCTCACCCTGCACAAGGCATCTATACGTCCTCTATTCGACTCCGCGGCCGTGGTGTGGGGTAACACGGCCTACACCGTCTGAAAGTTGTTCCAGACAATCCAGTACAGGGTACTTAAGTTAGCACTTCATCTCCCTTGGGACTTCACAACGGACCTACACAGGGTCTCTGACATATTACCTCTCAGCCGTGCGTGCAGATGCCGACCAACTTCCACGTAAACACCGAGCGTTGGCCAACCTCTCTGGTGCGCGAGATTTGCAACAAACCTCACTGGCGAGCAACTCTACGCCAGTCTGACCTGCTTGGCCATCAAAATACGCGGAACAACATTGAAGGTTTCGCTACGCAGACGTAGCAGCCACGCAAATTTGCCGCACACACTAAGATGCGGCAGCCATCAACAATCAGAGAAGGTCACGATGCAGAGTAGCATAGCCAATCAAGAGCCTTGAAACTAATATCAACCTACTACTTGATGAAGGCAATGTTACGAAAGATAACCAGTACTTCAAACACGAACCAGAGGAATCCCACCCACGTGGAAGGTGAAAAGGATTGTGTCACCATTGTGCAGTAGCAGCAGGCAGATGCGTCTGGATGGCCGCCAGCAGCACGCCGCCGCCCGGACTCAGCGCCAGCCCAGCCAGCCGGGACCACAGCGCAACGCGGCCGCGGTCTCTGATGCTGGACGTCCTTGTACTGCTCGTGAGATGGGACTTTAATTTTCTGCCTACTGCTGATGTCCAAGAAGATCGTTTGTTTCGTTTACAAGAGAACTTCTCAGAAGATAGCTTCACGCAGAGATTTACTTGTCTTGTTTTCCCTAGAACTTTTAGTGGCCGAAGAAGTCATTCTATTATTTTCAAGGAAGACTTTCCTTGTTTGTTTTGAATTGTTAACGGATCGCAGAATTTATATTTCTGAACATAAATTCATTGTGCCAAGAAGTTGATTATTAAATATAGTCAACTGACTTGAAAAGTAGATTGGCTGGATATAAGGCTGAGGAGGGTATCCACAGAATCGGCGACGAAAGAAACATATAGAAAAGACTGACAAGTAGAAGGGATCGGACGACTGGAAATCTGTTAATATATCAGGAAATAACGTCCGTAGTATTAGAGGGAACTTTAGAGAGTCAGCAACAACATCTAGCAACAACTGGGGACACAGACTGCAGTTGCTACCATGAGATGAAAGTTTGGCACGGGAGAGGAATTCGTGGCTGTCCACATCAGACTGTTGGTGGAATGAAAACTGCCGTTTTTCTCTCCTCCTTCCGCTTTCCTCCCTCAATCTCTGGCACATGGGCTCTATTTAATTATTTTTATTGACACGTCAAGTTCCGTAGGACCAAATTGAGGAGCAAATCTCCAACGTCATGGAACATGTCAATACATGAAATCACAACATAAAAGTAATAACAGATAAAAATAAATGTTTATGAACCCGAAAAAAGTCAGTCCATAAGTTTAAGTAAACGCAATCATCAACACAATAACAATCAGCTTAATTTTAAAAGGAACTCCTCGACAGAATAGAAGGAGTGACCCAAGAGGAAACTCTTCAGTTTCGATTTGAAAGCGTGTGGATTGCTGCTAATAATTTTGAATTCGAGTGGTAGCTTGCTGAAATGGATGAAGCAGTATACTGCACACCTTATTGCACAAGAGTTGAGGAAGTCCGATCCAAATACAGGTTTGATTTCTGACGAGTATTAACCGAGTGAAAGCTGCTTATTCTTGGGAACAAGGTAATATTGTTAACAAGAAATGACAGTAAGGAATATATATATACTGAGAGGCCAACGTCAAAATAACCAGACTCGTGAATAGGGGTCGACAAGAGGTTCGTGAACTTACACCACTTATTGCCCGAACCGCCCTTTACTGAGCCAAGAATATCCTTTTAGAATGGGAAGAGTTACCCCAAAATATAATACCATATGGCATAAGCGAATTACAGTAAACAAAGTAGACTAATTTTCGTGTTGAACAATCACTCGCTCGAATAGTAAACATGGCGGTATCAAGTCTTTCAACAAGATCCTGAACGTGGGCTTTCCACGACAGCTTACTATCTATCTGAACACCTAGAAATTTGAACTGTTCAGTTTCACTAATCAGGTTTTGTTGAATTGTGTGTCAGAAACTAAAAGCTTACTTTTACTGTGATTTAGCGTTAGTTTATTTTCTACAAGCCGTTAACTTAGGTCGTATACTGCACTATTTGAAACCCAGCCAATGTTGCACACAACATCCTTTACTACCGACCTGGTCTTCAGCAGACAGAAATAATTTAGAATTACCCGTAATACTGGAGAGCATATCATTTATATAAATAAGGAACACGAGTGCCCCCAACACTGATGCCCGGGGCACCCCCCCCCCCACCACCTGACAGTACCTCACTCAGACCCCACATCACAGCCGTTATCAACATTGTGAATAATGACCTTTTGCTGCCTGTTGCTAAGATAAGAGGTGAACCAACTGTGAACTACTCCCCGTATTCCATAATGGTCCAGCTTCTGGAGCAATATTTTGTGATCAACACAATCAAACGCCTTAGTTAAATAAAAAAAATATGCCAAGCGTGCGAAACCTTTTGTTTAGCCAAGTCAGTACCTCACAGAGAAAAGAGATTATAGCATTTTCAGTTGTTAAACGACTTCTAAAGCCGAACTGTACATTTGATAGCAAATCATGTGATATAAAATAATCAATTATCCTTACATACTCAGCCTTTTCAATAACTTTTGCAAACACTGATGGCATTAAAAAGAGGTCTAAAATTATCTGCATTATCCCTTTCTCCCTTTCCATAAAGCGACTTTACTACTGAGTACTTTAATTGCTCAGGAAACTGACCATTCCTAAGGTATAAATTGGAATAATGGCTAAATACAGGGCTAACATGTCCAGCACAGTAATTTAACATTCTGCTAGACACTCCATCATAACCATGAGAGTCCTTAGTCTTCAGTGATTTTATTATTGGCTTGTCCAGCACAGTAATTTAACATTCTGCTCGACACTCCATCATAACCATGAGAGTCCTTAGTCTTCAGTGATTTTATTATTGGCTCAATCTCCCTCTTGTCTGTATCGCAGAGGTGTATTTCGACATCAATCTTGGAAAGGCATTTGCCAAAAAAGTTATATGATTTCCTGTAGAAACTAAATTTCTCTTTAGTTCACCAGCAACGCTCAGACTATGACTGTTAAATACTGTACATAAATCTAATTTATCAGTAGCAGAAATATTTTTACTACGAACTGACTTTATATCGTCGACCTTGTGCTGCTGACCAGACACTTCTTTCACAACTGACCATATGGTTTTAATTTTATCCTGTGAATTAGCTATTCTATTTGCATATCACATACTATTTGCCTTCCTAATTACATTTGTAAGCACTTTGCGGTACTTTTTGTAATGGGCTACTGCAGCCTGATTTTGAGCATTTTTATCATATGAATTTAGGAGTGCTACGAACATCCTTTTTCTTGCACCATCACATACAAAATTAATACTCAAGTCCCCATATATAACTAGTTTCTGGTACTTCCTACAAAGTGAATCAAGAACCGTCTCTAGCTTGAGCAGAAATGCTCTGAAGTCAGAGTCCTATAAATAACAACCATTAGAAATTTAGATTCACTAAATTCAACTTCCCCTGCACAACATTCAGATATCTGTTCAGTGCAGTGTCGTGATACGTCTATGGACTCAAATAGAATACTGTTTTTTAGGTACATAGCCACTCCCCCACCTGCAAGGAACTCCTTGAGAATCAGCCAGTTAATCTGTATCCTGGTAAAGGAAGCCTCTGAATTGTCAAATTATTTAAGTGTTGCTCTGATATAACAATAATTTCAGAGTCAACACCTAGAAGCAGTTCACTAACTTTGTCTCTAATACCTCTTATATTTTGATGAAAGATTATCTACTTCTCTACTTGGAAACATTACATCCTCAGAAGCTGAGCCCTTAGTTAAATGGACTTCTTTTAAGCTAGTATACCTATCAGCTGACTTCAATCTAAAAAGGGTGCATCTCTAACACTACTACTCTACTACAGGAATTTTTCAGTGAGTGACCCCACCACCACCCACTACACTGTCACCTATAAGCTTAGCCAGCCTACTCTTCCCATACCAATTGAGGTCCAGGCCATGACTAACGAAACCCTATCTATTGATAGACCTAACCTCTGAGACGTGACCCATGCCCTCTGCCATCACCGCCCTTCCCATCCCCACGTTAACGCGCCTAACAGCGGCATTAAGGTGAGGCCGATCACGATGCTGAAACAGTTGCACGAAATGCACATTAGTGCCACCAGCTTGAGTAGCTATCTTTACCAGGTCGCCACCTACATCATACTACCCGTCCCTATCGAGAGTGTTCCCTGCTCCACCCACTATCACTACTTGTCCTTCATCGTAAAATTCCTGCATAGCTCCCCTATGCTGTCAGTCACCTGAGCCAACCCTGCACTAGGCTTCAGAACGCTGGTTGGTTGGTTTGGGGGATTAAAGGGACCAGATTGCTATGGTCATCGGTCCCTTTTTCCAAAGACAAAGAACACCCACAGAGAAAAAAAAACGGGGAACAGAAGAGATCACAGACGATACAGAACAAGAGAAACTGAGACAAAGACCACACAAAACGAACTAAAACCACACAGAGAGTGACGGCGGTTGGCCAACCATAGAAATAAAAAAGGAAAAGCCAACCACTTAGAAACACATTAAAAAAAAAAAATCAGTATAAAATCATAGGCCAAAGGCCAGAATCAACACAAAACAACAAAATAAAACAGAAACACTCAGATTAAATGATAAAATCCCCGTGCCCGAATAAAACGTAAAACTAAGTCAGCCATAGTGGAGTCGTCTGTTAAAAGGGCAGGGAGCGTATCAGGCAGCGCAAATGTCTGCCTGACCACAGCTAAAAGGGGGCAGGCCAACAGAATGTGGGCCACTGTCAAAGCCGCCCCGCAGCGACATACAGGAGGGTCCTCCCGGCGCAGTAAATAACTGTGTGTTAGCCGGGAGTGGCCAATGCGGAGCCGACAAAGGACGACGGAGTCCCTGCGGTTGGCTCGCATGGATGACTGCCACACAGTCGACGTCTCCTTAATGGCACGGAGTTTATTGGGTGTAATCCGATCGCGCCATTCAGCGTCCCAAAGCGCAAAAACTTTTCGGCGGAGGACTGCCCTCAAATCAGTCTCTGGGAGGCCAACATCCAGAGATAGTTTACACGTGGCCTCTTTCGCCAGGCGGTCAACATGTTCATTGCCCGGGATACCGACATGACCGGGGGTCCACACAAAGACCACAGAGCGGCCGCAACGCGCAAGAGTATGCAGGGACTCATGGATAGCCATCTCCAGACGAGAACGAGGAAAACACTGGTCGAGAGCTCGTAAACCGCTCAGGGAATCGCTACAGATCACGAAGGACTCACCTGAGCAGGAGCGGATATACTCTAGGGCTCGAAAGATGGCGACTAGCTCAGCAGTGTAAACGCTGCAGCCAGCCGCCAAGGACTGTTGTTCGGAATGGTCCCCTAGAGTTAGCGCATACCCGACACGACCAGCAACCATCGAACCGTCGGTGTAAACAATTTCAGAGCCCTGATACGTGGCAAGGATGGAATAAAAGCGGCGGCGGAAGGCCTCTGGAGGGACCGAGTGTTTCGAGCCCTGTGCCAAGTCGAGCCGAAGGCAAGGGCGAAGAACACACCACGGGGGTGTACGCAGAGGCGCCTGGAAAGGAGGCGGAACAGGGAAAAACCCAAGCCCGCAGAGAAGCTCCTTGACACGTACGGCGATCTGACAACCCGACCGGGGCCGACGGTCCGGCAGATGGACGACCGACTGCGGGAACAGGACATGGTAATTTGGATGCCCGGGCAAACTAAAAACATGGGCAGCATAAGCAGCCAGTAATTGTTGGCGTCGTACCCGCAGTGGAGGTACACCTGCCTCCACTAGTACGCTGTCCACAGGGCTGGTGCGGAAAGCACCAGTGGCAAGGCGTATCCCGCTGTGGAGAATTGGGTCCAGCACCCGTAACGCAGATGGGGATGCTGAGCCATAAGCCAGGCTCCCATAATTCAGACGGGACTGGATTAACGCCTGGTAGAGCCGCAACAGGGTAGAGCGGTCGGCGCCCCAGCGGGTGTGGCTCAAGCATCTCAGAGCGTTTAGATGCCGCCAACACGCCTGTTTAAGCTGCCGGATATGAGGCAGCCAAGTCAACCGGGCATCGAAAACCACCCACAAAAACCTGTGGGTCTCCACCACAGCAAGGAGTTCGTCGGCAAGGTAAATCCGCGGCTCAGGATGGACTGTTCGGCGCCGGCAGAAATGCATAACGTGGGTCTTGGCTGCCGAAAACTGAAACCCATGCGCTACAGCCCAAGACTGCGCCTTACGGATAGCGCCCTGTAGCTGAGACAGCTGTAGTGGAGACAGAATTTCCCACGGCCGCAGCAAGCCCGTTAATGGCTATTAAAAGCAGACAGACACTTAAAACAGAGCCCTGTGGCACACCGTTCTCCTGGACGTGGGAGGAACTATACGAGGCCGCGACTTGCACGCGGAAGGTACGACACGACAGAAAATTGCGGATAAAAATCGGCAGAGGACCCCGAAGACCCCATCCATGAAGCATAGAAAGAATGTGATGACTCCATGTTGTATCGTACGCCTTCCGCACGTCGAAAAAGACAGCGACCAGGAGCTGACGGCGCGCAAAAGCAGTACGGATGGCCGACTCCAGGCTCACCAGATTGTCGGTGGTGGAGCGGCCTTTACGGAACCCACTCTGAGACGGAGCCAGAAGGCCCCGAGACTCCAGTACCCAATGCAAGCGCCGGCTCACCATCCGTTCAAGCAACTTGCAAAGAACGTTGGTGAGGCTAATGGGACGGTAGCTGTCCACCTCCAGAGGGGTCTTTCCAGGTTTCAAAACGGGGATGACAATGCCTTCCCGCCATTGCGACGGAAACTCCCCCTCGACCCAAAGACGGTTGTAAAGATCGAGAAGGCGCCGCTGGCAGTCCACTGAAAGGTGTTTCAGCATCTGACAGTGGATGCCATCTGGCCCAGGAGCGGTATCAGGGCAAGCAGCTAGGGCACTGCGAAATTCCCACTCACTGAATGGAGCATTGTAAGATTCCAGGTGGTTGGTGCGAAACGAAAGGCTCCGACGTTCCAGCCGCTCTTTAATGGAGCGGAAGGTCTGGGGGTAATTCGCAGAAGCGGAACTCATAGCAAAATGCTCTGCTAAGCGATTTGCCATGACGTCGGAGTCAGTACACCCGGCTCCATTCAGTGAGAGCGCAGGGACGCTGGCAGGGGTCCGATAGCCGTAGACGCGTCGAATCTTGGCCAAGACCAGCGAGGGAGTGACATGGAGGCCAATGGTGGACACATACCGCTCCCAGCACTCCTTCTTGCCTTGGCGGATAAGGAGGCGGGCCCGCGCACGCAGCCGTTTGAAGGCGATAAGGTGCGCTAAGGAGGGATGTCGCTTGTGACGCTGGAGCGCCCGCCGGCGATCTTTAATCGCTTCAGCGATCTCAGGCGACCACCAAGGCACAGCCTTCCGCCGAGGAGACCCAGAAGAACGGGGAATGGGAGATTCGGCGGCAGTAACGATGCCGGTGGTGACCGATTGAACCACCGCATCAATGTCATCAGTAGAGAGAGGCTCAAAAGCGGCAGTGGAGGAGAACAAATCCCAGTCAGCCTTATTCATAGCCCATCTGCTAGGGCGCCCAGAAGAGTGACGCTGTGGTAGTGACAAAAAGAGCGGAAAGTGGTCACTACCACACAGGTCGTCATGCACACTCCATTGGACAGACGGTAAGAGGCTATGGCTACAGATGGAAAGGTCAATGGCGGAGTAGGTGCCATGCGCCACACTGAAGTGTGTGAAGGCACCATCATTTAACAGCGAGAGATCGAGCTGCGACAATAAATGCTCAACGATGGCGCCTCTTCCTGTGGCCACTGACCCACCCCACAGAGGGTTATGGGCGTTGAAGTCGCCCAATAGCAAGAAAGGTGGCGGCAATTGGGCGACCAGTGCAGCCAGGACATGCTGCGAGACATCACCATCCGGCAGAATGTAAAGACTGCAGACGGTAACAGCCTGTGGCGTCCACACGCGTACAGCGACAGCCTCTAAAGGCGTCTGGAGAGGGACAGATTCGCTGTGCCGAGTGTGAAGGACATATATGCAGACGCCACCAGACACCCTTTCATAAGCTGCTCGGTTCTTGTAATAACCCCGATAGCCACGGAGGGCGGGGTTTCGCATCGCTGGAAACCAAGTTTCCTGGAGAGCAATGCAGAAGAAAGGGCGAAGGCTGAGAAGTTGGCGTAGCTCAGCTAAATGGTGGAAGAAACCGCTGCAGTTCCACTGGAGGATGGTATTGGCCATGGCTGGGAAAGGCGTGACGGGTCGGGGAAGGCAGATTACTCCGCTGGGTCACCTGCTGCCTCCGATTGAGCACCCGTGCTAGCGCTATCCATGGCGTCTGAGGGACCGGCGAGATCGAGGTCCTCAGCGGACGCCAGGATCTCCACCTCTTCTTCAGACGCAGAGCTGGAAGGTGGCGGTGGGGTGGCTGCCACCGCAAGTTCCTTGGGCTTAGAGCTCTTCTTCTTTGATTTCTCACGCTGCTCATTGGGTTTAACTGGCTGGGAGGGCTTCACCGATTCAGTCTCCGGGACTGAGGAGGATCGTGAAGCCCGTCGACCAGCTGATTGCGGGCACTTACGCCACTGTCGATCGTCAGCCTTCCCACTGGTGGAAACCTGGGAAGGGAGGGACCCGAGGGACCCCTTGCGAGCGTGAGAAGCCGAAGAAGGTGGACACTTCTCCGGCTTAGAAGCAGGGATGGACGTCCCTGATGGGGGGGATGGTGTTGCCCCTGAGGTAGGTGGCGCAGGAGCAACCCGGTGGGTAGAGCCCCCCACTGGCAAGGGGGCAGGAGGAGTCTTACTGCTTATCGAGCTGGCTGGAAGTCTCGAAACTGATGGGGCTAGCACAGGTGTTGTAGCAGCTGCATAAGAAGATGTCATTCTCAGAGGATGGAGTCTGTCATATTTCCTCTTGGCCTCAGTATAGGTCAGCCGGTCCAGGGTCTTATATTCCATGATTTTGCGGTCTTTCTGAAAGACTATGCAGTCTGGCGAGCAAGATGAATGGTGCTCCCCGCAGTTGACGCAGATGGGAGGCGGGGCACATGGAGTATCGGGATGAGATGGGCGTCCGCAATCTCGACATGTGAGGCTGGAAGTGCAGCGGGAAGACATTTGGCCGAACTTCCAGCACTTGAAGCACCGCATCGGGGGAGGGACATAGGGTTTGACGTCACATCGGTAGACCATCACCTTGACCTTTTCCGGTAACGTATCACCCTCGTAGGCCAAGATGAAGGCACCGGTAGCAACCTGATTGTCCCTCGGACCCCGATGAACGCGCCGGACGAAATGAACACCTCTACGTTCTAAGTTGGCGCGCAGCTCGTCATCAGACTGCAAAAGGAGGTCCCTATGGAAAATAACACCCTGGACCATATTTAAACTCTTATGTGGTGTAATAGTAACGTTAACATCCCCCAACTTGTCACAAGCAAGCAACCTGCGTGACTGGGCGGAGGATGCCGTTTGTATCAGTACGGACCCAGAGCGCATTTTAGACAAGCCCTCCACCTCCCCAAACTTGTCCTCTAAATGCTCGACGAAGAACTGAGGCTTTGTGGAGAGAAAAGACTCCCCATCAGCTCTCGTACAAACTAAGAATCGGGGCGAATAACTGTTACCTCCATCCTGAGACTTACGCTCTTCCCACGGCGTGGCCAGGAAGGGGAACGTTTTCGGATCGTACTTCTGAGCATTAAATTGAGCCCGAGAACGCTTAGAGACTGCTGGCGGCTGGCCGCCAGCGAGAGATGATGTACCACGCTTCATTACGGGTCATCCGCCCTGATGCCACCTACTCCGACCAAGGGCCCTCCCCACGGGCGCCACCCAGCCACAGCAAAGGCCACCTGGCAGGATGGCCGTCGCCGGGAGTCCCGATACCCCAGGAGGATAGGCATCTACTCCTTGGCATACGTGGGGAGTTAACGGCGCAGGCATCAGTAGAGCGATCCCTGTGTTGTCAGGGGGCTACAACCAAGAGGGTACATGGCGGCCCCACCAGAACGGGCTGGCTACCGTGCTGGATCTTAGGTGCAAAAATGGCCAAGGTCGTCGTCGCAGTGAAAAGAAACACTGCAGAAGGCAGCGTGGTAATCGCACCCAGGGACGTATCCTCGCCCAAGAGATCGAAAACGAGCGGGACACCATGGCAACGACGAGAATGACGGCTAAAGGTCTAATTGCATGACGGATACAGTGCGCCATGTAAGGCGCCCTTCCCCAATTGGCTCGCTCTTCGGAATAATTTAGAAAGATGGAGGTCAAACCCGAGAGGGGACCATCACATAAGGCCGAAACATGTGAGACTCCTTTTAGTCGCCTCTTACGACAGACAGGAATACCGCGGGCCTATTCTAACCCCCGAACCCGCAGGGGGTCACAACGTTGGTGACCTGGTTCTCACTCCCCAACACTTCCTGCAGCTGCTGACCCACACCTCTACCGTGAGAACTACCTAGCAGCAGAATCTTCATCTTTCTGCCAGACTTTGCGACTAACCTAGGCCTCCTGATTTATGAGGCCTGCTGCATGTTCCCTACATCTACAGCTACACGAGGATCCTCTCCACTCAACTCTGACAGTTGGTCAAAACTATTGCGTATACTTAAAATAAAACTGTCTGAATACCTCCTCTTCTTAGGTGCCTTCTTTCCAACTGCCAGTTCCCATTCCCCACCACTCTTCATCCTCCTCAACCTATCTAGTTCCTCCTTTGTGCGTTGTAACTGCACCTGCTCAGATCTTACGCTCCTGCTTCTCTATCAACTTATTTCTGCTACAGATCCTGCATTCCCAGGTGAGGATCTCACTAAAATGATCACTGGCTGCCGCACTGCATTCCGCCCAATGAAAATACTTTGAACAAATCCGACACCGTAACCCACTACTCACAAACATTCGACAGACCCCACACTCCTCACTCATGGCAAAATTTTACAGTTGGTGTAAAAAGCTATACGTCTAAGGTACCAAAGATCAGTTACACAAGTAGAACTATTTATAGAGCTACCAATAATGGTCTCGAAATTCTCTGCCTACTAAGAAAGCAACTGCTTGTATTAATACTACCAAACCATAGCTAACACCAATACCAACAAAACTTCACAAAATTATTAGCTAAAGCCAAAAAATTCAAACTACACTGGAACACTAAACGAAGTTAAAGCACTGAATGAAAACTTTACTGAAATATTCCACTAGAAACAATAAGAAACGTCAGTTGAAAACTAAAGCAACAAATTTACTAAACGACTTCAGCGCAAAGAAAACTCTAAAAAACAAAGCGAGCGAACGATTCCAGAAGTTTATTAAATCATTATTCGCCACAAACGGCACGAAACACCGCTGAAAACTATTAACTTTAATAACTGTATAACAGTGCTCAAATGAGTTTGTCAGTACATAGGTGACCTGCTAACGGTGACAACTAGGAGTGCGGGTTATTGGTGCCATACGCTGTTCTCAAATGTATTTTTGCATACAGAAGTTTGTTTGCTGCAAACCTGTGTGTGGAGTAGTCTTTAGAAAGACATCGAAAACTGTGTGGTGCAGACGGTTATTTACCACGACCGTGGCAGTTGTTTGCGTCATTCTGGACTAATTTTGTAAATTTTATGGGATATCATCTGTGACGACGGTTAAAAGGCAATTCATAGGTATGTAATCAAATATCCAACAACGATCATCATCCATGGCACCTTTGGCAAGCAGTAGAAATAGATCTACATGTGCTCCCAAATAATTTTGCATGATGTAACATTAACTTTGCCAATGAATCCTTTGTCATCAGTTCCAGGCCGCGAGGGGTAGCCGTGCGATCTCAGGCGTCTTGTCACGGATCGCGCGACTCCCCGCGGGGGAGGTTCGAGTCCTCCCTCGTTCATGGGTGTGTGTGTTGTCCTTAGCGTAAGTTAGTTTAAGCTACATTAAGTAGTGCGTATGGTTAGGGACCAATGACCTCAGCAGTTTGGTCCCGTACCACAAAAAAATCAGTTCCAGTCTGTTGTTGATTTCGTGGCTGCTTTATTCAAAGCGCTCGACGTCCCCAGTCTTTATACATGTTGAAGTTTGAACGTAACGTGGTGCTCGTTCTCTACATTTACTATTGAGACTCGAAAGGATCAAATATGACTTTAACATGTTTGTCCGCTTAAAGCTTCTTTTCGATACACGTTCACCGGTAACTACTGTGGTTAATTCGTAATTTTTCACATTTCGCTACAAAACTTTATATTCGTGTGTGGCTCTACCACTCTGTAGGAGGAAGCAGGCAAGACTAATGTTTAACGTCGTCTCGACAGCTGGGTCAATAGAGGCGGAGCATCAGCTCGGGTACAGAAGAGATTGACGAGGAAATGCCGTCGCGTACTCTTTACACGGAACACATCGGCATTTGAAACTTTCTGGCACATTAAAACTCTGCACCGGACCGAGACTCGAACTCCGCTGCAGAGCGAAAATGTCATCCTGGATACAGGCATTTACTTGCAGCGGTTTACAAAAAGAGGGAAAGCACAACCGCCGTCCCGCAGATGGCGAGTCCAGTGTTGTTGACCGCCGGGCCACAGCGACCAGTGTTCAGAGGCGAGTCTCCAACCTCCCTGTCTTCGTATCAGAGAGTATTAGGAGCAAAACAAAATAAAATAAGGGCATATGCAAGATTTGTTAGTGCATGATACTACAAGAGGATGACTACAAATTGTAACGAACAGACATAAAAATACGAAAACAACATATCTCGCCAAGGAGTGCCACGCATTAAATAGACAAGATCGTGGCTAGTAAACAAAACGTTTCGTCAAACCACACTACAGTCAGGTCACTTCAACTACAGTCACCAGCTGAGTATCAAAGACATGAGCTGCATGACAAACTAGAAAGATACAAAGAGACTTGAAAATTAAAAAGAAAGCATAGAACGTAGACAAAATGCCAATGAATAAATATTATTTAATTTTAAACGAGTAAGAGTAAAAATGACATAATCCTCGTATTTGTAAGAGAATAATAATATTAAATTTACTTTCTTTATTCATGAAAACTGAAAAATTGATTTCAAAATTATTTTACTGTCATATATAACCTAGTTTTACATGTTGACTTGTCGATAGTCTTCTGCCTGGTTTCATGTGACCCGCCTCTGTTTCTTCTGTTGTATCACATTCTTAATTTCAGATTAAAACCTACACCCAATATTCTCACTCACTTGCTGTGTTTACTGTAATCTCTGTCTTCTCCGACAATTTCAGCCTTTCCAGCTTAAAACATGCCCCATTTATCTGTGGTGAGAGGAAGCGTTCGCGAGAGCAAAGAACAGTTAGAAGACAGTGAAAAATAGCTATTCTGAATACACTGAAAACAAATGAGAACGCAGACACCCTATGAGGACACTGCACTGTAAAATTTCACAAAAGATTTGAACGTTTTTTAAACTTCAATTTTTGTTCAGAAAGCATGATGTATAATTTATTTAAATATCGAGCGTTGTTCTATTTTTTCAAAAGTGTACAGATCAGAAGAAAGCAGACAGCTTTCAATTTATGCTGTAATTTGGTATTTAATTTATGTTTTCAACACGAAACAAAGAATTCTACAGTTGCTACACCACCGTAACTTTCTATGCGCAGAACAGAGAGGCGCTGAAGAGATAAACTTTTTGACATTTCCTTTACACGTCGGTGGCTGTGCGTGAAACACTTTTAATTTTCCCTCAAACCACTGATTGTCTTAGTTACCCTGACTACTTTCAAGTAATTAAATGTTATTTTCGCAAAACTAATCTTCATGATGATCAATGTGACTCCCCATTTCTCCATTTCCCATTCCTCGTTTGGCTGTGAAAATTCGTTCAATAATTTTCCTTCAAATCAATAATGAAAAGTTTTTTTAATCACCCGGATTACTGTCAAGTTCGTCTTTCTTTGACACCTCTTTTACACCTCGTGTTGGCCAATCTGATATTCTATTTACCATTTCCCCACTCTTCGTTTGACTACACTGTCACAACCTTCAGAATTTTCATTAAGAAGAAGTATATCAGTAACTTGTCCAAAACAGGTAAGGCAAGCAGCGAAGAAGCTGAGGACAGAAACCTAAACTCACTCCTCGCATATAAAAAACATAAAAGTGAACAAAGGAGAAAGTTACCTCCCCAGTATCTGTGTAGCGTATCAAAGAATTCCGTGAGATGCAAAAAAAGTCTTGGGAGCAGAACATATATTATCCTGGGTGGACAACACTCACAACCCACCGAATGGCACCCCATCATCGATTGCGCAGTGGGAAGCAGTGATGCTCCGACGCAGAGTTATGTAGACGACGTAGAAAGCAGAGTAAGGAAAAGAAAGTGATTACGCAAGGAAGTTTCCTGTATAATCTAAAGGGAAACAGATGGAAAATGCTAACAAATCCGAAATTGGGAAAAATGCACTTCTGGAAAGTTAAAAAAGAATATCTTGATTCAAGTGACTAAGGCATGTCATACTGCCACGGATACGATGAGAGGGCTGTAATGCTGCGTACAAACCAGGAACTGCTTTATCAAGTGTAGAATGTTGCAAGCTTCGCAAAAGTTATTCATCTCCACACCAGCAGTAGACGGTTTCCCGTAGCATACGGAGCTTCCTTTGTGTCTGCAAGATTGTTTGCGTGGACGTGAACTGTTTGTGCCACTGACAGAGTTTGAGCGACGGTGTATAAATGGGTCTACAAAAGGCAAGCCGCAGGGCTGCACTACACGTGGTGTGAGGGATCTCCACAGTGCATTCATGTTGCTGCTAGTGATCAGTAGAAGGTGCACAAGCCCGTCAGCCTGAGTCCGGACATAGACGCACAACAAGACCGTCGCAGGTTGTGCCACATCGGACTGCGCCACATACAACATATTACACTGTTGCTCCTGGCGTATCAGCGAGGACAAGCCGCAACCGTCTCCCTGAATCAGGGCTAAGATGATGAGTACCGTTAGGGCATCTTCACATAATGCTTCATCATCGTGGGGGCCGTCTCCAGTGGTGTTGCGATACGCGGTTTTGGAAGGGTGGATGGTGACTTGTTCCCCTAGGATGAGAATCGTCTCTATTTTGGTGCCAATGATAGTTGTACGCGTGTGCTGTTTCGTGCAGATGAGCGCCAACGTCTGGAGTGAAAGAGGCAGAGGCACTAAGGACCAAATCCTGGCATCATGGCGTGGGGAGCGGTATCTCACAATGGCCGCTCTCCTCTGGCAATCATAGATGATGATGATGAGTTTGGTTTGTGGGGCGCTCAACTGCGCAATTATCAGTGCCTGTACAAATTCCCAACTTTTTCTCAGTCTAGTCTCGCCACTTTCATGAATGATGATGAAATGATGAGCACAACACAAACACCCAGTCATCTCGAGGCACCTGAAAATCCCTGACCCTGCCGTGATCATCATAGAGGGAGCATTGAGCAGGGTACACCACATCCAAAAGATCGTGTACTCCGAATTTCAACGAGACGATGACGCTACTCGGTTGAGAACAAGTGAAGACTTCATATATCATGTAATCCGTCGTGCTACCAATCTTGCACCAATGATGTACTTTTCCAAGATGACAATACACAGCTACGTGCATCCCATGGCACCCAACGTGCTCTACTAGGTGTACGTCAACTATACTTACCGTTACGGTCCACGGATCTATCCCCCACTTATCGTGTTTGCGATTGGATGATACGTCATCTTGTGAGATACGCAAATCCGCCCCTTTGACGCCCGAGGTGGCAGTTGCATGGAAGGCCACTCTGCAAGACTACTTTCATCAACTTTATGATCGCCTCGAAGGGAGAATTAAATCCCGCATTGCTGCAATAGGACGGTATTAGCGATGACATGCTGTACTGCCTGTCCGTAGTACAGGGGATGTCACTCGGCTCAACTGTGATGAGGGCGGTCCAGTTGTGCTGAGAAGCTTTGAGCACCACTGTCATTAGGACGGTGAAAACATTCGACTGTGTTATTTTTGCGCACTACTGGACTTTAAAAAAATGTACGTGAGGTTTCTCTACAAAATGTATGAAACAATATGCAGAATCACAATAGACACAATTGACGAAACCAATATTTGAGCAAACCTCAGAATCACACACTCTCTCAAAACTGAGGTATCACTTAAAATCACATTCTTGAATTCAGCAACTAGTACGGGGATATCGTACCGAGTCGCTTGCCAGGAATATTGAAGCATAGACTGATGTACTAGAGAACCGTGGAGTAGACAGCTGGTTATGAATAACAGAATGCCTTTTCTTTATGAAAATTCTGCTTCCTAATTTAGTGTCAAAGTCACTGCAGAAAGTCGTTTTAGAGTCTCTTATTTTTCTGCAAATATTTCATACTCCGAAACAAAAATACATCCAAAGGCTGCACGTGTTCTTTCGTTTTTGGCGGAATGATTATCCATTCAATGTCTTCACCCGCAAATAAATCATTTACTACTGTTATATCATTGTGTGCACTCCAAGAATCACGGAGTAATATACAAATTTGGTTCTTTCGACTTTGCCATTAACAAAACTCACGAAAAAGTGTTTTAAATGCTCTTTTGACATTTTCCCACTTCTGCAAGCCTCCAAAAGTTTTTCCTGAAGACAAATACACACATTTTTTGTTAGGTGTACACTCATTGAGAGTCCAACATCTATTGTATAACTGCAAATTGAATTGTGTGCAGACTGGAGGAAGGTGGTTGTTGCTTTTTCCCGTTTTTAGATAGTGTTTCACCAGAATTTAGTTCATAATTTAATTCACTTTGATCAGTGTTCCATATGCAGTGTGGCTGTATCTGGGATCTTCTAGATCCCTGGTTTACCTCTTCGGCAAAATGGGCCATAGACTGGCGAATATCTTCGTCTTCCCGTTCATCTCTGGCTGTCATGAAAACAATTCTTCGTTGAGGCGTGCTACGAAAGCTGCAGATCAATTAAACTTCGTGCGCCAAATTCCTCTTGCTTTATGCATTGCTCAAAACATCAGGTGCCACTACTGCACATATTTTTATCCATTCCTGCCTTTGTTAGATTCAACATCTGCACCTACCTCCACACGGATACTCTGGAAATCACACTCAAGAGTCTTCGAACCACTTTCACAATAATTCTCATTTATTACAACCTCTAACAGCGCTCGGAAAAAACGAGCACATATGTCTATCTTTCCGTGCGTGCTCTGATTTCCCTTATTTTATCAGGATGATCGCTTCTCAATATGTAGGTCGGCGTCAACAAAATATTTTGGCATTCGAAGGAGGTAGTTGGTGACTGAAACTTCGTGAGAAGTTTCCTCTGCAACGAAAAACCTATTCGTTTTAATAATGTACACACCAAATCCTGTATCATGTCAGTGACATTCCCTCCACTATTTCTCAACGATACAAAACTTACTGCTCTCCTCTCAACTTTCTCGATGCACTCCGTTAATGCTATCTTGTAGGAATCCCACACTTCAAAGCGGTACTCCAAAAGAGGGAGGAGAAGCTATTGTAGGTAGTCTCTTCGGTAGGTTTGTTTCATCTTCTAAGTGTTCTACCAATAAAACGCAGTCTTTTGTTCGCCTTCCCTACAACATTTTCTGTGTGTTCTTTCTAATTTAAGTTGTCCGTAATTCCTAAGTGCATAAAGTCTGGGAACAATTTCAATTTTTTATTGCATGAGAAATAAACGTTGTGTAGATGTCATACATATTGCATTTTGATGAGAAACTCTGAAAGTTTTCTTACAAACATTCTATATGCAAACCATGAATGACGCGGCAGATGTCAATAAGGTAATCGAATTCTTGCCATACCCATCCCAGCATCGCATCGTCGACTGTGGCAGTCGCTTCCCGTATTCTCTCCCGGAGCTCAGCTACATCACGTGGTAGAGGCGCTACATACAGCAGATCTTTAATGTGTCCCCACAGACAAAAGTCACACGGAGGGAGATCTGGTGATCGGAGAGGCCGTTTCCTGATACATCGATACGGCAGCTCCGTGTTCAGGTACCGTCACGAACTTCACGATGAAAATGGAGTGGAGTCCCATCCTGCTGAAAGATGAACGGAGAGTCCGATTGCAATTGAGGCACCAGCCGTTGCTGCAACATGTCCAATTAGGAATATCCAGTGACAGTGCTCTTGACAAAGAGTAATGGTCTGTACAGTTTGGGACATGACAAAACACCAAAAACATTTACCTTTGGGAATCACGCTCAAATTCAATGCATTCGTGTGGATGCTTTGTACCCAGATTCGACAATTATGCCTATTCACTTTCCCATTAGTGTGAAAAGTGGCTTCGTCACTAAACCTTAAGTGATCAACAATGTCATCCCCATCCTCATTCAATTGTTGCAACTGTGAGCAAAACTCAAAACGCTTGTCTTTGTCGTTGTCATAGAGCTTCAGCACTAGCTCCAATTTGAATGGTGTCATAGACGGCTTGTGTCACAGGGCTTTCCACACTGTCATTGGAGCCATTTCGAGTTTACGAGATGCACGATGAACCGATTTCTTTGGTCTCCTTATGAATGTTTTTTGTTCGTGCTCCACATTCACTTCACTCACACTGGGACGTCCGCTTCTCTTTGTCTGGAACAAGCAACCCGTCGTAATTAATTTGTTGGGCAAGTGGAGAATGGCCATCCTTGTTCGTCGCTCCTTACCGTACTTGGATTAAACATCCGATGAACAGCTGTAGAACACTTGTTTCTGTCGAACTCCAACACACAGAAGGCTCGCTCCACACCTGAACTCGCCAAGTTTGCGACTAGCGCTGACAATCGGCAAATTATCAAACTACGCTGTGGCGGCATACATGAAAAAAAAAAAAAAAAAAAAAAAACACTTTCAGGGTTTCTCTTCAAAATGACATATGTATGATATCTGTACAATGTTTGGTTCTAGGGCAATGTATAATTGAATGTGTTCCTAGACTTTATGTACATCCTGTATTTATTTGAATTTACGGCCTTTAGATTTGACTGATCCATCGTATAACGGAAGTTTAACGGATTCACTTTAGCACTTATGTGGATGATCTCACACGTTTCATCATTTAGAGTCAATTGACAATTTTCGCACCATACAGATACCTCGGGGAAGATCAGTTTGGCTTCCGTAGAAATGTTGGAACTCGTTAGGCAACACTGACCCTACGACTTATCTTAGAAGAAACATTAAGGAAAGGCAAACCTACGTTTATAGCATTTGTAGACTTAGAGAAAGCTTTTGACAATGTTGACCGGAATACTCTCTTTCAAATTCTGAAGGTGGCAGGGGTAAAATACAGGAAGCGAAAGGCTATTTACAATTTGTGCAGAAACCAGATGGCAGTTATAAGAGTCGAGGGACATGAAAGGGGAGCAGTGGTTGGGAAGGGAGTGAGACAGGATTGTAGCCTCTCCCCGATGCTATTCAATCTGTATGTTGAGCAAGCGGTAAGGAAACAAAAGAAAAGTTCGGAGTAGGTATTAAAATCCATGGAAAACAAACAAAAACTTTGAGGTTCGCCGATGACATTGTAATTCTGTCAGAGACAGCAAAGGACTTGGAAGAGCAGTTGAACGGAATGGACATTGTCTTGAAAGGAGGATATGAGATGAACATCTACAAAAGGAAAACAAGGATAATGGAACGTAGTCGAATGAAGTCGGGTGATGCTGAGGGAATTAGGTTAGGAAATGAGGCACTTAAAGTAGTAAAGGAGTTTTGCTATTTGGGGCGCAAAATAACTGATGGTGGTCGAAGCAGAGAGGATATAAAATGTAGACTGGCAATGGTAAGGAAAGCGTTTCTGAAGAAGAGAAATTTGTTAACATCGAGTATGGATTTAAGTGTTAGCAAGTTGTTTCTGAAAGTATTTGTACTGAGTGTAGCCATGTATGGAAGTGAAACGTGGACGATAAATAGTTTAGGCAAGAAGAGAATAGAAGCTTTCGAAATGTGGTGCTACAGAGGAATGCTGAAGATTAGATGGGTAGATCACGTAACTAATGAGGAGGTATTGAATAGAATTGGGGAGAAGAGGAGTTTGTGGCACAACTTGACAAGAAGAAGGGACCGGTTGGTAGGACATTTTCTCAGGCATCAAGGGATCACCAATTTAGTACTGGAGGGCAGCGTGGAGGGTAAAAATAGTAGAGGGAGACCAAAAGATGAATACACTAAGTAGATTCAAAAGGATGTAGGCTGCAGTAGGTAATGGGAGATGAAGAAGCTTGCACAGGATAGAGTAGCATGGAGAACTGCATCAAACCAGTCTCAGGACTGAAGACCACAACAACAACAACAGATACCTTATCGAAATGGTATTGATCTTCTGGTGACTCCACTAGACGATAAACGACAGCATCATCTACAAACAACCTAAGATGAATGCTCATATTGTCTCCTAAATCGTTTATATAGATAAGAAACAGCAGAGGGTCTATAACACTACCTTAGGGAATTCCACAAATCACATCTGTTTCACTCGATGACTTTCTGTCCATTACTACGAACTGTGACCTCTCCGACAGGAAATCACGAATGCAGTCACATAACTGAGATGATGTTCCATAAGCACGCAATTTCGCTACAAGCGGCTTGTGAGGCATAATGTCAAAAGCATTTTGGGAATGTTAGAAATACGGAATCACGTTGAAATCCCTTGACAATAGCATTCAAGACTTCGTGTGAGTAAAGAGCTAGTTTTGTTACACAGGAACGATGTTTTCTAAATCCGTGTTGACTGTGTACCAATAGACCTTTCTCTCCCAGGTAACTCATAATGTTCGAACACATTATATATTCCAAAATACTGCTGCGTATCGACGTCAGTGATATGGACCTGTAATACAGTGGATTACACCTACTGCCTTTCTTGAATACTGGTGTGACCTATGTAACTTTCCAGTCTTTGGGTGTGAATCTTTCGTCGAGCGAGCGTTATATATGGTTGTTAAATTGGAGCTGTTACATCAGCATACTCTGAAAATAATTGTTGCACAGTATGGACACAAAGACTTGCTTTTATTAAGTAATCTGAGTTGCATCATTTCTCTCAAGAGATCTACTACTATGTTACTCATGTTGGCAGTGCTCCTAATTCGAGTTCTGGGATATTTACATCGTCTTTTTTGATGAAGGAATTTTGAAAGTCTGTATTTAGTAAGAAACTCTGCTTTAGTAGCACTGTCATCGATAGTATGTTTACGACCAGAATTTCTTTGGATTTTCTGTCACGTTTCGAGTCAAAGTTTCGTTGCGGAAACTACACACACACAAAAAAAAAAAAAAAACTTTGTATCACCTCGGTTTCGAGAGTTCCGGAACCTGTACAGAGAATTGGAATAGAGATCAACATAAACCTCATTTCCGCCCTTTTTATTACTCATTGCATGTCGCACCACCATGCAGCGAGACCTTCAGAGGTGGTGGTTCAGATTGCTGTACACATCGGTACCTGCAGTACCCAGTAGCAGGTCCTCATGCATTGATGCATGCCTGTATTCGTCGTGGCATACTATCCACAAGTTCATCAAGACACTGTTGGTCCAGATCGTCCCACTTCTTAATGGTGATTCGGCGTGGATCCCTCAGGGTGGTTGGCGGGTCACGTCGTCCGTAAACAGCCCTTTTCAATCCATCCCAGGCATGTTCAATAGGGTTCATGTCTGGAAAACATGTTGGCCACTCTAGCCGAGCGATGTCGTTATCCGGAAGAAGTCATTCACAAGATGTGTACTCGGAGGATGGCATTCACGTACCGTACAGCCGTTACGGCGCTTTTCGTGGCCACCAGCGCCGTACGTCGGCCGCACATAATGCCACCCGAAAACAGCAGGGAACCTCCACCTCGCTGCACTCGCTGGACAGTGTGTCGGAGGTGTTCAGCCTGACCGGGCTGCCTCCAAACACGTCTCCGACGATTTGTCTGGTTGAAGGCATATGCGACACTCATGGGTGAAGAGAAATTGTTGCCAATCATGAGTGGTCCATTCGGCATGTTGATGGGCCCATCTGTACCACGCTGAATGGTGTCGTGGTTGCATAGATGGACCTCGCCATGGACGTCGGGAGTGAAGTTGTGCATCATGCACCCTAATGCGCACAGTTTGAGTCGTAATACGATGCCCTGTGGCTGCACGAAAAGCATTATTCAACATGGTTGCGTTGCTGTCAGGGTTTTTCAGAGCCACAATCCGTAGATAGCGGTCATCCAATGCAGTAGTAGCCCTTGGGCGGCCTGAGCGAGATATGTCATCGACATCTCCTGTCTCTCTGTACCTCTTCCATGTCCGAACAGCATCGCTTTGGTTCACTCCGAGACTCCTGGACACTTTCCTTGTTTAGGCCCCTTCCTTTCATGCGGACGCGATCGGACTGCGGTATTGGCCGTCTAGACATTGTCGAACTAGAGATAACACGGGCCGTGTACCTCCTTCCAGGTGGAATGACTTGAACTGATCGGCTGTCGGACCTCTCCGTCTAATAGGCGCTGCTCATGCATGGTTGTTTACATCTTTGGGTGGGTTTAGTGACATGTCTGAACAGTCAAAGTGACTGTGCCTCTGATACAGTTGAGCCGTGTGTGGCTCATGTTCCCACCATCATGTGTTTTACACCCTGTTTTAACGTACTTCCACCTCACTACGTTACTTTAAATTACTGCTGCCACTGAGTTGCTGGTTTGCCTGACCGTGAGCGGCGCGTATCAGTATATCCCCTCTCGTAGTATCTTGGCTCGACTGCTATTACTTCCCGGTCGTTGTCTGTCGTAAGCGAGTTCGGGCTGCCAGTCAGTTGGAACGCGTCTGGAGCTCAGTCCGGACCTGCCAGTCGGGGAGTTGCAATGCGGCACTGGTGCAGTCGGGTTGGATCTGTGAGGTCTGCGTCGACGTGGCTCGCCCGACCACTGCCGCCACGCATCACTTGGGCCGGGCCACGGTCTGGGTGGATCGTCGGTCGGTCGTCCAACCGGACGACATGTTTTGGCTCTCGAATCGTTCATGAGTGTGTGTGCATTGACTTCCAGTTTGTCTTTGTGTGTGCTTAGTTACTGTTGGGTATCGTTCAGGTCTTCATGCAAGTGTTTGTCAGGTTGTGTGTGTAGTTGACGTTATGTCTACTGACGACTATTTTAGATGTTGCGGCATTCTGAGGAAGTCGGTCGGTTAGTGCGGACCAGGGAGGACATCTCCATGAGGTGCAGTCGGCTGGGTCCGCTGGCGGTCCCTGCGCAGTGTCTGAGCGTGTGTGTGTGTGTGTGTGTGTGTGTGTGTGTGTGTGGAGCTGTCCGATCGCTACGAGCTTCGTGGCTCACCGACCCAGGACGCCAAAGTTGAGTGGTGTCTTAAGTTCCCAAGCCACGTCCATTCATGTTGTGTGGTTCGTTTCGGTGGTTCACTGTTGGGGAGGTTTTCCTGTGAACAACACTGAGTGTCTGTATTGCTGAAATTTAGCAGCCATGCGGAGGAATTAACTACACCCCTGGAAATGGAAAAAAGAACACATTGACACCGGTGTGTCAGACCCACCATACTTGCTCCGGACACTGCGAGAGGGCTGTACAAGCAATGATCACACGCACGGCACAGCGGACACACCAGGAACCGCGGTGTTGGCCGTCGAATGGCGCTAGCTGCGCAGCATTTGTGCACCGCCGCCGGCAGTGTCAGCCAGTTTGCCGTGGCATACGGAGCTCCATCGCAGTCTTTAACACTGGTAGCATGCCGCGACAGCGTGGACGTGAACCGTATGTGCAGTTGACGTACTTTGAGCGAGGGCGTATAGTGGGCATGCGGGAGGCCGGGTGGACGTACCGCCGAATTGCTCAACACGTGGGGTGTGAGGTCTCCACAGTACATCGATGTTGTCGCCAGTGGTCGGCGGAAGGTGCACGTGCCCGTCGACCTGGGACCGGACCGCAGCGACGCACGGATGCACGCCAAGACCGTAGGATCCTACGCAGTGCCGTAGGGGACCGCACCGCCACTTCCCAGCAAATTAGGGACACTGTTGCTCCTGGGGTATCGGCGAGGACCATTCGCAACCGTCTCCATGAAGTTGGGCTACGGTCCCGCACACCGTTAGGCCGTCTTCCGCTCACGCCCCAACATCGTGCAGCCCGCCTCCAGTGGTGTCGCGACAGGCGTGAATGGAGGGACGAATGGAGACGTGTCGTCTTCAGCGATGGGAGTCGCTTCTGCCTTGGTGCCAATGATGGTCGTATGCGTGTTTGGCGCCGTGCAGGTGAGCGCCACAATCAGGACTGCATACGACCGAGGCACACAGGGCCAACACCCGGCATCATGGTGTGGGGAGCGATCTCCTACACTGGCCGTACACCACTGGTGATCGTCGAGGGGATACTGAATAGTGCACGGTACATCCAAACCGTTATCGAACCCATCGTTCTACCATTCCTAGACCGGCAAGGGAACTTGCTGTTCCAACAGGACAATGCACGTCCGCATGTATCCCGTGCCACCCAACGTGCTCTAGAAGGTGTAAGTCAACTACCCTGGCCAGCAAGATCTCCGGATCTGTCCCCCATTGAGCATGTTTGGGACTGGATGAAGCGTCGTCTCACGCGGTCTGCACGTCCAGCACGAACGCTGGTCCAACTGAGGCGCCAGGTGGAAATGGCATGGCAAGCCGTTCCACAGGACTACATCCAGTATCTCTACGATCGTCTCCATGGGAGAATAGCAGCCTGCATTGCTGTGAAAGGTGGGTATACACTGTACTAGTGCCGATATTGTGCATGCTCTGTTGCCTGTGTCTATGTGCCTGTGGTTCTGTCAGTGTGATCATGTGATGTATCTGACCCCAGGAATGTGTCAATAAAGTTTCCCCTTCCTGGGACAATGAATTCACGGTGTTCTTATTTCAATTTCCAGGAGTGTATATTGGTTGACTACAATTCAAGTGCACCAGCGGAATTTTCTGCCTCGTGGCCGTTAGTGTTCCGCTTACCTGCCCTGGGCACTAACATAATTTCAGGCAGTGTCCTTTCCTCACCTGTTGTCGCTGTCCAACATGGTGTGTAGTTTTCACTGCTTAATACATATTTCATTGTGGATAATCACGTCCGTAACAGTTTGGTCTTTGAGTTTTTATGTACCGATTGGTGACAAGCAAGTCGTTTTGTTGGTCGGTCCGTGGCTGTCCCTTGGTTGGTGAGCCGTGGTAAAATTTGCTGTTTTGAAGAGCGCGCCGCTGCGCGTAGAGTAAAGCAGTCGCCTTCCGTTTCTGGCGGTGGCGCCGCTGTGGCAACCGCAGCTTTGGTGTCTCCCTCTGGTGGGAAAGGGGAAAAGTTACTTGTTGACGCGCATTTAAGGGGTGCTACGAGAACGGCACGGGGACGGTCTGTCAGCCTGAGTCGGCGAGTCTAGTCAGTTGGTCAGCCGGGTCAGTGTGGGGCAGTCAGTGTCAGTGTCAGTGACAGTGTCTGTCTGTCTATTGTACGGAGTGCTAGTATGTGTTAGGCCGCCTGTCTGCTTGAGTTGCTCGAGCAATGGTCATTGGCGGTTGGATCGATCGGTTGGTCGGTCGCGCTTTGAGACACAAAATGATCAGTCCGCCTTAAGCGTCGGCGCATGTGAGTTCCCCACGTGAGTCCAGTGGGCCGCGCCGTATAGCGAGGGGTAGTGGCTTCGCGGTTGACACGAGAGCAACAGGAGTGAAACCATGCCATCGGGCTGGCCGGGGCGAGCTGCGACGCCGTGAGACGGGAGATCGGCGCGCCTTCCTGCGTCCGTTGAAGCGACTGGCAGCGGACGGTTCGGGAGAGCGTTTTGGGGGTGTTGTGCCATTTCTTAGCCAGAAATAACAGTTATTAGAAGTTAAGTGATTCGTGGTGCGTTGTTTCAGTTACTTGTCAAATTCTACTTGATTTCTTGGTCAGTCTCTCGTCCCGAGCTTGCTCTTCCGCGTTTGTTAGGCAGTTAGTGTCTCTCTGTCTGTCGGCCTGCCGTACGTTAATAGCTGCCTCTGTCATATTTGTCGGATTCGGTGTTCACGAATTTATAGAATTAAGGTGTAAAGGCCGAATTCCTGAAATATGGTTCAAATGGCTCTGAGCACTATGGGACTCAACTGCTGTGGTCATTAGTCCCCTAGAACTTAGAACTACTTAAGCCTAACTAACCTAAGGACATCACACACATCCATGCCCGAGGCAAGATTCGAACCAGCGACCGTAGCAGCAGCGCGGCTCCGGACTGGAGCGCCTAGAACCGCACGTCCACCGCGGCCGGCCCTGAAATATGTTTTTATCTTGCCTATTATCTTGCGAGGCGGTATATGTGCAATGTAGAGCATGTTGTACATTTTATGTAAGTCTCAATTTCATGGGTTTTATTTAGTCATTTTTACAAAGTTGCCACACTTCCACCGTAAGAGTCCTTTTAAAAAGAAATTGCACTTTCGGTAGCAAAAATTTTTTTTTTTTTTAGTGTGAGTGTTTGTGCCATTTCCATCCCTCTTACGGGGAGCATAGTTTATGTGTGTGACTTGTTAAAATTTTTAGTTTAAAGTAATCTGGTGTGTTGCAGATTTGCACCAGTGTAGCCTTTCAGAGGTTGCTGTGAGCAGTCGTGACTACGGCCGTGTTCGAATGGTTCAAATGGCTCTGAGCACTATGGGACTTAACATCTGTGGTCATCAGTCCCCTAGAACTTAGAACTACTTAAACCTAACTAACCTAAGGACATCACACACATCCATGCCCGAGGCAGGATTCGAACCTGCAACCGTAGCAGTCCCGCGGTTCCGGACTGAGCGCCTATACGGCCGTGTTGAAAGGGAGCGGCAAGCTTCTCAGCCCCAAGGCTCATACTGTCAATATTGTTCTTTCTGCCTCTAAATAAAATTGTAACGAGATATTTCGAGGGTGCTTTTCTGCTTATAAATTTTAAATCTGTTTTTTAAAAGGCTTTCGTGAATAAAATACCCATTTGTTAAAGGTAATTTCATTTTCATCAGTTACTCCCTGGCAACTACTTCCACGCTCACCTAGTGTGATTAAATGTGTTAATGTTCTTGATGAATCGCTAGTAAATAAAGTAAGTTCTTTAAGAAAAGATTTTGAAAGTAAATTCACGGTCCAGTTGGGTTACTGATCGATTAAGTGTAGTTGGGCTCACTACCTGTCTCACCTAAGTGAACGAGGGCAGACCGACCATCTGGTGGCTTCTCAGTGCCGTTATTTTTACTGGCTTTCTCACTGGTATTTAATTGTCTGTTTATAATGTATCATATCCAATGACTGAAAAAATTCTGGGTTGTAATGTGTTTTATGTAAGTCAAAGGCCTTCAGCCGCTTATAAGTAGGTTTGAATTGCGGCAAGTGGATATTTGCTGAAAGGTTATTGTCGTTGTGTTGTCTTTTCTTTTAGTGCGGTTTCAGCCATTTAAAACTTAAGACTTATCGTTACAGGATATAGGATAGGTATGGTTATAGTATAGGTATCTTGAAAATTTTATTGTTGGCCTTCAGCCGTTTGTATTGCATCTTGTTTATGTTTGTCTATCCACCTTTGCCTTGAGGCTTTCAGCCTAGCTATGATATATATATACTATTTGTAATTATGTCTGCGTGTCTTCAGTCACTTGAAACTTACCTGGTTGATTTTTAAGACTTCTTGTTTGGAGGCATTCAGCCGTGAGAGATTTGGAGTTTGAAACTCGTAGTTGCAAAAGTTCGGCTATGTGCCGCTTTGGTTGTAAATGTATTAGTAAACTATAATAAATTACAATTTTAAAGTGAAACTGACCCCAATCTTATTTGGCACTTTCCGCAATCCTAATCACCTTTTCTGCCCAGTGGGTTTAGCGGGCGTATCAACAGTATCCACAGTCAACGTCTATCTTCAGGACTTTCGGGAACTGGGGTGATGCGAAACCTTTTTGATGAGTGTATTATAAGCGTCTCACATTGAAGTCTGCGTTAAATATCAAGGTTCTATAAAAGGTCCTTCACCTTGAAGATTTTGTTTCCGTTTAAATTTGGGATGCGTTTTTCGTTGATCCTGCTGCAGTGTTCTGACCCATTTTGTGTACCAAGATGGATCATTTCCGTCTTTTGTTAATTTGTTTGGTATAAATCTCTTTATTTCCGTCCATACTATTCCTTTGAGTCCAAGCCACGTCTGGTCTATACTTACCGGTTCATTGTTAATCTGGAAGGACAGAAGTTTGCCTCTCAGGAAGGCGAAACTTCAATGATTATCTGCATGTTTTAACAGATAAATGTTTCTTTTATTTCTTGAGGGTTGGGAGTTACATTATTCAGTCTCCCTACGACAAGCCTGTGTTCACTAAACGCTGTATTCGTTTTGATGCTCACTTATTTGTGCTAAGAGGTCAAGTGTGTTTTCATAACCAGTTGCCTTTCGCGTGGGCTCATGAAATAACTGCTCGAAGTAATTTAGAGACAATGCGTTTAGCACAATTTCGGACGATCTTCTATGCGTATGTCCGAATTTAAACATACATTTTCGCAAGAATGTGGAGGGAAAATTAAGGTCACCACCAACAGCACCACGTGTTTGAAATTAGACTCAGTTTTCTTTGAACCTTTCAGCAATTGTATCATCTGAATTCGGAAGTCGCTAAAGGGATCCAATCATTATTTTATTCAGGGTGCCAAGAACGATCTCCTCCCATACTAACTCATAGGAACTATGTACTTCAATTTCGCTATAAGGTAAACTATTTTTAACAGCAACAAACGCGCCACTGCCAACTGTGTTTAATCTATCCTTTCTGAACACCTTAAGGTCCTTCGGAAAATTTCGGCTGAACTCATTTCCTCCCTTAGCCAGGTTTCAGCGCCTATAACGGTTTGAGCATCAGCGCTTTCCATTTGCGCTTGGAGCTCAGGTACTATGACAACACAGCTACGGCATTTTGAAACTGTTATGGCAACGGTTCTTGGATCTACGTTCTTCCTGTGTTGAACCTGCACGCTTTGAGACTGAAGCCGTTCTTGTGTTTCCCCGAGTTCCTCTGGCCTATAAGTCCTCCCTGTCCACGCCACACAGGGTGCGTGTTGTTTTACCTTCGATTCTGTGATTGCCTTGCTTTTTGTCGAAAGGGATAATCATTATGTCTTTCTTACTCCACGTACCTAAATATTGTTTTGATATTGGATGTGGTTTTCATAGATGGATTTGAGTTCAGTAACGAGCTGTAGGTCGCAACTTGACGTGGAGGCGTGTTTTAAATATTATAAATACTTTCGAGAGATTATTCATCCTAAAATTCTAATATTATTAGTTTCTTTTTTTTTTTTTTTTACACTGGTGGTTCATAGTCACCAGAACTGTTAGCTTCGCCTTGAGGAGCGCTCTCTCCGCCAGTGGCACTACCACTACAATCTTGAACATTAACGCCTTATCGGCTATAAAGTCGTTTTCTTCATCTCCAGTTCGTCGGTAAAATGAATGTTCATGTTTCTGAATAGTCATTTCCTCCAAAAACTTCGTGACAGTGTCATCATCGCGTCCTGCACTGTCTCGAGTTCGGTAACGCCATCATAACTCGAATGCCACAATTTTTAAAACGTTCCAAACATTAACGGTTTCGTGCGTATTTGCTGTGTATGTATGACAATACTAACACATGTATTGTAAACACGTGAACTACCTGCTGATGTAACTGCGTGAATGGTGTGTTAACGCCCCCCACCACCACCACTACTAAGTGCTCTTATCTACAAACCAAGAGAAATGCAGTTACACGCCGTCGCAGGCGTGATTAGAGATGTGAGAGGGGTCTGCGTCAAAACGTTTAAATATGCATTCCTGTTAGAGCAGTGAGACGACCCTTGTCAGATGCCTATTGCTCTGTCGATGTGATCGTTGTTCTCAAGACCGTGTCAGTAGAATTTCTCTTTGGGAAGTCGACGAGGTCTTGGTATTCTTTTTCATTTTCCAGTAGTAGACAAACATTACATATACGCAGGTAACAGAAACCGAGAATAAAGAGAATTAGCAATGGTAGTCCTAAATTTCTAAAGAAAACTTGTTTCAATTAATTTCTATAATGTGAGAGTTTCACCTTTAATAACCGCTAAAGACATTTTGGTTTATTAGTTTAAAAACAGAAAAGGTGGTTATTGAGATTTACACTTACGCTACAAGACTCAGTAATCATTTACAATTTCCATTCTTGAAGTGTTTCAATCAACTGTTCAATATTTATAAAAATGCTGAGACATAGAACTCTGCTCATTACGAAGACGTTCAGTTTGTATTCTGTTTCCTTCTAATTATCTTCTTTTGCGTTCGTCCTATTAATGGGAGAAAAAACGCTTGAATATATACGCTCTGTACATAGCTGTAAGCTTAATAGGAAAGATTATAATTGTAATCGGATATGTTGCAGTTAATTTAAATCTTGAAGATGTTCCACTTTTGTTTCTTACTCCCATTTCTAAAGGAGTACCGACAATTGTGTTTATCGCTACGGCGTTGCAACTTGAGAAGGATTTATTTTTGCTTCACTGCATTCGGTAGTCAAATACGTGTTTACCGGAATAGCGGCGTCCGGCATGGCGTGGCGTGGCGTCTGACTGTTGCTTTGTTGCCGAACGCTTTGTGCGCACGGAAGCCGACTGCAGTGCTGTGAGCTGCCGCCGCCATTGTGACGACAAAGCGCGCGAGGGAAGGGACTGGCGTCGGCGGCAGGGCTTTGTCTGAGAGCGAGTCCACCCCCGGCTGGGCGAACGTGGCTGGCTGGCCCCGCACACACTGCGGGAAATCACGAACCACCGTGTCGGCAGAATGAGGTCCGTGGCGGGTGCCGGTGCCGGACTATGAGGCAGTGGTTAAAGTGCCGCCACCGGTCACTTCATACGTGTATACATCCACTCGAAGCGTCGCGATTCCACCTCTATCTCTCAAATTCCGAATATTCATCACTTGTGTGCACGACGCTGCTTTCATCAGCTATGCTGAATGGAATGTGCTTTGTATCTCATTTACAATGAGGTAAAGGAGTTTCTTGTTTTGGAAAATATCCCGCAACTGTCTGGAAGCATATCATTATATACGATTGCAGCTGGTTACCCGTGGATCCAATACGTTTGTGCTTATTCTTTCACGGTGAATTGAATGCATTTCAATTACACGACTTGGCGTCGCAAATAATTTTAGAAGTTTTGGGAGCATATTCCAAAATGTCAAACAAACTCAATATAAATATATGAAGAGTGGAAATGAAAAAGTCTCTTAAGTGCTATATCTCACATTTGTCTATAGATCCATAAAGCATCTCCTTTTGTAAATAACTTATTTCTATCCAAAATATTGAGAAGCTATTCCCATACCACAGAATTATCCCCCCTACCCCTCCTGAATCTCTTCAGGGCAAAAAATAATGAGACAGATGATAAAATAAATACTTGTAAGGGAGATGACTGGTTCGAAAATTGTGCCAGTTTTAGTGTGAAGTGCCATTAGTTCAAAGGCAGTACCTTTTGCTTGTGGTCGTACAAGTACAGAAATACGATAGCAACAATTTAAGTAGTAAAACATTAATAAACAACTGATTCCCATTTCTTTTAAATTTTTTATAGGAGAATAACGTACGGATACCCAAGGAAAAGAATGTCAGTATTGATTTCTGCTTCATTGACAACTTCATTCTTGTGATAAAATGTTGCAATGTTTGCCGTAAACACCCTGTGCTGCTGAGGAAAAAGTGGCAACATCATCCGCACGTCTTTTCGTTTTGCAATTGATACATTTACCTGGCCTTTCAGGTGAAGCAAGGCATAGCACACATCTCACGACTTTCCTATTTCGAATTCACTGAGATTTTTCCATTCTCATCTTTCAGAATAAGAATATTTATATACTTGTTTACGATGGACGCTTTTCGATGCTGTTGGAAGTCTGAAATGCTCAGGATTGATAATGACCTTTCGGCGGCATGCTTAAAATCAAATAGATACGTTGTATGCATTGGAATTTGATGGAATAAGTGAGCCGCCCGTGGCTCGTGTTCGTGGCGTTATTGCTTGTCATCTTGTCTTGGCGATACTGCCATCTCGTTTCTTATTCAATTTACTGGCGTCACTAAGTTGCTGTCTTGCCTGCCCCTGAGTGGCAGCAGCAGCGCTTATCGATAAGAGCACTGTCGTACTATCTTTGGAGCGATCGCTAGTATTTTCTGGTCATTGTGCGTCGGGGGTTGAGGCGGGAGGGAGCAGCAGTGATGGCCAGCCAGACAGTCGTGATTCGCCCGACCGTTGCCGACACAAATGGTTCAAATGGCTCTGAGCACTATGCGACTTAACTTCTGAGGTCATCAGTCGCCTAGAACTAAGAACTAATTAAACCTAACTAACCTAAGGACATTACACACATCCAAGCCCGAGGCAGGATTCGAACCTGCTACCGTAGCGGTCGCCCGGTTCCAGACTGTAGTGCCTAGAACGGCACGGCCACTCCGGCCGGCTTGCCGACACACATGACTTGAGTGGGGACGACCTTGGTTGGTCGTTCGGTCACTCATCTCATCGGACGACGTGTATTTGGACACCGACCACCTCTGGATTCTCAATGTGTGTCGTCCTTGTTGTTCCACAGTCACTGGTTTTACTATTATTCGAGTTATTTGTGGAAATGTTTCATGGAACTGTGTGTAGCTTGTGTGGTTTTGACTGAGCAGCTATTTTAATGCTGTCTGCTTGGTGCATGTGGTCAGTTGGTTGGGACAGAGCAGCGAGGAACTCTCCACGGCACGGGGGTAGGCCGGAACCAATGGCGGCGTGCACGTGCTGTCAGATCGTGGAGCGCCAGCTGCGGGAGCGACCAAGTTCGTTGCCCCCTGAACCTGGACGCTGAAGTTGAGTGATCAGTTAACCTGTTATGAAACCTCAACTACTGTGACACATCGTCGTTCATTTGCGGAGTGTTGCTAACTGGGCCGTTCGGGCTAGCAGCAACTTATGATGTGTTGGGGTCGGCGAAATCTTGCAGCCGTCCTCCCATTTTGTGATTAATTATTAAATCGACTTTTACTTACCAGTGAAGTGCACCAGCGATATTTTCTGCCCTGTGGCCGCTAACGCTCCAGTTACCTGCCCTGGTTGTTAGCGTACTTTACCGGCAATGTGCCTTTCCTCATTGTGTTGATGCTGTCTGGCACGGCGTGTAGTTCGACGGCATTTTAAGTAGTTTGGTTCATATTTGCTTAGGGTGGTTATTGTTCCATTGGGTGTTTTTAAACTCCAGTTTCTGAAGACATAGTGCTGTTCGTATCCTCGTCCTAGCCCGATATTTTCCATCGTTGTGCTGTTGGTCGGACGGAAGGGAACTGGTTAAATTGTTGGTTGATCCTTGGGCTGTCCCTAGTTTGGGTTGCCATCCAGTTATTTAACTTCAACTCTTGGCTGCCTGTCTCACCTCACGTATGAGCTACTTTCTCAGGCTGGCCTTTGGAACACTTCTGAGCACCACTGGTTGTGTTTGTTTTAGATTGTGATTTTCATTTTGGTTTGAAGTATTGTGCGAGGTCTTGAGCTGTGTATTAATTTAGTTCTTTTTAAATGTTACATAAAGGCCCTCATCCGTGGTAAATTAAAATTCTGAAGATTTATTTTGAAAAAGAAAAAAAAAATATTTTCCTTAAAATTGGTTCTATCTGAAATCCAGGCCCTAAGCCGTTAGTTGTTCCATGTGTTATGTGTGGCCGTCAGCCGAGGATTAACGTGAACCCATTTTAATAAGGCTTTCAGTTGTGTGCAATCTTTAAAGGAGAATTTTTTATAAGAAGGAAGGGGTTTATTTTAAATTGTTTCTCTGATTTGTTGTTCAGGCCTTCAGCCGTTGTTTCAAATTTGTTTGTGGCCTTCAGCCGAGCAACAGGTTAATATTTCTTTAATTAGGCTTTCGGCCATTCTCTTGCTACTTTAAAAAGAAATTTCTTGGTTGGACAAATTGTTTATTAATGTGTTTTAATTATAGTTGTCCTTCAGACGTGTAGTGTAAGCCTTCAGCCGCTAATTGTTATCAACTGCATGTTTTTTTTAAAAGAAACAAATTTTTACCTACTATTTTTAATTGCTTTTGTTTTATAAGCCAGGCCTTCAGCCGTTCTTGTTTTTGGTGTGGTTTTGGGTCTTCAGGCCTGAAAGCATCTCAAGTTCTTTAACTATTCCTTCAGCCGTATCGTTTAATTGTTATCTTTTAAGGCGATGTGTAAGTGAGTGGTTCTTAGAAAAATAAAGTTGTGTGTTTGATTGTGCAACTCACAGTAACTGTTTACGTCCCCATCCACAACCGTAACCTTATCGTGTGCACTCTCTGAGTACCTACCAACCTGGTTTCTATAGGTTCATAGCGTTACTTCACTCATTAATCTTGTGTAAATCCTGCGGAAGAAAGGACTTTTCTTCGTTTCTCTATAATTTGCAAAATCTCTGTCGCCGCTCAGAAAGGTACCCCAACGCATCAAAAACTTGTGTGTTATCCCTGCAAACTATCCCAGACTAAATAGAGATCTTGGTGAATGGCATTTGGAACACCTCTGGGGAGCACTGGTCGACACAAAGACCGTGCGCCATCTGGTAATATCGTTTGTAACATCCCCGCGATAAAATTTGATGACAAAGATAATAAAAACGTGAGCCCAGTGTGACCTCCCCTCAAGAAATTTGAAAGTCAATGATTATAAAAAAATGTGTGCCAAATGTTGTCTTCCCACAAAAGTGAATAATAAAAATGAGCCAAGCGTAACCTCCTTGCAAAATTAAAGAATCGCAATGGCCCAAATGTAAACTCCCCACAAATTTAAGGAATGATGATTGATCATAAACCCACACAATAATATTAATTAAATAATGAACCATCAACTGAATGTAACATCTCAACAAATTATTAAACCTGATAAATCATATAAGGACAGCAGCGCTCACCTACGGCCCTGTGAAATAATTAAACCAAAATTCTTACCTCAGTAAAACTGCATCTATATCTGCTCTTAATTTTCGGCATAGCTTCGTGCAATGCTGGCTTATATTTAATTTTGATTCTTGGAGGGAATGCATAGGAAATATTATTTAGCTTGAAATGAATCTCTTTCTTTAAATGAGTTACTTTATAAAAAGTTATTACTGGGGCATCATTTTGAACAAATTAATTACAATTAACATACGTTATTAGCTGAGCGCAATGCTGCTTCATTACCTTCTACAATAATATACATATCGTCCACCACATTCCTGACCAGACTCGTGGGCAGAGCACACCGTGGACGCATGCCGACTCGCTACACGCTAGCACTGACTGAGTACAACTATCCAACTGTCTACTCCCTCTGGCGACTCGCCACACACTAGCACTGTCGTCTCGCGCGGTCAAGCGCAGACTAGCCACGATAAATAACTCTCTGGTCAGAGATTCTGTCAGGCCTCGCCATCGCTGGTAATGAATACATATGAAATGTACGCGTTTCATAACCCTCCACTGGCGGGGCAAAAATTTGGCAGCGATGGTGTGTCATTTGGACTTGCCATGAGCAACAAATTTATTCTTAACTAATTAACTTTACAATTACAGAATATATACAGATATATATAGGTGTAGAACATGAAGTAAATATAGTGCACATGCACTGAGTACAGAACATATCAGGCAAAGACAAAATATATACAATGAGTACAAAACAGATTCACAAATGGCAAAAGTGCACACGCACAGTAGTACAGAACGTATCAGCAAATCACAAAAAATGTATAGGCCATGAATACAAATCATGATAACAAAATGACTTTTAATATGTTACAAGAATTAGGATAGGAAAGGGAAGGATTGCGTCATGGTTGTAGCACTTTAGGTTGCACGCAGCTGCACTGAAAGTCCATATCTTTCTACAGAAGCACAACATCAAGTGAGGCAATCTAAAGTTCCTTTCCCAGAAGTATTAATCAGCGTAGCCAAGACACTGAAATGCCGTAGTATTATTCCATGTTATCCTTTTGGTAGTACATTAGGTACACCAAACAGTGGGACCATAATAGCGTCTCATCGCTCATTGTGGTGGACAGCATGTCGTGTCAACACCACGTTCTTGTCTGTTACAGCAACGTAGAATTATTGGAAAAACCAAATATAGTGCTCCATGATCATCAGGATATACAGGACAAACGGATATCGCAGTAATTTCAGGTAATTAGGTTAGAAGGTGAAGGACATTAAGTCACATACTAGTCTTCATTGAGAATTACACTAGTAATGGGTGGCACTCATTGCCCAGTCATTGAACATTTCTGTACCATGTACATAGTATTACAGAATAATGTTCATGAGTAACTTTACAGAGAACATTGGCACTCATTGCCTAATTACAAACCATCAGAAGTCATTTACAGAGAACATTGGCATTCATTGTCTAATTACAAACCATCAGAAGTCGTTTGCAGAGAACATTGGCACTCATTGCCTAAGTACAAACCATCAGAAGTCATTTACAGAGAACATTGGCCCTCATTGCCTAAGTACAAACCATCAGAAGTCATTTACAGAGAACATTGGCACTCACTGTCTAATTACAACCATCAGAAGTCATTTACAGAGAACATTGGCACCCATTGTCTAATTACAAACCATCAGAAGTCATTTACAGAGAACATTGGCACTCATTGACTAATTACAAACCCTCAGAAGTCATTTACAGAGAACATTGGCATTCATTGCCTAATTACAAACCATCAGAAATCATTTACAGAGAACATTGGCACTCATTGCCTCATTACCATCAGAAATCATTTACAGAGAACATTGGCACTCATTGCCTAATTACCATCAGAAATCATTTACAGAGAACATTGGCATTCATTGCCTAATTACAAACCATCATAAGTCATTTACAGAGAACATTGGCTCGCACTGACTAATTACAAACCATCAGAAGTCATTTACAGAGAACATTGGCACTCATTACCTAAGTACAAACCATCAGAAGTCATTTACAGAGAACACTTGCACTCATTGTCTAATTACAACCATCAGAAGTCATTTACAGAGAACATTGGCACTCATTGTCTAATTACAAACCATCAGAAGTCATTTACAGAGAACATTGGCATTCATTGTCTAATTACAAACCATCAGAAGTCGTTTGCAGAGAACATTGGCACTCATTGCCTAAGTACAAACCATCAGAAGTCATTTACAGAGAACATTGGCTCTCGTTGCCTAATTACAAACCATCTTTTTTTGTGCTAGCAATGCATTGCGTTGGGATCGATAATTAATAACAATATTTGCTTTTGAGTTATTGCTGCAAATGAAGATGTGTAACGTCATTCGTCATGAGTCAGCTGTATCAAGATTATGAAACAAGTAGAGTATATGTAATCACATTCATAAATGACATGGGTTTAATGAACAACTGCTTATAGTACATTAATTTCATGAATAATTTCTCCTGCAAAATATACAAAAATGGATTATTAGACTGAAAGAAGAAACGCATTTTATGCTGAAAAGTAGTGAACTTCGAATTAACAGGTAGCGAAATGTGTATAAAATGTGTTCCCTAGGTGTCCTTTTCAAAACCTTCAGTCATCATACTATGCAATACAACACATACTGTCAAAACGAACTGCAACACATACTTAAATAACTACAGAGCATAAATACATAAACTTCAACATCATCCTCATCCGTAAAGAAAAAACTTCATTATCCATCACTTCATTATCATAACTCCATTATTATCATCACCTGTAAAGAAAAACTTCATTATTCATAGTAGCATATTCTTCATCATTATTCATTATCATTCATTATCATCTGCAAAAAAAAAAATCACTTCATTACTCATTACACAACTATTCCTTATTTCTAGCATATTTCATCACTAAAACTAAGATGTGAAGTTCTGTCTGACAGCCTGCATCTATCGCTTCGTATTCTGAAAGAAAAGATTAGTTTTCTATTCTACGATGTGTATAGTATATTCTTGTTAATGCTTGTTAATTCTGATCCGTTTACTCTTCCTCATAAGGTTTTTGCATCTTCTTTCGTTTATTCCGTAGGTGAAATTCCCATTTCTGTTTAATTTATTTCCTTTACACGTTATTTCTTTCTGAAAATGATGAACAAAGATTAATGTCTTGCATTTAATTCATATACCCATTAGATGAAAATTGGTTTATAGTGATATAATTAAGCATACAGCATAGCATGACAGAAAACGTAAAATGTCAAAAGCGTCGACAGTGTTCAGAAGCAAAAATGTACACAGTGTATCACAATGTAGCAGCAAAAAAAAAAATGTAAAAATAGTCACGATGTGGAGATATCATAGGGCAAAAATGTGAAAGTCAACTGGTGTTTGCTATATCTTAACTATTTCATAATGCATACAAACAAACAGGAAAACAATCATACATACACAAAAAATGGAAAATGTGCACGGTCTGATGTGTAACGACAAGAAAAGCGACCTGCTAACCTTACCTTGCCGGGCACTTGCCAAGAAAAATACGACAATCATCAGTGAGTATTCATGTGAATATAATTGCATAAGTGGTCATAAAAATTAGCAAATGGCATTACAGCATGTTAAATCATAAAGTATCTTCATTCAATAAAAGATTTAATATTCGATATGTGGTGGTTTCCTTTCGATTTTCTGGTTCTCAAAGTTTCGACGTGTACAACATTGGGGTGAGGAATACTGCGAATCCGATATGGACCTGCGTATAGAAGTTCAAATTTACTGCACCTACCTTTTATTTTGTTGGATAAATAGTGTGTACGTACTAATATCTTCTGTCCAACGTGAAAGTCACGGCGTATACAAACCTGTTTTTGTTGTCTTCTCCGGCGCTCTGCGGCACGTTTGATGTTGTTCAGCGCGATGTCAATTATTTCATGGTGTCGTAGTCGACGAGATGTAGGAAAGGTTACTAATTCTTCAATTTTGTTAGGTGGTTCGACATTTTTCAGTATAACAGACGGAGATAGCATAGTGGTTTCATTTGGTATGGAATTAATTACATCCTGGAATGAGTGTATGTGTGTGTCCCAATCAATATGTCTTTTATGGCAGTATATTCTACACAGTTTACCAATTTCTTTCATTAATCGTTCACAAGGGTTCGAAGAACCATGGAACCTGGATATGTAGATCGGAGAGATGTTTCTAGTTCGTAACATACGTGTCCATATAGCAGATCGAAACTGTGATCCATTGTCAGAAATTACTTTCAACACATGCCCTACATGAAATAGAAAATGTTTTACAAATGCTTTCGAAACAGTTTTAGCAGTAGCTTTGCGTAACGGGGTGAAGGTAACAAATTTTGAAGTGAGTTCAACAGCGACAAAGATGTAGCAAAAACCTCTATTAGTTCTGGGAATCGGACCAAAAATGTCTACAGCGGCCATATGTCTCAATTTAACAGGTACAATGGGATGTAACGGAGGAATATGTGAAGTCGTGTCTGATTTAGCTTTCTGGCAGATTTTACATGACGCTAAAACTCGTCGAATACGTTTCTCCATGTTGGTAAAATAAAAGTTCTGTCTCAGTATAAGAAAACATTTTCTAGCTCCGTAATGTGCGTAACTTAAATGAGTATACCAGATTAATTTGTTAACAAGCTCGTCAGGAATGCACAATAACCAATTGTTGCTATCAGGATGAGAGCGTCGAAACAGAATGTCATTGCGTACAGTGTAATGGTTTCTAATCGTAACATTATTCCTATCTTGCCAAAGGTGTTTAATTTCCTTCCACACGTTGTCTTTATTCTACTCTTGTGCTATGTCCTGTAATGAAGACGAAATTAAATTTTCAAATGCAACTTGTTGAATGTACATGACGCTGAAATTTGCTTTGCAGAAGTTGATTGCAATGTCTTGCTGATTGTTGCTGAGAGAACGAGATAGTGCGTCTGCTACAAAATTTTGTGTGCCGGGAATGTGAACAATTGTAAAATTAAATTCCTGTAGATAAAGTTTCCATCTGCTTAATCTGTCGTGTGTAAATTTAGCCGAAAGTAAAAATTGTATCGCTCTGTGGTCTGTGTAAACGGTGGTATGTCTTCCATAAAGAAAATGTCGAAATCTCGTAAAAGCCCAAACAACACATAATGTTTCCAGTTCTGTAACAGAATAATTTCGTTCAGCAGGTGACAGAATGCGACTTGCAAATGCGATGTTTTTAATTACAGTACAACCATCTTTTTCAATTTCCTGAAAAATTTGTACGCCTAAAGCGGTGTTAGAACTGTCGGTAGCAATGGAAAAATTTCTGGTACGATCTGGGTGCGATAAAAGTGGTGCATTCAACAAAGCATGTTTCAAATAACATTTTCGTGAACAAGATTCTGCGCATAAAAAATATTGCTTCCGTTACTGGAATATACAACCTGTACTGTATTTAATCAAATTCTAGCTGACGTGTTATCATTTTCAGGAGGATGCTGTGGCATTTCAACTATTTGAACTATTTTGTTATTTCTTCCTGACGTATTACGCTCTGGATGATACCTACTGTCTGGTTCATTCATGATTATATGTTGTTGCGGATGTTCTTGCTACTGATAAGATAGACTGTTATTAAATGTACGCTGAAAATTGTGCTCATTGTTTTTACGTCTGTCGTGATAGTCATTTCTTTACGGTGCATTGCGATGGGAATTGACATAGTGTGTTTTCTGTATGTACAGATTTCCTTGTTGCTGTGCGTTACTGATTGTTGGAGCTGAGACTATACGTGCACGTGGCGAAACATTAAAGCTTGGTTGACCTTGTACATTACATTGTTGGTTAGGTATGCAACCGGCTGGTTTTGTAGCTATTGCGGTGAAAAACCTCTATTTTTAATAAAAATGTGGTTCCTATTGCTGATAATTTTACACATACTGATGATTATAATTTTATCTGATATTGAAGTTCTTGTGGTTGTCATTTCTGGATCGTCTAATGAAAAATTGTCACTTTCGGTAAAAACTTGTCTTATCGGGTTTTCTTTACACTTTTCTTAATACTAGGTACAGTAATAGTTAAAGAGCTGTTTTGATAGATATAAAGGATAGTAGAAGAGAAGGCAGCAGTGCAGAACACTAAAGATGAAACAGCACTACTACAGCTCGGGGCCCTGTGCACGCTACGACACATATTCATTAAAGCGTAATGAATCCCCTAAGGTCAATTACGCGCTGCAAATACGTTTCAGCTTTTGCGTTACAGGCAATGGCGGTAAAAATTCAGAAGCAAATTGTTGTATCCATGCTAATTCAAGTTTCTTCATTACAGGTAATGCTGTTGAAAGTGCAAAAATAAATTGTCGTATACAGTTCAAATCGTGTATCTGAGCTCTGTCATTATTAAATTCCTTACATTTTCTTACGGGTAAAAATTGCTCGTAACCAACGTTATCGTTTCTGAACGTGTGAACAAGTTCACGATTGCATAACAATCTATTTGTCTCTGTCACTTCGTAGTTTAAGTCACGTAGTATCTGTAAATTGCCTGAATGACACTGACTGTGTGAGTATGACAAATGCTCGCAACGTGGCGTATTCTGTGACGTATTAGTGACTGAAACATTTTTCATTTCTGTCACTTTAATACGTTCCTCAATTTAGTTGTTCTGTTGTTCACATTTATTATCGACTTCCGTATTCAGAGTGTACGAAACTTCTGGTGACTTTAAACTAAACTCGTCGCGTATCTGTGTCGCGTTTTTAGGACATTGTTCAGCGACTGCACTAATTTCGTCTCTATGCGATTCTGTTGTCGCTGCATCTGAATTACCTAATCCTTGTGCAACAGTTCCAACTTCTTCATTACTGTTACTAGCACAAGCCTTAGTATCCTCACGTAATTGTTCTTTGGTGTTATGCCATTGCGCGGCAACGGCTGTAATCTGTTCACTAAGTTGTTTGTTCTGTTCATTAACGTTGTCGTGATTTTCGTTCGGTTGTTTAAAACTTTCATTAAATTGTTTGTTCTGTTCATCAAGTTTTTTAATAAGTTGTTTGAAATTTTCATTAAGTTGTGGTAAAAATGCGATAACTTGATCCACAGTAACATTACCTACTCTATTCTCTGTGCCGTTTGATGGCGTACCTGTAATTGTCACGTTTTGTGTATCCATTTGGATATTCTGTGATTTACAAAAAGGTTTGCCAATCGGATGTGCATTGTTGGTCACTAAATCGGAATTAAGTAAATCCGACGCATTCTGATTACACTCTTCGTTTTCATTAGAGAAATTTATCTGTTCGTCACGTGAATTTTGCAAACCGGTTTTGTTAAGCTGGGCAGCGCTCATTACAACAGAACGCCCCGCGTCATCAATTGTCGAAAATTAACAGAGGACACAATTGAATTTATTTGCTCATCATTAGCAATAAAATCATTACCGGTGGTCAGCACGCATTGATTGTCTGTAAATGGGGAACTGTCATTATTACACTGCGTGTCGCAAGTACTATCGGTGAAGTTATTTAAGTCGGTTGTTTCACTCATTATACATCGCGATGTACTGTTAACAGTTTTTCGCGGCATTTTTACACAAATCACAATTATTCAGTAATGAAACAAAGACAATACAAAATGCAACAAAGACAAATACAACAAAGAGCAACGAATTACCGATGATCTGTGAAAGAAAGTGACAAAATTAGTAAATGCGTTGCGCCAAGTGCTAATTACATTTAAGTAAATAAGAGCAGATATCTGACTACTTCTCAAAAGATTCTCAAAGAAATACGATCCTGGTCCGGATGTCGCCAAGTGTAACCTCCCCGCAATAAAATTTGATGACAAAGATAATGAAAACGTGAGCCCAGTGTGACCTCCCCTCAAGAAATTTGAAAGTCAATGATTATAAAAAAATGTGTGCCAAATGTTGTCTTCCCACAAAAGTGAATAATAAAAATGAGCCAAGCGTAACCTCCTTGCAAAATTAAAGAATCGCAATGGCCCAAATGTAAACTCCCCACAAATTTAAGGAATGATGATTGATCATAAACCCACACAATAATATTAATTAAATAATGAACCATCAACTGAATGTAACATCTCAACAAATTATTAAACCTGATAAATCATATAAGGACAGCAGCGCTCACCTACGGCCCTGTGAAATAATTAAACCAAAATTCTTACCTCAGTAAAACTGCATCTATATCTGCTCTTAATTTTCGGCATAGCTTCGTGCAATGCTGGCTTATATTTAATTTTGATTCTTGGAGGGAATGCATAGGAAATATTATTTAGCTTGAAATGAATCTCTTTCTTTAAATGAGTTACTTTATAAAAAGTTATTACTGGGGCATCACTTTGAACAAATTAATTACAATTAACATACGTTATTAGCTGAGCGCAATGCTGCTTCATTACCTTCTACAATAATATACATATCGTCCACCACATTCCTGACCAGACTCGTGTGCAGAGCACACCGCGGACGCATGCCGACTCGCTACACGCTAGCACTGACTGAGTACAACTATCCAACTGTCTACTCCCTCCGCCGACTCGCCACACACTAGCACTGTCGTCTCGCGCGGTCAAGCGCAGACTAGCCACGATAAATAACTCTCTGGTCAGAGATTCTGTCATGCCTCTCCATCGCTGGTAATGAATACATATGAAACGTACGCGTTTCACGTTTGATACGTTTTATCCACGATTTGACATTTGGAACAAGTCTAGCTACATGTACCATTTCCATATAAACTCTTCGTGTTTGTAATGCTAACAGGGCGTATCTTTTCTAAAAAAGAACACATTCTCAAAATGTCTGAAATTAAAAACTCATAATAAATGTTCATAGTATCAACTGCTATCTTATTCGAAGCTATTCGGAATGTATGGTCCGATAGATGGCGAAAATGGAACCACAGTGAAAATCCGATAAAGCTTTGCACACATCTGTTGGGCCATCGTCTAGTATGCCCGTCGTTCACTTCACGCTGCTCTTTTCAGTTCTATGCCCACTATGAGCATGTAAAGATGCCTAGAAAATAGTCTCTTCCTCCAAGCATGAGCGCCTGTGGTAGATTATTTCACCTGATTCCATTCAGCCCACAGAATGTACGTGTCATGAATGTCCTTCTTCACGCCAATTCTGAGTCGCCACTGCAGGGGAAATGAGGGCTCTCCTACACGCTTTCGATGGTAAGTACTGGACGAGTCGCAACACACCCATGATTTTCATCCCTCTGATTTTCATCTCTGCTGACATCAATCGCTGGCTCTGAAGACTGCATTCAGGCACAGACAACAGCTAGTCGTTCTTACAGTTGACCTTGAAAAATGTGAGCTTAAAATTTGTCAGGTCAGGTCTGTTAAAAGACCATGTTACATCTTGCGTCTGTAATTCAAAAGCACTGTGTGAACCACTTGTCTAACAATGAATGATTTAACCTGGGGCCTATCTCTTCCATGAATTCCTGATAAAATGGCTCTGAGCACTATGGGACTCAACTGCTGAGGTCATTAGTCCCCTTGAACTTAGAACTAGTTAAACCTAACTAACCTAAGGACATCACACACAACCATACCCGAGGCAGGATTCGAACCTGTGACCGTAGCGGTCGCGCGGTTCCAGACTGTAGCCCCTAGAACCGCTCGGCCACCCCGGCCGGCCAGTTTTGTGGGGACAGATCTAAACATTCGTATCACTTATACACATATAACCATACAAACACAAGAACATTTGTCAGATGTTTTCAGGATGAGAGATATCCCTGATTTCGAGAAATATTGGGTGCGGTGAGTGATGGAGAGAGAGAGAGAAAGAGACAGAGAGAGAGAGAGAGAGAGACAGAGACAGAGACAGAGAGAGGGAGTGGTAGGGTAGGGAGAGAGAGAGAGGTGGGGAGAGGGAGATTGATGTGTCATTAATCAGCGTCAGTGGAACAATTTTATTTTTTACCTAAGTGACAGTTTTGTTGATTTCAAGGATCATTAACATCTCTCTGCGTCTTGTTTAGAGAGACATACGTCACAAAAAAAATAAATAAAAAAAACAACTAAAAAATAGTCGACACACGAAAGTGGAAATACTTTTTGCGGTCTTTTACGACAAATTATAAGAAATCGCTCAGCCCCTTTTACTACCAGATTCAGTTGGATCACTGCGCGTGAGTAACGGATCTTCCTCATAAGGGACTTCGTTTTAAAGGAACTCTCTAGCTTTGCCATAGTAACTCCTGCTATTGAGTTGCAGAACTCGTGGAAAATAACCTGAAATCTGAGGAACATCATTGCATTCTTATCATCTCTCGATGGAAATGTGTGTGAAATATTATGGTACTTAACTGCTAAGGTCATCAGTCCCTAAGCTTACACACTACTTAACCTAAATTATCCTAAGGACGAACACACACACCCATGCCCGAGGCAGGACTCGAACCTCCGCCGGGACCAGCCGCACTGTCCACGACTGCAGCGCCCTAGACCGCTCGGCTAATCCCGCGCAGCTTCTCTCGATGGTCTCAAGCAGATACATAAAATTTATATTCAGATTCATTAAGTAGAAACTAGTGTCTTTTTGTATTACTTTTAGCTTACTCGTATTTCAGTTCTTCTGATTTAAGTGATTATGAAAAATGAACACAGTACTGACATCTTTATGTTCGTGGGATCACAATCCCTTCTGCAGATAATCTTTATGCAAGCGTGCCACGAGTATTGGGTGTATAGAAGAAGTTTGTGTTGCTCGCGGAGCAGTTTACCTGCAAATGCGGCGTTAAAGAAATTTTAATTGGATCCTCCGAGTGTTTCCCGATGACAGGGAGCCCGAAAACAGGAAGAGCCAGCTTCTGTGTGAAGATGTTGCGTATATTGGACGGCCATTGCTGAGTTCAGCGCGATTTAGGTAAAAGTTGTCCTCCGAAATCCCTGAACTGTAATAAGATGATTAATTTATCAATTTAACTACTCAAAAACGCTTAAATATGCTTGATTAGTGTATGCAGTGTCACATTAATCAGTAGTGAAATGGTGCCAACAATTACGCCGAAGCAGCACAAACCCCAGTGATGCTGATGTGGAAGGAAAAACCGTCTGCATCGACTGCAGAGGACAATGCCCACGAAATGGAGGAATAATATCTGGGAGCAAGAGATTTTCAGCTGTATGAACTTTCAAATAGCTGTTCTCGAATGGCTCCATAACTGTGCAGTGCTGAAGCATCGACTGCAAGCCGACCAGCTCAGCGCCGCAAAGTGGCATCAAGAAGGCGCAGACCCAGTGCCAGTCGAAAGAGTGAGCAGCGCCTCTCCTTCAGGACGATACCTTGCGACGCTGACCTGACCAGCCGCCCACCTCTGGTCGCAGACTTACCCAGCATCAGTACTGAGTAATAGGAAGATGATACTTAGCCTGCGTTCAGCGAGTAGAAATAGAGAAAAGTTTTAATTTGCTAGGAAATCTCATATCAGCGCACATTCCGCTGCAGAGCGAAAATCTCATTCTGGAAACATCCCCCAGGCTGTAGCTAAGCCATTTCTCCTCAATGTCCTTTCTAGCAGGAGTGCTACTTCTGCAAGGTTCGCAGGAGAGCTCTGTGATATTTGGAAGGTCGGATATTGCTTCCCCCTACTTATACTTCCCGAGGAGATCACGAATGTAAAATTAGAGAGATTAGAGCGCGCACGGAGGCTTTCAGACAGTCGTTCTTCCCGCGAACCATACGCGACTGGAACAGGAAAGGGAGGTAATGACAGTGGCACGTAAAGTGCCCTCCGCCACACACCGTTGGGTGGCTTGCGGAGTATCAATGTAGATGTAGATGTAGAGACGGAGTGCTAACAGAAAAGTAAAGCTGTGAGGACAGGGTCTGAGTTGTCCTTGGGTAGCTCAGCCGACAGTCTGCCTTCGGCGGAGCTGTGAAAGTTCGGGCGCGCTGTTGTTTATCTATCCAGTGTACTTCGAAGACACCAATATAGAATGTCTCATAAATATAGCAAATCGAGCCCCCTGCGGGTTCGGGGGTAAGAATAGGCCCGCGGTATTCCTACCTGTCGTAAGAGGTGACTAAAAGGAGTCTCAAACGTTTCGGCCTTAATGTGTTGGTCCCCTAAGTGGTTTGACCACTACCTTTCCAAATTTTCTGTTAGTGCGTACCATTTGTGGAAGGACGCCTTACGTGGTGTATTATATATCCATCTTGCCATAAATCTGGCACACCCGATATTGTCATGGAGTTGGACTTCCATCGAGCTTCCGGCAACATTGGCTGCAGTGTGTTCCGGGTAGCATACATTCCCTCCATTGTGCACTTCCATCTTTGCCCTCGTGATGTACATGGATATTTCGACACCTGACATCCAGCACGGTAGCCAGTCGATTGTGGTAGGGTTGTCATGTACCCTCTTGGTGGTAGGGCCCTCACTACACAGGGATCGCACTGCTGATGCCTGAGCTGCTACCTCCCCATGTATGCCGAGGAGTAGATGCCTATCCCTCTGGGGCATCGGGACTCCCGGCAAAGGCCATCCTGCCAGGTGGTCTTTGCTGCGGCTGGGTGGCGCCAATGGGGAGAGCCCCTGGTCGGGGTGGGTGGCATCAGGGCGGATGACACGCAATGAAGCGTGGTACATCATCTCTCGCTGGTGGGCCTCTACCAGCAGTCTCTAAGCGACCGAGGTCTAACCTCAACGGCAAGAAATACGATCCGAGATCATTTCCCTCCCTGGTCACTCCATGGGAGGAACGCATGGCTAAAGACAGGAGTGGAGATTATTCACCCCAGTACCTTGTCTGTACGTGGGTTGATGGTGAATCTTTTATGCCAACCAAGCCTCAGTTTTTCGTGGAGCATTTAGAGGACAAGTTCGGGGAGGTGGAGGGCTTGTCCAAAATGCGCTCTGGGTTAGTTCTTATCAAAACAGCATCCTATGCCCAGTCACGGAGGTTCCTCACTTACGACAAGTTGGGGGATGTTTCCGTCACTATCACTCCCCATAAAAGTTTAAACACGGTCCAGGGTATTATCTTCCACAGGGATCTTCTTCTACAGTCCGAGGATGAACTTCGCGCCAACCTAGAACGACGAGATGTTCACTTCGTCCGGTGCGTCCATCGGGGTCTGAGGGATAATCAGGTGGCCACCGGTGCCTTCATCTTGGCCTTCGAGGGTGATGTCTTACCCGAAAAGGTCAAGGTGATGGTTTACCACTGTGATGTGAAAGCATATATCCCTCCTCCGATGCGGTGTTTTAAATGCTGGAAGTTCGGACACATGTCATCTCGCTGTACTTCCAGTATCACGTGTAGAGATTGTGGACGTCCTTCGCATCCCAATACCCCATGTGCCCCGCCTCCTATCTGTGTTAACTGCGGAGAACACCATTCCCCTTGCTCGCTGGGCTGTAGGATATTCCAGAAAGAAAGGAAGATAATGGAATATAAGACCCTGGACCACCTGACCTACCCCAAGGCTAGGCGGAAATATGAGCGGTTACATCCTGTGCCAATGATATCCACCTATGCCGTGGCTGCAACACCGGTTCGAACCTCTACCGTGTCGTCACCTACAGTTCGAACTCAGCTGTGTCAGAATTCACCGGCCCCCTTGGTTGTGGGGGGCACTTCACTCCCTGTTGCTCCTGCTCCATCTACTTCAGGAGCAACACCCCAAACCATCGGGGACATCAGTTCCCCCTTCCCAGCCGGGGAAGCGTAAGACTTGTTCGGCTTCTCTCACCAGGAAGGGGTCCCTTGGGGACCTCCCTTCGCAAGTTCTGACCAGTGGAAACGCGGACACCCACAAGTGACTGAAACAACCACCAGTCCATGGTCGTAGGGCCTCATGGTCGTCGTCCGTCCCTGAGACTGACCCAGTGAAGCTCATGAAGTCCGAACCACCGAAGGCACAGTGGGAGAAGCCGAAAAAGAAGGAAGTCCCCAAGACCAACGACATTGCGGTGGCACCCGTCCCACCGCTTCCTACAAGCTCTGCGTCTGAGGACGAGGTCGAGATTCTGGCGTCTGCTGAAGACCTGGATCTCGCCGGTCCCTCAGACGCCATGGATGTCACTCATGCGGGTTCTGAATCGGTGGCAGCGAGTAAACAAGCGACGTAAATTGCCTTCCTAGTCCCTTCACGCCTTCTCAGCCATAGACAATTTCATACTCCAGTGGAACTGCAGCGGTTTTTTCCACCATCTAGCTGAGCTCCGCCAACTTATCAGCCTTCACCATTTCTTCTGCATTGCTCTTCAGGAAACTTGGTTTCCAGCAATGCGAGCCCCCGCCCTCCGTGGCTATCGGGGTTATTATAAGAACCGGGCAGCTTATGAAAGGGTGTCTGGTGGCGTTTGCATGTATGTCCTTAACTCTCTTCACAGCGAGTCTGTCCCTCTACAAACACATGTAGAGGCTGTTGCTGTTCGGGTATGGACGCCACAGGCTGTCACCGTCTGCAGTCTTTACCTTCCACCAGATGATGATGTTGTGCAGCATGTCCTGGCTGCACTGATAGCCCAATTGCCGCCCCCTTTCCTGTTACTGGGCGACTTCAACGCCCATAACCCTCTGTGGGGTGGGTCGGTGGCGACAGGTCAAGGCGGTGCCATTGAGCATTTATTGGCACAGCTCGATCTTTCGCTTTTAAACGATGGTTCCTTCACACACTTCAGCGTGGCGCATGGCACGTACTCCATCGACCTTTCGATTTGCAGCCCTAGCCTCTTACTGTCTGTTGCCTGGAGTGTGCATGACGACCTGTGTGGTAGTGACCACTTTCCGATCTTTCTGTCACTGCCACAGCGTCAGTCTTCTGCGCGACCTTGCAGGTGGGCCATGAATAAGGCTGACTGGGACTTGTTTTCCTCCACTGCTGCTATTGAGCCTCACTCTAGTGATGACATTGATGCGGTGGTTCAATCAGTCACCACCGGCATCGTTACTGCCGCCGAATCTGCCATTCCCCGTTCTTCTGGGTCCCCTCGGCCTCGGACTGTGCCTTGGTGATCGCCTGAGATCGCTGAACCGATTAAAGATCGCCGGCGGGCGCTCCAGCGTCACAAGCGACATCCCTGCATTGAACATCTCATCACCTTCAAACGGCTGCGTGCGCGGGCCCCCCGCCTTATCCGCCAAAACAAGCAGGAGTGCTGGGAGCGGTATGTGTCCACCATTGGCCTCCATGTTTCTCCATCGCAGATCTGGACCAAGATCCGACGCCTCTATGGCTATCGGACCCCTGTCAGCGTCCCTGCAATCTCACTGAATGGGGCAGTTTGTACGGACTCCGACGAAATTGCCAACAGCTTGACAGAGCATTTTGCTCTTAGTTCCACTTCTTCCAATTACCCACTGGCCTTCCGCTCCATTAAAGAGTGGACTGCAAGCGACTGCAAGCGACGTCTCCTCGACCTTTACAACCGTCTCTGGGTCGAGGGTGAGTTTCCGTCGCAATGGCGGGATAGCATTTTCATCCCCTTTGAAACCGTGCAAGAGCCCTTTGGAGGTGGACAGCTACCGTCCCATTAACTTCACCAACGTTCTTTGCAAGCTTCTCGAACAGATGGTGAGCCGGCGCTTGAATTGGGTACTCGAGTCTCGCGGCCTTCTGGCTCCGTCTCAGGGTGGGTTCCGTAAAGGTCGCTCCGCCGCCGACAATCTGGTGAGCCTGGAGGCAGCCATCCGCAGTGCCTTTGCACGTCGTCAGCACCTGGTCGCTGTCTTTTTCGACATGCGGAAGGCGTACGATACGACATGGCGTCATCACATCCTTTCTACGCTTCATGGATGGGGCCTTCGGGGCCCTCTGCCGATCTTTATCCGCAATTTTCTGTCGTATCGTACCTTCCGCGTGCAAGTCGCAGCCTCCCATAGTTCCTCCCGCGTCCAGGAGAACGGGATACCACAGGGCTCTGTCCTCAGTGTCTGCCTGTTTTTAATTGCCATAAAAGGTCTCGCTGCAGCGGTGGAAAATTCTGTCTCCGCTTCCCTGTATGCTGAGAACTTCTGCCTTTACTATAGCTCTATTGGCATTGCAGCTGCTGAACGTCAGCTACAGGGCGCAATCCGCAAGGCGCAGTCTTGGGCTGTAGCGCGTGGTTTTCAGTTTTCGGCTGCCAAGACCCGCGTTATGCATTTCTGCCGGCGCCGAACGTTCCATCCTGAGCCGCGGCTTTATCTTGACGGCTAACTTCTTGCTGTGGTGGAGACCCACAGGTTTTTGGGTGTACTTTTTGATGCCCAGTTGACTTGGCTGCCTCATATTCGGCAGCTTAAACAGGCGTGTTGGCGGCATCAAAATGCTCGGCGATGCTTGAGCCACACCACCTGGGGCGCCGACCGGTCTACCCTGTTCCAGCTCTACCAAGCGATAATCCAGTCCCGTCTGGATTATGGGAGCCTAGCTTATGGCTCCGCTTCCCCATCTGTGTTGCGGGTGCTGGACCCATTACTACACAGCGGGATACGACTTGCCACTGGTGCCTTCCGCACCAGCCCTGTGGACAGCATACTAGTGGAGGCAGGTGTCCCTCCCCTGCGGTTACGGCGCCAACGTTTGCTGGCCGCTTATGCTGCCCATGTTTTTAGCTTGCCTGGGCATCCAAACTATCGTCTCCTGTTCCGGCAATCGGTCGTCCATCTGCCAGAACGTCGGCCCCGATCAGGTTGTACGATCGCGGTCCGCGTCAAAGTGCTGTTCCACCTCCTTTCCGGGCCACTTTGCGTACACCCCCATGGTGTGTTCCTCGCCCTTGCCTTCTGCTCGACTTGGCACAGGGCCCGAAGGACTCAGTCCCTCCAGAGGCCTTCCGTCGCCGCTTTTATTCCATCTTGGCCACGTATCAGGGCTCTGGCATTGTTTACACTGACGGTTCGATGGTTGCTGGTCGTGTCGCGTATGCGCTAACTCTAGGGGACCATTCCGAACAACGTTCCTTGCAGGATGGCTGCAGCGTTTACACTGCTGAGCTGGTTGCCATCTTTCGTGGCCTAGAGTATATCCGCTCCTGCTCAGGTGAGTCCTTCGTTATCTGTAGCGATTCCCTGAGCGGTTTACGAGCTCTCGACCAGTGTTTCCCTCGTTCTCGTCTGGTGATGGCTATCCATGAGTCCATGCATACTCTTGCACGTAGCGGCCGCTCTGTGGTCTTTGTGTGGACCCCCGGTCATGTCGGTATCCCGGGCAATGAACGTGTTGACAGCCTGGCGAAAGAGGCCACGAGTAAACCCACTCTAGACATTGGGCTTCCGGAGACTGATTTGCGGGCGGTCTTACGCCGCAAAGTTATCTCGCTCTGGGACGCTGAATGGCGCGGTCTGACCACCCGTAACGAACTCCGTGCCGTCAAGAAGACGACGACTGTGTGGCACTCCTCCTTGCGCGTCTCTCGCAAGGAGTCTGTCCTCCTATGCCGACTGCGTATTGGGCACACACGGATGACCAACGGCCACTTATTGCGCCGTGAGGACCCCCCTCTATGTCGCTGCGGCTTCATTTTATCTGTGGTCCACATTTTCTTGGAGTGTCCGCTTTTAGCTGTGCTCAGGCAGACGTTCGCACTGACTGTCACGCTCCCTGCGCTTTTAACTGTTGACCCTGCTATGGCTGGTTTAGTTTTACGTTTTATTCGGGCAGGGGGTTTTTATCATTTAATCTGAGTGCTTCTGTTTTTTAGTGTTGATTCTGGCTTTTGGCCTCCGATTTTAAACTGTGTTTTTAATGTGTTCTCGGTGGTTGGCTTTTCCTTTTTTCTCTATGGTCGGCCAACCACCGTCACACACTGTGTGATTTTAATTTGTTTTGTCTGATCTCTGTCGACGTATTTCTTGTCCCGTGTCGTCTGACGTCTTTCCTGCTGTTCGTTTCTCTTTTCCTTGGGTGGTTTTAATTTTTTGGAAAAAGGGACCGATGACCGTTGCAGTCTGGTCCCGTTAATCCCACAAACCAACCAACCTATAGCAAATCGACTCTCAAGATTTGTTTTTCGAATGAATGTGAGAGACCGGAAGCCTATGAAATTGAAAGGTTCCTAATAGACGAAGTTAAACTTTACTACAACTAACTTATTGGAATGCACCTCTCCATAGTGAACAGTGTCGTCTACGTCAGACTGATTAACAATGCTACGTGTGACAAACTCATTCAGGATACTAACCATGGACTCAAATTTAGCCAATCTGATGGACAAGTTGATGTAACTAGTGATCACGCAGGACTGGGATTACGAAGCATACATACCTTCGAACTTCCCTTCGAGGTTCCGTCTGACTTGGTGATTGACGCCTTACGCATATATGGAAGAGTGCTCAGCCACATGGAGGAAAAATGGTCCAACTTCATGACGTACTCCGTTCTCAGTGGGGTGCGACTAATCAGAATAGAACTGACGCCCCATATGCCCTCATACTTGTACATCGGCGGATGCAGAGCGGTAGTCGTCTACGATGGACATCCCAAAACATGCTGTGGATGCGGGAAAGAGGGCCACGTCCGTTCAGAACGTATGTAGTGGAGGGTTGTTCAAGTCCCAGTTGGCGAACCCTTGCCTACGTCCACGCTCACGCCGCTGACATTAACGTATGTGGACTCTTTTCGAACAGATGCCATCCCGAAGAATGACCAGCTCCAACATCCTGACAGTTTACAGCAACCGACTGCTGCAGAGACTGCCACCTGTGAAAAAATTCTGCCACACCGGCGTCGACGACGCCGTTAACAAACCGGAAAGGATCGGTAGGTGGGATAGAAATTGATCCTACGGTTGTGCCGACAACTGCTTTTGTCTCTGAGCACCGGGAGTCACTTCCGCACTCGGTCACTCAGACGCACACACGCAAACAACGATCGCCGAAGCGCCACAAGACACGACGGCTACTGCTGTCGGACTCCTGCTTAATGCATTCCACGGCAGACGGAGTTTCGTGTACTGCGATATAGAGAATCTGACTGACCAACGGGAGGATCTACCTCACACACAGCAGGACGACGCTAATCACACACAGGAGTTGAATACAGACCCACCGGATGGAATCCCTCCATCCACCGCAGCGACACCTTCGCCTTCGGTAACCCGGCGGGAGAAACACGACGAGAGATGGACCTCCAGCACAGGAACAGGGCCGATGAATCCGATACTGATCTTCAGATAGACGACACGGCCGTAATGGCGCGTGCGGCGTCCACCGAATGTTAACCACGCAGAAGATGCAGACTGTCGCACAGACAGCAAGTCGCTGAGCAGCAGAACACAAGTTAACATAAGCGTTCGTGTGGTCTTTACGCACTGAGGAACAGCGGCAGGCGTATCGAACAGCCTCTGTTAACATTAATACAATTAGAACGCCAGACAAATTGCGATTATTACGAGACATACTGCATGCGCCACACGTCGACATCGTCCTTCTGCACGAAGTTTGTGTCTAGAGCTTCCCTGATCTCTGTGACTACGATACATATATTGCACCCACTACTGACTGCGGTAGTTGAACAGCGATACTTCTACGTGACGGAACAGTAGTCGAAGACATGTTGAACCTGCCGTCAGCGCGAGGACTTACGCTCACAGCGCTAGGAGTACGGATTGTTAACATCTACGCACCGTCGGCCTCCGACGGAACGCGCAATCGATCCCCATTTTACGCAGAGGAGGTTGCGCCACTATTCTTGGGCCGGTACGGTCTTATGTGGAGGCTAGTTCAACTGCGTGCTGGCACGAAAGGATCAGCACCCACGCTGTAATTCATGCTAGCAGCTGCGGCAATTCATACGGGACATGAATCTAATCGATACATGAGAGACAATACATGGCGACAGACGACCATATATCGATTTCACAAGTCACTCCCCAAGTCATTTCGATCGAATGTACGTAACACGGTGTCTCGAATCTGCGATCCTTGATGCGGAATTGTGGCCCGTCGCCTTTTCAGATCACATAGCATACATATGCACGGTGTCCCTAAAGCGTCAGCGGGTGTGGAGGAGTCGCTGTGTTTGGAAATTGAATAAAGTGCACCTCGAGGAACCTGAGTGCAGACGCTTAATCGAAGACACTGGGCACGTGTGTGAACGACGGCACCCGCCATATCCGACGCCGTTGCAGTGGCGGCTGGAATGCGTTAAGCCTGTATGGCGCCGAGCGTTGATAGTATGTGGAAGGGAGCAGATGATGTCGAGGCGCCACACAACTTTCTGTACAAGCGCCTTCACAGGATCAGATTGATGCCATAAAACGAGAGCAGGCCCAAATAATTTCCATAACGCGGCGTCGTCTGGAGGGTGTCACTGTCAACGAAGGGCCTTTGAACGAGTCTGTGGAGAATCACCGTCGATGTTTCACGTTATCAAATAAAAACAATGTAGCCGCAGAGCATCGATACAGACGGTCGTGCCGGCCGCGGTGGCGGAGCGGTTCTAGGCGCTTCAGTCCGGAACCACGCGACTGCTACGGTCGCAGGTTCGAATCCTGCCTGGGGCATGGATGTGTGTGATGTTCTTAGGTTAGTTAGGTTTAAGTAGTTCTAAGTTCTAGGGGATTGATGGCCTCAGATGTTAAGTCCCATAGTGCTCAGAGCCATTTGAACCATTTTCGAACAGACGGTCGTACTGCCGGATGGTCACCGTATGACAACAAAAAAAGACGTTGGCAACGCCTTTGTGGAACAATACGGTCATTTCTGCGAAGAAGCGAAACACGATCAGGCAGCCTTCCATTATGTCCCACGGGCACTATCCGCGTGCCTCGACGTGACAGCCGATCGAGTGTTAACGGGGGAAGCCACAGTCGACGCCGTAATAGAACGCTCGATAAGGGAGCATGGAACAAGTTGCCGGGCCCGACGGGCTTCCGTTAGAATTTTATCGTACATCTAAAGATCTCATGACTCCGCTGTGGACTGCCATGTACCGCGAATTGATGTCTCCTAACGTCTCTCTTCCACCCGCCTTCGTGGAAGGAATGATCATCCCCATCCACAAACCATCCGGCCACTGAGCCTTCTCAATTGCGACTACAAAGCAGCCCGCTTTAAAAGCGTACTGTGCCGAGTGATATCACGCGACCAAACCCAACTAGGAAGGGATAGCAACATACACTCAGTGGCTACCGCGGTGTTATGGTACTGGCAACCACATGTCGTCTCCGGGGTGCACTGGTATATACGGATTTCGATCACGCCTCTGACAGGGTGAGCCACACCCACCTCGTGGGAGTGATGACGCAAGTGAAGTTTCCAGATAGTTTTGTCACCGTCGTTGTGAGACTACTGCACGGCGCCTCCTAGAGAGTGCTCATCAATGGACGCATTGTGGGGCCCATCACAATCCCACGATCGGCCAGAGAAGGGTGTCCGCTGTCGACGACACTGTATGCCATCGCTGTCGAGCCACTCCTCTGAGGACTCCGGAATCAACTCCAAGGAATGACGATGAGGCACAGCAAGTTTATATGCAGAACATACGCGGATGACCTAGTGTTTCAGCACTGACTGGCGACGAGGTAAGAGCTGCTTTGCAGTGGACTAATTTCTGTGTTATGGCTACGGGAAGTCGTGTGAACATGGCGAGGTCGGGACAGAGAAGACTCCCGATGGGAATTGTCGCACCATTACAGCCTACAAACAAAATCAAATACTTGAGACTTATCTTCACTACAGACGTTCCACGCACGACGGAACTGAGCTACAGACAACTTCTGCAAACAATTCGTGCGAGTGTTCGAAGTCACAGGTTAAGGGCTCTGGGCACGATACAGTCACCTTTGCCAACACTTATCCGCCTTCTCGCACCCCCTACTTGCCCCAAGTTCTTCCTATGGTGGTGCTGTTTGTGCGCCAAATCCTGGCTCCATTAGGATATTTTGTGAGCACAGGATTGCTTTCTAAGGTCGGATACGAAACCCTCGTCCCTCCTAGTAGTGGTTGATGTCTTGGACTAGTCCACGTCCGCGACCGAGCAGCGGCTACTTACGTAAGCACGATGATAAAGATGTGGACACGACACCGGACAAGTCTGACGGGCACCTCGACGGGAGAACTAGCGCCACCTTCTCATCTGGGACCGGTAGCGGTGGCTCACATTTCACCACCGCTTGCTCACATAGGAATCTTTTTTTGTGGAACACAGTTATGTACATATGGAACTACCGACTACCAGGACGGCAACGCCACGTGATAGCATCTCGATTTGACGACGGCCGAATAATACAGTTAGAGAGGCGACAACCGTCACTGAAATCGTCAGTGGTATGGTGTACACCTTGATACGGGAACGCGCGCACTGTGGTATCAGGTGGTAAATGGGAAACACGTGACTCGTTCCTGGTTAAATACAGTTCACATGGCGGACGAGCCACTGGGTCCACAGTGCAATGTTATAGACACAGAGGAACATCGCCTGATATGCGGGCCTTCGGCAGACGTGTGGTGTTTGGTCCAAAAAATAATCGCCTTCCTCCTTAGGGTGGTGCCGCAAGCAGCAGAATGACGGATACTACTTCTCGCAGATATGACCTATTATCCCCGAACGAAGACCAACGCAGTAACTTGGATTCGGGGTATGACTGTATTTTACCTTTTCCGGGAGAGCAGTAAGAATGTACTACACTTTTGGGCCAAAATTACAAGAACATGACTCACTGATTATGAGAAATCCGAGATGTCGATCATAATACGGTAATTTTTTAGGGAGCGCCTTGCTTGATTCCCCAACCAGTTGGGTTGTACCAGGTAGCAGAATGTAATTATCGCATGTAAGTATACAAAGCAAGAAAGTATCAGGATCCACCACCATACGTGAAGACGTGCCCGGCGCCAATGCGAGGTATAATGGGATTACCGAGGAAAGCGCCCAAGAAGAGGGACGTGGTCCGTTATTGTTTTGTACTGAAAGCAGCGGTTCGTGTCTGTTATTGTTACACCGTTTACGTTAAATGAAAGCCGGTAGAGCACTTGCCCGCAAAAGGTGAAGGTCCCGAGTTAGATTCCCGGTCCGTCCCACAGTTTTAACCTGCCAGGAAGTTTCATATCAGCGCACACTCCGCTGCAGAGCGAAAATCTTACTCTGGAATAGAGAGAAGTAACTGCATGTAGAAGGCAGGGGAAGCACATGAAGCCACCTCATAGCGAGAAGTTGTCATTATTTTCTCTTAAAAATGTTCTTCCACCGGCCATCGCAACTTCTCTCCTTCCTCCACAGTAGCCGACACAACGGCTACCATGGAGCGGATTCAGTCGTCGAGAAACTGAACGTTTGGTAGAAAGTTCGGACTGCTGTTTAAAAACACTTGACTATGTTGAAAAATAGTTCAAATGGCTCTAAGCACTATAGGACTTAACATCTGAGGTCATTAGTCCCCTAGACCTAGAACTACTTAAACCTAACTGACCTAAGGCACACACATATCCATACCCGAGGCAGGATCCGAACCTGCGACCGTAGCAGCAGCGCGGTTCCTGACTGAAGCACCTAGAACCGCTCGGTCACAGCAGCCGGCTTAAAAATGGGGGTATGTATTTTCGTCATAATGCAGATTAGTGCAGAACGCAATAAAAGTTACTTGATATGCCCTAGTAGCGTGTAACTTATTTTTTTAAGTTCTCTCCCACCTAAACTACACACACTACTGCATGTGAGAGAAGAGTGTAATTGCTACCTTGGGGACCTTGTAGGGAAAATGTGGAAAATTACATTTGCGTCGAAGCCAGTGATGAACAACAACCTTGTTAAGCTGCTGTAGTCGAGCAAAAATTAGAAAAGGGGAGGGGGCCAAGTTACACCAAAGTTCTCAACATATGTGGCCAATACATTAAATGATTTTGCAATTGCGAATAAGACAATCGTTAGCTGTAGAACGGAATGAGGACAGTCAAAGTTTATGCCGGACTGGGCCTCGAACCCGGATTTCCCGCTTATCGCGAGCGGTCGCCTTACCATTTTACTTTTATCATTTTTTTATTTTTAGTTTTACCTTCTTAGACCTCTTCCACTTCAGGCGTTGGCCACTATCACCCATACTACCCCCAGAAACCTAATCTAAAAACAAAAACAAAGTTAGTGCCACCGCCACTTTCACCCTAAAGCTAACTTGAACGGCTGTTTGCCGCCACTTCAGGCTTCGCCCTCAAACAAAAATTAAATACGCCTCTGAACGTTTTATTATAGAAATAAGGGGTGGAGTACTTTATTATATTTTGTTTTCATTTTGTTGTTATGTATTTACTTGTAATTCCTTTTTTTTCTATCTTTTTTTATCTTCTTTTGGGGGTATCCACAGCAGCCAGACGGTGGGATGTCTTGGTGGTCTTCTGTTTCAGCGAGGGTGAAACACCCTACAATTACCGTTGATGTCTCTCATCAGTCCATCATGTGTAATATATCAGTCTCTTCTCACACCCGGTACATTCCAGTGGTCTGGAGGGCGCGTAAATAACGACCCCAAGTAATTCGCAAAGAGCGTACCACACGACACTTTGCGCCGTAAAACCATGTAGTTGCCCGTTAAATAATGCCAAAAATCTGACAACCCTGCAACGCTCTCACTAAAAATGTATGACAATGCCATACCCTTCACTCACACCGTGGCGTTGTGACGAGTAGCGGGGAAGTAAGTGACGTCGGGATGGATCACTTCGGTGGACTCTACGGAGTGAGGCGTCCGTCGCAACAAGAACGGCAGCATGCGCCGAGTGAGTAGCCAGCAGTCGGTAGCCGTACCACAAGCGAAACGGCGCGTGTCGGTGTCGACAGCGGCGCATCTGGGCAGAGAGGATCCTTGGCAAGATGTACCACGTGTAAACGTTGTCGAGTGGGGAATTTTTCAGTGGTTATCACATACCACAGCGGCGCCTTGAACGTGGTGGGAAGGGAAGGAGAGTGTAGTTACTCCACACCCGCCTCCAGTCACCAGCCGGATGTCGGCGTTCAACCACATTAGCAGACAGTGTCCGTTGAAAGTAGCGGTAAAAATCCTTGGTTCTAGGATCCCGCGTGGTCGGCAAGACATCCAACACATAAGTCATGTCGAATGTGACACAGTGCTGGCGTGATACGTCCAACAGGAATCAGCGGCCGTAGGGATTGAGGCACCACTTCCTGAATCAGTGTACCAGGGAGGGTGTCCTTGTACGAAGTACGTAGGCGATGCATCGTCTGCAGAAAGAGAGCGCGCGCCCTGTTATGAACGTTTATCATTCCAATGCCGTCTGCATGTGTGGGCAAAGTTGGCGTCTCGTAACGGTTCTTGAACACCCTATCCTGTCTGACGAAATGACCTAAAACCTCCTGGAGCTTGGCAGCTACTGTAGCGGCCATTGGGAGAACGTGTGTGTAATGATTAAGTATCGGAGCGAGGTAGACGTTGATGAAATGTACCCGCATGATCACGTCAAGTGTGCTATTTTGGCAAGCTGATACGGATCCTGGCCACCTCTCCGCATTGCTGAAGCAACGCGATCGCTGTACATACATCTTCTGCCGACCTCGCGAAGAAAACTACATCGTCGGCATAGGCACAACATTTTAAATACACATTGCGGAGGCGAATGCTCTCCAAACGCTGCCGCAGACCACGAAGTGCAGGCTCGAGGGCGACGGCGAATAGAGAGGCTGACCGGGGACATCCTTGTCGCACTGAGCGCTCAATAGTGGACGGTGGCGAGCGGTAGCCATTGACTAGATCTGTGGAAGGGGCTCAGTGGATGAGACGGAGAACTACATCGACCGATAGTGGGGTCAGTCCCATCTTCTCTAAGAAAGCCTGTAAGAAATGGGGATTAACTCAGTCAAATGCGTTGTCTATGTCAACTGCCACGGGGGCGTCTTCTAAGCGGCATGCCTGCATGAACGCCACCACATCTCTCTAAGAGGTTAACGCCGTGTGTATATCACTGCCACTTCCCAGACATGTTTGGTCGGCATGAATGGCATCTCTGACAAGAGTGAGGAGGCGACTACGGAGAATGCGGGCTAACAGCCTGTAATCCGAATTCAGTAACGTCAAAGGCCGGAAGTCTTGCGGTCAGCACCCCCCCCCCCCCCCGTTTGGTTTTGGCTCGGGTGTGATAGTGCCCTCCAAAAATTCTTGGGGGGGGGGGGAGGGGGGAAGGGACGCGGAAGTCCGGACCCAGGAGATCGCAGCACATCTGCCGCCAAACGTCCTCCATCAGGTCAGAAAAGTTGCTATGAAATTCAGGCGGAAGACCATCACAACCAGGGGATTCGTTTCTCGCGCCCCACGATAGGGCCATGCTCATTTCTTGCCACGTGACGGCCTCCAAGAACGCGGCGTCGCCTTGCGGCCTACCCGAAGGTGGCAGGTCGTGCAGGACGTCGTCAACGTCATTTTCACGCCGTTGATCTTCTACATAGAGAGTGCGGTATTAATCTGTGAGGGCACGGGAGATGGCGTTGTGTGTCTCTGCGCGCTGTCTGTCCGCAGAAATAACTACTGTGATTAGTCGTCTCTTACGACGTGTCTGTCCTCTGAAGATGTGATAAAAAGAGACACGTTCCTCTGCGATGGAATCCCGCAGTCCCGCTCGAACCCGCGTGCCGTCGAATCTATCAGCCGTGATCTGCAGAAGCCGTGCCTGTGTCCGGTGGACGGACGTTTGGCGCTCTGGCGAAGGTTGTTGCGACGCTAGTTCTCGCTAGACCGTGTACTAAACCAAAGAGGTGGATCGAAGCCAAAGCGCCCTGTCTCGTCCATATGCCATGACGGTGCGGCGAAGAGCTGCTATGTCCACCATCGTGTCGTGGAATCATAGGTATGAGGCCGTCGCTCACATTTGTGCCAAATGGCAGTGACGCCTACACGGCAAGCCTCTTCCCGGAGAATACAAGGTCCTCTGCTACGTCTCGCCTGTTGTCGTGGGAGAGCGACGGCGCAGATAAAGGCCTGATGGTCGTTGAATGCAGTGGGCCACAGCGCAGCACCGACAGTTGCTGCCCGAAGATCTCGCGAGACATAAATCCTGTCCAGCCCGCTGGCTGGTGAAGTGTGTATATCCGCGTCGGTCATCGTGGATTAGCGTCCATGTATCATGCAAAGCGAGATCCCTGATAATAGCATGAAGGGCTGGACATAAGACTTGGTGAGGGAACTGATCCTCAGGGCGTAGAACGCTGTTAAAGTCCCCGCCCACCACCAAGTGCTCTGTAGCGCCTTGAAACAATGGAGCTACCTCAGTGGAGTAACAGGACGTTCGCTGTCGCCACTTCGCAGTACCAGACGGGGCGTACGGATTCACAAGACGGACTGCGCCGACGCTGAGCGCAATGCCTGTGGCTGATGGCAAATACTGAATATCCGATGGTTCGATGCCATCGCGAAGTAGTATGGCCGTACCACCGACACCGTCGGAAGGTGGGTTGACGTAAGACGCGCATACATAAACATCAAGGGGCACATCAGGCCTACCTCTTGAAGAAACACGATATCAATGTCCGCCGCCCAAATCATGTCTCTTAACAACTGGGTTTTGATTATGGAACTAATACCGTTGACACTGACTGTACCTATCCGATACACCTGGGTCATTTGACAGTACGATGACTTATCCTGCAGCCGTTTAATCATTCGGCTAACCGTGCACGTCTCACGGCCATACCCAAACTTCCATATGTCGTCAACCATGCGTCTACGACCCGTACTCGTTCCTCCATTATGTATATTCCCGTACAGGTCAGGCGTTCTACTTGAAAGGAATGCACGTCCTAGGAACTTTGCATTTTAATCAGAATAACACAGGCACTGCAATATCGTGTTTATCTGCCGATACCGGGCTAGCAACGTGGTGGTAATCATGGTGTCGAAGTTTAGAGGGCGTGATTTTACGAAATTTACATTTACTAAACTAGAAGAAACTGCGGATCTATCGCAGTTTAAGAGCAATGGTAAAGATGAATGGTTAGTACAAAAGTTGCGGAACTGCTTTACTTGTAACCATTTAGAGCACACGACTAGGCAGTACGGAGAGTTCATGTGGACCACGATTATAGAGAAGAAGTAACTTGGTAGAATAGTTCGGGACTAACTGTTCTGCTCGTATCGTTCTGTTTTAGTGTAATTTTTATCGTGGATAATGGACACAGAGGCAAAATCAGAGGCGCGAGGTGTCACCAGTCAAGAAGCAGTGCAGTCATTAGTGGGTAATGTGGCCATGTTTAGTGAACTAGCAGGAGAGAGAGACTCTGGATGAGGAAGATGGCCACACAGGAGGTGTAAAATATAAGGGGCCACACGGCGCTGCTAGGACTGCGATACACGAGAAGTCCAAGTCTCAAAGGGTGCAGGCCGAACACAGGAACCATCGGTATAGCAGTTGTAAATAGTCGTAGCTGTGTTGGGAAAGTACCGGAGCACCAAGCGCTAATAAAAAGTACTGATACTCAAATAGTTATAGTCACTGCAAGCTAACTGAAGCCGGAGATAAGTTTAGCCGAAATTTTTGCGAAGCATCTAACAGTTTTCCGAAAGGATAGGCTACACACAGCTGGCGGTGGCGTGTTTGTTGCTGTTAAAAATATTTTGTCTTGTCGCGAAATTGAAATAGATAGTTCCTGTGAGTTTGTATGGGCAGGTGTCATTCTACGCAAGCGGAATAAAATAATAAATGAATCCTTTTGTCGCCCTCACAATTTAGATGAAACAGTTGCTGAAACGCTCAAAGAAAAGTTGAGTTTAATTTCAAACACGTACCCCTCACATACAGTTATACTTGATGGTGACTAATTTACCCTCGATACGTTTGGCGAAAATACATGTTTATATCCAGAGGTACGCATAAAACGTCATCCGAAATTGTGTTAAACGCACTCTCTGAAAATTATTTCGAGCAGTTAGTTGATGAGCCCACGCGGATAGTAAACGGCTGTGAAAACACACTTGACCTCTTAGCAACAAATAATACCGAGCTAATAACAAGCATCAAAGCGGGTACAGGGATTAGTGAACACAGGGTTGTCTTCATAGCGAGACTGAATATTGCAACCCCCAAAACCTAACCCCCAAGTCCCCCAAAAATAAACGAAAAATGTACCTGTTCAAAACAGCAGATAAAAATTCATTTGACGCCTTCCTGAGAGACAATCTCCACTCATTCCAAATCAACAATGTAAGTGTATACCAGATGTAGTTTGAATTCAGAGAAACTCTATCGACAGCATCTGAAAGTTTTATACCAAATAAATTAACAAACGGCCTGGCTGATCCCTCTTTGGTACACAGAACTTGTCAGAATACTGTTGCAAAAACAACTAAAAAGCGTATCAAATTGAAGCAAACGCAAAATCTCCAAGATTTGCGATCTTTTACAGAAGCTCGAAATTTAGCATGGACTTCAATTCATGATGCATATGATAGTTTCCACAACGAAACATTGACTAGGAACCTGGTAGAAATTTCGAAGATATCCTTGTCGTATGTTAAGTATACTAGCGGCAATACCCAATCGATGACTTCTCTGCCCGATAGCAATGGAAATACTATCGATGATAATGCTGCTGAAGCAGAGGTACTAAACAAAGCCTTCCGCCATTCCTTCTCCAGAGAAGACGAAGTAAATAATTCAGAACTCGAATCAAGAGCACCTGGCAACATGAATAACGTAGAAGTAGATATCCTCGGAGTAATGAAGCAACTTAAATCAGTTAATAAAAACAAGTATTACGCCCACACTGTGTACCAATTAGGTTCCTTTCAGAATATGCTGATGCAATATCTCCATCCTCTTTCGATTAAGATTCGTACCCAAAGACTGGAAAGTTTTAACAAAATGGTTCAAATGGCTCTGAGCACTATGGGACTCAACTGCTGAGGTCATTAGTCCCCTAGAACTTAGAACTAGTTAAACCTAACTAACCTAAGGACATCACAAACATCCATGCCCGAGGCAGGATTCGAACCTGCGACCGTAGCGGTCTTGCGGTTCCAGACTGCAGCGCCTTTAACCGCACGGCCACTTCGGCCGGCAAAAGTTTTAACAGGTCACACCAATTGGAGTAACCACTAAATTACAGGGCCATATCATTAACACGAGAAATCAGTCAAATCTAAAGACCATAAACTCAACTAAATACCTCCGAATTACGAACAACTAGTATTGGAAAGTTGTTGTGTTGTTGTGGTCTTCAGTCCTGAGACTGGTTTGCTGCAGCTCTCCATAGAGTATTGAAAAGAACACACAGAAAGGACTGTGTTTTATTGGCAGAACATTTAGGAGATGCACCAAATCTACTGAAGAGGCTACCTACACCACACTTGTCTGTCTTCTTTTGGTGTACTGGTGGACAGTGTGGGATCCTTACCAGGTAGTATTAACGGAGTACTCCGGGAAAGTTCAAAGAAGAGCAGCATTTTTTCTATTATCGAGAAATAGGGAAGACAGTCTCACTGACATGTTACAACGTTTGGGGTGGACATTATAAAAAACAAAGGAGTTTTTCGTTGCGGCGGAATCTTCTCACGGCGTTTCAGTTACCCTCGAATGTAAAAATATTTTCTTGACGCCGACCTAAAAAGGGAAAAATAATCATCGTAGTAAAATAAGGGAAATCAGTGCTCACACGGAAAGATATAGATGATCGTTTTTTTCCCGCGCGCTGTTCGAGATTGGAATAACAGAGAATTAATGTGATGGTAATTCGCTGAAACCTACGAATGCTCGTAAGTGTGATTTGCAGAGTATCCATGTAGATGTAGAGTAGAAAGGAGTAGAAAGAGCACAGTTTGAGGATCTGCAGCTAGAATTCCAGGATCTGCTTCTTCCAAAAGGGCCGCTGCCTGCAACACCAGTAACACAACATAGGACTCCAATAGCAAATGAAGCGACTATATACCAACGGCCACATAGTGAAAGTGTTGTTAATAAAAAATTCTCTATTTAAACTAGACTGAACTGCATGTGACTGCTTTAGTCTTTAATAAAACTTGCATCTGACTGCGTATTTAACTGAACTGAACTTTATCTGACTGCATGAAAATATTGTTGGAAAATTAATACTGAAAATACACATCTGACTGCATTAAAGTTTAGTGGTAAAAATAAATGAAAGTCACCAACCTGCATCTGACTGCGTCTGTGGACTTAGCTCGTGCACTCCTTCGCGTTTAGCCAATAATAAAACTCAGCCATAGTGCAATGGGATAAAATTGTCATTCTAGATAACTTTACTCATTTTGGCCCTGTTTGTTACTTAATAAAAATTCTGTCCTGATCTGAATAATTTGCCAACTGTGGAATTGCATATAGATTATTTTACTCTGATAAATGAAATTATTAGCTTTACTCATGGGAACTTTACTTTAATGAACCTTTTGGTTCAATGCAAGCACAGGATGCGGAGAACGACATAAGGTGTGAGATGAGACTCTAATTTTATCTAAAAAATATTTGTTGTTCAAACTTCTAAGGCACATGTGAAAAACTAAAAAAAACTTCTATAGCATGGATTTACGAGAAAGTTTCACAAAACGCTTATTGCATCAACAATGGGATTTCTATCTGGCTTTTAGACATTATTTAACCAAAGAAAATCTATTTTATTAATTATTCTTTCTAGTTTCCCCAGGTATGTGCCGAGTTTCGCTCAATATATAGCTTATTATGTGCGTAGCGCCAATTCTTACTTTGTTGCTGTCACGACCCGGCTGCCTCCTGCAGGCATCTAGCTCCGACTCGAAACACGTCTGCTGTCTCTGCGCATCTCCTCACCACTACTCAAACTTTTACCGCGTGCACCTAGCTCTGTTAGCTTCAAAGATCTTACTACTCGCAGATGTACTACTCGTCCAACCTTGCGGTTGGGAACTATCGACATTTTTCACTGGCTCTATCCTGATCGAATCTCAGCACATACCTTTCAATAGAATACCATGGTCGGTGCAAACAGTTTTAGAAGAGTTCATAAATCAACAATTAGCTGGCAGAATAATAGTAGAAAATAGCAGTGCATCAGGGCAGGTATTGTAATACTACCTAACAACTGTACGGACGTTTCGTAGAACTATTGGTTCTGTTTGCGATTATCGCTATTTGAATAGGACAAATGCATGCCTTATTCCGAATATCATGGAGACCATAGATAACATGACAAAAGCAAGTTTATCTTGATGTTGGACGTAAAGAGCAAATATCACCAGTTAGAACTGGTTCCTGAACGAAGACTAAAAACAGATTTTTAAATGAAGTATTCAGCAGATTACGTGCAGCAAGCTCACTCTCAACGCCGAAAAATGCCGCTTTCCGCTGGAGGCAAGTTAATTAATTGGGCCATGTCATAGGTAAGGGTGGTGTAATGACTGGTCCAAGGTTGGTGCAAGCAGTGCTAGATTTTCCAGTGGCAAAAACTGTTAGGGAGTTACAGTCTTTCCTTGCTCTTACGAATTATTATAAGAGATTTGTGAAAGGATTTGCACCTACTGCAAGTCCGCTTACGTAATTGTTGAAGAAAAGGTAGAAGTTTGTGTGGTCGTAGGAGTGTCAGGAAGCATTTGACAAGTTAAAGAAGGTGTTGACATCCATATTTTCATAAAGAATTTGTATTGTCATGTGATGCATCAAATAACTCACTTGGCTGTGTTTTGAGTCAGGAGGTCGATGGTCAAGGATATCCTATTGCCATTGCATCAAGACAATTGACCTGGCTGCAGAAGGAAATTACAAGGATGAGAGAGATTCTTAGTGTGGTATATGGAATAACGTACTTTCGATGTTAGCCGCACAGGAGGAAATTTAAGGCGATAATGGAATATGCACCTTTCAAGTGGTTACTAAGATTGGGAGATCCATCTAATAGTTTAATGAGATGGACATTGAAACTCAGTGAATGTCAGTATGAAGTATCTACAAGCTGGGAAGGAAACACAGAAATGTAGGTGGGCGAAATAGAAAAATAGCTGTAATACAAACACTGGGTCACGATCTTGCAGAATGGCGAAAAGCACAAAAGAAGACGAGGGATGTGAGCAGTATAAGAAACAGCAGCTATTTAGTATGCATGAGAGATTGTTGTGCAGAGAGACAAAACTGGGGCTGCGAGTGGTGATGCCATCCAAGTCAAAATTAGAAGCGTTACGTGAGTTGCATGATCACGTCTTGTAAGGCAATTGTGGATGCAGGCAACGAATAGAGGGGTGACAGGGAGCTATTGGCGGAAAACAAGGAACAATGATGTGGATCGATACGTTGCCAGAAGCAACAGAACCTTTTAGTTTCATTGTTAGGATGATTCATGCGGGCTTTAAAATTAAATGAAATGGCCCTCAACTACATACCCACAGACTCAAAGTTGAAATATTAACAGTTTTGGTTGGTTTCGTTGTCTAGGCGCTGGGATACGTAGTTGCCGCGTTACAAGCCAAATACTGCTGAGTATACAGTACACAATATGAATATACAAATGAATCGAATAGTCGAAGGTTTCTATCACTCGGCAATTGCGAATTTTGAATGTAACATTTATAAATGGAAAATTACAATTAAATAAAATCTGCAGGTACTATCTTAACGACTTTAAATGCTGAGTATAATAGTAGAAGTACTTCTGAGAATTTTTTATATTTCTGCAAAACACTTATTTGTGTCGATGGTACAAATGGTTCAAATGGCTCTGAGGTCATCAGTCGCCTAGAACTTAGAACTACTTAAACCTAACTAACCTAAGGACATCACAAACATTCATTCCCGAGGCAGGATTCGAACCTGCAACCATATCGGTCACGCCGTTGCAGACTGAGGCGCCTAGAACCGCTCGGCTACTGCGGCCGGCCTGTCGATGGTCCACCAATTAAATAAATCATGTTGAATAACAGGGATACAGTAGATTCCTATTGCACGTAATTAGTTATCAACGCTGAGCCGTGGTAAAAATTGTTGTTTCTAAGAGCGCGCCGCAGCGCGTAGATGTGAAGCAGTCGCCCTCCGTTTCTGGCGGTGGCGCCGCTGTGGCAATCGCAGCTTTGGTGTCTCCCTCTGGTGGGAAAGGGGAAAGGTAGCTTGTTCAAAAATGGTTAAAATGGCTCTGAGCACTATGGGACTCAACTGCTGTGGTCATTAGTCCCCTAGAACTTAGAACTACTTAAACCTAACTAGCCTAAGGACATCACACACACCCATGCCCGAGGCAGGATTCGAACCTGCGACCGTAGCAGCAGCGCGGCTCCGGACTGGAGCGCCTAGAACCGCACGGCCACTGCGGCCGGCGGTAGCTTGTTCACGTGCATTTAAGGGGCGCTATGAGCTCGCCACAGTCAGTCGTAGGGTCAGTCTGGAGTCAGTCTGGAGCCAGTCTGCGGTCAGTCTGGGTCAGTGTGGGTGAGTCTGGGGTCGGTCTGGGGTCAGTCACTCGTCCCCAGCTTGCTAGTCTGTCTCTCGTCCAGATTTGTGGGGCAGTTAGTGTCTGTCTGTCGTCCGGAGTGTTAGCATGTCTTTCGTTCGAATCAATCTTTAAAGCCACTCAGGGAGGGCATCAGAGTCTGCGCGTTAGGCCGCCAGTCTGCTCGAGTTGCTCAGGCAATGGTCATTGGAGGTTCGATCGATCGGTTGGTCGGTCGCGCACTGAGACACAAGATGACTTGTCCGCCTTGAGCGTCGGCGCATGTGAGGTCGCCACGTGAGTCCAGTGGGCTGCGCCGTACAGCGAGGGGTAGTGCCTTCGGGCAGATACGAGAGCAACAGGAGTCAACCCACGACATTGGTCTGGCCGGTGCGTGCTGCGACGCCATAAGACGAGAGATAGGCGCGCCTTCCTGAGTCCGTTGAAGCGGCTGGCAGCGGACGGTTAGGGAGAGCGTTTTGAGGGGTGCTGCGCCAGGTATTCGCCAGAAGTCGCAGTTTATTAGAAGTTAAGTGATTGATGATATGTTGTTTCATTTACTTGTTAAATTCTACTTGTTTTCTTGTGAGGTCACCAGCCGCTTTGTTTTGGGGTCGTCCCACCATCCTTCTCCGTTTGCCCTCCAACGGGAAGGTGTTTATTTATGAATTAGGTGGTCCGGTTTTTCCCTTGTGGAATAAAGACGGGTTAGAGCAACCTGCGGTTCGCGTTGTTCGGTAATCGCCCTATCGATCTGGCGTACGTTAATAGCTGCCTCAGTCATGTTTGTCGGACTCGGTGTGTTAACGAATTTATTTCTTGAAGCGTAACGGCCTAATTCCTGAAAAATGTTTTTATCTTGCCTATCATCTTGAGAGGCGGTATATGTGTACTGTAGAACATGTTTGGCCAACCTTGTATAATTTTATGTAAGATTGCATTTCATGGGCTTTTGTTTAAATGGTCATTTTGGTATATAAAGTTGCGACCCTTCCACTGTAAGACTTTTCTTAGAAGTTAAAATCAAGCTGCAGCTTTGGTGGCAAGTTAATCTTTTAATTTTAGTGTTTTGTACCATTTCCATCCCGCCTACGGGGTGCATAGCTTGTGTGCTTGTGTGAATTGTTAAAACTTTTACTTTAAAGTAATCTGGTGTGTTGCATATTTGCACCAGTGTAGTCTTTCAGAGGTTGTTGTGAGCGGTCGTGACTACAGCCGTGTCAAAAGGGAGCGGCAAGGTTCTCAGCCTGAAAGCTCATACACTCAAAAATTTGTTTCTTTCTGCCTCTGAATTAATTGTTACTTGATATTTAGAGGGTGCTTTCTGCTTATAATTTTAAATCTGTTTCTAAAAAAAAAACTTTTAGGAATAATTTCCCATTTGTTAAAAGAAATTTCATTTTGATTTCATCAGTTACTCCCTGGCAACTACTTCCACGCTCACATAGTGTGATTAAATGTGTTAATGTTCTTGATGAATCGATAGTAAATAAAGTAAATTCTTAAGAAAAAGTTCTGAAGATAAATTTACGGTTAAAACGACAACATAGCTCGCGAGATATTCACTTCTAAACTCACACTACGTCTTCAATGTAGAAGCCACGGAAATCTCACAAGTGCACAAGTCGGCACTCCGAAGTATTTCTATCTGCCACGACCACGCGCAAACCGCTCCACACTCTCCAAGTCTCTGCCGCGACGGTGCGTCCGTCGCGCCGTACTATCTGGGACTTTCCGTGTCCTCTCCCAACCGTTTCCATCCAGTCTTCCCACTGACGAACGCTGTGATTGGCTAGAGCGCTCCCGCCAGTTCTTCAATCCAACGCACATTCATAAACACAATGATACACATTCAAAATATTGGATTTACATTTAAATAACTTGGAATGAAATAAATAGTCCTATGGCTCGACCATAAACACCCTCTAACATACGTTATTAAATACATAAACAAATTAAATAAACATATATGAAAGGAATAGCAAGCAAAAGTAGGCCAGTAGCTTTATGTCTCTGTGCTAACGCAGTAAATATTTGACCAATTTTTTCATCAATAGTATATACCAGATATAAACAAAGACATAGATGAATAAATATATTTATGAGCATGTTGCTACCTTTTTTTTATGTAACTGTGTAGTACTTATGGCCTGACGCGATCGATAGTAATAGGCCACGTTGACCTCCAATAACTCATGTACTATTCAAGTTACACGCCTGTAATTTATACCAATTTAGGTTTACACTAATAGCTTTCTAATGACATGCTGATCGACGCAGTCGGATGAACCGTTTAGGTTTTGGAAATTCGTTGCTGTGTGTTACTTGTCTAATTTATTGTCAGGTGAGGCGTTACTTTCGTTTTGTCTCAGGTTACATAGGAAGTAATTATGTTCTCTATATCGAGATATAAGTTTTTCTTTGATTGCTGGCAGCTTCAATACTTTGCTGGGTGAAAGGAATATTTGACGCATTTGTTTATTTCTTTTCATCATTTCACAAAAAGGTCACACGCCGTTTATATGTATACTCCTTGTTCCATCCTGTATGAGTGTGCATGCGTATGAATGGAAGTCAAATGTAGCGGGAGAATGGACCAAAGGGAACAGTTTAAGGGAATAGCAGTCATTGCCAACATTACAAGAATAACGGCAGGTATGCCAGAGCAGCAGGCAAAGATGAAAACAGGCACGAGGGTAGGTTACAAAGTTGATCCGGGGGTGAGGTGAGTCTCCCCACCACCGCGTCTGAATAGGAACGTTGGTCGGATATTGGCGCGTGGAGAGCACTGTGGGGCCAGCCATGAGACGGACCGGGCGCGGGAGCACAGCAGCTCGCAGATTTGGTGAGATAGAAATGAGGTAATATGGCTAAAAATTCACGACAGGGTATGCTCATAGCACGCATTCAACATATCTTCGTCGGTACAGGTTACGGTTTTAATTTATTTGCAATAGTTTTCTATGAAATGTGTTTGCGAAATTTTGCTTTGTGGTAGTGAGCCTGCAACAGGAACCATAAGTTCATGTAGCTTTTTCCCGAGTTATAAGCTTCACTTTTAGCTCAATGAGTGCAGATTGCGTATCGTATGGTAGATCGAGAAATTTCTGTCGCGAAATTTAATTATTTTTGGTACTTTCTTTGTGAGTTCAGTTTGCACTTCATTTTGGCGCCAATAGTACATCATTTTTGCCCAGAATCTTTTCTCTGATAGAGGTTATCTACCTTCAGCAGTGGCCTACCTTAAATTTCTAGTGGTGTAATTCATGCATGGCGATAAGTGAGTCTTAAAGAATGAATGACGATTTTCTCGCTGAAGACGGTGTGGCCCACTTATGTATTTTTGTGTTATTATGAAATTATGTGTCATATATTTTTTGTATTATTATGAAATTATGTGTCATATATGAAATTATTCGTGTAGTGTTTTCGTTTTGTCATTGTCCTACCCATTAGAGGTAACGCTGATTCAGACATAAGTTTTGCAACTAAAGAAAAATTGTAATGTGTCGGCTTCTAAAGTTTTCATCAAAGTAGAAAATAAATCTATTAAATGAGAGTCAGCATTTCAGTTAAGAAATATTCCCTCAGTCACCTGACACATGAAATGGGTAGGATGTATCTTATTCAGTTTGATCATCTAAATTAAATAAAATATAGAAATAATCTGCAATTTGAATTTAGATAGGCTACCAGCTTCTATAGTGACGGCTTTGAATTCAACCACCCCAGAACGTGTTATCTTAGAGAAACTCCCACCAGTTTCCGTTGCGCACATTTCTAAAATAATTAATTTGTTTACCAAGTAAATCAAATAAGGGTCAAAACATAGATACCATTTCTTATGGGCCTGGTATATTAGCAGCCAGGACGCAAAGTCGAGTAAAATTCTCTAAGGTAGCGCGAGGAGATGGTCACAGAAGTTCAATATAAATTAAAAAATATATAAAGAACCAGCCTACAGCCAACGAGCAGTCATATAGGATAGATACTAAACTTTAAACTAATGAAGATATTGAAAATCTGATTACACCATCAGAATCGTCGTGCAAATAATGATAAGATACATGTTTCTTTTTGAGGAATCATAATTCAATTGGCTACTATTTATTTCTATACGAACTGTGAAGTGTCTGCCATTAAGGTTTCATGAAGTCCGCCAACTTTGGCACTCCCGGCGTGTCTCCTTCATCGACACAGCGACTCCATGGAATTCCCAGCCACGCGGCTGGACTACGCGCTGGGCTCAGCTCAGCTCATGCTCAGCTAACGTTCGGCATCACGTGGCTGCTGCCGGGCCGCGGCCCGCCGAGAGGCCCCTGCGTGGCCACGCCAACTCCGAACTTGGAATATTTCCAGGGCGCCACAACTCGCCCGTTACCTCACATTCAGCAGAACATTAGTGGGCAATTGTTTCATGCTGACGGTAATAGATAATTTTTCTCTTTACGTCAAGATGGTGCCAATGCTGGACCGACAGGCAATCACAGTGGCACAGACGTTAGTTAATAGGTGCACATTGAAGTTCAGAGTGCGACAGAAGACGATAATGTGCAAGGGGAGAACTTAATTCCAGACTTGATGAAGGAATTGTGTCAGACGCAGAGAGTGATGAAATTCCAGTACATCCACAAGCTGATGGAAGGACAGAGAGATTTCATAGAACAATTGGTTCAAATGGTTGAAATGGCTCTGAGCACTATGGGACTTAACATCTGAGGTCATCAGTCCCCTAGAACCTAGAACTACTTAAACCTAACTAGCCTAAGGACATCACACACATGCATGCTCGAGGCAGGATTCGAACCTACTACTGTAGCAGTCGCGCGGTTCCGGACTGTAGCGCCTAGAACCGCTCGGCTGCTAGTAAAAGTAAGGAATTATCTTAAGAGGGAAAAGCGAAACTATGATCATCAGGAGAGGGATGTCCAGATACCTCAGACTCGTTATACATTAACGTCAAGGGACTAGTTATGAGTATCGACTTTGTGGAGTTTATTTGTACAGTTAGTGTAGGATGTAATGTTGATAGTAGTAGGGGTAGACTTACATATTTATTTAAAGTAGTTTTTTCTGTAGAAAAATGAAATGATGGCTGTTCGGAGTCAGCAGTCTTGCTGAAGGGAGCGGAGGTGATCGGGATCCATGTCAGGTTGCCAGACGAAGAAGAATAATGCTAGTATGGGCACTACCGTACCTCTCCGCCAGGGGCGCAATGAGAAGACTAGATGTCATACAGCAGGACCTACGTTTCATTTACCAGTGGCTATGACAGGAGTTACTCTACTTAATGTGACACAGCCACACCTGTACTGGCCACACGAGCCACTAGAGATCTTATCCAAATAGAATTTTATCTTTCTGAACGACACTTGGGAACCAGATGTGGATCACTCCTTAAGGCAAATTATATCAGCCGGTAGAATGGATTCCCAGGACAAGAGGCGACAGGTAGATCGACTGGTTTGATACGTAGTAGTTGGGAATAGCATATTGCGGTGACTGTACAGATAAAGAATGTTGGTGTAATCAAAGCAGAGAAATGGGTGGGATTGAGACCCTACGGACCGGTTCCTTTCCATTGAGGGAAGCGGTGTAAATGGCACTATTCAGTATTTTAGTGTAAGTGACTGAAAGTAGCATGGAGGCTGCTGCGGAGTATTGCAGTGACAGGCTGGCCTCAGCCACACTTTGACGCAGGTAGAGCACGATAACAGATGCTCGGGTGTGTCGTGAAGCGGGGACAGTTGAGCACAGCAGTAAACTGGCTCGCGCAGCAAAGGGCGGTAGAGTAGGTGGCTCGTATCCTCCACACTCGAGCGAGTCTGTTTGTTACGGGACACGTGACTAGACAGCAGGTTTTACAGAAACAAATGGGCAGTAACAGTGTAACAATGAGGCTGAATACGAGGGCAGGACGTCATCCAAATCAGGGAGTAGCCGCACCGTGGCTCCAGAGCACCGCCGGATTGTGAAATGACTAACAACAGCACTAGCAACAGCCTCCGAACGAGACCAGGGTGCGTCTGCCACAGCGCTACGTCCTTCACGGGAATTCGTGCCACGGCCCACTGGTTTGCTTTCCAAAACCGCTGCCACCGATGTTGAGGCCGAGAGAGGTGCCTGGCGTTGTATGACGAACCACAGAGTCCGACAGGTGGGGGTGGAGACCAGCGGACAGCCGCCTCTGCCACCACGGAGCAGAGAGCAGCGGGCCCCCGGCTGCAGGCTGGCGCGTCGCTTCATCGGCCATTTCCACACACAGACACCACCCCTTACGGAGATGCCATTACAATCTGGTCCATACACGGTACTGGTACTCCAAATAAACTTCAGTTCTTGATGTTTAAACCTTAACATGCAGGTCATTAAGAAAATGGATGTCACACACCCACACACACTCATTCGTGAACAGTCTCATACGCACACACACACACACACACACACACACACACACACACACACACACACACACACACACACACGCACGCACGTGAGCACACACACAACACTCTAAATCTGACGTTTGTACTGAAATGTTATGTCCATGTGTCCCTCATGCTATAATTTACTCAATTACTTTATACTCTCTGTCTTTTTTTTGGCTGTTTTGATGCGATGCACGACAGTTTCCTCTGCTGCACTCCAATCTCTTTGTATCGGACCTGAACTCAGAACAACATCATCAGTTACGTGTAGCCTAGTGTAATTCATTTGATTAATATTTTAAAATTAGTTTAACATATTTATCACGCAACACTAATTAAGAATTCCCGATTTCTTCCTTGCTACTATGATCAGTCAGTTCACTTAGTAGTACCTTACGTTAGAAGGGTGTGTTTATTTGCGATGAATAATTGAATACGAGCAATTATGGGATTCAGCAAGACTGTAACCGAAGAAACGCTTCACGGAGCTCTTGACGCGTTACTTTTGTCGATCTCGAGCTTTCGACGACTTCCTCCATCATCATTGCCAGGAGCTTCCACGTCAGCAGGCTGTTACGAATTTTTATTGGACTTCACGAAGCCACGGAACTTCCGTCCGCTATCAGAAAATATGGCTATGTTTATGACTGAACAACGTTGGTAGTGATGCTGATTTCGATACATGGTGAATTACTCTATTGGTTTCTTTGTTGCCTTTCAGCATCAAGCACCTGTTTCCATGCTGCACCACTAAGGGCGTGACCACTGTCCCGGTTAAAGGTCTTGTTATTCATTATGATCCGAACAGCTTCTCTGATTACAGTAAGAACAATTTCACAACGTTCCACAGAACAACAACAGCCATATTACAGATCGCCGTTTCGACAATTGTGGGCGAACACCAGACTCATGAACAAAAATGCGATTTTGTTTCATAAAACAAAAGCATTATCCTATTTATCTACGTACTGGCGTTCTGTCGACAAAGGCAGCGGCTACACCTTTAAATGTGCTCGGAAACGGGCGCTCCATGTTGAAAGGCAACGAAGCAGTCTGTTGATTCACCCACGATCAACCAAAATCATCATCGCTACCAACGTTCTTCAGTCATATACACAGAAATACACCCTGGTATGTCATGGAAGTTACGCTCATTCGTGACATCTCCGTGTCAAAATTTGGATAACCAATGTACCTAATCGCCTCCTGAAAGCCAATCTCCTTACAATGTCGACCGATGAAGGCTTCGAAAGCTCGGGGCTGAAATATCTAACGCGGCAAGAATTCCGTCAAGCATACACTCAAGAACGTCGCAGCGGAAGAACTGCTATCTCAAACAGGTAACTGGAACGTAGATAGAAAGCATTTATTGTAGCTCAACCAACAGGGAAGGTTGGATGACGACGTATAGTGAAAGCGAATATTAAAACCGTCTCTTCGAGGAAGAAGGAAAAGAGGACGCTCTTCTGGAGCGTAGATGGACTGAGGCATATGCGGCAATGCTCGTCGAGGTCTCCAGGGTGGACCCAGAACACGCAGCGCCTAAGAAAGACCAGGGGTGGAGGGGAGGGGCGGTGATGACACGTCATGGGGTTCAAGACCCATCTGCTAAGACATTTTACTAAACACGTTTAAGTATTTACATACAACAAACTCCAATTTTTTCAGCTAACTTTCAGAGATTAAGAAGTACCAGAACTATGAGTCTGGCAAGGAATTCTAAAGCCACGTACACACTGAGCCTGAAATAAGTTTTCAAAACATGTTTTCGGCTACTTGATGTGGACACCATTTGGAAACTCGTTTGAAAACATGGTACGAAACCCAGAAACATCCATCCGTAGCAGTGTCGGTACAGATCAAAGGAAACAATGTTTCAGGCTAGCTGCAACTTGTCATCAAATATTCAAATGTGTGTGAAATCTTGTGGGACTTAACTGCTAAGGTCATCAGTCGCTAAGGTTACACACTACTTAACCTAAATTATTCTCAGGACAAACACACACACACCCATGCCCGAGGGAGGACTCGAACCTTCGCCGGGACCAGCCGCACAGTCCACGACTGTGGCTCCCCCAGACCGCTCGGCTAATCCCGCGCGGCTCTTGACATCACTGCACGGCATGTGTATGTGTGTGTGTGTGTGTATGTGTCATCAACTGTTAAGTGCTGCTGTGTTTACTATAATATCGTTTTCGCTTTTTTTTCTAAAACAGTTTAGTGGTCAAGGCAGCAGATTGTTGATTTAATTGCCATGTACCAGAGGGAGGATTGCTTGTGGAACGTCCGGAGCAAGGAATATAAAAACATTGTTATAAAACATGATGCACTTGTAAAAATTGCAGCAGCTTTTGGCACGGGCAAGGGAAGTGTAGAGAAAAAGATGCGATCGCTCGTGGTTCCTTACAGGCGTGAGAAAAGAAATATTACTTCCAGCAGACCATCTAGTAGTGGTGCAGACACTGTATATGACTCTAACTGGTTCGGCTATCGGCCGCTGCAGTTCTTGGATGATGTTCAGGAGCCGAAGGAGCAACAGATACTGTGGATAATCGGGTACGAAAATTATGCTTGTTTGTTTTTATTTGTATTTTATGGTATACAGTCACATTCACGCATAGTTATTTTGCCACAGTACACTTCCTTGTAGGCTTAAAAAATAGTTAGCAAACTCATCTCGAATTTGTTTATTCGTAGAAGCAACTTTCCTTGGTATATTCTGTGCTGCAATGAAAACTGATGCAGTGTCATCTCGTCTCCATGTACCTGGAATCATCTCACCTGTTTGTAAATCGTAGCTTCCACGTGGGGTGTACTGGTTGCTTGTCTCAGCATTTCCCCTTAAAAGGTTGTGGAGACATACAGCTGTAAGTGTGACAGTTTTTGCCTTCTCCGGTTGTAGCAAAATAGGTTTTCTAAACACACAAAAATCTGAAGCTATAATGGCGAAAGTGTTCAACCATTCTGGCCCTAGAAATTCTGTAATTAAAAACTCTGTCTTTTGAACCTTTAAGATGTTTTCCAGCGTATGGTTTCATAATGTTTTCCTGTAAGGGAAAAGCATCGTCTGCTATGGTAGGGCCTTTGTGCCACCAGGTAAGCGTTCAGCTTGTGGCAAGATAAGTTTCTTTTTGTTAATTAACTCACTTCTGCTCGCGTTTTTGAACTGACCACCATCTGATATTCTGCCTTGGTAGCCGATATCTGCGTACAAAAATTTGTAGATGGCACCGACGACAGCAAGCAGCACAATGCTGAATGAACCTTTATAATTATAATATTCACTTTCACTACCAACAGGGCACTGTAGCACGATATGTTTCCAATCAATTGCTCCGACCCAATTGGGGAACTGAAGAATCTGTGAGAACGAACATGCTGTTTCACGCCAGTCGTTTTCAGTCGCAGGTATCTGAAAAGAAATAAATTTGATTTTAGGATTTCGTACATTCGCCAGAGGGCATAAATGAAGACGAAGAGTTTGCGGCTGGACCTCCCAGTCCTCCACCACGAAAAATTAGGATGGGCCAGAAAAAAATATATGCAGCAGTCCTACAAGTTTGCGTCTCAGTTATTAACTAAAGTGCTGCAAAAACAAGAAGAGAACAAGAACGATGAATGTAGTACATATGGCCACTATGTGGCATCAGTGTTACGGAGATTGCCAGAGTTAGAACGAGCAAAAACTATGGCTTTGCTTAATGAAGTGTTAATGAAACAAAATGTAGCGTGTTTGGAAAGTCAGCAGCAGACAGTGGGTACGAATGTGGCAGGGCCGTCATCACCATCAAGTAATAACTCCCGTGTTACATTTACGAGTCATGAAGACAATGATAACACAATCGAAGAAGTTGTCTTTGATGAGATATGTAATGTAATTGACAAATAATAACATTTCGAAAAAATACTTATTTAACGATGTTTTTCATTTACTTACCTTTAGATAATCCTTCCACCAGAGCTCCACATACTTCTCATACTGTTTGAGTATTGCTTCCTTCGAAATTCGAAATAAATGCGCAAGGCTTTGAAATGAATCGCCTGTTGCCAGAAAACGAAGAGTAACTGCAAGTCTTTGATTGACCGAAATCGCTTTCCTGAAATTCACGTCTTTTTTTGAAACAAATGGTTGTATCATATTTGCCAGATATTCAAAATCGGCCAGAGCCGTCTTCCATACTCAGCTCACGTAGCAATTTATTTCCGCCAGATCTTCTATAGAATGTTTTTCTCCACCAACGACGAGGACACCTTTCATTCTGTTTGTGCGAACCTTCTAGTATTAATAATGCAGCACCACATACCATTATTATTTCTTCGACACCAGACATAAGGCAGTGGCAGACGATACGAACGCAGTAATACAAGGAGCACTGTAGACGGTGTGAACACACCGAGAAATGTTTGCCGCCAGTGCGGACGGAAACAGAGACCAGAAACAAAGGCGGAAACATTTGTCAAACATCGCAGAAAACAATGTTTCCAACAGAAACATGTTTCCAATGGCAGTGTGTACGCGGCTTAGAAAATCGCAACCTACTGGATATAATGTATCGGCTGCTTGTCTAACTGGCTTACGGCCGGACCGGTGAAATTCCAAACAGGGTAACGCGCGTATACAACGGCCGACCGATATGCTTTCAACACGTCAGTCATGGTTTCCGAAGCCTCAGGCACAGCCCGCAAACCACACAGAGGAAGGAATGACAGAAACGGAAAGTGCCTCCACTAAGACAAACAACATAACAGAACCGCTGACTTCCGGACGCAGACGCAAACGAACGAAATAAACATGATGCACTCAATGTACCTGCTTATATAGCCGTTGTGTGACAACCCTTGTTCACTATCGCAGTGCTAACAGATAGAATGAAGACGGTGAGTACACTTCGAGTAGCCGGCCGCGGTGGCCGTGCGGTTCTAGGCGCCTCAGTCCGGAACCGCGCGACTGCTACGGTCGCAGGTTCGAATCCTGCCTCGGGCATGGATGTGTGTGCTGTCCTTAGGTTAGTTAGGTTTAAGTAGTTCTAAGTTCTAGGGGACTGATGACCTCAGATGTTAAGTCCCATAGTGCTCAGAGCCATTTGAACCATTTGAACACTTTGATTTTGTGTTGTATCAATCAGGACGTCTACAAAGTAGTTCTGGTTTCCTGTAACTGCGGTTGATAAGTGAACAGCATAAAATCAAATCTTCTTGGACGCGTAATGTCCAGATCATATAATTTTGCAAAATGCAGTTTCTTGATAACCATGCTCTGGTGTAAACAAATTACTGTTATTATGATAAAACATTTTTGTAATTCATTTTTATCATTAAAATGTAATGGAAGACCAAGAAAGAAGCGCTCAGATTAGAAAGCATCTGAGACAGGGACTTAGCGGTTCGCCCAAGCTCTTCTCTCTATACATATAAGAGACAGTGAGGAAAATAAAAGAAAAAAAATCAGGAGTGGGATTAAAATTCGCGGTGAAAAGACACAACGTGAGAAGGCCGCCGCTAATAACAATGTTCCCAGGCAGGCAGGGCTACCGCTAGGAACTCGCGGGGTAGCCAGAACTAGACATTCCTAGATGCATATGCAGATAATGTCCCAATGGCATTCTATGACACACAGCGTGGGAAACAAGCTGCAAGGGAGCCCGTAGGGTTCCATCTTCTAAGTACTTTACAGAAATACAAGACGTGATTGTAGACACAATTCTGCAGGCTTCCACTGCATTTTAGAACTGCAGAGAAATTCTCGGTTGTCACAGTGGCAAAACTCACGAAACCTCCACCACAAATGACGGCGTTTAGGAGCGTGGTGGAAGATAGGCAGAAGAACACACCTGATGTTTTCCGTTCGGACCGCATGGGCGACGTTTCGTCGCGGAGACATAGAAAGGTATCCGATGCAGCCTGGCACCTCTTTCGCTGTTTTCTGAGTAAGTGTCGCGTTTAGCATTTGCGTTGTTTTTCTCCTGTTCTGTTTACAATCTACTAATTTATTCCGCAAATTGAGTTTGCTTCTTGTTGTAAGTTTTTGTACTGGGATTGCATTTGCGAACTGCTCGGACTTTGAAAAGATATTGGCTTTTTGAGTATCTTCTATATAGCATACTGGTTCCTTCAGCATTTATACAGCCCTTTCAAAATAGACAGAAAGTTTGTCATGCTGCTGATTTACGCAATTCTATCCGTAATTCCTGGCACCGTAGTTTTTATCCTTGACATAGTGAACTGTTACTGCAGTTACCTTCATCTGTGAATCTTTCTTGTTGGGTCAATAAATTTTAACCAATACTATCATTTTTCTATCCTACAACTATCTGATGAGGTCAGCCTTCTACTCTTAGTTAATGTCATTAGTCGGTTCTGTATAACGAAGTTGTGCACTCTCTGTATCATCGTCCCGGTGTAAAACAAGTCCCATTTCTAGGAATAATTTTGATTAATCACGAAAGTTAAGTGTTACATTTCACTTTTCATGCAATCTTTTACTTGATTTTTGGTAATGAAACCGCATCTGCATTTGCAGTGAGCAGCGCGAGTGATTGTCGTTGCCAATGTCGTCCTATGTGGTGTAAATGTACAAGGCGTAGAGCAGATTGTAGAGGTAGTCGTGTTTTGAACTCTTTAAGTGTGACAGGAAGCTTCCACTCATTACTGACGAGCCATAGAAAACGATACTATCCTAACATCAAACGTCGACCTTATTCTGAGGAAGAGATTTCTGGGAATGCTGGTTTGGGGAACAGAATTTTATGGAAGTGAATAATAGACTCGAGGAAAACTGGAACAGAATAATATTCAAGCGTCTGATAGGTTGAAGATCAGGTGAACCTTCAAAATGAGGTATAAGGACGCCTCCACATAACCTACGAGAAGAGCAACATGAGAAGGAGGCTGAAATGAAGAAGCGACCAGTCTATTAACCCAATGGCTTATACAGCCTGCTCAGAGCCTGCCGCAGGGTTTCCCAAGTCCGTTACTACACTGCCGGCTGTAAGACGGGCCGAGCAGCTATCGCTTTTTTTTTAGCGTTTCTTGTTCTCTGTTAGTAGATTGTATGACATGTTATACAGGGTGAGTCACCTAACATTACCGCCGGATATATTTCGTAAACCACATCAAATACTCACGAATCGATTCCACAGACCGAACGTGAGGAGAGGGGCTAGTGTAATTGGTTAATACAAACCATAAAAAACGCACGGAAGTATGTTTATTAACACAAACCTAATTTTTTTGAAATGGAACCCCGATAGTTTTGTTAGCACATCTGAACATATAAACAAATACGTAATCAGTGCCGTTTGTTGCATTGTAAAATGTTAATTACATCCGGAGATATTGTAACCTGAAGTTGACGCTTGAGTACCACTCCTCCGCTGTTCGATCGTGTGTATCGGAGAGCACCAAATTACGTAGGGATCCAAAGGGAACGGTGATGGACCTTAGGTACAGAAGAGACTGGAACAGCACATTACGTCCACATGCTAACACCTTTTTATTGGTCTTTTTCACTGACGCACATGTACATTACCATGAGGGGTGAGGTACACGTACACACGTGGTTTCCGTTTTCAATTACAGAGTGGAATAGAGTGTGTCCCGACATGTCAGACCAATAGATGTTCAATGTGGTGGCCATCATTTGCTACACACAATTGCAATCTCTTGCGTAATGAATGTCGTACACGCCGCAGGACATATGGTGTAATGTCGCCGCAGGCTGCCACAATACGATGTTTCATATCCTCTGAGGTTGTAGGCACATCACGGTACACGTTCTCCTTTTACGTACCCCACAGAAAGAAGTCCAGAGATGTAAAATCAGGAGAACTGGCTGGCCAATTTATGCGTCCTCCACGTCCTATGAAACGCTCGTCGAACATCCTGTCAAGGGTCAGCCTAGTGTTAATTGCAGAATGTGCAGGTGCACCATCATGCTGATACCACATACGTCGACGCGTTTCCAGTGGGACATTTTCGAGCAACGTTGACAGATCATTCTGTAGAAACGCGATGTATGTTGCAGCTGTTTGGGCCTCTGCAATGAAGTGAGGACCAATGAGGTGGTCGCCAATGATTCCGCACCATACATTTACAGTCCACGGTCGCTGTCGCTCTACCTGTCTGAGCCAGCGAGGATTGTCCACGGACCAGTATTGCATGTTCCGTAGATTCACTGCCCCGTGGTTTGTGAAACCCGCTTCATCGGTAAACAGGTAGAACTGCAACGCATTCTCTGTTAATGAACATTGACAGAATTGCAGTCGATGATTAAAGTCATCACCATGTAATTGCTGATGTAGCGACACATGAAACGGGTGAAAGCGGTGACGATGCAGTATGCGCATGACACTACTTTGACTCAGTCCACCGGCTCTCGCAATGTCCCGTGTACTCATGTGTGGGTTCATACCAACAGCAGCTAACACACCAACTGCCCCCGCTTCTCCTGTGACGGGCCTGTTACGGACCCGTGCTACGACCATACCTGTTGCATACAGTTGGCGGTAGATGTTTCGCAATGTGCGGCACGTTGGATGCTCTCTGTCCGGATACCGTTCTGCATACACCCTGCAGGCTTCAGCTGCATTTCGTCGACTCTCGCCATAGATGTGTATTACCTCCGCCTTTTCACAGTTCGAATTCATCATGGTCACAGTTCCTACAACACTGCACTATCACAGACGTCTGGTAACTCGGTGTACTACAGTTGGTCTGCGTGCGGAGACGAATGCACAATAACAATAGCAGCAAGCGCTACATGCGGACACTGCGGCAGCTAGACCAAACCACAACAGTGCACTACAGCCACACTCGTAAACACGGTCGTCATCGTAAACATGTCCCTGCAGATGCTGCTCGCCGACCGTGGCCCGTGTTTGTTACAACACGCAACTGAACGTCGGAGGTTTCAAGCGTCAACTTTAGGTTACAATATCTCCGGATGTAATTAACATTTTACAATGCAACAAACGGCACTGATTACGTATTTGTTTATATGTTCAGATGTGCTAACAAAACTAACGTGGTTCCATTGTAAAAAAACGTAGGTTTGTGTTAAAAAACATACCTCTGTGCATTTTTGTATGGTTTGTATTAAACAATTACACTAGCCCCTCTCCTCACGATCGGTCTGTGGAATCGGTTCGTAAGTATTTGATGTGGTTTACAAAATATATCCAGCGGTAGCGTTAGGTGACTCACCCTGTATGCTAGTGGAAAGCTGAGGACGCAACATATTTAGTGGCGTATTTCGCACTCGATATCTTTCGATATTTTTCATGTTATAAGCAATTTTTTAAATATTGTTAAGTTTACCCCCACTCCCCTTCCACCCTAGAAATGCTATCAAGAAAATACCATCCAGGAACTATGTAGTGCGCAAAGGAAGGAAGAAGAAAAGTGATACATGGTATGAGTGTGAGTAAAGTGTAGTGCCGTTCCAAATGCCTGTATTTTTCTGGTATTCCACACTAACAAAAACTTCTAAAACACTGTTATTTTCACTACTCATCAACTGAATAAATAGCATGGATAGATTTCTAAGGAATTTCTATCCAAAAAATTATATCATTTTGAGAAAAGTGTGTAGGACAAAATATGCTAATTTAGGATATGAGTTTCATGGTACCTGAGAGTGCAGTTGAGGGAAAACTTGGGAGACGTATAAACGAGAAAAAGAGATCAACACTATTAGAATTGTAGGTATCTGTCACACATTAAAACTTAGGATGACAGTAAGGTTATAGGTTTGTGGGGCACAGAAACAATAACAAACTTAGGCGTCTCTCAGAGTAGAACCAAGGATCGGTTCGTGGTGGAGACCAGGTGGACAGAAGGAGGTGAGCAGTTCGAAGAGGTAACAGCAAGAAGAAGCTGTGAAAGTAACATTTGATCTTTTGCTCAACAACAAAAAATATTTGTTAACTATTAAAAAAATTAAGAACGTCGATAACTTCTCTTCTACGGGCAGATATTTTGGAGCATGTGAAATGTAGGGGGAAAATATGTTTATCTTTTTGTTAAATCTGTGTTTCACGTGTAACACGAGTGCTGACAAAAGCTACAATACTCACCAGATTATCTTTGAGCCTCAGTGCGGCTTAGTTTACTGAAAATGAGCGGTATGTTGCTATGCTCATAACCGAAGCATTTACACGTAGACTATAAAAAGATTCGTCTCACGTCATTTCAGCAGAACTGTGGAATATGTAACCGAGTGAGCAGCTGAACACATCGCGATACGACGCTGATGGTAATGTAGATGTATTTGCTTATTCTCGGAAACCATTTATTGCCTCATGATGACATAATGAGCCAAAAATCAGTTCATAATAAATCAATGCTGCTGCAATTAGCCCAGTTTCTGCGTGTGGTCCATTAAATTTAGCTTACTCTTTTTTTTCTCAGTAAGTTATTTTCTGCTAGGCATTTTACAATCAATTCCTTATTGTAAGTATATGAGAAACAACTTTTCGATCAGTGGCAATGTAATCAGTGAAACATCTGTTTCTCGAAACTGAACTCTAGTATGATTGTTCTTGTTGTACCTGCATTTGCTTATCATTATTAAACATTGAGAGAAAAAGTATTTACAGCAATCAGCCGTTGTGTGCATTTTTCTCATGACACACGTTTATTGAGAAGGAAGCATTCCGCACGCATTCTTTGCCAACGCTGTTCTCCGTTTAATAGGCAGCGCAGGTTTCGCTATCTTGGCCGCTCGTGATGGGGCGGGCACTCTTTGAATACGGGAGCGTCACGGAATTGGAACCCTGCGCGCTGATAAGCGCCGCTGTGGTACCAGAAACTCCCACTAGTGGCTGCTGCACCCCTGGCTCCAGCAGCTGCCTGCTGTTTGCTGCTACCTGTTACGGCGCGCAGCGCCTGCCACCCGCTGCCTCCCACCTCCCCAGACTCCCTCACTGCAGACCGCTGCTGGTAGGCAAAGGTTTTCGAACCTCAGCGTTCTCTCGCGTGTCCCTGGTGATAACCACACGGCAATCTGCGAGTAAATGCAACGGGAGAGGATGGACCCCTACATGAATTTGTAACAAACAAAGCGGAGCCTTATTCCAAATGCAATGGAGTACTCGGCTCGTCTTCAGTACAGATTGCATTCCATTTTTTTTTCGATATTGGCCGTTTATTCTGAAAGTTCATACAGCTCTGTAAAAAAAGGGAACTCTCGTGAAAAATGCGCCAAAAAGAGGAAAACATTTTCTTATATTCCGTTTTCCTTACCGTATTTCGCCGGTTCTTTATCGGTGTTTACTTTTACCTTTTGAACAACATTCGAACCGTATGATATGTGACGACAACGAGACCGCTTTTGTCACAACTTAAGTTGCACGTTTCATTACAAGCGATATTGTAAAACGGAAGCGTCCATGAAATTACTTTGTTTCTGTTACCGGTTTCCTAATTCCTAACCGCTATCTCTACCATCTGGTGAGCAAGATGTATGAAACAGGCGAAATACCCTCAGACTTCAAGAAGAATATAATAATTCCAATCCCAAAGAAAGCAGGTGTTGACAGATGTGAAAATTACCGAACTATCAGCTTAATAAGTCACACCTGCAAAATACCAACACGAATTCTTTACAGACGAATGGAAAAACTAGTAGAAGCCAACCTCGGGGAAGATCAGTTTGGATTCCGTAGAAACACTGGAACACGTGAGGCAATACTGACCCTACGACTTATCTTAGAAGAAAGATTAAGGAAAGGCAAACCTACGTTTCTAGCATTTGTAGACTTAGAGAAAGCTTTTGACAATGTTGACTGGAATACTCTCTTTCAAATTCTAAAGGTGGCAGGGGTAAAATACAGGGAGCGAAAGGCTATTTACAATTTGTACAGAAACCAGATGGCAGTTATAAGAGTCGAGGGACATGAAAGGGAAGCAGTGGTTGGGAAGGGAGTAAGACAGGGTTGTAGCCTCTCCCCGATGTTGTTCAATCTGTATATTGAGCAAGCAGTAAAGGAAACAAAAGAAAAATTCGGAGTAGGTATTAAAATTCATGGAGAAGAAATAAAAACTTTGAGGTTCGCCGATGACATTGTAATTCTGTCAGAGACAGCAAAGGACTTGGAAGAGCAGTTGAATGGAATGGACAGTGTCTTGAAAGGAGGATATAAGATGAACATCAACAAAAGCAAAACAAGGATAATGGAATATAGTCTAATTATGTCGGGTGATGCTGAGGGAATTAGATTAGGAAATGAGACACTTAAAGTAGTAAATGAGTTTTGCTATTTGGGGAGCAAAATAACTGATGATGGTCGAAGTAGAGAGGATATAAAATGTAGGCTGGCAATGGCAAGGAAAGCGTTTCTGAAGAAGAGAAATTTGTTAACATCCAGTATTGATTTAAGTGTCAGGAAGTCATTTCTGAAAGTATTCGTATGGAGTGTAGCCATGTATGGAAGTGAAACATGGACGATAAATAGTTTGGACAAGAAGAGAATAGAAGCTTTCGAAATGTGGTGCTACAGAAGAATGTTGAAGATTAGATGGGTAGATCTCATAACTAATGAGGAAGTATTGAATAGGATTGGGGAGAAGAGAAGTTTGTGGCACAACTTGACCAGAAGAAGGGATCGGTTGGTAGGACATGTTCAGAGGCATCAAGGGATCACCAATTTAGTATTGGAGGGCAGCGTGGAGGGTAAAAATCGTAGAGGGAGACCAAGAGATGAATACACTAAGCAGATTCAGAAGGATGTAGGTTGCAGTAGGTACTGGGAGATGAAAAAGCTTGCACAGGATAGAGTAGCATGGAGAGCTGCATCAAACCACTCTCAGGACTGAAGACCACAACAACAACAACAACCGCTATCAGATATGACTGTTACACCAAACAGTTAGCAAGGGATTGGTTGCGTTGCAGTATTTGTATTATTGACGTGTTGGACCTTCTGAACAATGTTTAAATTCTACACGTGTACTCTTGTGAGACAGATTGCGGTAAGACAGGATGACAACCGATACATATAATTCGAGCTGTAAACTGAGAAAGCACTGACGGAAACGAAAGATCTTGATAGACATCTTGGGCATAAAAGTACGAGGTGAAATCTGGATACACACTTCAAGGCAGGACTGTATGAGAATGTCGAGCATGATACGAAAGAAAAGAGTGAAATTTGCCAGCACTTCATGACAGTTTAAGACAAGACATTGACCAAGAACGTAATGAACACCACTTGCTTTACAGGGGACAATTGGATGAAACAAATTTGGGGAACAGGAAAGCCGGAACAACTGAAAAAGTCCCTGTACTACGCTGCAGGATATTCCAGCTGTGGGATACGATAGTACCTGGCCTGGTGCTCGAACCAGAATTAAGATCACAGAAGCAAGGAGACCTAGCAGGAGCGAGAGAATAATGAATTATTGGGAAGAAAGTTCCAGTACTGAAGAAGTAACACATCATCGTAAACGGTGGAAAAGATCAAACAAACAAATATATATATAAGGTTTACAATGTCTGACAAAAATGTGAAGCATTCACAAGACAGTTTGGGATGCGAGAGTAACTTCGTACAATTATGAACTATCACCAAGTATGTAAATCATTAGAACTGCAATTGTCTGTCACGTTTAGAATTGGCACTGCATTAATATTGTTCGTGTTTAGTGTTGTTACCGAGCTTGACAGGGTACATATGAGGCGCGTACGGCGTCACATGTTGAGTGATCCGCTTGCACAGACCTTAGTGCCTTTTCATGACTGTTTTAAAACTTCGTTTAAATCGTCTATGTGATAGGCAGCAGGTCCAATTTCCACAATTTCATTTTCACCATTAGTCTTCAGATGCAGTTAATTGTTAACCTCTGTAATATTTGGGATGGTGTTATATGTCTCCAGTCCAATCAGTGTGATACTCCAATCCCCAATGCTTAAATCAGTTCGTTGGAAGTAATTCACACTTAGTGCTGACGATTAATCTTTTAAAGTGAGAGTGTACGACACTGCATCTAAACATCAACTTTGAATGGATGCCTACCTGCCCACTCTGGTAGAGCTGTTAGGGAACTTTTCTTTATGGAGAGACCTAGTTCTTTCTTGTATGGTTTCAAGTAGAGCCCTTTTCTAATGGCTGTTGCCTCCATTATGCGGTTATGTCTTCGTCCCTTCTGCAGTTGCTCCTGAGGGTTTTGTGCATTCTTGAATTTCTTGGCAATAGCCGCAACACCCCTAGACAGTAAACGCACCGGCTACAGACCAGCTAGGGCAGGAATGAAAAAATGAATAATTCCACCCGACGTCTTGTATATTGGTAGAACCCTGTGGGCGTTTAATCGATCTTCTTTTTCTCGCTCCTTTCTGCTTCAGGGCGCTTTTAGCCGCATACATCGCTGTTAAGATGTAGATTTTCGTGAATCCTTTGGTCGTCATCTTCTTCCTTTGCGCCCTACGTGCAGAGCTCAAAACCTGGCTGTACTTCTTTACACTGAAGCCCAACTTAACTTTACCAAATTTAGTTTTTTCAACTGTAAATGCTGCAATGCATTGACCTGTACCAACATCCCTTCTCGCACGTATTCCCTTAGCTTTATCAGCTAAAGTTCGATAGGTGGTTTGAAGATCTTTAATTGCTATGAATATCACGTCGTGTTCCATACACGCTTTGTCGAGCATATTTATCCCATCACCGCGTGGCAATCGTTTTTGAAGTTTTGGTTCAGGCCCACAACAGTTACATTCAGGACGTGTAATTCGGCTGCTCTGATTGTTTGTCGAGAATATCGCCTCCTCGTCTGATGTGTCTCCTATCACACATGGTATGGCTGCGTTCTGCGCACCCTGTTCAATAAAAAATCGTCAGCGTCGATCTGGGTCTTTTGTGATACGGGAAACCCATGCCATTTAACCAACGCTCTATTCCCCCGACTCGGTGTGACCCTCTCTATGAGCTACACATCTTGATCTGAGATCTTCTGTAACTCTTTTGTATAAAAGCATCGTGCAAATCAGTGCCACTGCTGTCATTTAAGAGGTAGCTTGTAGGATTTGGTCTCTGCACTTTAGAAACTGTGAGTATCTCGGCTGACCAGTTTGATATGTATGACTTCTCAAATTCTGCCTCGTGTCTTGAAATACGTACTAAATCACCCACATTACATTGCTGTTTGCGTGGATCTAGCAGTTTAATACGATTGTGTACTGTATCTAGATGTCTATTATCACGAACATCGATTGATCTCATTTTTATTGTTCAATGTTTGATTTCATTATACTGTGCAATTATTTGCGGGAGGATATCGATCTGTTTGCGTGAGCCATGAAGATTGAATGGCATCTACATTTGGACTTTCACTGTTCTGTTCAGATATTTCACAACGCTCGCCTTCAGGTGGCTGAATGTCGAGAAGTGATGTATTCCATACCGCTCCACCACAGTCTAGAAATACCTATTGTTAAACTCGCCGCCCTGATCTGTTTGAAGGCTCTATGGGCTTCCATTGTTCCCCATCTGCAGCAATCGCTCAGACACATGCGTGGCATCCTTCCCTCTTTTCTCTTTCGCGGGTAATACCCAGGCAAATTTAGAATAAGAAACAATGACCTTTAAAATATATTTGAATCCGTTATTCAGTCCTGAATATTCGCTCATGTCGAGAAGATCTGCCTGCCAAAGTTTGTCCAATGCTTTAATCATAACATGCCTTCAAGGATATGTTTCGCGTGCTGGTTTGTGCAGTTCTCGAACTACTGTCTGCATACTTATTCTATGATACCTCTCTCTCTCTCTAAGTTCAGAGATTATTGTAAAAACTTCAATCGAATGAGCCGTATCACCAGTTGCAGCTGATGCCGTGAGCGGCCGTTGCCGATCTGTTAGCCCACTAGCTTGTAGTAATATACAAGAAATATATACTGCGGGAATGAATTACAAACTCTTTTATGCTGAATGTCAGTACCAACAGCGCTGTTATCTCTTTCACATCCGATATAGGACTTGTATTTTACATTGCTTTGTCTTTTTGCACTGGTATGCAGATCAGTCAGAAGCAATATTTCACGATACATTTCCAGAGCTTACAGTTTTTATGGATCTTTGGAAATCAACGTTCACTATACAAGGTGTTCTTCCTATCCCTTATCCCTATCTGTATTGTTTTTTCATATAAGCTGTAGGCTGCATGGTAATCATGTATAGAATGGTGGGCTCCATGTGGTTCCCAAGTTGTGCAGCGACCGTAAACCATAAAATTACCAAATATGTAGCAAACAGTCGCAAAATCATATTTTATTTATTCACTTTTGCAAATCGATTTCAACTGATTAACAGCCATCATCGATGCTTTCAACCAATATGTGTCTTGAACAGTAATACTGTCTTAAGCAGAGGTCAAACATAATGTCTGTCTTTGACCACTGCTTAAGACGGTATTACTGTTCAGGGCATATATTGGTTGAAAGCACCGATGATGGCTGTTAATCAGTTGAAATCGATTTTCAAAAGTGAATAAATTAAAACATGATTTTGAGACTGGTTGCTGCATATTTGGCAGTCATGTATAGTTTTCCACCACTGACCATGAATGAGGTTCAGTATCTGGCTTAAAGGTTTCTCGCAGTGTCTGCTTCCACTTCAAATGCCTTAACCTCAGAAATTGTAGTTTCTCTCGAATGGCCATGCTTGCCTCGATGACTTTGTGCTTAGTCGACGTCTCGTTGTACACTAATCGGACTTGTGTGTAGCGTGAGGTTTTATTAACCCGCTCTTCTGCTTATGCTGCTCCATCATCTCGGTAACAGTTATTTTCCCTTCCGTTAAGTCATCTTTTTCTTTTTAATTGTATTAACGTGTTCAAACAATGTCCCCTCCTCAGTAACAGCTTTTCCCCTTAGTTAAGTCGTTTATTTTAGATTACATTAACCCAATCATTCAGTGTATAGTTCGGTCTGAGAAGGATATGACATTACTTCTCTAGTTACTTGCGTATGCCTCCAACTTTACTTTCAAGAGATCGAACTTTTGCGTCCATGTACGACCGATTGTTTTGTCTATGCACACCCATCCTATCAGACTGAGCCCCAACCGTTTGAATTTATCCATGTTGATGCCGATATTGATGTACTCACCTCTTTCCACGGCTGTATATCAATAACCGCTATATATCAATAACGAGAAATTAATAGTGTGAGTCATTCCAGCATTCTGTACATATCTTTACAAAGTCATCCAACGAAGTATCGGTTCCTACATGAGACTGGTAAACGTGTTTTAAATTCAGATTGCCCTATGTGAATGCTATAATTTGGTTTGGATTATCCCACTCCAGTTGCCTTGGGATTCTGGAATATGTCTTACGCAGATAAAAATACATGGCGATGGAAACAGAAATATCGCCGAAATTGATCTTGGTTTTCTACAGCAACATCATCAAATATGAACACTGTGTTTGGCGTCTTTTTTCAGTGGAGTGCTGTGTATGTCACACAATCTTCTACCTGCCATATCTCCTGTAATAGTGCTTTGTATGTCACTCCAAGTGCTGTGCACGTCACACAATCTACTACCTGCGATATCTCCTGTAATAGTTGGTATTTGGACTGAAACAGTGTTTTGAAAATAGACAGACATGCTCAAAGTGGGCTTCATCCGGATGTGTTTGCAGCGACATGAGAAGATTCCTCTTGCAACAGTTGGATGGACCTTCAATTATTGCATGTATGTCGTCAGACAGGAGTGTGCCATTCTTCTTTCGGCCTTCTTGCACATCGATAAACCTTCAGTTGTTTACAAAAACGTCTCGATGCTTGACCCACCCTGCCATCATACTTACTGCGTCAGCTACTGGCATTCAATGGGTTTTTGTAGATATAATGAACACAATGCCCTGCCATGATACCGACTATGTCAGCTACTGGCGTGCAATGGCCTTTTACAGAGAATTTAGTTGAATGAGATAACTTTCGCTCCTGCATGTTTTCAGTGAAAATACTGGTAGCAATAGATTTAATAATACCAATATAATGAGAGATAAGAGATAAAGCACGTGAATGATTAGATACATTTCCATTCAGTAATCATACATAGGATGCACGACATCAGCAGGTTCTTTCTTCATCTTAACATCATGTATTTATCTCAAACTTATTGGCAGTACACTAATTTCCAAAGGTTCTATATTTACTCAGTGTTCAGAATCGTCTACATGCACACTGTTTGTATGGAGTTACTTCGCATTGTCCCTATTTTGTTTTCCATCAGTCTTCTAACTGGTTTGATGTAGCCCGCCACGAATTCACGAATTCCTCTCCTGTGCCAACCTCTTCATCTCAGAGTAGCACTTGCAACCTCCGATCTCAATTATTTGCTTGACGTATTCCAATCTCTGTCTTCCTCTACAGTTTTTGCCCTCTACAGCTCCCTCTAGTACCACGGAAGTCATTCCCTCATGTCTTAGCAGATGTCCTATCATCCTGTCCCTACTCCTTATCAGTGTTTTCCACATATTCCTTTCCTCTCCGATTCTGCGTAGAACCTCCTCATTCCTTACCTTATCAGTCCACCTAATTTTCTACATTCGTCTGTAACACCACATTTCAAATGCTTCGATTCTCTTCTGTTCCGGTTTTCCCACAGCCCATGTTTCACTACCATACAATACTGTACTCCAGACATACATTCTCAGAAATTTCTTCCTCAAATTAAGGCCTATATTTGACATTAGTAGACTTCTCTTGGCCAGAAAGGCCTTTTTTGCCATAGCGAGTCCGCTTTTGATGTCCTCCTTGCTCCGTCCGTCATTGGTTGTTTTACTGCCTAGGTAGCAGAATTCCTTAACTTCATTGACTTCGTGACCATCAATCCTGATGTTAAGTTTCTCGCTGTTCTCATTTCTACTACTTCTCATTACCTTCGTCTTTCTTCGATTTACTCTCAGTCCATATTCTGTACTCATTAGACTGTTCATTCTGTGCAGCAGATCATTTAATTCTTCTTCACTTTCACTCAGGATAGCAATGTCATCACCGAATCGTGTCATTGATATCCTTTCACCTTGTATTTTAATTCCACTCCTGAACCTTTCTTTTATTTCCATCATTGCTTCCTCGATGTACAGATTGAAGAGTAGGGGCGAAAGGCTACAGCCTTGTCTTACACCCTTTTTGATATGAGCACTTCGGTCTTGGTCGTCCACTCTTATTATTCCCTCTTGGCTATTCTACATATTGTATATTACCCCTCTCTCCCTATAGCTTACCCCTACTTTTCTCAGAATTTCGAATATCCTGCACCATTTTACATTGTCGACCGTTTTAGTATGTGACAACCATGTGTTCAGTCTTTCCAACACGATGGATAGCACTATCTGTAGACCAAACAAGTTTGTAACGGTGGAGTGCTCTAGATAAATTGTAGTGTCACCCGATTTCACATGGAGTGCAGAGTCATTCTACACTATTGTAATGGAGAGAGATAGAGCAGCACAGCAAATGTCCAGATGAGGACGGCTCAGATGATACTAAGCGGTCAATGCTGCTTGATGTAGGCGTTTGCGTGACAAAGGTCATCCCAGTCCACTCTTATAAACCGCAATTTAACACTTTCAACTGCATTCTCGATATCTATCGCTTCACACCAGTGTCTGTCTGTGGATGCTTCTAAACCAATAGCCCGCCGGGGTGGCCGAGCGGTTGTAGGCGCTACAGTCTCGAACCGCACGACCACTACGGTTGTAGGTTCGAATCCTGCCTTGGACATGGGTGTGTGTGATGATCTTAGGTTAGTTAGGTTTAAGTAGTTCTAAGTTATAGGGGACTGATGACCTCAGATGTTAAGTCCCATAGTGCTCACAGCCATTTGAACCATTTTTTTCTAAACCAATATGTAAACGTTTCGAACCACTAACAGTTAAATTATACACTGAAATGAGCAGTAGTGGTACACAGGGCGTAACTGGTATATTTTCATTCACTACATCCTCACTTTGTCCATGCAGTATAAGTGGGATATTCTGCGATGGCGGGTATGAATTGGGTCCTGCATCGACCTGATTACTACCACCGGTGCACTTCTGTGAGTCAGGGACTAGCTGGGTATCTTCAGCCGATCATAAAAGGACATTGTCCTGCTCCAACAAGCTGACCAGCTGCGCAATAGTATCCTAGGGTGCTGCCGCTGCTGCGAGTCCAGACGGGCTGGGACACGTCGCTGCCGCAGGCAGTGACAGGCTGGAGGATGTTACATTCACTGACGAGGGAAGAAGACGAATCGATACAAGCGATAATAGCAGCACAAAGACTTCATCCTCCTCACATGACAATAAACACAGACATTAAGCAAGGGGTGCACGCTTTTCCGTGGTTGCCTCCTAGTCTGCTGTTGCTGTGGCTGGGCAGCGCTGGACGATCTCAGCTGGCGCTTCATGGTGACTGACAGGCGCTGCATAGCTGTTGGAGCCGCCTTATATACACAGTGCGTTCGGATGCTGCATTCTATTGGCTACCGTCAATTTCAAGCTCCTCTGGTGTCATAATTGTGAACTAGATTAGATCATTGGTCCTCTGCATCGGAGGCAGATGTGTCTTGCGAGGTGGAAAAATTTGAAAAATGCCGAACAGTTATAACAACAGCATATAAGGACAGCTTCGGTCGGCATGACTTGCAGAATACATATTGATACCATTCTGCTGTACAGCCATTATCGGCTGGACAGTATTCCTCCTCTTCTTCAGGCACTCATCTCATATAACTCCTTGCCATTCTGGTTGCATGAGGCTATGGGTGCAGTCCTCGGCTGTTACAGGCAACAGGGCTGTTAAGCACTACTCAGTCAGACAACAAAGGCTGTTTGACACAACACGTTCTACACAGCAGCAAGGATGGTGAGCCAGTGACGACGGGATTAGGGGATGGGTTGGTGAATGGGACAGTGGATCAAGGTGAACAGTTGAAGCTCTTCTTTGCTATACATCACATACAAGAATACGTTTCCACTGGAGCGAATTAGCATCAACAGCCCACCTCCTGCTTTTTGGAAGAGTGAAAGGTTCATGTGGAATATCTCAGCCGTTAGCACATGTGCCTGAGCATGTATCATAACATGCATCATTGCTCCATTCCTCTGCATTGCCACAATCTACTGAACCGAATTCTTCTGCTTCTTTTTCCTACACTCTTCCACTATCGTGGTCCTTCCATCCCACTTATAGTGAAATGTGGCTGCAGTGCTCCTTCGAATGCATGAAGGTAATACAGCCATTGAAAACTGCTCTGCCGTTCACATTCACGTTATTATCAAACACTTCCTGATGCTTCCACAACTGCAGCTCGGCATAGACTGAACCTCTCCCACCAATTCTGGTCACGTGAGTGGAGAGAAGAAAAGAAATTGTCCGAAAATTTGAATATCCCACCAGTTTTTGCGGAAGGGTACGGGGCTGGGACGTCAGCATACCCATAGAGCTAAGAAATTCACACCAGAATTCTAAATTCCCGCCAAAATTAGAAATTCCCACCAATAGAGTACATGAGGGGTGGGGTGGGGGGGGGGGGGATGGAAGAGGTGAGAAGGGAGAGGGGAGAGGACCCACATGCCAGCTGGGGAAAACACATGACGCCATCTGGGGCTAGAGTGAGGATGGGAGTGGGGTAATTAACGACTAATTTCACAAATTTGCATGTCTGTTTGATTCAAAATTGGAGTCAGAGCCCTCTTATCCCACTACTTAAGACATATGAACTTTTATAGTGAGCTTCACATTACATGTAAAAACAGTAACGAAATCTTCCGCAATCGACGAAATTACTGCCAGAGAAGTGTAATTTCCCTACAGCGTCTTCGGAGGAAAACTGAGAGATCGACATACATGATATTATGACCTCGATGAATAATTTATTTGGTATCTGATTAAAGAAAAACCCCAATTTGTGATATTCCAGAACATTTATCATTACCAGTTGGCATAATCTTCTTGATACATGGCACCCTGGCAAGAGATGTGACACAAGAAAATACAGTAATTTTTGGTTTAAGTCACTGAGAAATATGTGTGAAGTGCTGAGCTGTGCTGCGGCTGGCGTTGGTGCTGTTTGTAGGTTTCCACCCTCTGTTGGAGGCCAGACGCTGTCGTTTAGTTGGAATGGTTACGGTTGTTTGTCTTCTTCTCGTGTTGACTGGTGCCACTCGGTTTTGGAGGCGTTGCCTGTCCGCTAGTCGCAGCAGCGGTGGTTATTGGTATGTAGTAACTGTTGCCCTATCTGTGGGGTGACGTCGTTGCTTTGCCGGGCCGTGTGAGTGTTCCAGTTCGGTTGGGGACTCAGCAGGAGCCAGGTCTGCACAGTGCGAGGACAAGCTGGGACCGCTGGCGGCACACATGGACTGCCGGATGGAAGGGCTGTGGTCACCAGGGTGCACTACCTCATCGTCAACCAGATCCAGCAAGCTTTAAGATGAGTGCATTTCAGTAGAGAAACCTCCACCATTGTGATGTCTCGCGATTCTCCAGTGTCTTGGATTCGTGTTGCTGCTCGTAGTGTCGCCAAGGAGAAGAGCAGCGAGTGGAGTGCTTGGGGAAGACGGATCTGATTAGCTTCCCTCGCGTTGTTATTACTATTTACTGCGCTCAACTTGTTACAATTTGTTACGTTTAACCAGCGGTAATTTTTCTCGCCGGTGGCCGCAAACGCCCCAGTTACTTGCCCTGGGGGTTAATGTATGTAACGGCAGTGTATTTTTCCTTGCCTTGCCGCTGCTGTCTGGTAAGGTGGTGGTGGTGGTTGTTGGGATGTTGAAGGGGGACTAAACAGCTAAGGTCATCAGTCCCCCAGTCTGGTAAGGCGTGTAGTTTTGACAGCTTTCTTGATTGTAGGCCGTTGGGTGATTCTTCTACTGTGGTGGTAGTGGTTCCTTTCTCGTCCCGGGCGCTCTAAACACAGTACTCTGGGGACGTAGTGCAGACCGCTGGTTCCGTCTTTGGCGTATTGCTCTATGGTTGCATTTGGTTTATCGTACGTCAGGCAGCTTCAGCAAGATTATCATTAGTCATTCGTTAGACTGCTACTGTTCTCAATTACCATCCTGTGAAGTGAATGCAACTCTTGGCTGCCTATCTCATCGCTCGCGAAAGTGTTTGTTGCCGGAACTTCTCAGAGGTCGATTCCGGGAGCACCATCTGGATCAGTTGCCTGTTTTTTTAAAATTTACTTTTGCTGTTGCATTTGCTGTTTTACAGCAGCTTTCTAAATTTTTATATAATTGCCGTTCCTGGCGTGAAAGGCCTTCAGCTGTGATTGTGGTGCCTGCCGCGGTGGTCTAGCGGTTCTAGGCGCTCAGTCCGGAACCGGGCGACTCCTACGGTCGCAGGTTCGAATCCTGCCTCGGGCATGGATGTGTGTGATGTCCTTAGGTTAGTTAGGTTTAATTAGTTCTAAGTTCTAGGCGACTGATGACCTCAGAAGTTGGGTCGCATAGTGCTCAGAGCCATTTGAAACATTTGTGATTGTGGTCATTTACTTTCAAAACATAATTCGATATTTGTATTTTAACATTAAGCCTTATAACCTTATTTACTGCCATTCCATTCATTGGGTACATTCTGCTGTGTTTTTGGCCACTTACTTTTTAATATTTGAATACCTGTAAGTTGTAATTGTAGCGAGTTCTTAAACATTCTTAATTTATTGCCATTCTTGGCGTGTTAGGACTTCAGCCCTGATCACAGTGGCTTGTTTTTTTTTTTTTTTAAAAAAAAACATTATCTGTATCCCTATTTTATGGTGATTTGCTAAATTGTAACGCACTTAAAACACTATTATTTACACAGTTGTTTATTCCTTCATTAATAATTTATGGTATTTTTTGTTTATTGTTGAGTCTGGGATAGCTGTTTTAAAAATAAATGTCTGTAACTGTAAAAGCCAACCAATGGTAACTGAATACGGCCCCGTCCACAATTGCAACCGAATCCTGTCTCCCCTCGACTACCAGCAGTTTTCAAGTGCCTCGATGTGTACCGAGAAACGTCACACCCGTGTCTCGCAATTTGTCCACTTCAGGGCAGTTGTGTCTGTTTTGCTGTTGGTTGCTTAATGATTCGCCAAGGCGTGAACAGTGTTGCTTCAGGCTTCCTATTGGCAGATGTGCATGGATCATTCAAGGAGAGCGGTACAATTTGAGTTCTCAGACTTTTCCAGACTTTTCATATGTAAGGTAAGTCGAGTTTTTAATGTCACTCAATATTACAATATATGCTTTTATACAGTGTCTGTACTGTAGCGGCACTACCGTTTGGGTTAGGAAAAGTCAACATTGGTGCAATACTTCTGAGCGCACAAGTTACAGCCTGGTGCGGACCTGTTTACAGTGAGTTACGCTCACCAGCAGTTGCGAAGTAAAATAGAGGCCACAGGGGCGTAGAAGCGCCAGAAAGCACACGCAGTGGTTTGCATGGCGCAAGTCAGAGGCAGAAGGGGCCCACTGGCCAATCTAAGTGTTATGAGCACGTGATGCGGAGCGGTGCGTTTAGCAAAACAGAGGCGCACTGCCACATATAAATAGGTGCCGGTTCACTAACAAAGCATTCAAGTGTGGCGGCTCTCTTGTACTGCGGGGCATGTCACATGCCCGGCTACACAGAGCAGCAGCAGTCCAGTCCACTGCGAGTCGCTGGTTCTACCCTCTGTGGCAAACGCAGGGCCCACAGCCAGCCAGTTTTTTGCACGGCGTAACTTCTGTCTTAAATCTAAGGTGAATTATGTCATTAACCATCTGTAAAGGATGAGCCAGACAATAAGGGATTTTACTTTATTATATGAGCACCCAAACGGTAACTTCATTGTTCCATTGCGGCCAAGCCACGGCCGGCAGCGTTAGCTGGCTGTAAATTCTTTCGTCCCACGATCTAGTAACAGGAAGTCAGCACCGAGAAAGGGCACCTTGTTCACGCGCCTCTCTCGTGTGCTGACGAGGTAACGCCGTCCCAGGCGTCGCTTAGCAGGCAACGCTCTGGAAAGTTCCATGCCGCCCGCACGGTTTGCTCGGTCCTGACCAATCAGGGTGGAGGAAGCCGCGTGGTGCGTCGAACATACCTGGCCGCCCGTCGCCGGGCCCGCTCTCTTGTATTCTTGCTCACCCGCGAGTCGGATGCGCGCCCTGTAGCTTTGAACATCTCCCGCTTCTCCCGGTGCTGCGGCACTGTGGACTTAGTTTTGGCAGACAACAACTTTCGGTAGCTTCGCGAACAATGTTCGCCAAATTGTAAGCTCTAGCTCACCCTCACCTCCCTAGGCCTATGTAGCCCCTTTCATCATGCTTTAGCCAATAAATGGCCTTTCTCTAAAAATTACACTATTATTCCATAACGCCCACCGCCTGCCCATACCGGCCATCCTGTACAACTGGTGTCAGAAGTTTGGATCCGTTCCCGTAGTGACTTTGTCGCTACACTAAATTTTTCCCGGCAAAACGCCGTACACTTCGCGCATGGAATGCGCCAACCGGCCGCCACGTTTGCTGCACGTGGGCCGTGGCTGCGCCACTAAACACGCACAGGGCGCGCGCTGCAGCGGTGCAGCCCACGCTAGTCAGCCACGTGAGCCGCACGCCGCCGCGCTGCCCTCTGCCCGCTGCCTGAGTTCGAGGCGCCTGCGCTGCGCTGCGCGACCTGCCGGGCCGCCGTCATCCGCCGCGCCGCCCACCGCCGCCTGCCGCTGTCACCGACGCGCCAGGGGCTGCCGCCATCGCCGACCGGCCGAGCCAGCGCCGTCCGCCGCCAACACATTCGCCGCCGCCCGAGGGTCTGGTCGCCGCCGCCGCCGCCGCCGCCGCCGCAGCCACTGCACCACGCCGTCGCCGCCACCAATGCGTCGCACCGCCTCCATCGCCATGTAAGTCGCCGCGATGCTTACAACTATAGCTTCGACGATCTTCCGCCGCTGGATTGAGAATCTTTGTGGCCGTCCTTTTTTTGTAACGATCATTACTTTTTTCTGGTCACTAGCGTCCCTTAAAATTGTAAACATGCCGATGGGAACACGAGCGACGGAACGGGATACCCCCGTAGAGGCACCCGCCTCGCAAGACCCGCTCGAGGCCATAAATTCGCAAATGCGCCAGTTATTCGCACAAAATCAGGAGCTACTTGAGCAAAACCGCGTCTTGAAACAGACGCTGGAAGCTAGTGCGCGAACTTCCATACCTGTGGCTAGCTCCACCCCTGTAACAAATGCTCAAACAGAGGCAACTAACACTAATTCTGTCTCTAATACAAACGCCACAATTTCTGCTAACATGGCGACTGTAAGCAATTTTCCTGCGGCTGATTTCATTCCCACCTTTTCTGGGAAGTCCCACGAAAATGTAGCTATGTTCTTACAAAATATTCGTGATGTGGGTCGCACGTGTGCCTGGCCGGATGATCTATTGGTCAATGTAGCCAGACTCAAGTTGACAGGGGAAGCCCGAATGTTCATAGAAACAGTGGACGAATTGCGTGACACGCACGAATTTGAAGTATTGGCCCGCGGATTGACTACGCGTTATTCAGATACCAGAGGTACCGCATATTACAGAGATCAATTATCAACCCTTAGGCAGAAGCCTAATGAGGATTTTGATGCCTTTGCAGATCGCATACGAGCAGTGTCTTGTCGTACCTACAAGCTAGGTGAAAATGCCAGTGAAAACAGAATTTTGCGCTCAGAAGCCGAAGCGCGTGCAATTGATGCATTTGTTCGCGGTATTGACCCCCGCATCGGAGGAGAAGTCAAAGCTGCCTCCCCCACTTCTCTGTTTGAAGCTGTTCGTTTGGCAATGCTTCGCGAAGAGGTGTTGCGTTTTTGCGCTGCCGCCCCGCGCCAATCGGACCCAGTACTGGTCCCAGCAAAAGAAGTATTTTGTCAGCGTTGTGGGAAGCCCAACCATACGTCAATGCGCTGTCGCGCGCCGTATTGCACTATTTGTCAGACAGTAGGTCATGCTAATAATGTTTGCTCCACAAAGTCACCATTTTCTAATCAGATGCGTGGCCACCGCCGCAACGCGGGGTCGAATCAGGGAAACGCTTGGGGGGCAGGTTCCGCCACCCACCCGCGCCCCCGACAAAAATAATGCACCCGGTTAGGACCGAAAAATGTAAAGAGGTGGAACACGTTAGTCTATTTGGCGTACTCGGGAACAAATCAGTTAGAATTTTAGTTGATACTGGTGCTCAAGTTAGTGTATTGTTTGTGGAGAAAAATGATCGAAGGGTATTACAGCCACCCCGGTACAATATCAGTGGCCTTGGAGAGGAAGTAATTGTCCCTGCAGGTTCGTGTGTAGTGAATCTGCAAATCGACGAGGGTAAATACAGTCAGATGATGGAGGTAGTAAGGCTAAAGAAGGGTGAATTTGACATCATACTAGGGAATGACTTCCTGCACCGTTATCAGGGGATAGTGGATTATCGAACGCGAACTGTGCAGTTCGGCGAAGCAATTCACCGATTTGGCAGTGCGCACCCCCGTCAGACGCGAGGGAGCTGCGAAAGGCGCCGTTCACAGTCTCCCATAAAACCGCAGATGTGGGCGATAAAAACCACTCACCCTGTGAGGATAAAAGGCGGAAGTGGAAAGATTCTCTGGATAGATGTCAAAAATCAAGAACAGCCTAATACAGACATTCTGGTTGACCCGCTCACCCAGAATGATGTTTTAGATCGTCAGTCAGTACATATAAAGAGAAGTATCTGCCGACCGGAAAGGAGACAGAAGGGTTTTGCGATACCAGTAAGTATAGATAATTTTGGTGTAGAAGATGTTGTGATACCGAAGGGTACTATTGTTGCCAGTGGTCAGGAAATTTTTGAGGAAATAAGAGGAGCTGAGAAGCAGCGAAATAAAGATAAGAAAGGAAGGAAAGGAAAGAAATGTTCAGTTAGAGAAGTGCGATATGTCGCGTCGACGATAAGGAGTCAGTTAGCAGAGAAGTTAGGTCATTTAAACAGTGAGGAGAAAAGGATGTTGCAGCCGGTATTAGAGGAATTTTCGTGGTTGTTTGAAGAGAGGCAGTTTCTACCGGCTACGGATTTGGTTCAGCACGAAATTCCGACCGGAGAAGCTCGGCCAATTGCACAAAAACCTTACCGAATACCATATCATTTGCAGTCTGTAGTTGAAGATACGATTCAGCAGCAATTAGCTGCAGGAATCATACAACCCTCGTCGAGTGCGTGGGCGTCCCCCGTGGTCGTTGTGCCAAAGAAATCAGTAAATGGGGAGAAAGCCTATCGCCTATGTGTCGATATGCGGGCAGTAAATCGGGTAACGACACCAGACACATATCCGTTACCGCGCATTGATGAAACATTGGACCGATTGGGCAACTGTAAGTATTTTACCACCCTTGATTTGCGTTCTGGGTACCATCAGATCCCTGTTGCTCCCCAGGACCGCCATAAAACTGCTTTTGTTGTACCTACAGGATTGTATGAATTTGTAAGGATGCCATTTGGATTGAGAAACGCCCCTGCCACTTTTCAAAGATTTGCAGACTTGCTGCTGCGTGGGTTGAAACCTACAACCTGCTTGGTGTATTTAGATGACATTATTATTTTTTCTAAAACGATAAAAGAACATGCAGAAAGACTGAGGGATGTTTTGCAAAGGTTAAAAGGAGCTCATTTGAGTGTAAAATTAGAAAAGTGTGCTTTCGCCCAGTCACAAGTACAATATTTAGGTCATATAATAAGTGGAGAAGGTGTCAAACCGGACCCCCGTTTGACCACCGCAGTAAAGGAATTCCCAACACCGACAAATGTCAAAGAACTACAGTCATTTTTAGGCCTTGCAAACTACTACAGACGTTTCGTGAATAATTATGACACCCTTGCTAAGCCCCTGACTAATTTATTGAAAAAAGGAGTTAGTTTTATTTGGACCAAAGAATGTGATAAAGCTATGCAACAAATTCAACATGTTTTAACTAGAGCCCCTGTACTAGCGTACCCGGATTTTGAAAAACCATTCATACTGTCAGTGGACGCCTCAGATTATGCTGTAGGAGCCATCCTGTCACAAGAGATAGATGGCGAAGAACGACCAATTGGTTATGCGTCTCGACAGCTTAATAAAGCAGAGTCAAATTACAGCACAACTGAGAAGGAACTACTAGCACTCATGTCTGGTGTAACTTATTTCCGATGTTATTTGTATGGGAGAAAATTCACTGTCATCACTGATCACGCCGCGTTACAGTGGATGTTGAGCTTAAAAGACCCTAGTAGTAGGCTAACTCGTTGGGCTTTGAAATTGAGCGAATTTGAGTATGAGGTGAAACACAAACCGGGCAAGTTACATCAGAACGCCGACGCATTAAGCCGAAAGGTCAGAGTGATCGTAGCTAATGACATTTCTATTGAAGAATTAAGGGAGGCACAGCAAAGAGACGTCGAATGTCAGAAATATGTGGCTTTGCCTGAATTTTCCGTTGAAGATGGAATTTTATATCGAAAGACCCACTTGGGTAAACAGACAGTAATCCCGAAAGAATTACGTTCCAAGATTATCGCACAGTGTCACGATAGCCTGCAGGCATGTCATAACGGCCTTCGCGCCACAAACTGCCGAATAGCCGCCCGTTATTTCTGGGCAGGAAGACGGAAAGACGTGCAAAAGTATATACAAAATTGTCTACCTTGTGTTAAGAGGTCCTTACCATCTCGAACGAAAGTGCCTTTACAGCAGGTACCAGAAGCCACTTATCCCTGGGCAGTAGTAGCAGCAGATATTGTCGGTCCTTTCCCTGTGAGCCCCCAAAATAATCGGTATATTCTGTCCCTTATAGATCATTTCTCTAGGTTCTTGATTCTCATTCCTATACCAGATATGTCCGCTGAAACAGTAGCGCGTGCTTTTGTCACCCATTTGGTGTTACCATACGGAAGCCCTGAAGCTGTACTCACAGACCAGGGTACGAATTTCATGTCTGCGGTATTTACCGAAGTTTGTCGGTTATTGCGAATTAAAAAGTGGCGAACGACACCGTTCCACCCAAAAGCAAACGGTCGCCTGGAACGAGTCCACCGCACCGTTATGCGCATGCTGTCTTACTATGTTAATAAACATCACTCTGACTGGGACAAGTATGTTCAATACGTCACGTCAGCATATAACAGCCGTGTCCATGAAGCTACAGGGTACTCACCTTATGAAGCAGTATATGGCCGCCCTATGAATTCGCCTTTTGAAATTGACAAACTGCCCCCTGGAATTAAATCCAAAGATGTGAAAGGTCTAGCTCGACGTCTAAAATCCATTTGGAAAAAAGTAAGAGGGAACAATGCCCGAGCCAGCGCCCAACAGCTAAAGAGAAGTAATCAAAAAGCAAAAATGCCTGAGTACAAGGTAGGAGACCTAGTTATGTTGAGCAATCCAGTAGTAAAAAAGGGAAGAACCAAAAAGTTTACACCTACTTATGAAGGACCGTACCGTATCATCCGGCTTACTTCACCGGTAAATGCGGAAATTCAGTTAGCGGAACGCACAGTGATCGTTCATTTTGACAGATTGAAACAGTATAAAGGACCCGAGCCACCCCCACCTAACAGTGAAACCGGGCCTATTACGCCAGTAGTTCCACCCAAAAAAGCAAGGAAGAAGGTAATACAACCGCCTAGACAGCAACGTAGATATGCTCTAAGGTCAAACCCCTATGATTTGCGTTCCTGAAAGTAGGTCGGGAATGGTATGTAAACAGTTGGCAAAGTCCTGCATGCAGCAAGAGAATTAATTGACGGAAAACACCGTAGTTACTATACATTTAATTAAATTGTGCATGTTAGTTATAAGTAGACATAAGAATTGGCAACTGTTGGTAACTGGTAATAGAATTTATGACGTCACGTGTTAATGGAAGTGACTGAAGTTATGTGATCATTTTGTCTTGTCATTTAACGTCTCCAGTCATGTTATCGTAGCAGTCGAGAATTAAAACCACAAACATTCTTTAATCATGGAATTAAGGTGAAAGTTGTCCTTGTCAAAAGAACACGTAGAGAAAGAATCAGTTAATCTTGTATATTTCAAAGAGATTCACATTTCACTTGTTAATTTAGTGAATAGTGCACGAACACAGGTATTAAAGCTTTACCATAAAAACATGATACTAATACGCCTTCGTAATTGCCAGTAGATCAGTGACTACATGCAGCCGTCTACCTGTACTTTGAAAGACGCCCTATTACATGCATGTTTTGCAAAATGATCACACAACGATAATAACAAGAATAAATACGTCCAAGTTAAACAACAAATAGGCTACTCTAAAGTAAAAGGAGTCTTCCTGAAGTGCTATTTTATTGTTTTCGTGATGCGATGTTGAACAGACAACGAGGTAAGTTTTTTGGTACCACGTATTTCTGTATATTAAATGCCACGGAAGGAGTGCGTAAATACCTCCACTGTGGTCTACAGCTGTTCACATGCGCCGAGTCCCGCCCCTCCCTGTCAGCTGGCGACGCGGCCCCCTCCCCTCCCCATCCACCGGCCTGCCGAGAGAGCGGCCATTGCAGTTCCCCCTTCCCCACCCACCGCCTCTGTCCTTGGTGCGTGCAGCATCTGCACCTCTCCCCTCGCCCCTCCTCACCGCCCAACCATAGCCCTGCAGGCCACGTGCCTCAGCCACGCTACACATTCGTATATTCGTACGTTGCAGTTTAAACAGCAAACCTAAAGGGATGGTTATAAAAATAAAATCACCAGCTTAATATTGCCCTACAGATTTTATTAGTCTTATCTAAAGACGGGAATCTATGTGTATTGTCTATTTGAATTTTCAGTATGGAACAAAAATCGTGAGAGAGAACGTTTCCTGGTACGCATTGCCTAAACCATCAGGATTGGTAAATGTTGGAATTTCAGATCGATCTCCGGCTATGTTGTATCACCACCACGGTTAATAAACGGATCTATATGGCGTCAAGAAAGCCGGCACTTGCCGCTATATCTGTCCTGTAAACGACCGCTGTGTGGGGAACGCGTTAGCCAAGGAGTTGGGTTTGGAATGCCATTGCAAAATATAGTTTATATAGAAGCCTAACACCTGCCATTTACCTAAATTTTGAAGAACAGAGTGTTTAAGTAAAATAGTTGTAACCCGATAGTTTTGTGACCTCTAGCGATTGAAGTTATTAGAGTCCCTTAGAAAAGAACATTCTCCATGCATAACTGTCGTGAACAACATAAGATAACTCTGGAAGGAAATTTTGTGACTGTACCGAGAGATAAACTCCATGCGTAGCAGGAGGACGGACCCAGCGTGAACGCCAGTTCTGCCGCCCAGCCAGTGAAACCGGAAGCAGCCGTAGTGTCAGCTGTGCTGTCAGCAACTTACAATCTCACGAGCGCGACGCGTGTCGCACCTTAGCACCTCAAGCTGCACTGAATCTCAACACAGAAATTCTTAACCATGATATAACGAACCCTATGAATAACTTTATGCACATTTTCAATAGTCAGGAACTTACTTTGCTCCCTACACACTCTTTATATGACAAATGAACTCTAATTTTATAAAAAACCAAAGCACCGACAGGTAAGTCATATCGACGTCTTCCGAGATGCAACTAGCTTCGTCGAGCCGCCAATATTGGTTATATGGAAGCAGGTAAGTGAGAGAATGAACAAAAAAGAACAACAAATACACACCGGAACGATTGACTGGGTGACTGATAATCACAAATATTTGCAAGAACAAATCAACACAGGAAACGGTTTATCACACGTTTAATAATTATTGGTCTGTCCATTGAAGGAGACATAAAATCATTTTTCATCAGAATCTTCTTAAAGGAAGTATTAACGTAACATTACACTATTCCACAGCATTACACACAACATTGCCATTACTTAATGACAGTTTTCCTGTGGGTAGAAGTACCAAAGATCGGTTGGAATGAAAATACAAACGAGAGCTTAAAGGAATACCAGGGGATGCTTACATTCATTTTGCTACGAAATGTAACTGAAGGATAAGGAAGTTTTGTTTGAAGGAAATAATATTTTAAACTTTTGCTTTTGTTACGGTTTTGCCACCGCTTATATCACTATGACGAGTTGCCAATTACTTATGTCAAATTGCTTGTGTCTAATTGATTACGTCCAATTACTTATGTCTAATTACTTGTGTCCAATTACTTAAGTCCATGTATTATCTTATTGTTGTTCATTTTGACTGTTTTATTACTAACTATTTAGAGAATTTTGCTAAAGTTTTGCCAGCACCAGTAATTTAGTATTTGTATCAACCTAGTGTTTCCATGTGTCGCTGTGTTACTATATTGATGAGGATAGTCATTTTGTAGGATTTCAAGTATGCTAGAGTAAGTTCCCGAGTACTGCCAATTATTTGTTTAATAATAATGATGTCTTAGGTGATAGATTGTTTTGGAAGAGTAGTTTAGGATGTAACCATGCTTTATTTTGATTTGTATTTGAATGTTTATCTGGAGGGACATACCACATACACCACCCGCAAGGGCACGTATCTTACGTGACGCGGCTGGCACCCGCGCGGTCCCTTAGCTGTCTGTGTCGTTTCTTCACTTTTCCGTTCCGCGACATAGTCTGTTCTACCCACTTTCATCTTTCCACTATCAACAGAACAACCTTTGAAGAGTCATACACCACCCGCAAGGGCACGTACCTTACGTGACGCGGCTGGCTCCCGCGCGGTCCCTTAGCTGTCTGTGTCGTTTCTTCACTTTTCCGTTTCGCGACATAGTCCAACCTACCCACTTTCATCTTTCCTCTCTCAACACAACACATGAAGAGTCATACACCACCCGCGAGGGCACGTAACTGACGTGACGCGGTTGGCTCCCGCGCGGACCCTTAGCTGTCTGTGTCGTTTCTTCACTTTTCCGTTTCGCGGCATAGTCCGTTCTACCCACTTTGATCTGTCAACTTTCAACAGACACAAAACTATTCGGCCCAGACTTTGGTCTTCCATCTCGAAGAAGAGTTCACGAGAACAGTGTTCCGTGCTCTCTGACGACAGCTGATCAGGCAACGTCAGACGCGAACCGCGTCTAGCCCGCAGCTAAACGCCAGTAAGCGGAAATCTCTGTTCAAAACCTTGAGCCTTCTTTGTTTTCCCGTTGTATTTTCCGAAGGAATACCGACTATTGAAGTAGTAGCATTTAACTGTATGACGTGTCCCAGGACACTGCGATACAAGCAAGGATAGACGGAGTTTTAAGCAACCAGCTGGGCCCGAGAAGGCCAGCACTACGGAGTTACAAGGACAGCGAATTTGGTCGCAAAGTAAAGTTAGTCGCAAGATGTTGAGAGGATAAAGACGGTGAATTTTGTCGCACAGTAAAGTTTTGTTTTAAGTGAGAGCAGTCGTGTTTTAGGAAGAAGTAAGTAGCAGCTATCTTGGAGTCGCAGAATTGTCATTTACACAGTTAAGTAGGCGATAACGTCGTGTGAACGATGCGCCGTGCACTATACCTTCATAAAGGGAAAGTCCTTCAGAAATTACGCTCAAATTAGTCTTTTCTAATCCAATTCCTTATACTCTCTGTGTCCACTATGGACATCGTCGAGTTTTGTTTCTCTCCTTTCGTTAGCAACAGCGTTGACATCCTACGACACAATCTATGTCCCACCTGCACCAAACTGGTGTCACTTTTCTTCGTCACTCTCACTTAACGGCGTGCAGCAAATATATTGAGTGACGAGAAAATTCTTCTCAAAATGTGAATGTTATTACACGTAGAGGGTCAGCCCAAAGAGGCACTTAACTTTCTTTGTTTACCGATATGGAATATGCAGTAAATTTAATATGATATATGTGTACTTCACTTTTACATTTTCATGTTATGAACCAATTTACTGATGCACAATGTAATTTTAAACAGAACCCACTGTAACAGCTCATCTAGCTTTATGTCACGCGTAATCCCACTTCTATTTTGTTGCATTTGACAGTCATAGACCCCTCAGCTGCCGCGTGCAGCCCTGACGACGCGCTGGCTTTTGAAGTTATCTGCCGCGCGCCTTTCTGACGTAGCCTCCGCGCAGGTCTTTAGCAAACGGTCCCCGTTGGAACACCACTTATAACCTTTCATGCCACTACGCCTTACTTAGTATTCGCACCCCTTTAATTATGTTTTTATACCTGAAAGCTCATTCATGATTCCCTTGTCAGCTAACGTTCAAGTTTTACCTAAAAAATCAAATAATCACAACCTAAGGTCAATTGATGATTTGCTAAAACATGAAAAAGGACAAATTTCTTACGTTCGCCTGTTGGCACTTAAATGAATGGTAAACAGCCACGAACTAAACTCAACAATAAAGAGAAAACAAGAACCTATCAGGCATGTGCCCTCCCTTAGTTTTAAGAGTGCAATTCTAATATTGGAGAAACTAGTGTTGTGTAGTGAAGTGTTCCCTTAGTAATAACTCCCTTTTCAACTGTGTTTTGAAACGTGTGAATCTCCCCTCATACTCCCCCTGCGCTGAGTTCCAGTGCACGGACCTGGCCACGGCCACGCCCCCTTCCCGCCAGCAGCCTGCGCGCTGCCCGCTGAGGACAACACACCACGCCGCCTCGCGCCAGGCGCCCCCGCAGTGACTCACCAGTGGTGATATGTTTACATTTTCAACTTATTCCAACAAAAGAAAAAAAAAAGACATTTTTACTTCAACTTAGCAACAAGAACACTTGACATGTTTGTCTAATTCACACTGCTATGTTTTGTTCTAATTTTGTTTTGATATTTTATGATGTTTTGATATTCTATGATGATTTGATGTCTTATGATGATTCTTGCATGCACACAATATTGTTGATGTAAGTCCCCTTGCGACCCTTAGGAGGTCTTTAGAGTCTCTATATCCTCCCATAGATTAAGACCCCTGCCGTCTTCCGTGAGAGCCAATGTTCACTTTCTTTTGCAAGATAAATTTAAATTTGTTTACATTCAAATAATAATTGCATTGAGCGAATTCACATACGTTCTCCGCTCCCACGGAAGGGGGAGGAATGTAAAGGATGAGCCAGACAATAAGGGATTTTACTTTATTATATGAGCACCCAAACGGTAACTTCATTGTTCCATTGCGGCCAAGCCACGGCCGGCAGCGTTAGCTGCCTGTAAATTCTTTCGTCCCACGATCTAGTAACAGGAAGTCAGCACCGAGAAAGGGCACCTTGTTCACGCGCCTCTCTCGTGTGCTGACGAGGTAACGCCGTCCCAGGCGTCGCTTAGCAGGCAACGCTCTGGAAAGTTCCATGCCGCCCGCACGGTTTGCTCGGTCCTGACCAATCAGGGTGGAGGAAGCCGCGTGGTGCGTCGAACATACCCGGCCGCCCGTCGCCGGGCCCGCTCTCTTGTATTCTTGCTCACCCGCGAGTCGGATGCGCGCCCTGTAGCTTTGAACATCTCCCGCTTCTCCCGGTGCTGCGGCACTGTGGACTTAGTTTTGGCAGACAACAACTTTCGGTAGCTTCGCGAACAATGTTCGCCAAATTGTAAGCTCTAGCTCACCCTCACCTCCCTAGGCCTATGTAGCCCCTTTCATCATGCTTTAGCCAATAAATGGCCTTTCTCTAAAAATTACACTATTATTCCATAACGCCCACCGCCTGCCCATACCGGCCATCCTGTACACATCACAGAATTTTTGCCTCCGCCATTCATTTACAACAGCCTTTCTGTTTTTTCGTGTGCAACCATAAAAACAGTATGAACTGCTTTCACCTCCCAGCCAGTGGCTCCATTTGTTTTCCGTATACTAACAGATTGACTATAACAGTAGTGTTCAATGTGCGAATCAGCTCTGCTACTTGGAGCCTCCTCCTCATGGTCTGGTTCGTTGGCAGTGCTGCACCACGTCTAATTCCGCCCTTTACACTACACGGAGTGCCTGTGGAGATCTAGTGGGCAGAGCACTATACTCCGGCCATGGAGGTCCCTGGTTCAATTCTGCGCAAGGGCGGGGAAGCGTGCTCGTCCCAGTGGCTCGAGGATGGCCCCACACCCGTTTGGCCTGCTGCCAAATGAGTATGGGCCCAATAGCCTGGTTTCCGTTTTTGCGGTACAGATTTTATCTACACTAAATGGAATTATGAGTGCTCTTCGTTAAAGATGAACTTCATTGTATGCTTGAATAGCTGCTGTTCAGATGAGAATGACAACTGCTTCTTCAGAGGTAAAATTAGGTTTTATCGGCCCGTCAACGACGAGACCGTTGGAAAGGAAGGCGAATCTCTGACTGGAGAAGGATGAGGGAGAAAAGCGGTATTTTCTTTTCAGAGGAACAGTCCCGGCATTTGTTGTTGTTGCTACTGCGTCACAGCAACCATTGAGTGAAATGGCATCACTGGGCGCTTGCATTTTTTTGTTTACAGTTCGTTGGGTGCCAGAGGCACCTTTGGCAGCCAAAGGCAACAAATAAAATCTCCGAGTGTCAACTTTTATCATGTTCAGTATCAGCGTAGCTGGTAACTTGGTCTCATCTTCTCGGTTAAAATTGTTAGAGGGTGCTGTCAAGCTTCTAGAAGATTCCTAGATACAAGTTGTATTTCTGGGTACATCAAATTTCGATAACTATATTTACTTGTCCGGCCAGCGCTTGTTTGGTTTGTCTATTGTCATCGTATTGTCACAAATTGAGAGATAAGACGAGTCAATTTCGAAAAGAAATTTTGAATTCATGTAAAATTAGTAACTGACCTTTGGAAAAACACCACACCGTCGTCCACGTAAATGAAAAAAAAAATCATATATACAACCGTTACACAAATAAAACAAACAAAAACAACGACATGAAATGAAGCAAACGCTTTTTATTCAGAACTATAAGTCTTACAGCTGCCACTCACTTGATAAACGAGAGCTTGTGACATTGCGGTCTTTACAGCATTGGACAATTTCTGTCTGCGGCTTAGCTCAGGGTATGCCGACAGATAAAATACAGCAAATACAGCGTTTAAATTCTGAGCTCGATCCAGTTCATTGCTATAATCGTGTATGTCTGTGGAAAGCCATCTACATCCAAAGGAGGCGTGGGTGGACGCATTATGTCCATCAGAGTACACACAAATTCAGTCGCCTCCACAGCGATCGCAATGAAGTAACAACCCACTGGAGACAGAGCCACATTCCGAGTTCCGCCGGTCGCCGGGAAATAAAAGCGGCGCGTCACCCGAAACGCGCGCCATCCAGACTGCTCGTCTCGTCTCGTCGCACGCCAAACCGCCCAGTCCGGGGTAATAGGGCGCGCGCATCAGCGGCCGGCCAGTAATGTCTGACTGAATCGCAGAACCAAGGTTCTGGAATGATAATCACCAGCATAATTCCCAAATGGAAATGAGCGTACGTCATAGCGGACAATACGCGATTCCCTTTCGTGTCCTCCAGTGTGTTGAATACCCGTGTAAACAACTACAAAACCTATATGTCTGTCTCTCTCTCTAAGGACTGGAATAAATGGTTTGTGTTTGAGTGTGTACATACGTGTGTGTGTGTGTGTGTGTGTGTGTGTGTGTGTGTGTGTGTGAGTGAGAGAGAGAGAGAGAGAGAGAGAGAGAGAGAGAGAGAGAGAGAGAGTGAGAGAGAGAGAGAGAGAGAGAGAGGGGGGGGGGGGGCGGCGGGTCCAGGAGTGTATTTTGTTGAAATTGAACGTTCCAAGGAGATAGAATTGACATAAAACAGACAGCGTCCCCAGTTTTGGGACGAGAATGGTCGACTTTCACCGAGCAAAATACTTGGTCTCTGACAGAATGCGAGAATTTTACTCGTACAGGGCCACTCAAACACAACAGGAATTTGTATGTTGAAGCGTTGCTTACAACAGGGTCGAACGAAATAAGGAGCTAGCACAATACCACGCAGTATGACGACAGAGAGGTCTTACGACTGTTTTCTTCAGTTTTCCAGAATTCTAATACTAGACTATGTTTTATAAAATTCATTACATTTTAATGCCACTCCTTCGGAGTCGCATTTTTACACATATTTTATTCATTGGGATGGTTCATTTCGCAATGGCACTGTCGACATCCTTTCCCGTTCCTTCGTAAGCCGATCCTGTGTTCTGTCTCTAAAAACCGCTCTGTCGACGGGAAATTAAATTCTAATCTTTCTTCCTTCCGTATGCACCGAATTCGTCCAGCGACATTCCTGTCATCAGTGACTCTTGAAGTTAGGTAAGATTAATAGAACTGAACTAAAAGGGTGACAGTCTGCAATTGAATGTTTGAAGTTTTCCACAAATACGAGCACCAATGTAAATATGTGAAATTGCTTTCTGTCAAAGGACACCTGCGGGAAGCAAAAAGTAGAACGGGAGACAATGTGAACAACCACGATACGGTAGAATCTATACTAGACCACCTTACAATGAGATCATCACTGTCCTACAGAAGAGGAGGCTCCCCAATAGACAAAAGTGGGACACTATGTAAAATTTCATCTTTACGTACCTAAACAATCATGGTTCAGTCAGAAAAGATTATCTTAACGTCATACATCTTTTCCTACTGCTACGAGTCAATATATATTTGAAATTAAGAACTTTTTATGAAAATAGCACAGTATGGCTATTTTTATGATAAATGGAACCAAATGTTTACGCTACATGCCAGTGATGGAGATAGAAATGTTACCAAAGTGGTTATTGATGTGGTTGTTGGGGTGTTCAGTCAAAAACTGGTGTGATGTAGCTTTCCATTTTAGTCTATTACATGCAAATCTCTTCCTCTCTGCATAACTATTGAGATCCACATACCCACATTCATTTGAAGAAGCTTTTTGAATTCAAGATTTGGTCTCCCTCTACAACTTTTACTATTCCGTCCTTCCCCAGAACCGTTCTTTCTATATTGCCAATCCAGTGATTCCTTGATGCTTTCTGTCAACCAATCCCTTCAGTTACAGAGAAAAAAGGAATATTTAACTGCAATGGCAGGATGTGTTGATCTTTGTTTTCATTCATGAACAAGACATAAATTTTTCCAATTTACACTTTATTGCCACGACAGACAAGTTTTTAAGTCCACATATCAGCTTCTTTGCACACAAAAAGTGTCAAAATCTTTCAGATAACAACTGAGCAGATAACTTTTTGTCATATCTTCACACTTTAATACATACGCCGTCCGCGGATAGAAAAATCTCAGAGTGTGAGGCATAGCGTTTTTATTTAAACTAAAGTCTTTCTTCAAAATTTACAAAACAATATTCGTGAGATAGGACTGATCCTCCAAGCCTACCAATGATTAAATCAGAGATTCTTCCAAACATAAACTGTCTGTAGTAACCATACAACTTCACCAAACCAAGCCCCGGGCGTCTCATGAAGAGCGGCGCGGAGTCCACGTTGCCGTCACCTGAGTCCGAGGACGAGTAGAGGACCTGCGAGGGTGGCTCCGGTACGCTGGCGGCGGTGGACGATGGTGCGGCGGCTACGATGACACCAGTAGGCTCGCTCGGCGTGAACTGCTCCAGGCTCCTGCGCCAGCCTAAATACTGCTCAGCGCATGGATATGGCTGGCTGTATTCGCAGTCACGTGTCGAGCGGAAGGAAAGAGGTCCGCGGCTGTAGCAACCCCTTGCGGCGCCGTGGACGCCTCCTGGTGGTCTCTGGGAAGCGTCTGTGTTTCCGGGACGACCGGCCCCTCTGACCCCTACTCGGTCCGGGGCCCGCTGTACCGGTCTGCTTCGCGGGAAGCGAGAGTTGCAGGCGCTTAGTCTGGACACAGTACACTTGTTTCTTGTTTCTTGACTTTTGACTCTTGCTTCTTTGTTTCTCGTTTATCTCCACCTTAGGAAGATTTTCTTTCTCTCAGTATCTATCTAAAACGTTTATACCTGACATTAGTATCAAGTTATAATTTCCTTACACACATTTCTCAGCAGATACATACTATAATTTCTGAAAGGATGGATGAATCAGTACTAACAACCATACATATAGTATTAATTTCTTTTTGTAATTGTACCTAATGGCACTGTGTTTAGTCTGTGGAGCATTTATCGAAGCGCTGCCTGCTTTGAGAATTGGTGTGTTATGATTTCTCATGTATAACTGGAGTAAACATTGGCCTGATGAGAGAGCTAGTCAGTAATGAAATCAAAAATACAATAACACAGATGAAAGAAAACAGAAGAAATCGATACAATACAGATTCTATAACACTGACAAAACTAGGAAATAAAATACAGGAACACAACACTATCCTCACGAAGGCAGATACAGCAAATCCAATTTACACAATGCCCCAGAAAATGCTTTGTAAATAAAAGCGAAACGCGTCTGGTGTAATTCTTTTTAATTACATTGTAGTCAACTCAAGACAGATAACCTATAATAACAGATGTTAACAGCTGCTGCAGAAGTTGGCCATACAAACAAACGCGAAATGTGGAATTAGTTTTAAGAGCTACTGGAAAATTGCATAAGATAAGCACATTATAGATATGCTCCTAGCACTCGTTCATATGAGGTCGTAGTAAACAAATAAGTGTAAAAGGTAGTATACAAGAAAAACTTATTTACTAACTACTAACAGAGATAGGATAGAAATTAAACATTGAAGCAGCAAAAAAATTGGTGTTACCATACCTATTCACATACAGAGATATTAGTCCAGTGAAACTGTCAGAAAAAATGCCTGTACCTTGCAAAAGGTGGGGTAGAAGATTTAATTTTTTTAACTCGTTCATATTGTTGGAAAGATTAGAAAACCAAGTTTTACCAGCAAAATTTCTCTTGGGAAAACTTTCTGCAGTAAAAATATCTCAGTTTCGTTTGCTCCTATCGCTTTGACGTCTATTTTCTTTTTTAAAGAGCACAAAATGCTCTACAAGTGTGATTCTTACCATTTTTTCTACTCCCAGTATATAAGGCACTACAGCGCGTCAAAAAATACCAACTTTTCAAATTTCGAGCAAAGTGGCAAATTACCTAATTTTTGAACACTGTTATTTCAGTTTCTATTTGTGTAATATAAACATATTACTCATCATGTTATTCATTGGAATTTACCATCTCACTCTGCTGCAGGGCCAGGACAAACAGTATCATATTCAGTAACTACGAACACATTCACGTCGGATTGCGTGAAGTTTATTTGTGTTACAATATGTAATACGATTGCATGCAGGTGCCGTTCATTTTCTACAGGAATTACGGATAGTGTATTAACCAGATGGACATTGGGTATGATTCAATGCAGAACATTTGTGTAGAAATTGAGTCGTATTGCGAAGTGAGCGCAGTAACATAAGATCAGCATGTAGGTGAAAGAAGTTGTCGCATCGAACGAGATGGCATAGACTTGCGTAAGCTGCGTGATTGGTTTTCAGTGCACCCTACCTTCCCTGAAAGTGATTTTATAATGTCTATCAGCAGTGGTGTTGTCGGAACGGAGGATGTTAATTGTCATATGTGTCACGAAGAGGGGGAAAAGGCATGAAAAGAATAGTTGGTGACAATTTCCACGATGTAAAGTTCCGTTGTGACTCTCCTTTCTGCGTTCAATTCTGTAAAAGCTGGGAGCACTAAAATTACTCCTGTTGATCCTTTAACTCTTTTCCAAAGGATTTGTTTCATGAAACAAAGTGAAGAAGAGTTAAAAGCCTTTCTGAAATATGAACTTGCTCCTTACACAATGTCCCTATTCTCAGAAAAAGGCATGCGAAAAGGAACAAAATCTTCATTCTACAATGCCTTCGTTCCAGTGGAATATGTGAAGTCAGGTGGACCGAGTAATTTTTTTGTCATTGATGGAGGGTACCTTATCCACAAAGTGACTTGGACTCGAAATGTTTGCATCAAGTCAATAGCCCAAAGCTATGTTTCTTACCTGCAACGTCATTTTGGATCTCAATTTGCTATTGTATTTGATGGGTATCCATGTGAGGGAGACAAATGTAGCACAAAGAGTGCTGAGAGGATTCGTGGGTCCAAAAAACATTCTTCGGTTGACGTTGTGGTTGAATCAGAGATGGTGAACCAGGTCCCTCAGGACAAGTTCTTGTACAACGAACGAAACAAGATGCGTTTGATCACACTTCTTAAAAAGGAATTTCTGAAGTGTAGCACTGAAGTGCACCAGGCACAAGAAGATGCTGACGTTATGATTGTAACATCTGCCATTTCAAGAACCAAAGACTTTGGAAGTGTTGTCATTGTAGGAGAAGATGTTGACTTGCTTGTGCTCATGACCGGTTTGGGGCAAGGCATAGAAAACTTATTTTTCTTAAAGCCAGGAAGAGGAAATGCAGAAGACAAGTGGTTTTCCACTACATCTTACAAGTTTGACAGTGAATATATTCTGTTCACTCACGCCTTTAGCGGATGTGATACAACATTCGCTTTTTTTGGTCAAGGAAAAATTAAGTGCTGCAATATTGTTGCGAAAAATGAACACCTAACCTCAGCGCTTTGCACGTTCAATAAAGCACATGCTACCCGTGAAGAAATACTAACAGCAGGAGAACAGGTTACTATCGCATTGTACAGTGGAGGTGTCAGCAGTTTCCACATACTAGACCATTTGCGGTATCAGCTATTCGCCAAGTCTGCCACAAAAAGCAAACTGAATCTTGCACGGTTGCCACCTACACAAGATGCTGCACAACATGATTCGTTGCTGACTTACCAACAAGTCCAAAGTTGGATGGGAAACTGGAAACCCCCTGAGAAATGGGGCTGGTACCACAGTGACCACGGTCCAATACCCATTATAATGAGCCAAGATCCAGCACCTGAAGCACTTCTTCACATTGTTTCATGCTCATGTAAGCTGAACTGTGGCGGAGCGTGCTCCTGCAGAAAAGCAGGTTTGAAATGTTCTTCAATTTGCAAGAAATGTATTGGGGTCAACTCTGAAAACGTGCCGAAATTTTTATATGAAGACAGTGAAGAAGATGTTATGGAGAATGTTGAGGAAACCGCTGACGAAACCAACGAACTTGCTGTGGCTGACTCACTGTTTAAAGAAGAGGTCAATCTGGGATCAACACTATGTACAGACCCTGAATCCGTACCTCAAGGTATTTCTGGTGACACCGAGGAACCTGGCCCATCAAAACGTTGGAAGTGATGCTCATATCCGTCTCAAGTGCGCTAAAGTGCGATAATACAAGTATTACACACCCAGAACTGTCAACATTTTTTCGTGACTGACAATGAGTTTTAATTGTAATAAAGCTATTATTTTTAATGCCAACTATGTGGCTTTTATACACAAGAATAGTTATCCACCTAATTAGGTTGTCTATTGCAGCTAATAATAGTTCAGTTTCATGAGACAATTTATTTTGTGTGTGTGTGTGTGTGTGTGTGTGTGTGTGTGTGTGTGTGTGTGTGTGTGTGTGTGTGTCTATGTCTCTTAATGATGTATTGTTATATTTATAGTTTTACAAATACCAGGGCTGAGGTGGCCCATAGTGAACTTCAGGTAGTGATTTAAGAATCACAATAGTTGGGTGCCCAGCAATCCTCATGTTGAATACAGAGAAATTGAATACCTGAAAGTGAGGTGGTAAATTCCAACATATAACATGATGTATAATGTATTTATACTACACAAACAGAAACTGAAAACATAGTGTTCAAAAATAAGGTATCTTGCTACTATGCTCAAAATTTGGAAAATTGGTATTTTTTGAGGCGCTGTAGCGTCTTAGATATTGGGAGAAGAAAAAAATGGCAACAATCAAATTTGTAGAGAATTTTGTGCTCTTTAAAGAAGAAAATAGACGTTAAAGCGATAGGAGCCAAAAAACAGAATTTTGAAAAAACTGTAAAAAGGCCGAAATTTTCCAAGTTTTTTGACTGCAGAAAGTTTTCCCAAGCGAAATTTTGTTGGCAAAATTCGGTTTTCTAATCTTTCCAACCATATGAACGAGCTGAAAAAATAAACTCTTCTACCCCACCTTTTCCAAGGTATATCTGCTATTTGACTGGACTATATGTAAACTGGCAGAATTCGGAGCTGCGGTCAGCAACGCCTATGTAAGACGACAAGTATCTGGCGCAGTTGTTAGATCAATTACTGCTGCTACAATGGCACGTTATCAAGATTTAAGTGAGGTTGAACGTGGTGCTATAGTCGGCGCACGAACCGTGAGACGCAGCACTCCTAGGTAGCGATAAAGCAGGGGATTTTCAAGTACTACTATTTCAGGGTTGTACTGTTAATATTAGGAATCCGGTAATACATCAAATCTCCCACATTTCTACGGCCGGAAAAAGATCCTTCAAGAACAGAACGAACGAAGACTGAAGATAATCGTTGAACGTGACGGAAGTGCAATCCCTCCACAAATTTGTGCAAATTTTAGTGGTGGCCCATCAAAAAGTGTTAGAGTGCGAACCACTCAACGAAACATCGTCGATATGAGATTTCGGAGCCGAAGGCCAACTCGTGTATCCTTGATGACTGCACAACACAAAACCTTATGCCTCACCTGCACCCGTCAACACGGACATTGGACTGTTGATGAATGGACGAGTCTCGTTTCAAATTGTAAGGGCGGGTGGACATGTATGGGTATGGAGACAACCTCATGAATCTATGGACCCTACATGTCAGCAAGGGACTGTTCAAGCTGGTGGAGGCTCTATAATGGTGTGGGATGTGTGCAGTTGGAGTGATATTGGACCCTGCTACGTCTAGATACGACTCAGTCAGTTGACATGTACGTAATCACCTGCATCCATTCATGTCCATTGTGCATTCCGACGGACTTTGGAAATTCCAGCAGGTCAATGTGACACTCCACACGTCCAGAATTGCTACAGAGTGGCTGCAGGAACATACTTCGGAGTTCAAACACTCCGCTGGCCTCCAAACTCCCCTGGCTTGAACATTATCGAGCACATGTGGTATGGCTTGCAACGTGCTATTCAGAGGAGATCTCCATCCCCTCGTAGTCTTATGGATTTATGGACAGCCCTACAGGATTCATGGTGTTAGTTCCCTCCAGCACTACTTCAGACATTAGTAGAGTCCATGCCGCGACGTGTTGCGGCACTTCTACATGCTCGCGGGGGCCCTATAGGATATTAGGCAAGTGTACCAGTTTCTTTGGCTCTTCAGTGTAGAAGGAAGTATCTTGCAGAACCAAATAGAGAAGTTGAACAATGATGCAACTTGGAAAACAGTAATGGAAAACAAAAATATTTCACAAGACCATGCTCGCCAAGGACAATGCCTACAAAGACTTCATGACAATGGGAGATACAAATGCTATGGTATAACTAAAACTTCATAATTATTACTTCATCATCTTTAGTTTCTAATATGAATTCGTTTTTAAGCACATTTTCGAAATGATGTTGAACAAATACTTTGGAACACACTAATCTGGAATTCAAAAGATATTCCATTATGTCTGTTTTATAAGAAAATGAAACTTCACAAGACTGTCTTTCATTTGGATATCACATAAATCTCCTTTTGTTTCTTCACCTTTTGAGACAATCACTTATCCTGCGCTCCATGCACGAACGCACGGTAGAAAGTCCAAATGATTCGTACAATGCGACGTACCGTCTACCATTCACTTCACAATGGTTTGCGCAATATAGATGTATAGATGCAAATGTCAGTGCGTACAGTAAATGTTGAATCAACAAGCAGATGTAAAAAACAAGAACTGCTTAAAGAAGATCGTTGAAGTGTACAATATGTTATTAATAACCACCATCTCTTTAATCTTCAACCACACCCACGTTATCACTTATGGCTTTCTTTCTAGTGTTGCTTTACGCAATATCATACTTGTGCTCCCTTTTATTATCTACATCTACATCTACATAGATACTCCGCAAGTCACATACGCTGCGATGCGAAGGGTACCCTGTAACAATACTAGTCATTTCCTTTCCTGTTACAAGAGAGAGGGAAAAACTAGTGACTGCCTGCCTCAATATCAGCCCTGATTTCTCGGATCCTACCCTCATCGTTCTTAGGTGCATTGTACGATGGCGGCTGCATAATCATTCGGTAGTCAGCTTCAAATGTCGGCCCTTTAAATTGTGTCAGTGGTGTTCCTCGGAAGAAAAAAGATCTTCCTCCAGAGATTCCTATTTGTGTCCCAGAAGTTTCTCCGTAACACTTATGTGTTTTTCGAATCTACCGGTAACAAAACTAGCATCCCGCCTCTGAACAGCTTCGATGTCCTCCTTCGATCCGACGGGGTATGGATCCCAAACACACGAGTGGTAATCAAGAATAGCTCGCACCGGCGACGTATATACGGTCTCCTTCACAACTGAACTACACTTTCCTGCAATTTTTCCAGTACACCGAAGTCGACCATTCGCTTTCCCTATGTAACTGCTCTTTTGGGAGTGGATATTCAGAAACGAATATTAAATTAAATTCTGTAATACGAAATGACCCAAGAGCCAAAAAACGATGGTCGTATTTCGAAATAATAGTTAGCAAAATTTTTACAAAGAGTAGATATTTGAAACCGAGTAACGCAAAGTCGTACACAACAAATCCAAGCAAGACATAACAGAGCTGCGTTTTGTTTTGAATATAATATATATAACCATAAACCTTGCCGTTGATGGGGAGGCTTGCGTGCCTCAGCGATACAGATAGCTGTACCGTAGGTGCTACCACAACGGAGGGGTATCCGTTGAGAGACCAGACAAACGTATGGCTCCTGAAGAGGGGCAGCAGCCTTTTCAGTAGTTGCTGGGGCAACAGTCTGGATGATTGACTGATCTTGCCATGTAACACTAACCAAAACGGACTTGCTGTCCTCGTACTGCGAATGGCTGAAAGCAAGGGGAAGCTACGGCCGTAATTTTTCCCGAGGGCATGCAGATTTACTGTATGGACAAATGATGATGGCGTCCTCTTGGGTAAAATATTCCGGAGGTAAAAAAGTCCCCCATTCGGATCTCATGACGGGGACTACTCAGGAGGACGTCGTTATCAGGAGAAAGAAAACTGGCGTTCTACGGATCGGAGCGTGGAATGTCAGATACCTTAATCGGGCATGTAGATTAGAAAATTTAAAAAGGGAAATGAATAGCTTAAAGTTGGATATAGTGGGAAATAGTGAAGTACGGTGGCAGGAGGAACAAGACATTTGGTCAGGTAAATACAGGGTTATAAATCAAACAGGGGTAATGCAGGATTAGGTTTAATAATGAATAAAACAATAGGAATGGGGGTAAGCTACTACAAACAGCACAGCGAACGCATTGTTGTGGCCAAGATAGACACGATGCCCACGCCTACGACAGTAGTATAAGTCCATATGCCAACTAGCTCTGCAGATGACGAATAAATTGAAGAAATGTATGATAGGGTAAACGAAATTATTCGTATAGTGAAGGGAAACGAAAATTTAATAGTCATGGGTGACTGGAATTCGATAGTAGGAAAAGGAAGAGAAGGAAACGTAGTAGGTGAATATGGATTGGGGGTAACAAATGAAAGAGGAAGCCACCTGGTGGAATTTTGTACAGAGCACAACTTAATCATAGCTAACACTTGGTTCAAGAAATCATAAAAGAAGATTGTACACATAGAAGAAGCCTGGATACTGACAGGATTCAGATAGATTATTATATAATGGTAAGACATAGATTTGGAAACCCCTTTTTAAATTGTAAGACATATCCAGGGGCAGATGTGGACTCTGACCACAATCTATTGGTTATGAACTGTAGATTAAAACTGAAGAAACTGCAAAAAGGTGATAAATTGAGGAAATGGGACCTGGATAAACTGAAAGATCCAGAGGTTGTACAGAGTTCCAGGGAGAGCATAAGGGAACAATTGACAAGAATGGGGGAAAGAAATACGGTAGAAGAAGAATGGGTAGCTTTGAGGGATGAAGTAGTGAAGGCAGCAGAGGATCAATTAGGCAAAATGACGAGGGCTAGTAGAAATCCTTGGGTAACAGAAGAAATATTGAATTTAATTGATGAAAGGAGAAAATACAAAAATGCAGTAAATGAAGCAAGCAAAAAGGAATAAAAAAGTCTCAAAAATGAGATCGACAGGAGGGGCAAAATGGCTAAGCAGGCATGGCTAGATAACAAATGTAAGGATGTAGAGGCTTATTTCACTAGGGGTAAGATAGATACAGACTACAGGAAAATTAAACAGATCTTTGGAGAAAAGAGAACCACTTACATGAATATCAAGAACTCAGCTGGAAACCCAGTTCTAAGCAAAGAAGCGAAAGCAGAAAGCTAGAAGAGCATATAGAGGATCTAAACAAGGGCGATGTACTCGAGGGCTATGTTATAGAAATGGAAGAGGATGTAGATAAGGATGAAATGGGAGATATGATACTGCGTGAAGGATTTGATAGAGCACTAAAAGACCTAAGTCGAAACAAGGCCCCGGGAGTAGATAACATTCCATTAGAACTACTGACGGCCTTGGGAGAGCCAGTCCTGACAAAACTCTACCATCTGGTGAGCAAAATGTATGAGACAGGCGAAAAACCCTCAGACTTCAAGAAGAATATAATAATTCCAATCCCAAAGAAAGCAGGCGTTGACAGATGTGAAAATTATCGAATTATCAGTTTAATAAGTCACAGTTGCAAAATACTAACGCAAATTCTTTACAGACGAATGGGAAAACTGGTAGAAATATAGGAACACGTCAGGCAATACTGACCCTACGACTTATTTTAGAAGCTGGATTAAGAAAAGGCAAACCTACGTTTCTAGCATTTGTAGACTAAGAGAAAGCTTTTGACAATGTTGACTGGAATACTCTCTTTCAATTTCTGAAGGTGGCAGGGTTAAAATACAGGAAGCGAAAGGCTATTTACAATTTGTACAGAAACCAGATGGCAGTTATAAGTGTCGAGCGGCATGAAAGGGAAGCATTGGTTGGGAAGGGAGTGAGACAGGGTTTTAGCCTCTCCCCGATGTTATTCAGTCTGTATATTGAGCAAACAGTTAAGGAAACAAAAGAAAAATTCGGAGTAGGTATCAAAATCCATGGAGAACAAATAAAAACTTTAAGGTTCGCCGATGACATTGTAATTCTGTCAGAGACAGCAAAGGACTTGGAAGAGCAGTTGAACGGAATGGGCAGTGTCTTGAAAGGAGGATATCAGATGAACGAAAACAAAACGAGGATAATGGAATGTAGTCGAATTAAATCGGGTGATGCTGAGGGAATTAGATTAGGAAATGAGACACTTAAAGTAGTAAAGGAGTTTTGCTATTTGGAGAGCAAAATAACTGATGATGGTCGAAGTAGAGAGGGTATAAAATGTAGATTGGCAATGGCAAGAAAAGCGTTTCTGAAGAAGAGAAACTGGTTAACATCGAGTATAGATTTAAGTGTCAGGGAAACGTTTCTGAAAGTATTCGTGTGGAGTGTAGCCATGTATGGAAGTGAAACATGGACGATAAATAGTTTGGACAAGAAGAGAATAGAAGCTTTCGAAATGTGGTGCTACAGAAGAATGCTGAAGATTAGATGGGTAGATCATATAACTAATGAGGAGGTATTGAGTATGATTGGGGAGAAGAGGAGTTTGTGGCACAACTTGACTAGAAGAAGGGATCGGTTGGTAGGACATGATCTGAGGTATCAAGGGATCACCAATTTAGTACTGGTGGGCAGCGTGGAGAGTAAAAATCGTAGAGGGAGACCAAGAGATGAATACACTAAGCAGATTGAGAAGGACGTAGGCTGCTGTGCGTACTGGGAGATGAAGAAGCTTGCACAGGATAGAGTAGCATGGAGAGCTACATCAAACCAGTCTGCGAACTGAAGACCATAACAAGAACAACATAATATATAAACCAATGCGCAGCATTGTTAGCTCTCTTGAATCTTTGTTTTCAATGGTGCATGTTCGCAGTCTTCCGTGGTAGTCCGAAGTTAGTTATTATACGCCTAATTAAATACCATTCTGGTAACTGCATTAGGCATTGGACTGGTGGATAATAGATTATTTTGAGTTATTGGGACAGAAAATAGTTGGATCTTAACATATTAATATCTTTGCCGATCGTTGTCAACGCGATTCAGCTACTATAATTAATATCGTGTCCTGAGAATTAAGAATTTTGCTATCAAATGTACAGTTCGGCTTTAGAAGTCGTTTAAGACTTGAAAATGCTATTCTCTATGAGATACTGAATGGGTTAAACAATAGGTTTCGCACAACGGGGATATTAATCTTCAGGTTATGGCGGCGCAAAGACTATTCCATTAAGTTTCGGGTGTGCAGCCGCAAGAAATCTCCTTCTTCTTCTAATATTTTGACTGTATAACGTTCAGCCATCTTCAGAGTGAGCCACAAGACTGCCGCTCCAGTTTTTTTCTTTATTGTTATTCTAAAACGTGTACAACTGGCAGGCTGTCAGCAGCATGCTACGCTGTTCTTCAGCCATAGAATAGACAATGAGAAAACAACAGAAAGAATACACATAAGTTACATAACGGTGGGTAATAAAACAGTAGACACATAAATACAAACACGGAGCCGTTCACACTTGATGATAATCCACACTACAAACTGTTGACACGACGCACAAACACGGAAACTGTCGATGGCACAGGTGAACGATGGAGTGCGACGGTGAACACTGAACACTAAACACGACGGCACACACGAGACACTAATGGCGATGATCTCCGGCGCGCGAATGTCCACGTTGCCCGGGGGAGGAGTGGGGAGAAATGGAGGAGGGAGGGAAGGGTGTGAGAAGGGAGGGAGGGTGCCCAAAGGAACACACACAGGAAGAGGGAGGGAGGATCAGAGTTGGTAGGAGGGGTAGATGGAGGGGAGGAGGGCATCATCAGGGAGGGGGTGCTGTCGGAAGCCACCTTGGGAGAGGGTAAGGAGGGTGGAGAGATGGAGAGGAGGTGGGACATGGGAATACAGGCGCGGCAGCAGGCGGGGGTGGGAGAGGATGGGGGAGACAAGTGGGTGAGGAGGATCGAGTTGACGGGAGGTGTAGAGGATCCGTATCCTTTCAAGGAAAAGGACGAGGTGGGGGAACGGAATGAGGTCATACAGGATCCGCGTGGGGGAGGGGAGACGGATGTGATAGGCGAGGCGGAGAGCATGGCATTCAAGGATCTGAAGGGATTTGTATAAGATGGGGGGGGGGGGGGCAGAGATCCAGGCAGGATGGGCGTAAAAGAGAATAGGGCGGATGAGGGATTTATATGTGTGGAGGATGGTGGAGGGGCCCAGATCCCACATGCAGCCGGAAAGGAGCTTGAGGAGGCAGAGTCGGGAGCGTGCCTTGGCTTGGATTGTCTGGAGATGGGGGTCCAGGAGAGGCGACGGTCGAGGGTGACGCCAAGGTACTTAAGGGTAGTGGGAGGGCGATAGGACGGCCATAGATGGTGAGATAGAAATCAAGGAGGTGGAAGGATGGGGTGGTTTTGCCTACAATGATTGCCTGGATTTTGGAGGGATGCTGCTCCAGTGCTCGCTTCGTCCCTTTATACTGTTGTACCGCACGACTGCGCATGCGGCCACAGATGCAAATGCGCCAAGAGACGTTGGTCGGCGGCAAAGGCGTGCATAATGCGCGACTTGTATCTATGACTCCTCCGTTGATCTGTGTTGGCATTTCGATGTATCATTGTGAGCTGCACTGTGACGACGTCTTTGCGAGTTTATTACAGCAAGTGCCGGATTCCATGATTTATCAAGATTGAAATCACTATCTCTATTAATTAAATTCGTCGTCAAGCGAATTTCAATTGTCCCCTTTACTATCGAGTCCCAAAAGGATGATGTAGTTTCCAAAATTTCGACGTTGTCATACAACATACTGTGACCATTACCAATACAGTGCTCTGCTACTGCCGACTTCTTAGGCTGTAAAAGTCGTGTGTACTTCCGGTGTTCTGTACATCTTTCTTGGACAGTACGAGTTGTTTCTCCGATGTAAGGAAGGCCACATACACATGGAATTTTCTGAACTCCAGATTTTCGGAGCAGCAAATCATCTTTGACGCAGCCCACGAGTGCAGCTGTCTTGGGTGGAGGACGAAAAATCACTTTTACTTTGTGTCTGCCGAGAATGCGTCCTATTTTTGATGAGAGGCTACCCACATATGGCAGGAAGGCCATCGATTTAAAGGTTTCTTCATCTTCTTCTGCTTTCTTTGTGGCCTCTTTCGGTTTCATTTTCAGTGCCCTCTGTATTTGTTGTGGAGAGTACTCATTGTCTTCAAACGCTCTTTGTATGTGGGAAAGTTCATCTTGCAGACTGTTTTCGTCAGAAATAATATGCGCTCTGTGAGTCAAAGTTCGGAGAACACTCATTGTCTGGGCAGGATGGTGGCAGCTATTTGCACGTAAATACAGATCGGTGTACGTCGGATTCCTATACACTTCATGTCCCAAAGTGCCATCCTCTCTGCGCCGAACCAAAACATCCAACAATGGAAGGCATTCTTCCTTTTCAATTTCCATTTTGAACTTTATTTGATCGTGGAGGGAGTTCAGGTGTCTTAAGAAGTCTTGCAAATTCTCTTCACCATGGGGCCAAACTACAAAGGTGTCATCAACATACCTCCAGAATACCGTGGATTTCAAGTCAGGAGATTGAAGCGCTTTCTCCTCGAAGTCCTCCATAAATAAATTGGTCACCAGAGGGGATAAGGGACTACCCATAGCGACTCCGTCCGTCTGTTCAAAAAATTCATTGTTAAATAGGGAATATGTGGAGGTCAGAACATGTTTAAATAAAGCTGAAATCTCTTTGTCAAGACTTCTTTCAATAAGTTGTAGAGATTCTGGAAGGGGAACCTTTGTAAATAAAGTCACCACATCAAAACTAACTAATATATCTGACGGGTTCATTTTCAATGATTTCAGTTTACTAATGAAGTCAGCCGAGTTTCTTATGTAGTGAGTACATTTTCCCACAAGAGGCCTCAACCATGATGCCAGATGTTTGGCTACGTCATAGGTCGGAGAGCCTATGTTACTCACTATGGGGCGTAGAGTAACATCTTTCTTGTGGACCTTTGCTAGTCCATAAAGTCTAGGAGGCACCGGACCACTTGGTTTCAATCTCCGAACAACTTCTGGTGCAAAGGGAGAATCATTCAGAAGCGAAACAGTTTTCTTCGCCACTCGATAATGGGATCCCTGCTGATCTTCCGGTACATGCTATAACTCAATAAATTGTACATTTTATCCTGGTATTCGTCCCGAGACAATAAAACAGTAGCATTACCTTTTTCTGCTGGGAGTACCACCGTCTGAGTTTCCAGGCGAAGCTTGCGTAGAGCAGCCCTCTCTGCCGTCGACCAACGTCTCTGGTGCATTTGCATCTGTGGCCGCATGCGCAGTCGCACGGTACAACAGTATAAAGGGACGAAGCGAGCACTGGAGCGGCAGTCTTGCGGCTCACTCTAGAGATGACTGAACGTTATACAGAGGAAATATTAGAAGAAGAAGGAGATTTCTTACCGCTGCACACCCGAAACTTAATGGAGCAACTGGGATACTTTTTGATTTAACTAAGGTGTTTAATTGTGTTGATCACAAAATATTGCTCCAGAAGTCGGACCTTTACGGAATATGGGGAGTAGCTCACAAATGGTTCACCTTTTACCTTAGCAGCAGACAGAAAAAGGGCAGTATTCACGATGTTGAGAATGGCTGTGAAGTGGTGTCTGAATGGTCTAGGGTCCAGTGGGGGTGCCCCAGGGGTCAGTGCTGCGGCCACTCGTGTTCCTTATTTACATAAATCATATGCCATCTAGTATTACGATTAACTCTAAAATATTTCTGTTTGCTGATGACACTAGCTTGGTAGTATGGGATGTTGTGTGCAACATTTGCTCGGTTTCAAATAGTGCAGTTCATTGCCTAAGTTCATGGCTTGTAGAAAATAAAGTAACGCTAAATCACAGTCTCAGTTTTTACAGTTTCTACACACAATTCAACAAAACCTGGCGTTTTAATTTCACAGAATGGGCTTTTGATTGCTGAAACCGAACAGTTCAAATTTCTAGCCCAATTTCCATATTTCCTCCCTCACATTGAACAGGATCTTTTTCAAAAACTTAATGCTGCAATTTTTATTCTTCGAATGGTATCTGAAGTAAGTGATCATTCGATACGAAAATTAATCAACTTTGCTTATTTTCATTCACTTATGTTGTATGGTGGTATATTTTGGGGTAACTCTTCCCATTCCAAAAGGGTATTTTTGGCTCAGAAACGGGTGGATCAGGCAATAATTGGTGTAAGGTCACGAATCACTTGTCGACCCCTGTTCACGAGTCTGGGTATTTTGAAAGAATTAGCAGCTTTCACTCAGTTAATACTCGGCAGAAAACAAACTTGCATTTGGATCGGACTTCCTTAACTCTTGTAGAGAAAGGTGTGCAGTATACTGCTGCATCCATTTTCAATAAGCTTCCACTCGAATTCAAAAATTCACATTGAACAGCTCAGAACAATCTAAACCACTTGCAAACGCGACTTCAATAATCCTATCGTTCCGCTTCTACTTGTCAATCCTCATATGCTGCTGCACCTTTTCCCAACTCATTCCAACACCCCTGAACCTACACACCTTCCACCTACTCTCCCAAAAAACTTCAACCATCTCCTAGACCATGAACTCTGTTCCAACATCTACCCATTCCAACAGCTAGAAGTACATCCCACCCATTTGACCTCATCAGGGCTTCCTCCACTCCACCTCCTCACATTTCCCTATCCCCCTTTTTCCCAGCAACTTTTAGTGTCACCAATTCTCCTCTCTACTGCACCCCTCCTTCTGTCCGAACAGCCACTCCTGCTCAATCTCTACTACGCATCAGTCCTCCATCCTTGTACCACCAAATTCGTACCTCCGTCATTGGCCAACATTTCCCCATCCAACAACAGCCTCTCTTTTCTAGGGCAGATTTTTCCAGTTGTTAATAACAGAAAATTGCTTCTGTTAAAGATTAGTGTTTCGGCATCAAGTTGTAAATGTTTTTAAATGTGTGTTTATTTTGTTTCGTTTTACTCCTCGCCCATACGGAGTGTGGAGGCCTGAAATAAGAATAAAGAAAAATATTACCATTGTGACTAGTGAGCAAATCGTTAATTTTTGGAAGTCAGGAATGCAAACAGAGCTGAATTTTTAGGTACAGTTACCTTGTATTTGCTGCTAAGTGAGGGCTGTGAAAAGCTCTCTGTGGGCAGGGGGGGGGGAGGGGAGAGGAGGTTCATACAAAATTTACTTACGTGCAGGACGGAGGGGGAGAGGCGGCCTTAGCTCCCCGCACAATCTTCTTCGCCTTTGACAGTGATACATGACATGAACAATTGTCCTAGCTGTAATATTTTTTTTTTTGGCCGTCAGTCTACTGACTGGTTTGATGCGGCCCGCCACGAATCCCTTTCCTGTGCTAACCTCTTCATCTCAGAGTAGCACTTCAACCTAAGTCCTCAATTATTTGCTTGACGTATTCCAATCTCTGTCTTCCTCTACAGTTTTTGCCCTCTACAGCTCCCTCTAGTACCATGGAAGTCATTCCCTCATGTCTTAGCAGATGTCCTATCATCCTGTCCCTTCTCCTTATCAGTGTTTTCCACATATTCCTTTCCTCTCCGATTCTGCGTAGGACCTCCTCATTCCTTACCTTATCAGTCCACCTAATTTTCAACATTCGTCTATAACACCACATCTCAAATGCTTCGATTCTCTTCTGTTCCGGTTTTCCCACAGTCCATGTTTCACTACCATACAATGCTGTACTCCAGACGTACGTCCTCAGAAATTTCTTCCTCAAATTAAGGCCGGTATTTGATATTAGTAGACTTCTCTTGGCCAGAAAGGCCTTTTTTGCCATAGCGAGTCTGCTTTTGATGTCCTCCTTGCTCCGTCCGTCATTGGTTATTTTACTGCTTAGGTAGCAGAATTCCTTAACATCATTGACTTCGTGACCATCAATCCTGATGTTAAGTTTCTCGCTGTTCTCATTTCTACTACTTCTCATTACCTTCGTCTTTCTCCGATTTACTCTCAAACCATACTGTGTACTCATTAGACTGTTCATTCTGTTCAGCAGATCGTTTAATTCTTCTTCACTTTCACTCAGGATAGCAATGTCATCAGCGAATCGTGTCATTGATATCCTTTCACCTTGTATTTTAATTCCACTCCTGAACTTTTCTTTTATTTCCATCATTGCTTCCTCGATGTACAGATTGAAGAGTAGGGACGAAAGGCTACAGCCTTGTCTTACACCCTCCTTAATACGAGCACTTCGTTCTTGATCGTCCACTCTTATTATTCCCTCTTGGTTGTTGTACATATTGTGTATGACCCGTCTCTCCCTATACCTTACCCCTACTTTTTTCAGAATCTCGAACAGCTTGCACCATTTTATATTGTCGAACGCTTTTTCCAGGTCGACAAATCCTATGAAAGTGCCCTGATTTTTCTTTAGCCTTGCTTCCATTATTAGCCGTAACGTCAGAATTGCCTGTCTCGTCCCTCTACTTTTCCTAAAGCCAAACTGATCGTCACCTAGCGCATTCTCAATTTTCTTTTCCATTCTTCTGTATATTATTCTTGTAAGCAGCTTCGATGCATGAGCTGTTAAGCTGATTGTGCGATAATTCTCGCATTTGTCAGCTCTTGCCGCCTTCGGAATTGTGTGTTCCGAAAGTCAGATTGTATATCGCCAGACTCATATATTCTACACACCAACGTGAATAGTCGTTTTGTTGCCACTTCCCCCAATGATATTAGAAATTCTGATGGAATGTTATCTATCCCTTCTGCCTTATTTGACCGTGAGTCCTCCAAAGTTCTTTTAAATTCCGATTCTAATACTGGATCCCCTATCTCTTCAAAATCGACTCCTGTTTCTTCTTCTATCACATCAGACAAATCTTCACCCTCATAGAGGTTTCCAATGTATTCTTTCCACCTATCTGCTCTCTCCTCTGCATTTAACAGTGGAATTCCCCAGAATGAGATTTTCACTCTGCAGTGGAGTGTGCGTTGATGTGATACTTCCTGGCAGATTAAACTGTGTGCCCGACCGAGACTCGAACTCGGGACCTTTGCCTTTCGCGGGCAAGTGCTCTACCAACTGAGCTACCGAAGCACGACTCACGCCCGGTACTCACAGCTTTACTTCTACCAGTACCTCGTCTCCTACCTTCCAAACTTTACAGAAGCTCTCCTGCGAACCTTGCAGAACTAGCACTCCTGAAAGAAAGGATATAGCGGAAACATGGCTTAGCCACAGCCTGGGGGATGTTTCCAGAATGAGATTTTCACTCTGCAGCGGAGTGTGCGCTGATATGAACTTTCCTGGCAGATTAAAACTGTGTGCCCGACCGAGACTCGAACTCGGGAACTTTGCCTTTCGCGGGCAAGTGCTCTACCAACTGAGCTACCGAAGCACGACTCACGCCCGGTACTCACAGCTTTACTGCTACCAGTACCTCATCTCCTACCTTCCAAACTTTACAGAAGCTCTCCTGCGAACCTTGCAGAACTAGCACTCCTGAAAGAAAGGATATAGCGGAGACATGGCTTAGCCACAGCCTGGGGGATATTTCCAGAATGAGATTTTCACTCTGCAGCGGAGTGTGCGCTGATATGAAACTTCCTGGCACATTAAAACTGTGTGCCCGACCGAGACTCGAACTCGCGACCTTTTAATCTGCCAGAAAGTTTCAGTGGAATTCCCGTTGCACTCTTAATGTTACCATGGTTGCTTTTAATGTAACCAAAGGTTGTTTTGACTTTCCTGTATGCTGAGTCTGTCCTTTCAACAATCATATCTTTTTCGATGTCTTCACATTTTTCCTGCAGCCATTTCATCTTAGCTTCCCTGCACTTCCTATTTATTTCATTCCTCAGCGACTTGTATTTGTGTATTCCTGATTTTACCGGAACATGTTTGTACTTCCTCCTTTCATCAATCAACTGAAGTATTTCTTCTGTTACCCATGGTTTCTTCGCAGCTTCCTTCTTTGTACCTATGTTTTCCTTCCCAACTTCTGTGATGGCCCTTTTTAGAGATGTCCATTCCTCTTCAACTGTACAGCCTACTGCGCTATTCCTTATTGCTGTATCTATAGCGTTAGAGAACTTCGAACGTATCTCGTCATTCCCTAGTACTTCCGTATCCCACTTCTTTGCGTATTGATTCTTCCTGACTAATGTCTTGAACTTCAGCCTACTCTTCATCACTACTATATTGTGATCTGAGTCTATATCTGCTACTGGGTACATCTTACAATCCAGTATCTGATTTCGGAATCTCTGTCTGACCATGATGTAATGTAATTGAAATCTTCCCGTATCTCCCGGCCTTTTCCAAGTATACCTCCTCCTCTTGTGATTCTTGAACAGGGTATTCGCTATTACTAGCTGAAACTTGTTACAGAACTCAATTAGTTTTTCTCCTCTTTCATTCCTTGTCCCAAGCCCATATTCTCCTGTAACCTTTTCTTCTACTCCTTTCCTTACAACTGCATTCCAGTCGCCCATGACTATTAGATTTTCGTCCCCCTTTACATACTGCATTATTCTTTCAATATCCTCATACACTTTCTCTATCTGTTCATCTTCAGCTTGCGACGTAGGCATGTATACCTGAACTATCGTTGTCGGTGTTGGTCTGCTGTCGGTTCTGATTAGAACAACCCGGTCACTGAACTGTTCACAGTAACACACCTTCTGCCCTACCTTCCTATTCATAACGAATCCTACACCTGTTATACCATTTTCTGCTGCTGTTGATATTACCCGATACTCATCTGACCAGAAATCCTTGTCTTCCTTCCACTTCACTTCACTGACCCCTTCTATATCTAGATTGGGCCTTTGCATTTCCCTTTTCAGATTTTCTAGTTTCCCTACCACGTTCAAGCTTCCGACATTCCACGCCCCGACTCGTAGAACGTTATCCTTTTGTAGATCATTCAATCTTTTTCTCATGGTAATCTCCCCCTTGGCAGTCCCCTCCCGGAGATCCGAATGGGGGACTATTCCGGAATCTTTTGCCAATGGAGAGATTATCATGACACTTCTTCAATTGCAGGCCACATGTCTTGTGGATACACGTTACGTGTCTTTAATGCTGTGGTTTCCATTGCCTTCTGCATCCTCATGTCGTTGATCATTGCTGATTCTTCCGCCTTTAGGGGCAATTTCCCACCCCTAGGACAAGAGAGTGCCCTGGACCTCCATCCGCTCCTCCGCCCTCTTTGACAAGGCCGTTGGCAGAATGAGGCTGACTTCTTATGCCGGAAGTCTTCGGCCGCCAATGCTGATTATTTATCAAAATTTAGGCAGTGGCGGGGATCGAACCCGGGACCGAAGACGTTTCGATTATGAATCAAAGACGCTACCCCTAGACCACGGGTACCCCAGTTGTAACACTGCACAGCAGGTAAGAAAGCACTGATGCTGATGTCCGCACATTCTTCACTTCTGCCAGTCCTGCCCTACTTCCACACATCCGACTACTTTCCCCACGGAATCATTTATAAAAACAGAAACATTACGTGGAAATAACACTAGCCTTAGATATTACAAATGACGACAGCACCATTGCGGAGTATAATTATGGTCCCACGACAGTAAACTCTCACAATTAATGAGGTCGCGAATAGCGAAACCGAAGTACTTATTAATAAATGGTCAATACGCGAGAGCGTGCGCTGCTATCTGACAACACCCACGCACTGAATTAGCTGAACAGGTCGAAGAGATATCATAGACGCCTCGACAGAAAGCGACCTGTCAACTCTGCTACCTGCTTCTACTGTAGTAGGCACCATGGGGCACTTGGGAGGACGATGTAGAAGAGCCCCTTCTACATGCTATCCCATAGCACATGTATCATATGCAGTGGTGATTGCTATGGAGGGTTTTACGGAAGGTGTTGTCTGACAGCGTGGAGTGCGCCACTGACTACAATCTACAGTAATCAAAGAAAACTTCGTCACAGAATTAAAAAATTACATAAATTGTCAAATTAGTGTGTTCACACAGCAAACACCTTTCCACGAACACAGTAATTAAAGATGACTCTTTGTCAGTAACAGTAACTCTTTGCCTACTGAAAAGATCGTTTTATCCCAAATGTTTTACTTGTTGCTTAAACAAGTGGAGAGCAATGATCGAGTACTTGATTATGGTGGGAACAGGGAACGTGTCAACTACTGAAACGATGATAGCCCGTCGATAGCTCTCTAGCCGCCTCCTTTCCCTCCGTTTACTTCGAACTTTATGTATACCGTGGCATCGAAACACAAGGGAAAGTAACTCACAAAAGGATCTTGTGAAATTAGTATTAGAACGAGTTCCTCGCTACGCCGTGAAGAGCTAAGGAATGCCTGCCAGCCGCCACGTCACCCTCTGCGTTGCGGCGTCATGCGGATGCGATATGTAGGGGAGTGTGGTGAGCACGACGCTCTGCCGGCCGTTTCGCAGAGTTTCCAGAGACGGCGCCGCCGCTACTGCCGGCCGAAGCGGCTCCTCAGTTGGCTCTACGAGGCAGAGTGCAGCCCGTACCAGTCCTCGCACCAGGAAAAAATCCTGGGTCCCCCACATGGCCTCCATCTACACCGACCACTCAGCTATGGAGACGGACAGCTCAGTAAATTACAGCTTTGTATTTATAAATGGAAGCACGATTCTTCAATAGAATATAACAATCATCAAAGAGGAGACAGTAGTGATCACCAACTTTGAAAGAGACAGTACCCGTAGTTCCGAGGTGCAAAGACGAGAGTAAATGCCGTATCATGTTTGACAGAGCAGTGGTAGCATAAATGAAACTATTTAAGCTAAGTTGTAAATAGCTGCGAGTGAAACAAACACAAAGAATTGATAAGAAACAGTCTATCCCTTGTGGATGAGACAAAAGAGGAGGAGGGCAATATTAGTAACACGAAATCATGATAAATCTGAGTCCAACTGCTCTAAGTAACTACTGTAAGTACTAGCTAAGTCGCAGGATTATATTCCACAGAAGAGAATGTGTAAATGTTCCACAATAACATGTATAACAATATGATATATTTTTATATTTATGGTAAAGTACTTTGGGACCAAACCGCTGAGGTCTCGGTCCCAAAGCATACACACTACTTAACCTAAATTAAACTAACTTACCCTAAGGACAACACACATACCTATGCCCAAGGGAGGACTCGAACCTCCGACGGGGAGAGCCGCGCGATCCGTCGAAACGTGGCGAGGCGCCGAGACAGCGTGGCTACCACCCACGGCTAACAATATGAATTATACTGATAGTCACAATGAAAACAGGTACACGAAAAGAGTTGTGGAGAATAAATGGAAAGATTATTATGCTGGGAACATTATACAGAAACAGTGCAACATATGTCACTATTAATTGTACATTGTACGAAATACATAAGCTAACCTGCATGTCACTTTGCTACAGGGAAGACGTGTACACTTATATGAAAACAGAATACAAAACAGTCTCGAACATATTCACAACTGCTGCTACGGCCGCAGGCTTGAATCCTGCCTCGGGCAGGATGTCCTCAGGTTAGTTAGGTTTAAGTAGTTCTAAGTCTAGGGGACGCATGGCCTCAGATGTTAACTCCCATAGTGCTTAGAGCCATTTGAATCGCATTGACAACGATAACAAAACACATACGTACAAAGAAAATTTAAGAGGAGGAAGGAACAGCTAGTGTGAGAATAACTGAAGAAATGTTGTGCTTAATACGAGTTCAGAAGAACGGGAAGTATTGCTCAAAGTACAGTGTACTATCATTTAACGGTAGGTAAGGACTGTGATAAAAATTGCCTCATTACAATTGTAGTTGGGATCAGAACATTATGGTTTCCCTCTGCATTCGTCACAGTCACCCGCTACACTCTGAATCATTAATGAACATGGAGGAAATTGGAGTCATAATACCTTTAATGTTATCTCTCTGGGTAGCCTTAGTTACCAGGAAGCTACATTTATACTAGTAACTACATCATAGCAACGACTCTACTTTCACAGGAAATTAACTTGTTCTGTAGAAACATTAACTATCCAAAGAACTATAGTATCGAATTTATTGAATGCAGTAGAGGAAGCCCTTAAAAATGACTGAAACTACGCTCGAAGCAGTGTCGGGCACTGGTCTGTCACTGCTGCTGTAAGTAACATCAGGATAGGAGGAATGTGCTACCAGCCAAACGTGATCTGCTGCCAACTTTCTCCACAAACATGTCCAAAAAGTTGGAAGCTCGCTTTTTAGAGCATATTGGAGCGTTGTAGTATCGCTTGCATTTCGCTAGATCTTTATATTACGTTTTGCTATAACTTGCTGAGAAAAATATGAAAATATACCTTATTATCATTCACCTTAAGCAACTGTATCGAGGATTTGGTGTAACTAAGGGCCAGCATGTTTCACTGGAAGAGGCTTACCTGGGTAGAGAAGTAATTTGGGATACACCTGTGAGTTGTAGTGCAAGGAATGTACTGTTGATTGTTATAATATTGACAATGTATTTCTTCGAACACTACAAAAATTACACAGTTATTTTTCACTGTTATTCGCAGAAATAATAAACGTACGTCAATTACACCTTAACAATATATCAAAAAGTAATTGGAAACAAAAGAGTGTATCAACAATAGACGCACTTCTTCAGAGGTAACCGTCCGTGATCTTATCTGTAGAAAAGAGATCTATTTTCCATCTATCAGTCGCTATTCTTAACGTTTCAAACTGAGCAGTTCCATACAGTATCACCTATCATCATATAATTACTCGTAGTTACAGAGTAATCTGTCTTTACATTACTATCATTTTCGCTGTCGTATAGTCTGCTCTTTAACACGACAAATGGTCTGAAGACTGATGACATATCCAGGGACCGGTCAGTTTGTAAACTTCAAAACAGCGATCGAGAGGCGCAAGATTAGTCTAAATTAAAAGAAAATTGATGTTTGTTCTCATTCTTCTTCTCTGTTGAGTGACGTCTCCTTACAGACGGTTCAAGAACACCATGAATTATTTTTCCCTGTTTTTAGAATTTCAGTTCACTGTAATGATTTCGATCCACTCTCACAGATTCTGCGAACATGTATTTCATGTCCGACAGGTCAGAGTGCCGCTCAGAGCTTGGGAGCGGTGTTTAAATGCGCCGTTGGCTTGTGTGTCGTGTATAGTTGCAGAAACAAATGAGACGTGTGAAAATGAAAACTAAGGAAATCCAACTCTGTAGATATGACGAATGATACGCGTTCGGTGTGGTTCATTAGCAAAAAGAGAAATAACTTTGAGAAAAAGAAATGGTAATGCCTTTCCTGGAGTGGCACAGCATTCGTCAAACTTACCCGCTCTCTTTACGGACGCCGACAGACTCCCAGGGACGCTTAGGTCGGCAGGTGTCCAGCTCGCAGAAGGGCCACGATTGAGCGCCGAGCAGTGGAGATCCCCGCCACAGATTGTTACTGATGGGACGCATCCCACTCAGCGCCAATCGCTGTGGCAAATGCCGTCACCGCAGCCGGTGGCGGACAGCGAACGGAATCGCAGGATTTATCGACGCGCGACGCCACATTTCGGCCAGCGTGCATCCGCGTGTTTAATTAGCTGCTTATGTGCGGATACCGCGGCTGCTGGCGTTCTTGTGGTCGACTATTGCAAACCGACACGCAGCCGGCCTCTGTTCCGCACCAACAAAGCGACCATAACCGTCTACACACACACACACACACACACACACACACACACACACAGACACACATTGCGCGCGTGCAGGAATTAGCGACAGCTATACTGCTGTAGCTGTTAGTATGCTTTTATAATATTGTAGGATTCAATCAAGTAGGCCATCGGTCGCAAAATACTTATTACGGTTCAATGCACTTTTGAAACTCAATGAATTAATCTGCAGTTTTTAAGTATTTCTGCACCTCTATCGTAAATCTTCTAAAATTTCCAATTACTTCCTGCCTTCTTATTTCGTGGTCGTGGGGGCCTGTTAGGTGGAGCGCTATAATCCCGGGTGCAGCGTGGATTTTCCCTCGTTCCACTGCCTTCATGGCGGTTCCAAGACCACTCAGCCTGCAATCAAATGACTATCGCATTTCTCTTCCGGGGGATAAAAGGCGGCGGAGGCGTTGGGCCCGCCACCCTCCCCCTATAAGTGCCCCCGCGAAGAAACGTTGAAGTCTACCGATGATCTTTCTACCTGCAGTCTTGCCAATAGTCCGGCCACAGGCTCCAGCCGGACACTTTGCTCCATACGTCTACTTAAAACATACTCTTACCGGCATTTTAATATAAGATTGGAAGTAACCGGCGGACATTTATAGCGGCGCCATCAGTTAGTTCCAACAGTCCGATAATTGTTACGACTGAAACATAAGTATTTTCACACTTCACTGAACAGTTAGTTACCTTAGGAGAAATAGACAATCCAAGTGTTTTTGCTGAAAGCTAATTTTTTCATAGCTTGATTCGAATGTTTAAAATTTTTATTTTAACAGCCTAAGTCACAATTAGTCTCATTTGATAACTAGTTTCCATCACGTTTAATAATCATTTACGAATCTCATTAGTCACTAGTTATGGAAAGTCAAATTTGTTCAAAGGGAAGATAGACATAGCTGCAAACCAAAAGGAACAGAACTATAGTATGTAAGTCTGCAGGCTTTCGTCGCCGTTGTCACTGAAGTTAAAAACTTCTGGGTTATTAGACCGCGTCATGATTTTTCTAAAATGTTCAACGTTTCGACCCCTCTGCTGGGATCTTCCTCAGGATCTTTCGGAGTCCACTACTGCTGGAACACTGCCAAAGACGAGTGTCGCGTGCACTTATAAAGGGGGAGCTTACTGGCATTCGTGCTGGAGAAGTGATAGTATTGGTTAAAATTCATATGGCTACCATTGGTGGGCCACAGTCATAGGCTAATATTCCCGCTCTGATGCAGAAGAAGAGGCGTTGGTAGCTCGTCTCCTGTGGATACCATTGGCTGTCCATCGTCATTGGCTACAAAGGCACTATTCCACACTTATGCTGGAGAAGGGTTATTGGTTGAAATGGCTGCTACCGCTATTGGTTAGTCGTCATGAGCGGCTAGATTCTAAAACGGACAGAGCAAGAGAGGGGGAATGTTTACCCACAATATTGTTGTCCGCCGAGGTGACTTGCAGCGCGTTGTTTATGCCGCTCACACACCGCGACCGCGTATTTACTTCCTTGATGGCGGGGAGCCATGATGCCGGAAGCCTATAGCCGTCCTCGCTACTGAAATTAGATGCATTCTTAGAAATTTCAACCGCTCCTCGGACCTTTCTTCTATAAATGTTTGTTTCTTTAGCCAGTACACGTACGTTATTAAAATCGATGTCAGAGCCACAGCTCTCGTGGTGTTCCCCTACTGCCGATTTTGCACTTTGTTTTAGCCGCATGTGCCGTTCGTCTTCCTTAATGCGCTCTTTAACAGTTCTTCCCGTTTCGCCTATATACACTTTGCCGCAGCCACAAGACACTTGATAGACGCCTGCATTGTGGAGGTAATCAGGTGCATCCGTTTTCCGTCGGAAAAAGTCTTTTATTTTGTTTTGACTAAAGAAAGATGTCTGAATACAATTTTTCTTTAAAATTCTGCTTATGCGGTCAGTGACCCCAGAAACGAACGGTAATCTGACGGAGTGAGAGGGCGGTTCCACCTCATTCTTATTAGCGGTATAAATATTCCGCCTAAATCCCAGTCGGTTGAATAACTATCATACCCTTTGGCCTTCAGTGTCATCTTTAAAAGAACTTTTGATCGCAACGAACTAGTCGGTTAGCTGTAATGTATGGAAATTTTGTTTCTTAACAATTACTGCTCAGCTCAGCCTCCCCTGCAACATCCTTAAAATTTTGTCAGACTCATTCCGACCACCCAGTATAACTTTTCATGTAATGAGATGGTGGGCTCTGCTTGGTACGGTTTCCAACACTTATTGTGGCCCAGAAGTGAATTCATGAACGTTTTCTGCTTTGTTCTGCGTGCGCGCTCTTTTAAAATCCATTCACAGCATTATCATCGGGTGTTCGTTGATTTCACGAAATTGAGGTAATCGTTGTACGCCCTCGTCATTTTGTCTCGTGAAAATAATAGTTCCTTTACGACTTCAGAGATAAAGTGAGTTAGTTTATTATTTTGCTTCGTTACTTTGCCTAAAGACTCGTAAATTTACTGTCCAGCTTATGGGAGCACATCTTGTAGCATTAAATTATGTCAGTTCCATATAGTGAATCAAAATATAAATAAAGTACAAGTTGCATCATTAAGTGCGGCGGTGCGAGACTGCACTAAATGTGTGAATCAGCTGATAGTCGATGCAACGAAAATATTCCGCCACCGTAGCAGTGAGGCGTACCACCACCGCCCAAAATGTAGTTATTACATATGTCAAGAACAAACAATATAACAAAATTATTATTCTACGTTCAGTCATATCAGTTAAAAACCTTACAATAAAGTCTGTTTTTTTGCATTTTCTGGCTGCTAACTACGAGTTATGACGTAACGCATTGCATTGTGCACCTTACCGCATCTATTTCAGTACAAAGAATTAGCTTCTGTACTTTGCCCTTACGAACGATAGGATTCAACGTGTTTTGTGCTATGTGGTATCCAGCCTCGCTTCACATGGTCCAGAATTTGGTCCCTGTACGTATCAGATCTGAATCAAAGGCGAACTATATAAATCTCTTCCTCATTCATTGATGTTTTCGTAAGTCTTTTGAACACTGTTTGGGTAAATTCTTTGTTCTGCAGTGCTATAGTGCCGCAGGTGGTTCAAGCAGAAGCAACTGTGTTCTTTCATATACTATGAGCTGTGGTTTGAGAACGATTTCTCTCAATTTATTTACGAACAATGGAAGACCTAAACTGACAGCTGAAATTTCATGAGTCTCTTTAATATGAAGTGTGCTCCTGGACTTTACAACTTGAACTGTAGCAGATATTATACCATGATCATTTGACTTCAGCATGCATCGACAGACGGCACTCTTTTATTCACCAACAAGATTATTTGTAGCCTTTACGTGTTTGTTGTTGTAGTCTTCAGCCTGAGAACTTGTTTGATGCAGCCTTCCATGCTGCTCTGTCCTGTGCCGGCGAATAACTACTGCAACCTGCATCTTTCTGAATCTGCTTACTGTGTTCACCTCTTGGTCTCCCTCTACGAATTTTACCTCCACACTTCCCTCCAGTACTAAATTGGTGATCGCTTGATGCCTCAGTATGTCCTATCGACCTATCCCTTCTTCTAGTCAAGTTGTGCCCCAAATTCCTCTTCTCCCCAGTTCTATTACTACCTCATAAGTTATGTGATCCACCCACCTAATCTTCAGCATTCTTATGTAGCACCACATTCCGAAAGCTTCTATTCTCTTTTTGTCTAAACTGATTATCGTACATGTTTCACTTCCATACATGGCTACAAACGACACAAATACGTTCAGAAAAGGCCTCCTAACGCTTAAATTTATATTCCATACTAACAAATATCTCTTCTTCAGCAATGCTTTCCTTGCCATTATCAGTCTACATCTTATATCCTCTCTACTTCGGTCATCATCAGCTATTTTTCTGACCAAATAGCAAAACTCACCACCTACTTTAAGTTTCTCATTTCGTACTTTGGTTCCCTGAGCATCACCTGATTTAATTCGACTACATTTCACTACCTTTGTTTTGCTTTTGTTGCTAATAATCGCATATCGTCCTTTCAAGACACTCTCCATTCCGTTCAGCTGCTCTTCCAGTCCTTTGCTGTCTCTGACAGAATTACAGTGTCATCGGCAAACCTCTAAGTTTTTATTTCTTCTCCCTGAACTTTAACTCCTACTCCAAATTTTTCTATGATATTCTTTACTGTTTGTCCAGTGCACTTCTTGACGTGGGGGATAGACTACAAACCTGTCTCACTCCCAGTTCAACCCCTGCTTCCCTTTCATCCCCCTTGATTCTTATAACTGCCGTGTGGTTTATATACAACCTGTAAATAGCTTTTTGCTACCTGTATTTTACTCCAACTACATTCAGAATTTCAAAGAGGGTATTCCAGTCAACAGTCTCAAAACTTTTTCTAAGTCTACAAATGCCGTAAATGTAGGTTTGTCTTTCCTTGACCTATCTTCTAAGATAAGTCGTAGGGGCAGTATTGCCTCGCGAGTTCCTACATTTCTCCGGAATCCATCCTGATCTTCCCCGACGCCGACTTCTACCAGTTTTTCCATTCTTCTGTAAACAATTCGTGTTAGTATTTTGCAACGATGACTGTCTTATTAAACTGATAGTTCGGTGATTTCCACACCTGCAATCAACTACTTTCTTTGGAACTGGAATCACTGCGTTCTTGTTGAAGTCTGAGGTTATTTCACCTGTCTCATACGTATAACACACGAGATGGAAGAATTTTGTCATGGCTGGCTCTCTCAAGGCAGTTTCATCTCCCCTGTACGGACATTCTATATATTCCTTCCGCCTTTCAGCCTTCCCTCCTTTGCTTAGGAGTGGTTTACCAACTGAGCTCTTGATATTCATACAGCTGCTTCTCTTTTCCCCAAAGGCCTCTTTAATTTTCCTGTAGGCTTTATATGTCATTTCGCTAGTAACACATGGTTCTAAATCCTTACATTACTCCTCTAGTCATTCCTGCTTTGCAGTTTTGCACTTCCTGTCAATCTCATCTTTTAAAACGTATGTATACGCTTAATTTGCTACATTCTGAAATTCCCTCCTTTCATCTGTTACATTCAAAATTTCTTTTGTTATGCAAGGAAAGCAACTAGACCTTGTGCTTTTACCAATTTGATCATCTGCTGCCTTCGCTACTTCATATCTTAAAGCTACCCATTCGTCTGCCACTGTATTTCTTTCCCCTTTTATTGCCTAATACTCCCTCTGAAACACTCACCAACGCTTGGTTCTTTCAACTTATCCAGGTCCCACCTCCTTAATTTTCTACCTTATTCGAATTACTTCAGTTTTATCTGCAGTTCATTACCACTAAATTGCGGCCAGAGTTCACATATGGGCCTGGAAATGCCTAACAATTTAAAATATTGTTCTTAGATCTCTGTGTAACTATTGTACAATCAATCTGAAGCCTTCTCGTGTCTCCAGGTCTCTTCCACGTATACAACCTTCTTTTATGATTCTTAGACCAAGTGTTACCTACGACTACATTATGCTCTGTACAAAATTCTACCAAGGCGGCTTCCTCTCTCATTCCTTTACCCCAGTCCATATTCACCTACTATTCTTCCTTCTCCTCCTTTCCCTACCATCTAATTCCAGTTTCTCATCACAATTAACTTTCGTCTCCTCTAACTATCTGAAAAATTTCTGTTATCTCATCACAAATTTCTTTAATCTCTTCATCATCTGCGGAGGTATTTGGCGTGAAAACTTGTTCTACTGTGGTGTCTGTTTTCGCTATAATAATGAGTTTACTATACTGTACGCAGTAGCTTACCCGCGTTCCTATTTTCTTTTTCATTATTAAACTCAATCCTGAATTACCCCTGTTTGATGTTTTATAAGTATTTATAACCCTGTATTCACCTGACCAGAAGTCTTGTTCCTCCTGCCACCAAACTTCACTAATTCCCACTACATATAACTTCAACCTGTCTATTTCCCTTTTTAAATTTTCTAGCTCACCTGCCCGATTAAGGAATCTAACACTCCTCCCACCGATTTGTTTCTCCTGATGACGTATCCTCCTGAGTAGTCCCCGACCGGAGATCTGAATGGGGGACTATTTTACCTCCGGAATATTTTGCGCAAGAGGACATTATAATCTTTTATCCATACAGTAGGGCTGCATGACCTCGGCAAAACTTAGGACTTTCCCCTTATGTCCAGTCGTTCGTAGTACCAGTACAGCAAGGCTTTTTTGGTTGATGTTACAAGGCCAAATCAGTCAATCTTCCAGTTTCTGCCCCTGCAACTACTGAAAAGGCCGCTGCCCCTCTTCAGGAACCACGTGTTTGTCTGGCCTCTCAACAGATACCCCTCCGTTGTGGTTGCACCTACGGTACGGCTATCTGTATCGCTGAGGCACGCAAGCCACCCCACCGATGGCAAGGTCCGTGGCTCATGAGGGCGTTTACGTATGAAGCTGTAAGATTTCCAGAGCCAATCTTGCATGGAATTCTTGCTGGGAGCTAATATATCTGAGGATCCATGCAGTGTTTAGTACTCAATTTTTCAAACATTATGTGGAAAAGTACTTAGGTCACAGTCGTGAGTCACTTACGCTCATCGCACATGCTTCGTTTGTAAGGTGGGATGTTCACACATTTCGTAAGTCAAATGACGAACTTGTTAGTAACAAGCAGGAGCACTGAGGTATATTTAAATCCTCATTTAAGCCTATAGATTGACCATTGTGGAATGTAAGTGATACCTCTGTTAATTTGTTTTTCAAAAAACGTCAGAAGGCTCTGAACTAAGCTTACATGGATCAGTATTGACAAATTGGAAGACAGCTTTTTCATCAGGGCAGTTTTCTGTAGGCATTATTACATGTAAGGCTCAGAATTTCAAGGACACAAGTGCACTCCAAGATTAATTAGAACCTTATTGGGGGACAAATATAACCGCAGATATATCCACACAGCGATAGAAATGCGCGACAGTTCTTTGAATGTATGCAAAAGAAACTCTCTATTTGCTTTATAAATATTGCGAAAGTTGTTTCACTCTTTTCGTGGTCAACGGTGTTTAGATCCACGGACAGTAAACTATGCAGAGGCTGGTAACAGGCTTGGAATAATGAAGATGTGAGTTCGATGTCTCTGAGCTCGGACGACACTATTAACAATTTTTTTAAACCCAACTACATTAACAGTTCTTACAATCCCGTTCGATTGGTAACTCGACTGCAAGCAGTTCGTGGCCGGGTCATACGTACACTCACTGTTCACCGGTTATTTTCCGTAATTACCCTTAATTAGGAAAACCACAGCAACACCAAGAGGTATTATCAGACCGTGACGAGCTAACAGATCATGTTTTCAGGCAAACGGTAATCAGATTTTATTTCTGGTGACCTTCCCAGTAATCAAAATGCAATTTAATTTGCCATTTTGAATGATCGACTCTGCTCTTTTAATTGCATTATCAGGAGGTTAACTGCGGACGTAAATATCACGGCTGAGAGCTCTCGGGGACTCAACTGCGCAGCCGCCACGCCGCGTTGCCCTGAATCCACAGGTCAAGCTGCGCCGCGCACCACGCGGCCCTCGCTGCCCTCAAACAGCTCCAAACTGCAGAGCCGATTATTTATTGAAATGAATTAAAAATATGACTGTACCTAACTCATCAGGTATGTTCAGATATTTTCTAGCGTAACGAAGGAATTAATTGCACATAAAGGAAATATATCAATTTGTAATAAACGAATATATATTTCTATTGGAGAAATTTGTGTGAAGATGTCTTGGCACGACTTTTATAAACCGAACCACGGAAAAAATATCTCACATTTAACTGTTTTTATTTCATATAATAAATGATAAAGCCGTTTCCCAACTACCTAAACTTGTGTACTTTATTTGTGTTGCTGTAATTTCGTTTGTCAGGCCATTTCCAAATGCTTAAACCGATTCTACTTCCGTCAACACATTTTCAAAATTGTACAGTATCAGAAATAAAATCGTTTTGAGGAACCATAACCATTCAGAGGACTAGCCCCACAATGAAAAACATTTCTTAACAGACAGATGATAGCGACATAACATAATTTTTATTATTGCTCTACAATATTATGCAGATGAAACTCAATTGAGTAGTCTAATGTTCAATGCGTAAAGGTTGTTACTACGACTGCCTGTTAGAATAATATATATACGTTTTGGTTATCTGATTACTTCACTGAGTAATTATGGAGCTTCAGAACTATTGTTGATGGTTTTATATCAGAAGCTGTGTACTTCACGTTGACACGTGTGTGGACGGAACTTTCTTCAGTTCAAGCGTTCGAAAATGGTCCGACAACTCAAGCCGTAGTAATGCAAATGAGAGGTACAAATTCAGCAGTCTGTGGATGCGTGTTGTTTTTCGGTATACTCGTGTTCATAGTGGCTGATAACCCTCCAGCAACAAGGATAGTTGTGTGTGTCGTCAGTGCTAAGATTACTTTATCGAGTTCTCTACTGCTCTCTCTCCGCAGCTCTACTCTTGTTTTCAGCATAGCTGCTGCGTTTCGCAACATTTCCGATATGCCTTACTCACTCGTACTTAAGGCTGTCAGTGCCCTTCTTTAGATCGACCGCCGCTTTACCTGCAGTTTGCAACCCAGAATGCGCGCTTATCGCGAGCGGTCACCTTAACCACATAGCGTTTCCTGCACCTCACCAGGACCGACACTAACTTCCATAGATCACCAAGTCCACAACCCTTACGCTGGCACATTTCGTTATTCTTGCACAGGGAGACACAATTACTTTATCGTCGTTTTAGCCCATCAAGGCGACAACTCCGATTAAAACGGCCTCCCTCCACAGTCATGGGCCTTGGTAACTTCTGACAAGCTGGTTGATGTTCCTGTAACTCCCCATAACAGTTTCAATATGGTACGAATATCATCTTGCACAATGATTCCCTTTATAGGCAATTTCAGTAATAATTTGGAGCGTTGGGGTGTGTATTTTGTCGGTTGCGTACAGTGGGAACCAAAGGACAATTAGGTGGATACAGTAGCCTTCATTACGGTCTTTGAAGGTGACTCGTTGTCCGAAAAGGTCAAGATGATACTTTATCGACGCAGTGTCTCCATGTTGCAACGCCAGGCCTGACTTTAAGGATTGTGAACATCCCTTGCATATTGAAGCTCATTTTGCCTCGGCCCCACCCGTCTGTATCAAACCATTTCCCCTGTTCACCGGACTTCACTATCTTCCAAAGCCAAAAAGAAAATCCAAAAATACAGGACTCTCGACCGACTCACACATCAAAAGGCCAAGAAGAAATATTATCATTTACATCGTACATGTATGATGATGACGTATGCTACACCTGCGAAGATGTTACTCTCTCTATCGACTGTATCAACACACTTCGTGGCCTCTACGTCGGGCTCACAGTGCCACTTGATAACACCTGCTCCCCTGGTGGTGGGGGACACTCGCTCTTCCTGCTTTTCTCATAATCTCTTTGGGGGCGTTGACTACCCGCCGAGTGGGGACTTCAGTCTATGATTCCTAGCTGTCTATCATTTCTTACCAGGAACTGGTCCCACAGGCACTCTCTTCCCAGAAATCTGCTGTTCTGCAACCGTATGCCAGCCAGTGGCCAAATAAGTCATAGGTTGCAGGTCATAATACTGTACGTTCTTCATGTGTTGCAGAATCTGGATCAGACAAGACCTTGCAGACAGCTAAATCATATGCGGAGAAGGACAAGAAGAAGTCCTCCAAGAAAGAGGGTGTCTGGTGGCCCCCATGTCAGCGATCTCCGCCCATTCCACCTCTGACTCTGAGGCGGCCTCCATTGTGGTCCCATCCTCTTCACAGTGCTTGGTTCAGAGCCAATATGTATTTCTGTTGTACCCTCACAGCCGTTGGTAGCAGGTGTTCGTGGGATTTCAGTACACCTTTAATACCAATGAGTGGGCATGTATCTGCGAAGGACCATACATCCTTCTGCCCCACTTAACGGTTTCCAACTAGTACAAGCGCTGGCGGAGATATTGGAAGATGTGCCATTCGAGATTCCAGCAGGAACTATGGCTTCAGCGTGATGGTGCGGCAGTAACTTTTACAGTTGCGGTCCAAAACCATCTGAATGTAGTCTAGGGACAGGTGGATCGGTCGAGCTGAAACAGGAAAGTGCAGCTGTTTCCATACATTTTGCCTTCCCTACTGACTTATCAATGTACATTGTCTTTCGTATCTGCCCTCGGCCAAAAAGCTCTTGTCTGAAAAACATGGAGAAACACTCGTTTTCATCAGAACAAAATCCATTCCACCCCACCCTATCAAGTACTGGCTTTCTAGAAATCCTTTTCGGTTGCAGGAACATGTCTCTGGAATGACCTCCCTCTCTACATTGGAGAACTGAACAACACCTCCAGCTTCAAAAGACAGTTAATGACATATGCATTGAAACAACAGTAAGATCTACTTGGGGTTGATATCTACCTTTGTTCCCGTATGCAATTGCTAACCCGTTACATTCTTCATCCCATCTAGCTCTTCCTCATTTCCAACAGTCATATCATATCGAACAGTCGTTGTAATATCATAGGAAACCGGAGTGATATATGTACTTGTTTTCCTTCTAACATGGAGGGGAACTATTTCTAGACATGGGTTCTTATGTAAAACTTGAACGACAAAGTACCCCCTACAGCCTGTAAAAGTGCGTAACATGAATTGCCAAACATCCTGTATATCGACCACAGGCACTCATCACCATTTCCAGCGTTGTGAGTTTTCCTGAGAAATGCCATGCGGGATAACATCGCTGTAATCAACAACTGGAAGTATAACCGTTTCTTTAGATCGAAAGAGTTTTTATATTTTTATGTAGCATGCAGAGATGCAAATTTTTCTTGCCCATTGCAGCTGTGTGTTTAATCCAATGTAACTCTTCTTCTAATTGTGACCACAGAGAATAGGAAGGGGTAGGAAATTAGAAATTTTTATTGAAATTCATTGGTATGGCCACAGGAAATATCCAGATAAGGCGGAAGAACGAGGTGTGCCGGTACGTCGCAAGTGGGTCAGCCCTTCGACAGGTTATGACACCATCCGCTGAATGAGAATATTTCAGCAGAAAGCTAGGGAAATGAGCAAAGTGTATTCGTTAGCTCGTATGTATGGTGTAAGGCACAGCATCGCTTACACATGAATAGCTGGTGAGGATCTGGTACAGCCTGACAATGAGTATAGCAAAATAAGGAGGACACTTGCGGTCATTATGAGCCAAGCCCACCTCATAGTCTCAAGCTAGCCTACTTTAAATACTGCAGCATTCCAGCTGTCATCATGAGATGATCATTTTAATCGATGGCATGCACAGTAAAAAGATTCCGTGATTATTTTACTGTAATGATTCTATGCCCTAGGTGCTCCAGCACAGTCTATGAACTAGCCAACGATGTACTCGGATGTAGTTTTTCATCCGGTGAACTTCATGCTGCTTGCCGCCCACCGTCTGTTGTTGAACAAACTGAGTGTCTTCCACCAACACGACATCTCAGAGTGGTGTTAGCACTGAACTTCAACGTGGAATCCATCATCCTAGACGCCTGGGTTCCACGTTTCTCCTCAACACTCAGACAACTATGGATGCTGAAACCTACCATAGGGGTAGGGAGGAGATCGACGGTGCACACGGCTACCGACATCAGGTACATTGCTGATGGGACAGCAAGAGCCACCATAGAGTTCGGAGCAACGCGGAGGGCACTCCAGCAGCCAGGGCGAGATCACTTCGTGCCGGGCAGTGGCCATCCCTACTCACCAGCAGCCCGCCACTGCTGAATGAGCAACAACATAGGGTGATGCAGGACTGCAACGATTTGTAGAGATTGTGAATAAATGATTGAACTCTAACCACGAGACGCTTGGCAGGTTACCAACAGCTGTACTGACTCCACGCAATGGCGTCTCCGCTCATTCCTTCTTGTAAATCGGTGCGGAAGTGCGTACTCCGACACCATTATCAGAGTATAAGGCATCGGATGTGTTCGAATCCCGTGCCTGGAGTTTGGAGGCAGTGGTCTGATCTACGGAATTCACACATTGCAGCAGTAGCCGCAACACGGTAAACACAAAAGACAATCTTTCTGTCTTTGGTTGTGATGTGACGTACTGACTGGCGTGCTATGTCCAAAGTATCTTTTGTCAAATCTATGGAACCTGTTCATCTAGCCGGCCGGTGTAGCCGAGCGGTTCTAGGCGCTTCAGTCTGGAACCGCGCGACCGCTACGGTTGCAGGTTCGAATCCTGCCTCGGGCATGGATGTGTGTGATGTCCTTAGGTTAGTTAGGTTTAAGTAGTTCTAAGTTCTAGGGGACTGATGACCTTAGATGTTAAGTCCCATAGTGCTCAGAGCCATTTGAACCTGTTCATGTATCAGAACACAAAATTGAAAATTTGTGGTAAGGTCTTATGGGACCAAACTGCTGAGGTCATCGGTCCCTAAGTCTACACACTACTTAATCTAACTTAGACTAACTTACGCTATGGACAACACACACACCCATGGCCGAGGGAGGACTCGAACCTCCGACGGAGTGAACCGCACGACCGTGACAGGGCGCCCCAGAACGCGCGGCTACCAGAACACAGAGGAAATTGTAAGGAAACGTGATTGGTACCATTGAGGTGTAGTATTTATGTAGGGAGTCACACTGAGCCATGAACTAAGTCTCTAATAGTGACTTCTTGTACTTGTAGATGACATGGTCACTCAGCGTATGTGTGTATTGAGCGTTGCTGAGTGAGATCAGGCAGAAGAAGTAGTTGAGTCTACTTTCGTATGTTGTAAATTGTGTTTTTAATGTCTGGCACATGTTGGTCTATTTTAAGAAAATATTTTCAATATCCATATAGGATAATGGGAAACTGCACAGAAATGATACGCACGAGATCAGCTACTACTAGTGATAGTATAACTGCTCTCTTTGAGCAAGTGTCATAGTTGTTAGAGAAGAATGCTCAACATGATTATTTGATGGCTCAGTTACAACTTTGGCGGGCAACACAAGAGGCACACTCGGGTTTGTGTGAATGTAAGTCGCTAGCAGCAATGCTACGCTGAGTGACCATGTCATCTACAAGTACAAGAAGTCACTATTAGAGACTTAGTTCATGGCTCAGTGTGACTCCCTACATAAATACTACACCTCAATGGTACCAATCACGTTTCCTTACAATTTCCTCTGTGTTCTGGTAGCCGCGCGTTCTGGGGCGCCCTGTCACGGTCGTGCGGTTCACTCCGTCGGAGGTTCGAGTCCTCCCTCGGCCATGGGTGTGTGTGTTGTCCATAGCGTAAGTTAGTCTAAGTTAGATTCTTCAGAAGCTAACCTAAACATACCTTTCTCCAACAAAACGACAGATGACGTGACGTTAATCATTAATGGTGTGTTGGCTACAGGTGAAATGAGTAATCTGTCTGGCGAAACTACTCCTTTGACGGCTAATGAACACCTTACGTGTGAAACCAAGACATAGGTGATGTATCACGAAATGCTCCGCGAGGCAAGTACAATTACACTCTTAAGGGAAGGTTTGTATCAGAAATATCTTAAGCAAAGTACAGCTAGGTTTTTCGGACAAAATGTCAGTGGGTTGACAGAGAGAGCAAATGAGAGTAGAGAGTTCGGACAGAATCTATAAAGTAAATGCGTGAATGTATGAGCTAACAAGAAGTCCAGAAGAGGATCGCGTCATAGGGAGGCAGAAAATAGAGCACTCGATTTCATTTTTGCGAGGAATACCTGTAGAGTTTTCGAGAGGAATTCCTGTAGAGTTTTTGAGAAAGGTTGTTGTTGTTGTGGTCTTCAGTCCTGAGACTGGTTTGATGCAGCTCTCCACGCCACCCTATCCTGTGCAAGCTTCTTCATCTCCCAGTACCTACTGCAACCTACATCCTTCTGAATCTGCTTAGTGTATTCATCTCTTGGTCTCCCCCTACGATTTTTACCCTCCACGCTGCCCTCCAATACTAAATTGGTGATACCTTGATGCCTCAGAACATGTCCTACCAACCGATCCCTTCTTCTGGTCAAGTTGTGCCACAAACTTCTCTTCTCCCCAATCCTATTCAATACTTCCTCATTAGTTATGTGATCTACCCATCTAATCTTCAGCATTCTTCTGTAGCACCACATTTCGAAAGCTTCTATTCTCTTCTTTTCCAAACTATTTATCGTCCATGTTTCACTTCCATACATGGCTACACTCCATACAAATACTTTCAGAAATGACTTCCTGACACTTAAATCAATACTGGATGTTAACAAATTTCTCTTCTTCAGAAACGCTTTCCTTGCCATTGCCAGCCTACATTTTATATCCTCTCTACTTCGACCATCATCAGTTATTTTGCTCCCCAAATAGCAAAACTCCTTTACTATTTTAAGTGCCTCATTTCCTAATCTAATTCCCTCTGCATCACCCGACTTAATTAGACTACATTCCATTATCCTCGTTTTGCTTTCGTTGATGTTCATCTTATATCCTCCTTTCAAGACACTGTCCATTCCGTTCAACTGCTCTTCCAAGTCCTTTGCTGTCTCTGACAGAATTACAATGTCATCGACGAACCTCAAAGTTTTTATTTCTTCTCCATGAATTTTAATACCTACTCCGAATTTTTCTTTTGTTTCCTTTACTGCTTGCTCAATATACAGATTGAACAACATCGGGGAGAGGCTACAACCCTGTCTTACTCCCTTCCCAACCACTGCTTCCCTTTCATGTCCCTCGACTCTTATAACTGCCATCTGGTTTCTGTACAAATTGTAAATAGCCTTTCGCTCCCTGTATTTTACCCCTGCCACCTTTAGAATTTGAAAGAGAGTATTCCAGTCAACATTGTCAAAAGCTTTCTCTAAGTCTACAAATGCTAGAAACGTAGGTTTGCCTTTCCTTAATCTTTCTTCTAAGATAAGTCGTAAGGTCAGTATTGCCTCACGTGTTCCAGTGTTTCTACGGAATCCAAACTGATGTTCCCCGAGGTTGGCTTCTACTAGTTTTTCCATTCGTCTGCAAAGAATTCGTGTTAGTATTTTGCAGCTGTGACTTATTAAGCTGATAGTTCGGTAATTTTCACATCTGTCAACACCTGCTTTCTTTGGGATTGGAATTATTATATTCTTCTTGAAGTCTGAGGGTATTTCGCCTGTTTCATACATCTTCCTCACCAGATGGTACAGTTTTGTCAGGACTGGCTCTCCCACGGCCGTCAGTAGTTCCAATGGAATATTGTCTACTCCGGGGGCCTTGTTTCGACTCAGGTGTTTCAGTGCTCTGTCAAACTCTTCACGCAGTATCGTATCTCCCATTTCATCTTCATCTACATCCTCTTCCATTTCCATAATATTGTCCTCAAGTACATCGCCCTTGTATAGACCCTCTATATACTCCTTCCACCTTTCTGCTTTCCCTTCTTTGCTTAGAACTGGGTTTCCATCTGAGCTCTTGATATTCATACAAGTCGTTCTCTTATCTCCAAAGGTCTCTTTAATTTTACTGTAGGCGGTATCTATCTTACCCCTAGTGAGATAGGCCTCTACATCCTTACATTTGTCCTCTAGCCATCCCTGCTTAGCCATTTTGCACTTCCTGTCGATCTCATTTTTGAGACGTTTGTATTCCTTTTTGCCTGTTTCACTTACTGCATTTTTATATTTTCTCCTTTCATCAATTAAATTCAATATTTCTTCTGTTACCCAAGGATTTCTACTAGCCCTCGTCTTTTTACCTACTTGATCCTCTGCTGCCTTCACTACTTCATCCCTCAAAGCTACCCATTCTTCTTCTACTGTATTTATTTCCCCCATTCCTGTCAATTGCTCCCTTATGCTCTCCCTGAATCTCTGTACAACCTCTGGTTCTTTTAGTTTATCCAGGTCCCATCTCCTTAAATTCCCACCTTTTTGCAGTTTCTTCAGTTTTAATCTACAGGTCATAACCAATAGATTGTGGTCAGAGTCCACATCTGCCCCTGGAAATGTCTTACAATTTAAAACCTGGTTCCTAAATCTCTGTCTTACCATTATATAATCTATCTGATACCTTTTAGTATCTCCAGGGTTCTTCCATGTATACAACCTTCTTTCATGATTCTTAAACCAAGTGTTAGTTATGATTATGTTGTGCTCTGTGCAAAATTCTACCAGGCGGCTTCCTCTTTCATTTCTGTCCCCCAATCCATATTCACCGACTATGTTTCCTTCTCTCCCTTTTCCTACACTCGAATTCCAGTCACCCATGACTATTAAATTTTCGTCTCCCTTCACAATCTGAATAATTTCTTTTATTTCATCATACATTTCTTCAATTTCTTCGTCATCTGCAGAGCTAGTTGGCATATAAACTTGTACTACTGTAGTAGGTGTGGGCTTCGTATCTATCTTGGCCACAATAATGCGTTCACTATGTTGTTTGCAGTAGCTTACCCGCATTCCTATTTTCCTATTCATTATTAAACCTACACCTGCATTACCCCTATTTGATTTTGTGTTTATAACCCTGTAGTCACCTGACCAGAAGTCTTGTTCCTTCTGCCACCGAACTTCACTAATTCCCACTATATCTAACTTCAACCTATCCATTTCCCTTTTTAAATTTTCTAACCTACCTGCCCGATTAAGGGATCTGACATTCCACACTCCGATCCGTAGAACGCCAGTTTTCTTTCTCCTGATAACAACATCCTCTTGAGTAGTCCCCGCCCGGAGATCCGAATGGGGGACTATTTTACCTCCGGAATATTTTACCCAAGAGGACGCCATCATCATGTAATCATACAGTAAAGCTGCATGCCCTCGGGAAAAATTACGGCTGTAGTTTCCCCTTGCTTTCAGCCGTTCGCAGTACCAGCACAGCAAGGCCGTTTTGGTTATTGTTACAAGGCCAGATCAGTCAATCATCCAGACTGTTGCCCTTGCAACTACTGAAAAGGCTGCTGCCCCTCTTCAGGAACCACACTTTTGTCTGGCCTCTCAACAGATACCCCTCCGTTGTGGTTGCACCTACGGTACGGCTATCTGTATCGCTGAGGCACGCAAGCCTCCCCACCAACGGCAAGGTCCATGGTTCATGGGGGGGTTGAGAATGGTACGACTGGAAAAATTAGACATTTCTACTTGAGTACGCAACGATATCCCAATTTCTGCCTCTGAAAGGAATGGTTGTTGCCGTGGAAAGAAAGGGCGTTTAAAGGCGCAAAGCTACCAACCACTTTATTACATATACTGCCGTTTTGTCCTCGAGGCAAACGCAACTACAAATAGGAAGCAGAATATCAGAAATAAATAATAAGGAACTTTAAACATAATCGGAGGTGTTTCGTTCTTCGGGGAACATTTTCTGTGAGTGTGAGTACTGTAGGCAGTAGTGCAGAGATGGACTGCTGCTTGGTGGGATGTAAAAGGTAAAGGATGTAAACTTTTAGTCGACACTGATGCACATGTAACTGTGATTAGTCCAGACCTCGCGGGTGGGAGAAGACTTGGAACTCCGAGGTACAGATTACGTGGAGCGGGAAATAATTATTTGGTGTCATTGGGGACAACACAGCTCATTTTTAAGATTGGAACTTCGCAGTTTCGTGAGCATATGCAAGTGTTGCCAATTGCGCCACAAGGGTATTTCGTGATTCTCAGACTTGGTTTCCTGTATGGATAACGCGAAAATTAATTTTGCACAGCGAACAGTTGAACTTGGAGGATACTTGTTTCCAATGCGTCCAACAGCTGTAAATGGTTCCACGTCACACGGTATACAGATTGCTAAAGTGGTACCAACTGAATTGTCTGCTCGTACAGTAAATATAATAATGCATGACAAAACACCTGTTGGGACAAGAAAATGGTTACGGCGTCTGTAGATGCCGATGTGCCACAGCAGAGATTAAAGAACGATTAGGCTTTAGACGAGACACATTGTTTCATACAAAGAACAGCAGTGCACGTAACCAGCATCAATTAACAACTGATGATCGAGATATGCTTTGATGAATTTGTGACAAATGAAGTGAATATCCAAAAGGGGTTAGTAACAGTGAGTTTGGCGATGCTCGAGAATGTGGTTGTCGTTGGATCTTGAGGTGATCGAAGCATCAGACTGTCAGCGCATTTGTACAACTGTCAATGTTCGTCAGTTGAAAGACAGTGAATGGGAAGCCATGGAAGTGTGCTGCTGTTAGAATATTCAGATTTATTCAGTTCATATGGTCCACTACCAGCAAATCCTATCACACAACACCGCATACCAACAGGATGTGGTCCACCAGTCTGTAGGAAACTATAGAGAATAGCGAAACAGCAAAAGCCACTAGTAGACGAAATTATAGATCAGGAATTACGTGAGGGTATTGTCGAGCACAGTGACAGCCTGTGGTCAGCATATATTCTTATCGTACTGAAGAAGTCAGTTGAAAGTACTCGAAAATACCTATTTTGCTGTGACTACCTTTACCTAAATGCACGAAAAACTGATACCATACATTAGACAACCTAGGAAAATGTCAATATTTGTCAACGATTTATCTTAGTGGTTTTTATCACTAACTGGAAGGATTTCCTGAAGACAGACCCAAAATTGCTTTCTCTGCACCTTCAGGTCATTACCAATACTGAAGAATGCCGTTCGGTTTCAAAAATTCTCTCGGGATTTTAACACCTGAACGCCTATTAGATGCTCTACTTCGTGGATTAAAACCAAGAATCTCTACGGTATATCTTGAAAATGTAATCTTCTATTCGAGAACTATAGAAGATCATGTTAAACGTCTGGAAGAAGAATTTAGTACATTGAGGGCAGCACACGTTAACACTTAGCGTTAAGAAATGTCTTTTTTCTCAGCCACAAATGTCATCACAGGCATATTATCAGTCAAGACAGAGAGAGGACAGATCATTGACTTGTTTCCGCCATACTTTATTTTCTAATACGATGAACTACTAATCAGTTACAGTTCTTTATTGAATTGTGTTATTATTTTGTAAGTTAGGGAAGGGATTCGCTGAAATTGCACATCTGTTAACTAAGTTGCTATGGAAAGGTGATAGTTTTCAGGGTACACCAGAGTGTCAAGAAGCATTCGAGAAACTCAAGGAGATATGAGGTGTAAAGTTCCAAAAGTCATCTGCTTCCTACGTAATTACCTGAAAAATGAGAAAATCTCATTCCTGTGTTAACAGTGCTCGTGTAAATAGAAATTATATTCTATAGATATTAAAAATAACTCTTAACTATAAAACACATAAGCACGAATAAAGTAAAGCATCTATTTTATGAGTTATGGGGTACTTAAAGATGGAGATATTGTGTTTTGGAACTAATTATTGACTATGTCGCCTTTTTAATGCAACAAAAATGAAAGTGTCTGTCTCTGCAACTTATAATAAAGCTATAAGTCCCATTTGTGTTAGGAATGTTCATTTTATTCAAGCTGTTGTGTACAAAAACGTGTAACAACTTTAGTTTGTCTCCTCAATTCAGGCTCTTTTTATGTTTTCATTAGTTAATAACAAGTTGAACAATACTTATAAGGTCAGATTATATTCATCCTCCTGTGTTCGGTGATAACATAGCCTGGATCTGGGTAGACATTTTGCTTCACCTTCTCATAAAAGTGATCTATTATATTCCTTTAAGACATCAACGTTTCCATCTATCTCATCTGCAAAATGTTTTCCAGGTAATCACTCAACATGACGCAGCTTTACATTTTAGATGATGGAGCCGTCAATGGCAAGTTCGGTTTCTTCTGTGTTAGAAATTGTGTTTCCTAGTTTTAATCATCCATAATCATCTTGCAAAATTTCATTTTGAAATGCCAGGCAGGCATTTAATGTCTTTAAAACACTTTATATATTAGTTTTCCAATCAGAAACTGGACAGTCCACACTCCAACTTGTTTTTGGAACCATGGTTATTGAAATCATTGTAATGTTCTTCCGGTTTAATAATCGTGTCAATTTTCTTCATCTCCTTGTCAGTTCTTGCTAATACTCGGTCAGATGCGACAAAAGAGTGGCCAACAACTGGAAATCGATGTTCTGTTGTGTTTCATTTGTCATCCAGTAGGAAATAATGTCAGTAATTGTGCTTTTTTGTTTCGTCCTTTAGGGCAACACGATTCTACCCAAACATACATGTAAAAATTGAGCTTATTTTGGGATCATGAGATGAACCAAGACAAATATTGAAACTGCACAATTGCCGAGAGTAATAAATTGCCTGATCAGGAATTCTCGGTAATACCAATTTTTTTTGGCAATCATAACTAAGAATAAGTTTATCGGTCTCTTCCTTTCGCAAAATGTCATAGGAAACTTGTCCTCTTAAGGGGACGTGGACGTGAAGGGACTGTGTTTTTATGCTTCGCTTTCGGTGCGCCTTACCCTTGACCTGCAATGTGAAAGAAGTTGCGGTTCTTTACCAACACTGAATGACATTAACTGAAGCTGTACAAGGAAATATATTAAATTGTCAGTTATAGTTTAAGAATTACAACATTTTGTCTAATAGATGGTTTTATAACACTCGTTTCATTTCTGGTGCATCAACAGTCTAACAGCATTCATACTGTGGCAGGCTGCTGTCAACATTCTTAGGAACACATTATGCCTCGTTTTCTAGTTTGTAGTGCACCTGAGGAAACAGAAAAATCTTTATTATACCACATAATTATTTTGCTCAGAAATTACCGCTAAAATTATATACAGAATGACAAACATAGAAATTTTCTGCAATGTATTGGGCATAATACAATGAGACTATACCATTCTTCACTTGGGAGAAATTTAGTGAACATAGCTCAGACCATAGTGAAGATATATGTATCTAAAGTTCGGAAAATGTAGTTTCGAGAAATTGAGAAAAGACTGTTCACAGTGCTTGTGACTTACCGAATCCCTCTTTCAGAACATTCCAGCAACATATTTTTGCTGGCCAGCTGTTTCTTGATCCTCTACACTTTTTCAGGAATCCTTTCCTTACTCTGAACTCTTCAGTGATGGCCTCCGCAACCTTTCAGCTTAAACTACTCACCGACTATCTATGGCAGTTGGAGGAACTATCATACTATTTCTTAGTTAGATGACCAATTTGTCCGTTATTTTTTTCCCGCTAATTCCACCATCATTGGAACAGATGACAGCATCCAACACACCTATTTTGAGTACCGTCCTTTCAACAAACACTGTTTTTTGTACTTGTTGCAGCCAGGCGACTAGCGCGAGTTTTGGTGTTTTTGTAAAGATAAATCATTTTAGATTATAAAAACATGTAGTTTAGTACTGATTACTTGGTAAATAAGTGTATTAGTGCGCCTTTTAAGCGTACCATTAAAGGCTTCATTTTTCCTTACATAATAAGGCAGAAGACGCGAAAAGATAGTACAGTCGTAATTTCTGTTTACGTTTTGCCGCAGCAAATCTATAGAATTTCGTTTAGTTGTTCTTTGCTCTCTCCAGCAATTTAATTGTAGCGTACCTCTTCATTATTTAACTCACATTTCTGAAAAGTAGCGTAAAGTTTAAGTTGTTGTCTCAGAAACTTTGCACTGTTCTTTTTGTTTACACACAGTAGCGTGCAGGCCAAATTTGTGGAACCATATTTTCGTGTTTATCTGTAATTTAACTGACTTATTCTTAATAGACTACTACGTTTACCATGAGTGAAAAGTGCTTGAGTTGCCGTAGAACTGTAAGGTCGGGGCTTTGGTGTGACGGGTGCTGTAGTTTTTTCCATGTGAGTGACTGTAGTGGCATGGGAATAGGGGAAGTTAATGAGACTCATCAGAGGTTCTCTAGGATATGTAGTAGAGATAGGAAGATACTAGAACAGGAGGGGAAAATTTCTGCCCTTCAGGATGAGTCAGACAATGCCAGGGGAGATCTTGACAGGTTAAGGAGGAAGAAGGGTAAAGAGAGGTGGGAAGTGGCAACCAGCAACGAGAGGAACAGGCATAGAACTTTGTCTGACAGCTTCGTGGTGAATGTGGAAAACAGATTTGACCTGTTGCTTCAGTTAGAAGCTGGTGAGCCTCAAGCAGTTGGAGGTGTAGACAGGGCACAAAAAACTTCCAGCAGCAAATTGAAAAGTAAGAACGTAGGGAAATCAATAAAGAGAAAGAAAGTGTTGTTAGGCAGTTCCCATGGAAGAGGTGTTGGCCAACTTTTGCAGGATGACCTAGGATCAGAATACCAGGTCATCAATTTTTTAAAACCTAGTGCTGTCTGGAGCAGGTGACAGAGGATTTAGGATCACTTTGTGTTACATCCTAGGCAGTAATGCCAACCGAGCCCGCTGCCAAAAGGTTGGCAGCATCAAAGTACGGACGCCGTCCCTATAAGCAGCGCCAGCGAGACAGGAAATCGCCGCAAGTCTGCGCGCGCCACCGCTGGCTTCTGGCTTCTTAAGCGCTGGAGTCGCGAGCGCTAGGACAGTTCTGCATTCGCCGCTCAGTTGTGTACTCGCCACCGAATTGTGTACTTGCTAGTCAGTTGTGTGTTCATCGCAGCAGAGTTGTTGTTTGTCGTCAGCCGACGCTGACCTAGCCGCTCCGACTCGAACTAGACAGATTCTGTAGACACCGAGTTCCCTACTGAGTATCTGTATCTTCGTAAATAAAGATAAGTACCGACTTTTATTTAATCAGAGTGTTTGGGTTTTCATCTTTCTGTTCACTGTTCCAGCGGACCGGTCGGCCCGCTATTAAAAGTGTGGCGGTGACTTCGTAAACCATTTCTACAGTCAAGTGTTTGTCGCTACGAACACCGCCACAAAACTTTGCAAGGATTTCACTAAGGAAGACACCGTGGTTATAGTAGGTGTGGCAGGTAATAGTGTTGACAGAGATTCTGGGTACAGTATAGAGTGTGACCTGGCAAAGATTGCATCAGCATCTAAGCATACTAGTGTTGAGTTTGTATCTGTTCTTGGGCGCTATGAGCTAGCTCATTTGAACTCTTCTGTCAAGAGAGTTAATTTGGGGTTGGAACAGTTGCTTATGTCAGGTGCAGGGTCACACATTGGTGTGGTTCCTGTTGATTCTCTCACTAGGCGGGGTTATACTAGGCATGGCCTTCAATTCAGCAGTAAATGGAAGGGTAAAGTGGCTGGGAAAATAGCAGGAAAGTTAAAGGAGGGAGGCACTGTCGTGAGTGATAAAATACCAGTGGTTATAGGATTCAGAAAAGACCCTTTTTTAGGGTAGGGAGGACCGAAAGGAACCAAATTTCAAGAGAGGTTAGGACTGAGACAAAACTTCAGTTTGAGAAAGAAACCAAAAAACATAATTCTAGCTTATTACATCAGTATAAACAGCTATTGGTTAAGATTTTTCAACAGTCAGCAAATATTTCAACTCTATCCAATGTGAAATGTCAGCTCTTCTTTATTGCATAAAAATATTCGAGGACTGAGAAATAAAATTAATAACTTAATTATCTGCATATATGAATTAGAGTTTTCAAACCCAGCTGACATAATCTGCCTCTCTGAACATAATGTAACCACTGGTATAGAACTTTTGTGTTACAGGGTTTAGGTTAGCATCTCACTTTTGTAGAGCAGAAATGGAGAAAGGAGGAGATGCCCCATCTATAAGGAACTGTGATAAATTTAAGAACAATAGACATTCATAAATTTTGTCTAGAACAGCATATGGAAAGATGTGGAACAGAAGTAGAATTTAACAAAATCTTATTCATAATATTAAGTGTATATCGAGCACCTGCAAGTAACTTTAATCTGTTCATAAACCAACTGGAAGCTGTACTGGCCCATTTAACAACCAAAAACAAAGAAATAGTGGTTGCTGGTGATTTCAATGTAGATTTCCTTAAAGAATCTCACAATAAGAACTTATTTGAGTTAGTAACACTATCATTCAACTTAATTGCCACGGTAAAGTTCCCCACTGGGGTAGCCAATTGCTCACAAACAGTCATTGATAATATCTTTACAGAAAAGTCCAATGAACAAAATGATATTACAAAACCAATAGTCAATGGCCTCTCAGACCATGACATGCAATTCCTTGTGTTAAATGTTAATACTGAACAGGATGTAACATCTGTTAAATCTTAGCTGAAGAGGGTAATCAATAAGCCAAAAATTGATTATATTAGAACACTCCTCAGAGACATTCAATGGAACGATATTTGCAGTGCTTATGGCATGAATGAAAAATATAACACGTTTTCTAATAAAGTGCTTACCTTATTTGAACACTGTTTTCCCCCAAAACTAACCAAGGTTAGAGCAAAGTCTACAAAGAAGCCATGGATTACTCAAGGAATAGGGGTATCTTGTAAAACAAAAAGAAAACTCTGTCAATCCGAAAAAGTTCTGATGTTGATGCTATAGCACATTACAGGAAATACTGCAAAGTATTAAAGACTGTAATAGGGACATCAGAGCAAATATATTACAAGGAAAAGATAGTCGTGTCAGATAACCAAATAAAGACAATATGGGACATAGTGAAGGAGGAGACTGGTAGAACCAGACACGAAGTGGGACAAGTAGCATTAAGAGAAAATGATACATTGGTGACAGATGTGTATAGTGTTGCAGAACTTTTTAAAATACATTTTATAGCTGTTACTGAAAAGATGGGGTTGTCAGGGTCGGTAGATGCTGCTATGGAATACCTCAGACCAGACAATTCAAGTAACTTCCGTAATGTGAATCTGACCTTCACTACCCCAGCAGTGATAATTTCCATCATGAAATCTATAAAATCAAAAACATCTAGTGGGTATGATGAAATATCAACAAAGTTAATTAAAGAATATGGTTCTGAGTTAAGTAACATCTGTGTAACCAGTCCTTTATCAGTGGAGTATTTCCTGAATGGTTGAAATATGCTGAAGTTAAGCCACTGTTTAAGAAGGGAGATAAAGAAATAGCATCACATTTCCGTCAAATTTCGCTTTTGCCAGCATTCTCAAAAATTTTAGAAAAAGGAATGTACAGTCGGCTTTATAACCATCTTATCTCAAAAGAACATACTGTCAAAGTCGCAGTTCGAATCTCTAAAGGGTTCTGATACTGAGAAGGCTATCTTAAATGTGCTTAATTCATTAGACAAAAAATTGCAGGCAACTGGTATATTTTGTGATCTGTCAAAGGCATTTGAATGTGTAAATCATAATATCCTTTTAAGTAAATTAGAATATTACGGTGTAACTAGAAATTCTGCAAAATGGTTCTAATCTAATATCTCTGGCAGGAAACAAAGGGTGTTATTAGGAAAGAGTATTAAACTATCAGGCATCATACACCTGGGAACTAATTAGATGTAGGGTCCCACAACGTTCCATTTTAGAGCCCTTCCTTTTTCTTGTGTATATCAATGACCTTTTATGAGTATTATTACCAGATGCCAAGTTAGTTTTGTTTGCCAATGATACAAACATTGCAATAAATAGCAAATCAAGTGTAGTCTTAGAAAGATCAGCTAATAAAATATTTGTGGACATTAATCACCGGTTCCTAGCCAATTCCTTGTCACGAAACGTTAAAAAAACACACTACATGCAATTCAGAATTTGTAAGGGGTGTCCCACGAATATATGCCTAACATACAATGACAAGCACATACAAGAAATGGACAGTGTTAAATTCTTGGGATTACAGCTTGATAAGAAATTCAACTGGGAGACACACACCACAGAACTGCTGAAGCGTCTTAACAAATCTCTATTTGCAATGGAAATTGTGTCAGCTATAGGGGTTATAAAAATGAAAAAGCTGGCATACTATGCTTACTTTCATTCCATAATGTCATATGGGATTATTTTTTGGGCTAATTCATCAAGCCAAGCTAAAATTTTCCAGGCACAAAAACGTGCAGTAAGAGTTATATGTGAAGTGAACTCGAGAACATCCAGCAGAAGACTATTTGGGGAACTAGAGATACTAACTACTGCTTCTCAATATATTTATTCCTTAATGAAATTTGTCATTAAAAATATATCACTTTTTCAAACCAACAGCTCAATTTATGGAATCAATACTAGAAATAAGAAAAGTCTTCCCAAGGATTTAAAGTCACTTACTCTTGTACAAAAAGGTGTGCATTATTCAGGAACACACATTTTCAATAACTTGCCAGCAGCCATAAAAAGCTTAACAACCAATGAAATTCAGTTTAAGAGAAGCATAAAGGATTTATTGGTGGCCAACTCCTTCTACTCCATTGACGAATTTCTCAGTAGAACGAACTGATTTGTGTGTGTGTATGTGTGTGTCTTAGTGTGTGTGTGTGTGTGTAAGTACAATATAACTTGTGCAAAATTTCAGTGCAGTAATGTGTTCATTTTAAATAAGTGTGTGTGTGTGTGTGTGTGTGAGTGTGTGTGTGTGTGTGTGTGTGTGTGTGTGTGTGTGTTTGTGTGTGTAAGTAAAATCTAAGTTCTGCACTATTTCAGTGCAGTAATGCATTCATTGTACATAAATATTATAGCTATTACATGTTTATTACCTTATAAATAAAAAAAATTATTTTAAATTCAGTGCATTAGTATTTGTAAAACGATTCTTTCATATAGTGTCCATTAAAAAATGACGATCATTCCACTTGGGACATGTGGAAGATACATTATCTTATTTGCTGCAGTTGTAAATATTTGTCATGTATTGTTGTTTTTCTGACATGTTCTACATCCTGGAGAACCTCCTCCCTACAGATCAATTGGAATGAAATTTAATCTAATCACATGTGTTGAATCTCTTATTACGGTTTTGTGTTTGGCCATTAGGAAAGGAGACATGGCTGGTGTGCAGACTTTTGTTCAAAGAGCGTTTAAGAACAAATAAACAATTTGAAAGTTGATAATGCACACACATTTTTGGAAATGGGAGAAATTTGTCTTTCAGATGGAAATAAAAATTTTTATCTATTTTTCAGTCATTTTCACGTCCAGGTCCCCTTAAGTTATGACCTCTTAGTCATCATTCTTGTTTGTCTTGGGATATTTTAGAGTGCTTTACTTTTTCTTTCAGCATGAAACAGGTGGAACAAGAATTAGTTGATGGACCTCCAAAGCCTATTTGTAATGCATACATATGTAACGTCGGAAATAAGCCTTATGTACTTTACTATCAGGTGCAATTGCTCCAGTATTTGGTAATATTCCGATCACTTTGCAAGTACTGGAAACGTTTAATTTGGCCTCTGCAGTAATAGGGTTCACTTGCATTACCTAACTGTTCGAAGAAAATTTTTCATAGCTAAATTTTGACATCATATTTCTTGCTACATGTCTCACTTACTCTTTTTTTCCTGGTGGTAGCCCAGTTTCTAAATGGCGCTTGCCGACGAGCGCTACCCGATTCTTTCACACCTGTAACATTCCTAAGAAAGTTTGCCGGCACACAGGGACAAAAAGTGATTAAGTGATTACATCCCTGAATGTGTCACTGTTCTTTTTACAAAATACTTAATGGAGACAGTTTTTTGCTTTTTGTTACCTGCAGTGTTTTTCTTGTCTTCTTTGATAATCAACTATTGTGTGCTTCCGAATGAATGCCTCCTGAAACATCTTTTCAGGAACACTACAAAAAACTTTATCAAAATGCTTTATATCACGTAGGGATAAGATTTTGCATTGGAAAGCTTCTGTTTTACTGTTACAAAGTGGAGTTAAGTGACTTATCTTCGCTGAATGCCTACAGTAATAAATAAAAACACAATTAGAAGATAATCAAAAATGAAGTATAGTAGTAATAAGAAACCACTCCAAAAAATAGAATAATACAAAATACCTTGCACTTACCTTTCTGTTTGCTTTCTGTAATTTGTCCATTTAGTGGTATCACGCACCCTCTTGATTCCACGCCCTGCCTCTACTGGTGAGATCTCTTGCACATGAGATTCCATTTTTTAAGCTCAGAATAACACAACAAGTCACTTCGAGATACGATAGAGTAGTGCGGATGTGGCGATAATGCAGCATAATAATACAACACTGAACTAATTCTGTATCGTTAAGTTTCTGTCCAGTGAATATTGGGATAAAGATATAGTGTAAAGACATTATGTAAAATAAATATCACGTACCTTAGAGCAACAGATATGTCATGTTCTGGAACATTACATGCTATCATGGTGCTCAATGTAAATGTAAATGTCTCACTTTGGAACTAACTACATGTGTCCAGTTTTTGAATGTTGTCTTACGAGAGCATGTCAAGTTTTGGAAATCACTCCCAATTCACTTTGAAGAGTATGCTTGTGTTTCCTAGACATATTTCAACGTAAAGAAATAGGAAATGGTCACACCGCATTTTTCAGCCAAAATGTCAGACGTAAACATTTAGAATTGTACACCTCATATTAATATCAGTTCCTTTGTTAATATTTCCCGTCTCGGAACAGGAATTCAAACTTTCATGCAATGCCAGCACTAATGCTTTGGGTTGAATTTTATGTCTGAATGTTGGTGGGAAAGAAAATCAGGCGGCATATACCTCCAGACACCTGAATAATGCTCAGATTAATTGCTCAACAAATGGAAAAGAAGTATTAGCAGTTATTTACGGGATGCCGTATGTTTGTTGCTATTTGCATGGTCGTAAATTAAAAATGATTGAATACCATGCATTAAAATTATATTATGGTTGAAAGAGCCATCAACTGAGTTCGTGAGATTTGTATAAATATTGAGTGAGTTCGACCTTAAAGTAATTCATAAACCAGCAGAAATTGATAAGAATGCCGGTACACTAAGTAGGAAGACAGCACCATTAGAAGTAGTAGTTTGAAGCCGGGCAGATTGCATAAAGGCACAAGCAGCAGATAGTGAATGTCACTTGCTTAGAATGGAAGATCAGTTTGAAATGCAAGAAGGCTTGTTATGCAGATCTACAAAGTGCGGACCTCACATTGTAGTTCCTGCACTGCTTAGAATGGATGTATTACGTTATGTTGACGACCAGGTATTATCAGTTCACAGACGGAAGAGAACAATTGATACATGTGTAGGTGAAAGATTTTGGTGGAAAACGCATGACAGTGATATAGAACAACGCGTAAGAAACTGCATCCCGTCTGCACAGAGAAGAAATTGGAGTCATAAGAAAATACAATAATAGTGATTACCATAAGGTGAGAAAACATATCTATGCTAGAATTTGATGTTTTAGAACCTTTTAATAGAACACAAACGGGTCATATCTGTGTCCTTACGACCTCAGATCACTTTTTATGATATTTAGTTATGGTAGCCATCCCAGATTAGATCAGTAACACAGACAATGGTAGACATCTGGTTACTGAAATCTGAAGGGGCAGAACCACTATTACAGACGAGCGAACTAACTTTGTATCCAAACCAACGAAACAATCATGTCACTCACTACAAATTAAGAAGTTATATACCAGCCCATTCCACCTTGAAACGAAAGGACTGTCAGGATGAGTTCACCATACGTTATCCAAAATGTTAAGCTATTTCATAAACGCACAGTATTCAATTTATGATTCATATTGAAATTCTGCCGTTAATATGATTCAAAAGTTGATATTGGATCTGGGCGCTCAACGTATGAAGTATTGTATGGGAGAAAAACTCTGTCACCTTTTGCTGTAGTTCAACTTAAACTTGGCCCACACAGTAAACCAGTGAAAGACTAGGTGAAGAAATTGAGAAAAAATTGGGAAACAATAAAGTGTGCCAACACAACAACTTTATAGAAGCAAGAACGTATTAGGTAACGGATGAGTAAACTGCGACAATACAGATCGGAAACAGCGGGTATTATTAGCTAATCCACATGCCCAAAAGGGCGAAACGAAAATGTTTTTAACGAACTATCATGGACTTTATCAATTTATCAAAGTGACTTCACCAGTCTATATAAAATTATGGTTCCCAACTAGAACATCAATAGTCCGTGTGAGTAACGTATAACCGTTTAGAGGTGAGACTGATGCGTTGCCACATATCGTTGAGAAAACGAAATAATTACCACAGAAAAAGGAACATCTGAGAGACGTAATTTATGCCCTGGGTCTAGAAGTAAATTGTTTACATTCTCATACGGAATCCTAGTTGGATGTTTATGTACTTGCATAAAGGAGGGAAAGAATTTACAGTAATTCCCTTCTCTCAGGTAGCATACCAAGACGTTGTCCAATAAGATTTATCTGAACACGCTGTTTCTGTACTATTGCAGAGGAGACCTTATACGGAATCAATCTCTCTACAAAGGAATTTGCATCGCTAAACAATCAAATGTTATACTAACGAGTCACATGTAGACAGTCAATGGATGTTCGATCTTTGAGAACTAAGGAATGACGTACAAGGACTACAGAATGGGTTTACAGTTTTGCGAAAGAGGCAGAGAAAGAAGGCTTATTGGAAGATTTATACAAGGAGTGCAAGAAATTAAACTTCTCGTATGAGAACTCAGAACAGTTAACAGAAATAATGACACAAACACTAATAAGTTAAAAAATAGATTGCTAGATACAGGAGGGAAACTGCTAAAAATTGTGTTTGGAACACCAGATAATGAGGATATCAAGAATTTAAACAGAAAAAGCTTAAACATAGGAGAATTAGCGGAAGATACAAAAGCAAAATTAGATCAGTGCATAACACAGAGCAGGGAATGTTTAGTATTACTAAAACGATGCGCAACTTAACAATCGAATTAGAACAATATGTACTTAATGTCTTAAATAGTCTTCAATAGTTATGTACACTATGTGAGCAAAAGAATCCGGACACTACCAAAAACATACGTTTTTCATATTTGGTGCATTGTGCTGCCACCTACTGCCAGGTACTCCATATCAGCGACCTCAGTATGCATTAGACACCGTGTGAGACCCGAATTGGGCGCTCCACAGAACTCACAGACTTCCAACATGGTCAGGTGATTGGGTGTCACTTGTGTCATACGTCTGTAAGCGAGATTTTCAAACTCCTAAACATCCCTAGTGTGGTGTCACCGCCAGACACCACACTTGCTAGGTGGTAGCTTTTAAATCGGCCGCGGTCCGTTAGTATACGTCGGACCCGCGTGTCGCCACTATTAGTGATTGCAGACCGAGCGCAGCCATACGGCAGGTCTAGAGAGACTTCCTAGCACTCGCCCCAGTTGTACAGCCGACTTTGCTAGCGATGGTTCACTGACAAAATACGCTCTCATTTGCCGAGACGATAGTTAGCATAGCCTTCAGCTACGTCATTTGCTACGACCTAGCAAGGTGCCATAGCATTTGATATTGAGATTATAACATGTACCGTCAAGAGCGATGTACACCAATTGTGGATTAAAGTTAAGTATTATATCAACTACGTACTTTATTTGCTACTATTAATTCCCTTAACTGTTCCAGACTTCGCGCCAGACAGCGTGTAATTAAATGCGTGCATTTCGGCCTCCTCTAGCAACACAGTGTTGGCTCTTCTGCCAACACTTCACCTAGGTCCACTGTTTCCGATGTGATACTGAAGTGGGAACGTTAAGGGACACGTACAGCACAAAAGCGTACAGGCCGACCTCGTCTGTTGACTGACAGAGACCGTCGACAGTTGAAGAGAGTCGTAATGTGTAACAGTCAGACATTTATCCAGACCGTCACACAGGAATTCCAAACTGCGTCAGCATCCACTGCAAGTACTATGACAGTTAGGCGGGAGGTGAGAAAACTTGGATTTCATGATCGACGGGTTGCTCATAAGCCACACATCACGCCGGTAAATGTCCAACGGCGCCTCGATTGGTGTAAGTAGCGTAAAAATTGGACGATTCAACAATGGAAGAATGTTGTGTGGAGTGACGAATCACGGTAAACAATGTGGCGATCCGATGGCAGGGTGTGGGTATGGCGAGTACCTGGTGAACGTCATCTGCCAGCGTGTGTAGTGAAAACAGGAAATTTCGGAGGCGGTGGTGTTTTGGTGTATTCGCGTTTTTCGTGGACAGGCCCTGAAGCCCTTGCTGTTTAGTGTGGTACTATCACATTAAAGGCCTACATTCATGTTTTAAGCACCTTCTTGCTTTCCACTGTTAAAGAGAAATTTGGGGATACCGACTGCATCTTTCAAGGCGTTCGAGCACCTGCTCATAATGCACGGCCTGTGGCGAAGTGCTTACACGACAACAATATCCCTGTATTGAACTGGCCTAATCGGGAGTAAGACATCTCATTCAAACGAATCCTATAGAACCCCTCTGGGATGTTTTGGAAAGCCGACTTCGTGCCAGGCCTCACCTACCGACGTCGCTAGCTCTCCCCAGTGCTGCCAGTCCCCAAGAAACCTTCCAGCACCTGATTGAACGTATGCCTGCGAGAGTGGAAGCTGTCATCAAGGCTAAGAGTGGGCCAACACCATACTGAATTCCAGCATTACCGATGGATGGTAACGCGAACTTGTAAGTCACTTTCAGCCAGGTGTCTGGATACGTTTGATCACATAGTGCAGAATAAATACAAAGCCGGTTAAACAAACTGGATGAGAAAGCGGTAATACCTACATTGCTACAAACCTAAGCTGACAAATTAGACATTGCAAGGATCAAGGTCGAAATTTCACATGAAGTAATACATTAAGCCGCTCATGGACAATTGAGTGCAACGTTATTAAATTTTGACGATTTTACAGAGAGCGCTAAGAGACTTTCCAGAGGGACTACAACATACTGTGCTTATGAAGACTTAGAAGATAGCCTTTCTTTATTGTATATCTGATGTAAGAGTGGATACTGATCAAGCTAGTTTGCACATTAAAATACTATTTTCAGTTGTAAGTAAAACGCGAAACACCAGAGATACATGAATGCAGTTGGGAAATGGATACAAGTACAAAATCATGAAGTACTATCAGTTTCTGGATGGGGAGATGCTTATGTCGTTATCTGAAGGATCGTATTAGAGACAATGTTATTATTTGTCATATAAGGGTGATACAATGTAACAACAAGTCCTGTGAAATGCTGTTGTATTTAGGTAAATGCAAAGCATTAGGATACGAGGAAAAGATCTTAGCTAAGCAGATGAAATTCCAGATAGTTGGAGATCGCTAGATTTACTCCATACTTACACCTAAAACAGTTATTTACACTTGCAACAAAATGGTAAACCAACCATGACAATGAAACTAGAGTTACAGGGCAATAGATTGTTAATTAATGAAACTAGAAGGGAAATAGCAGCGAGATAATTTCATCTTCACGCGCACAATAATGATTTATGGGTGTCAACGAATGTTGTGTTAGCTGGAGGAACCACAAGACACATTACCTAACGAAAGACTATATTTTATTAACGAAATCTGAGCTGTCACTTTGCCACAATTCCTAGACGAATTAATAACTTCAGATGAAGGATAAATTTCGGTCAATCGAATATTGCAACATGTGGAAAAATATCATGAGAAAGGTATACAAAGTACAATTATTTTCAGTGCATCAACACATGCGTCGTCTTGGGTGTATAAGCAGTAAGATATCTCATTCAAACGAGTAAACCGTCCATCAGATACCTACGTAATGGAAATCAACTAGTAATAAGGAATTTGAATATAGAATGTAGATAATGAATGTAACTAGGGCAGAATAACAAAAACTTAGGTTGAGAAAGAATACAGAAACAGTTGTAGAGTAAATTTTAAAATACAAAGAAGATAATTACTAATAGGCGGAAAACAAAAAATTGTGGACTAGTTTCTTAAAGAGGAGGAATATGTTATGGCGCAGAACAGTAAACGGTAATAAGTTATAAATTTCTATTTTCACATTGCCACAGGCACTATCTACTCTGGCCAGAGACAAGCCCTGAAGCTGGAAGCGTGTCGGTATTTGGCGAGTGAATCAGGGGTTGGTCACATAACAACACATGCTGCACAGTGAGAATATGCTTTCAGCAGACTTAACACAGATATCCGTTAGCTCCTGAGACATGGTGTAAGAAACTCAATCTCTTCCACAAGAAGATTTAGTGAGGGCATCACTTACCAGCTTGTTAAGTGAATGTATCAGAATAAGGAGGACACATGCGCTCATTACGAACTGAGTCTCACATCATAGCCTCACACTAGCTTCATTTAAATGCTCCAGCTTTACCAGCTCTCATCAGCTGATCATTAGAACTGATAACATTCACAATAATAGCAGTCGATTTTATGATTACTATATTGTACTGAATCTATGTCATTGATACTCCATCACAATCTATGAACCAGTCGAAGTTGTACTTGAGATGATGGTCTTCACTTGCTGAACTTCACGCTGTTCGCTGCCTACCATCTACCGGTCATGAAACTGTCTTTCGACAACACCACATCATAGCGTGGTGCCAGCACCAAAATCCAGCGCGGAAGTCAGCAACAAGGCCTTTTTGGGGCCAAGTTTCTGCTCAGAAGTCGGGCACCAACAGGTGCTGAAACCTACCAAGCCATACGGCGGGACATCAGCCGACCACACGACTACCGATGCCAGGTACATCATTCATGGGTCATCAGGGGTCATCACAGAATTCGGAGAAAGAGGGACGGCACTCAAGCAGCCAGTGCGAGATCACTTTGTGCTGGACAAGGGCTTCCTGTGTTTGCTGGCAACCCACTCCAGCGCTTGGGGTCGCTAACATCTTCTTCTGGGCGTGCAGGCGCTGATCTGCCGTGATTGACGTCAGCTAGAGTGCAACCTGCAGCTGACTGAGCAACAGCAAATACTGCAGGAGAGCGACGAATTGTAAACATAGCGAATAAATGATTGAACTGTAATAACGTTACTACCGTCGAAGATGCTTCAGAGGTTCCTAACAGCTATCCAGACTTAACAAAGATGTATCTCTGCTTGGCCCCTCTGTATATTATTACTCATAGACTGTTTTCTGATGAAGATTGTTGTGGCCTGGCAAGAGAGCCAAGCCACTATGAGGAGGAAGCCGAAAGGCACGCGTTTAAGCTCACGCTGGCTGGCGTGAGGTCTGGAACAGTTAAAGGAATAGGGACTAGCAAAATAAGTACGTAGCTTCTGGAATACTTAACTTTAATCCATAATTGGTGAACATGGGTCTGACGCCTTGCTAGGTCGTAGCAAATGACGTAGCTGAAGGCTATGCTAACTATCGTCTCGGCAAATGAGAGCGTAATTTGTCAGTGAACCATCGCTAGCAAAGTCGGCTGTACAACTGGGGCGAGTGCTAGGAAGTCTCTCTAGACCTGCCGTGTGGCGGCGCTCGGTCTGCAATCACTGATAGTGGCGACACGCGGGTCCGACGTATACTACCGGACCGCGGCCGATTTAAAGGCTACCACCTAGCAAGTGTGGTGTCTGGCGGTGACACCACAAAGATATTACTAGCTGTACTATTCGAGAAAAGAGATAATATGGATTGCAATGTATTTGGCTAATGAGGCTAGTTTGACCTATCGGGACAACTTGGAATTTGGTTGGGTTAAGCTTTAGTCCTACATTCTGTGCCTGTTTTAATAATGCATATAGGTCAGTATTGAAATCCTCGATATCTGTCTTCATGCTAATTGGTTTTGCTTTATATACAACTGGTATTTACAGTAGGACAAAACTGATGACACATGATTGGCATCAATGTAGGACGGATGTGCATGATCCATGGACAACATTGGAAGGTCCATGAGGCTGGTCGGAGGCAGTGTTGTTGTCTTTAAGACCGTAATGCCAGGAGGCTGTGTGCGAACAGCAGGAGGACCTGCAGAGGATCGATCATTGGCACAAGAGCTGGCAGTTGACTCGGAGTGCGCGTAAGTAAGTGTAAGGTGGTGTGCAGAATCAGGTCCAAAAATCCAGTACTGCGGATTGATACTGCTGACAACAGACCACTAGAAACAGCGCCGCTAGTAAATCACCTGGTAGTAACAACCTGCAGCGACCTCATATCGAATGGCGACATAAAACAAAATGTTGGGGAAAGAAGATTCCAGGTGAAGATACATTGCAGAAATGGAAAGAAGATTCCAGGTGAAGATACATTGCAGAAATCTTAGGGAAATGTAAATCGTCCTTGACGGAAGTGGATTACAAAACACTTGCTTGACTGATTTTTTAGTGTTTCCCCTCAGTCTCGGACGCTTACCAGGTCACATTAATTGGAGAGGCAGGCAAGATCCTATACAGAGCAGGACATACACTAGCGTATAGTTGGCACGAGAGCATTACAGGGATGCTAAACAAATTGTGGTGTAGATGCCACAAGACAGGCGTTGTAGTTCACAGAGAAGATTACTCTCGAAAACTGTCGGAGAGACTACATCCGTGGAAACATATTACTCATATTACTTCCTCCGATAAACGTCTTTCGAAATGACGGCAACGAGAATATCTTAAAATTTAGAGTTAACACGGAGGTTTGACGACAATATTTACTTCAAAGTGCCAGTCGCGAATGGAGGAGCGACGGGGTTAGATGTTAAAAAGTAGCACAAATTCCGTCTTAGGAACGAAATGTGAGTAATGGATTTGCTTATTGAATTCCTTCTCTACTCTGCAGCCACTCTGGATTTGCTTTTTTAAAAATGAACTACACAGCAGTGGTTGATGCGCGACTTCCTTGCAAAAGAAAATATGTCTTTGTCATAACTCCTTTTTCTTCCAAAACTTCATTTTTACACTGTATTACGCAATATTTGTAGTCTTTTAATTTGAAAATTGCTCTAAAATGATGTTATAGTACGTTAAGGCATCACAAAGTTTCCCCTGGTAAAGACCTTATTGACAGGCTCCTACATACATTTAGATTACGAATGTGGTAACCTCGTTGCTCTGTGTAGCATTGTCAAGCGGTATAGATTAGAAGCAGACCTCAAAGTAATTATAAACTTTTCAATCCATCTGCATGTAGATACATTTACTACACATTGCTGCACATGTGTGGACGTAACTTGGAACAGATTTCTTTGGTTTTGTATCCTCCATGCATGGAAAAGTAACTGTCTGTAGAATTGTACATGCACTATGATCTCTCTTATCTCATTCGGACGACCTCCACACGAAATCCTCACAAAGTCTACCTCGAACGTCCATTCCCTAAACTTACTCAACATAGATTTGCGAGAACGTCTTTCTTCCACGCACAAAATTATAACCTATAATGTAAAGTTGAGAAATCAGCATGCGAATTGCGTCATAAACCATCTAAAACTTACCCATATACAAGAAAATCGGTCGCAAACCCCATTTCTATGTCAGATAGAGTCTGTAACCTATATTTAGTTAACCCATGAGACTTAATTCCGTCTTCAGAATGAAAGGTAAAAATTGATTTTTTATACAATAATTTTTTCTACCACCAGTTACGATTTTCTTTCCTAACACGATGTGCGTTTCGACCGGTACACGCATCCCATATTAATGCCACAAGTGGATGTACAGAGACTTTTGGTGAGATAGTGTATGCATAAAATATTCCCACAATGCGCTGTAAGCATCTAATGATGGACGAACTTCGCGATACAAACTTTCTAAGTAGTATGAGGTATGCGCTACCCCCCGTCGTAAGCCGATATCAGTCATGCATATCGACCATTCCACTCTCAAACAGCAGAAACGTGGCCACCACAACCGTAAGGTAGCATGCGGCTGTCACACATGCGTCGGCCACCAAGCATAACTTCTCGCCCTGGAAAGCAATTCGTATATTGTGCAAAACTTCCATTTACCTTCCGAACAAAACGTCATACAGTTACCTCCCAATATTGTATTTTTTACTCGCTCTTTGCTAATTTTGAAAGAAACTCCTCATTAAATTCCATATGCAATCTTAAAGGAACCACCATAACCAAGACTTATCAGAGACAGAATCAAAGGTCGACCGAGGAAACGGCAGACAAAAAAGATTGCAAAAACAGTTCATCTCTATCTAATTTCACAGTAATCTGTCAAACGCTGTCGAATGTAATTGACAAATGTAACAGGGTCTATCATTCAAATGATCTACTGGATTTCCCTGACTGAGAAACAACCAATTTAATCAGCAACTTCTCTGTGTCCAATGGAAAGCTTCTTAAAGAAACTTTAGTTACATCAAAGACAGTTTAACATATGACTGGCCTATTCTGGTGTGATCAGAACATTACCTGACGGCAAGGTCCTAGGCAGAGTCGGCAGTTTAATGCATGACGTCACTGGGCTATGGGTAAACGTATACAGTGCCTTAGATCGTAATCGAATGAACCCTCTTGATACGCAGATATCCCACTCCTACCACAAATGTATTTGATAATTTGTGCGCAATGGAAACACGTGGAAGTGTGGTGGCCCCGGCAAATGAGCAGTGGATGTGGGTCTTGTTTAAATTCAGTAGTGATAACAGGAAGTAAGAAGTTCATCACTATCTACTGAAATGAAAGATTGGTAACGGAGAACAGTTTATTGAAAAACATTTCAAAGGAGAACCAGCGTGTAATGGACAAACGTGATAATTAACTCTAGGAGTAGGACGCAGAACACAAAAACTCAAACAGCTCACAGGATAGGGAAGAAAATGGTCTAGTAACTAAGGCATCATTCAAGTAAAATGTATCTGGTTTCCCATCAGTCATAATGATTGCATCGTCCTGGTGAGGTATGGACAATCCATGCTAGGACCCTAGTAACTGACGCCAGGTTGAGCCATCGACTACTAGAGCGTGATTTGAAATGTGATCCTCCGTGCTTCAACTGATAACGTAGCTACTCCGGTCTCATGACTGACACCCCACCTTACTTTCTCGCCACGGCTTACGAACACTGAGAGGCCAGAATGTGAGCCACTACTCCGGTAACCGCAGAGGGCATCTGCGCTGCAAGTGCTGCGCGTGGCCCGCACACAGGTTGAGACTCCTGCCTCGATCACCGTCCAGCCGAAGAATGCTGCTTTACTTCGCGTCCCGACCAACAGTTTGGCTTTCCGTCATGTCACGTAAAAGAGTACCTTTCTGCTTCCTTCCGTGTCTTGACGGCTGGAACTTGTCTGCTTCGCGCGCTGACAGAGAGTACGCTGATGCCAGTTGTCCCCCGTTACCTAATTCTAAAGACACCGTCCCATCAACAAATGTTCTGTTTGCCAAATCAAAAACTCTGGTCGATAGTCTCCAAGCCCTGGTGACGTGGTTGTGGTTGTAAACCTCGGGTCCGCGTCTAGTGTGTCAGATTACGCTCAAAGTCCTCCGCAAGAAGATATCTGCAGTCCAAAGTACTGCCCAATTTTTCCAGAGGCATCGTCTCTGCTTGCCGGACTGGCTCCATCCGCACTACAGCGACACTCTATTGAGCATGCAGTTGCCGTGCTACGGCCTCTGCAGTTAACCACCTACCCCCAGCACCACTGTCCAGAATCCCTGGGCAGGTCCCGCGTGCTGCAGATAGCGATGGCAGGAGGGCAGCAGATGTGCGAGTGTTCGGCATGGGGTGGTGGAGACCAGAGCTCCCATGAAACGGCTACACGCTTAACTGATGGCCCAGGAAGTCGCTGGCCAGACCCACTCTGCACTACAGGATCGTTTCGATGTCACCGGTCTGCACAGAGCGTCTCCGTGACTCAGTGCCAGCTACAGCCCACGAGCAAACCAGCGCACAATTTGGAAATCGTCCTGCCGCGTGGTTGCCTTGGGATTATAAGGACTGCACAAACACAGCTTGAGCACCATTCGTGACACAGACAAATTTTAAATACAGTTTATTACAATGACCAAGTTGCTTGACGAATGTATAGACGTTATCAATACAGTGAAAACTGTCGACTGAAGTCAAATGGAAGAAGTTTCAGTTCCGACGCCAAGGGCAAACCGGGATGACTCACATGCCAGACCGGCCAAGGAACAGAGACCCCATCTCCTTGTAAAACACGGACGTAAAATAACATTAAAATGAGTGTGATAACATGTGATCAAATTAACAGTTTAGATACTTCCATTAACTACGAGAATCCCTTTTTTATAAACCCAATTAGATTTAAACTGAATGCAACCGACCCCCATTAATGTCTAATGGTGGATGTGTGTTCGGAACGGCGAGCAAACCGCGCGCCTCAAGGAAATTTCACACAGATCCAATGGTATAAATGAACACAACTTTGAGAGCAAGGTATCCGAGATTTAAAGGACGCAAATGCGCCTATACAAGAACTGAAAGCGTAACACTTGTCAAGAAATTTGAAAAATATGTTAAACTTGATTTTGAACCCAAATTATTTAATTAAATGCAATGTACTCGCATTTGAACTAGAGTAGACAGAATGAATTCCAGTAATGTAAAAGTTAAATAGCTTAGTAAAAATAAAATTCCTTGAACGTCCCCTTTGAACAATTATACATGACTGTGCTTAACCTGACACACAATATTTTGTTAGCGCAACGCAATCTGACTTTCAAAAATCCCTACAAAAGAATGGCCCTGACTAACATTAAACTATACCTTTCACAAATCACTTACCTCACAAAAATCTTCGCTGCTCAAGCTACTGCAATACAGCGAGCGCCACTACTGCCAGCTAAATAAAAGATTCAAACTATGGAAGGCACTAACTACTGATAGGGATAGTTAGCAAATGAAAGATATTAGTAGAGAACAAACAATGTATTTACCTTGATATCATCATATATAAATATAGCAGTTCATGACAAATTACAAAACTCCGCCATCTCTCTCCCCCACATCCACCACTGCTGGCGGCTCACCTCCAACTGCGCAACGCTACGCGCTGTTCACAGCCAGCTGCCTAACACTACAATGGCGAGTATTACAACAATGCAAAGCAGCCACAAACTGCACACAGCATAGCCAGTGATTTTCATACAGAGGTGGCGTTACCAATAAAAAAACCTAAACAGCCTACTTACATAGCCCCCATGCTCCCCACAAAAAATTTTACAATTTTTTTTTGGGCACTGGCCAATACTTATTTGTTAAAATTTTTTTTTCACAATTACAATAACAAAGAAATCAGATGCACACACTTATTGATAAATGTTGGTCAAAAGCTAAAATTTTCTCACAGTCCATAAAGATAGTCCTGATCATTGATCACACTAAAATTGTCGTGTTTTTCTCAAAGTCTGAGCAGTAAAAGACAATGCACACAGACGTAGTGGATTTCCATGCAGTCTTGAAGAAGTAGTGTTGTCCTTCCAACGGAAAGACAGTGCTGACTCGACATGCAGACAGGTAATGGGCCACAACAGAGTAAACCCACAGCAGAGTCAGTCGACGTTTTGAAGAATATTGGTGGTTAGGTCATCACAGAGCAGACCCACTGTAGTCCTGGTAGAGATTACGGTACTGGTGGGCCACCAGAGGTGCAGACCCACTGCAGTCCTTGTAGAAATAATGGTATTGATGGATCATCAAAGATGTAGATCCACTGTAGTCCTTGTAGAGATGGCCAGCAGCCATCTGTTGGAACTGTGCAGGTGCACAATCACCATCGAAGAGTCTTGTGGACAATATAGCAAGTCCATGAACCACCACTCGTGCACTCACAAAAAAATTTGTTTGAAATGTCCTTAGAACCAGCAATGCTGTTATCCAGTCCCTTGCTGAATTATTAACGCACGTGCAAACACTAACAGTCCCTACTTCTCGCATATTGTCCATATACTATGACCAACAGAAACGTGTGCAGTGAAATGTAACTAACAAGTTAATAATATCATGAACTGGTGACAATTACAATTTTATAACATAAGAATACAATAACAAAGGTACACAACACATCATTAAAAACATAACAATATAGATAACATTTCTAGTAATAGGGGCTTTACAAAAGAATAGAAATAACATATACATCAGTGTTACAGGAATTATGACATAAGTGAATATATAAAATAATGAGAATAGTTTTCGAAACATTAATTTCACACATGAGCATTAAATCAGAACAGAATAAATAATGTCTAAACATCTTTACAAAGAAAATAACATAGTATTTGAAAAATTCTACAACATAAATCTTATTAGCTAAACACATAAAGACAGGAAAAAGACAAATACACAAGGGTACATATACACATACCAGAATAACACAGGAGAAAAGGACAGGGTTTGTTTTCAGTGTAACATTTGGTACTGCAGTATTTTGCGAACAAAACCTTTTTTGTTCTTGGAGATCTCCATTCGTTCATCATTATTCCCAAAAAGTCCTATCTGTACCTCTTTTCTGTATTCTAACCATATTTCTTTCAAAATAAATATGGCTCATTGTACAATACTCATTTAGGCCCAAATCGTTTTCATATAACTTTCAAAGCATTATTTCCCTGTTCTCCATAGTTAGGTTCTTATATAGTCTACCCCCTCATAAGCTAACTTAAATCTACTGAGCTCAGATATTAAACTAAGGGACGAGGCAATGCAGCAGCACAAAACAATTAACACAAACAGCAATGACAAAAAAAATGGAAAGTTGCAAAGCAAGCTACAGTAAATCTAAATTACCAAGCAATTCACATTACAACTAATATGAGGCAATGTGCAGTAACAAGAAAAATAAGTCAGTAGTAAAACTAGCTTAACAGAGTAACAATTTAAAATTCAGTAGCACTATGCCTGGCAAACAGCAGCAGCAAATATAAAAAAATATAAAAAATATAAAACTTATATCTATACATGACAAAGCTCAAGCAGAAAAGATATTACAGTAAAAATGGCCATGTCTAATACCTATGTCACATCTTAACACTAAGGTGATGCATCACAATAACTTACTCTATGAAATAAATTACCAAATATTGTAAAGAAAATTATGTATGCAGTTCCTGTGAAGGGAAATATCTTTTTGTGCTCCCTCATTTTTTTGAAATATATCACAAAACTATTATTTACTGGATCTGTAGACAGAAAATATTTATATTAGTACACCTATAAAATTTTATTTGAACCAATGCAGCAGTGCAGCTAGAAACTAGATATCAAATGAATTAAGCAACTATGTACACAGCAAAGCATAAGAACATCGTTCAATAGCCATGTGGCATTTCATAAGTTAGTAGAAAAATCTCTCAACTAGAGAGACAGTAGTCATAATCAGGTGTATAGACATAAAAATATTTCTCGTCATTTCATTAGGCATCCAGTGTGATCGTATGTTTTCAAGTTCGACCGTGTCGTTTTTGCGATGCTTTCTACAAAGGAATGTCAGAAGCGAGGTTAATGGCGTCTTTTTTTAATTTTTATTTTTTTCTACCTGTGCCGCTGAAAAGGGCTCGCAATAATGGCTTTTCCTCCAGGCAACTGGCACACCTGGCCGCTCGCAAAGCATTACGTCACTGTCACTTACCTTTCTTACCGACATATTTACGACAGCAGTTTCCGCTACAGCGACAGTCTCATATAAACATTTCACAGGTCGAAAATTTGCGTAACAAATGTGTAGAAAATAATATCCTGTAAATATAACACTGTTCAAAAAATTTTCGCCAGCATTGTGATACATTCACGCTTATACACACATTTCATAACTCTGAAAGTGCGATTCTTGGTTTCCAACATCCTTTTTCACAAGTCAAAGTCCCACTACTCATTACTCCTTACCTTATTACACATATATATATTCGTCGACACGTCAATCTTGCGACGACACTTCAATATTTCATCATAATTGCATCAGCTTACGTAAACATGTGTCACTGACGTAGTAAAAAAAAAGTTTGTCTCTCTCAGTTAAATGATCAGATAGCTGTGTAATTATGTGTTAGAGAAATATGGTACCGATGTGTAAAGTTATGTAAGCAAATACCATATTAGCTAGGGCTCCTTGTGGTTGCCACACACATGGTACACAAAGTAAGCGTGTACCCCCCTGAGGATTAATGTAATTATACCCTCAGGTGTTATAGATTATTGCAATGGAATGAAATGTATCACGGAAAACCTTCTTTGTAATTCAAAAATCTTTAAAAATAAATGGCTTAAGTACAAAATTAATCTCTCAAATGCGTGTCCTGTAGCGCTAAATGTGCGTCTTGCTGTAAGATAATTCTGTGGAAGTGTCGTAGTTATCGTCCTCCGAAAGCTAAGTTCTGCAGAAGTCAATGTACTTATCTCATGATAAACAAAAGTGAAATGCTTTGCGTATAGATATCGTAGTTATTACGCTTATTGTTGTGATGAAGAAAGTACTGTACAGTAACGTATTGTTATGCCACGAAAAAGGCTGTCTCATTGTTGCTATACCACAAAAGTTACTACTAAAACATGTTTTTCTTCCTAGAATAATTCAGAAAACTGTGCAGATATAAAACAGATACACCGCAAAAGCAACATTGTAAATTGTCACTCATTAGTAGCGTCGTGATAACATCGTGTAGCTGTCACATAAACTAACCACTGTGTCCTCTGGTATCTCACAGAAAGTACTTTAAACCCAGAATGTATTTTCAAGTAAACCAAAATGTTGCATTAAAATCTCATTAGCAGTACCAGATATAATGTTATTTTTCTCGGAGCCAGCCGGCGCACGTGTATGCCTGTGGTGCGAGTCATTGTCTGTCTCTTTGTTGCCGCGCGTCGTTACTGGGATTAGGAGGCCTAACTTCCACAAATTCGCCTTGCCGAGAGGGCCCAGCTCTGTTTAAAGCTCGCCAGTTCTGATGGAATTCAGGTCTGTCGTTTTGTCGGTAGTTTACACAGTTTCTTTCGTGTCGGTCGCGTGGTGGAGAATTTCTCCCTGAATCGAAACTGCGTGCTGGACCGTTGCGTCTAAAGTTATTCTGTCTCCCCTGATAATATTTATTTTGGTTCCCATATTGTCTGTTTCTCTGATTGTCTCTGTGATAGTCATTACCACGGAGAGGTGATCTTTCCCTGTAGTTATTACTACTCTGCCAACGGTTGTCATACGGGTGGTGTCTGTTTTGGTCACGATTTGTGTTGTGAGAATAGCCTTGTCGTGTCCAGTTATTACTTCTTTCATCGCGGATTTGCGACGGATGTGACCTGTAATTGTTGTGTTCCTGGTTTCGCGTTCCGCGATTGTCAGTGTCAATTTCTAATTCTTGTAAGAGTCCCTGAAATGCTTCAATGTCGTCTTTGCAACGTCCTGCCAAAATAATATGTCGTAAATGTTCAGGCAGTTTGATTAAGCAAATGCGGATGAGTTCTGAGGGGCTGTATGGGTTTGAAAGATACTGATTCTTATGTAACATGTCTTCAAAATATTTGACAAGACTGGAAAATTCACATTGTTCGAAATGTTTCATCATTATGATGCTATGTTTTACTTGGTCTTGTGTGGCTTGAGACCAATATGATGAGAGGAAGGCATGATAAAATTCTCCTTCACTGTGACAATCGTGAATGACCGATCGCATTCTTACAGCTGGTTCATTCTCTAAGTAGCCACACATAAATTCTAATCTGTGTTCTAACGACCAGTTGGGAGGAAAACAATGAGAGAATTGATGGAGCCATGCTTGTGGATGAATGTCGTTGCCTGAATTCTTAAATGTTTTGAATTTACGTGTAGTAATGAACAGCTTATAGTCAAAATCATCATGTCGGCGAGTCGCATATCGGTCATTATTAGGTCGTGTCGGCCGTTCCATATCGAAATTCGGTGCACATTGCCAGTTTCTTTCATAACTTCCGAAATGCCCTGTGTTATTATTTTGCGTCTTTTCCGTATTTCTAAGTCCCTCTTCCCGTGTTGGGGCGCGAGTGTCCTCTGAAATACGTAATTCTTATATTACCTGTGTCAGCTGATCTTGTACTTCCCGGATTTCTCTTTGGTGTTGCGTATTAATTTGATTCTGATTTTGTTTGAATTTCCTAATTTGTTCATACTCTTCTGTGTCAGTGAAGGCTACAGGTGTTGTGTCATTCAGATCATCATCTACCTTTGTAGATAAGTTAGTGAACTGATCTGAAAGTTCGGCTACTTTATCCGATAGTGTACTAATTTCCTCAGTGTGTTTTTCTGAACCAAGTTTCAGAGTATCTACTGTGTCCTTTAAGTTTTCCTGAGTTTTTGCAAGTTGCGTAACCGAATCGGTAGATGCAACTGAGTCAAATTTAGCTTGCAAGGTCTCCTGATTTTCATGAACAATAGTTTGCAGTTCTTTTATGGCTGCTTCGTGATTCTGTAATGCATTTTCATGCCGCGAAAAAATAGGTTGAAAATGCTCACAAATTTGAGTTTTTACGTCATTACAGACTTTTTGACATTTCGATTCAATGTTATGTAACTCAGTAGTTAAATCTTCACGTGTTTGTTCAAGAGTTTGTTCCAATGAGTCTAACTTTTTAAGATTTTGTTCCACTGTGTCTAACTTTTGCTGTGTTTGTCTCTGATTTTGTTCTATTGTGTCTAACTTTAGAAGATTTTGTCCCATTTGTTTCTGATTTTGTTCAAGCGTTGTGTCTAACTTTTGTAGCTTTTGTCCCATTTGTTGCATTAACTGTAATAACAATGCACTGGTGTCTGAAACATGTTCCTCAGTGCTTTTCGGCAGTGAATTTGCACCGGCAACATTCACATTTTGACAAGCGGAAAATGTGTCTTGACTCATTTGAGAAAACGGTGAGGACGCAAAACCTGAATCTACAGTATTTGCAAAATTGTGTCCTGTCATTTCGTATTCCTGAGGCGAGCTGTTGCCGACCGATCGATCGATAATGCTTCCCTCTTCACTAATTGTTTCACTGTCCATGCCATTGTTTGCCGCCGCTCCATTTCCCTATGCACGATTACCAAATTACTGCTTTGAACATCAGTTAATTCATTACTCGGTGGCGCTAACACACTGCTTTCATTTTCACTGTCATTTCTCAGTTTACTTTGGAGCCTAGTATTACGTTTTTCACACGCCATTATTGTCACAGTATTTCACACGACAACACAGAAAAACACAATTTGAAGATCAAAAATAAGAGAACACATTAACATAGCACTGAAAATAATATCTAGTTAATTGCAAGCGCAGCTGCGAAATACTTGGTGCAAATCTACATGCATGCCACAACTGTTTTACTGTACAACAATGAAAGACTGCAACTACAAAAGAAATTCTCTCTATAATTACGCGCTAGCAATAAACAAAATCTACACTAATTACACAAACTACAAGAAAAAAATCAGAAGATTCCAGTGAGGTATCCTCGGCTAAGGGTCGACATATGAAACGTCCCCTTTGAACAATTCTCCACGACTGTGCTTAACTTGACACACAATATTTTGTTAGCGCAACGCAATCTGACTTTCAAAAATCCCTACAAAAGAATGGCCCTGACTAACATTAAACTATACCTTTCACAAATCACTTACCTCACAAAAATCTTCGCTGCTCAAGCTACTGCAATACAGCGAGCGCCACTACTGCCAGCTAAATAAAAGATTCAAACTATGGAAGGCACTAACTACTGACAGGGATAGTTAGCAAATGAAAGATATTAGTAGAGAACAAACAATGTATTTACCTTGATATCATCATATATAAATATAGCAGTTCATGACAAATTACAAAACTCCGCCATCTCTCTCCCCCACATCCACCACTGCTGGCGGCTCACCTCCAACTGCGCAACGCTACGCGCTGTTCACAGCCAGCTGCCTAACACTACAATGGCGAGTATTACAACAATGCAAAGCAGCCACAGACTGCACACAGCATAGCCAGTGATTTTCATACAGAGGTGGCGTTACCAATAAAAAAACCTAAACAGCCTACTTACATCCTTAACAAGTGAGGCACAACGCTCGTTGCACGCGAAACGGCCTTAGAACTTGCTGTACGTCGAGTTGGTGTGCCAAGCAATAGGCAGCTCCCGTCAACACACCTGAAGGCAGCAGAGTTTATTCTCAGATATGTCTTACAAATCATCCCAATAAGATAGCTCATTCAAACGAAGCACAAGCGGGTAGTACATTGCAGAATTGTTTTATACGCCACAAAATTTTAAAGAACAATTACATAAACGAGAAATACTAAGAGAGACTCCACTGCACCGCACACAATTTAATAACCTTAAACACGCTTCTCTGGTCCCAGAAAATAGGCTTCACACCAACAGTAACACGGGGAACAGAATGACAGCACCGTCCGTTAAGACAATTGAAGAGACTGAAAAAATCGGTGGCACAGCGAACTCCCTGGGAGAGCTGCTGGAACACGCAGGTTGACGTCGCTGTGAGGGCCGCCTTCTCCCAGTGGCAGGACTGCCTCTCTGCTGACCGCTGCCCACAAGAACGCCGCTACAGCGAAGAACGGCAGCTCGGTTACTCCGTGCAGCCGGTCCCAATCCGATCCTTCCAAGTGGGAACGGCCAGCACTCCTCGTGTGCACCAGGATGGATTATACCGACAAACCGCGCATCGAGAGGATGTCACTCGAGACAACGGGGAGCCAATATGGGACCCCACTCCCGGCTCTGCTCCTCGACCAACCTTGCTGTCCCACCGCCGAACTTCAAGAGGGCGAGGCCTCTACTGGCGCGGCCTACCAGCCCGCTAGTGATGCTCTCTGGCCTAACGAAGTTGCACCCCCCTTTTTCTTGCATTATTTGTGTGATATGCTCTGAATAGCAAGACCCGGATTGTGCTAACACAGAAAGGTAAAAATCTCTCTTGTCTTCCAACCGAGCATCTAGTATTAATAAACAGTGAAACCGACTTGCTTGCTCCAGTGAGCCGTCGTCAAAAAATTGCTGTTTTGAAGAGCGTGCCGCAGCGCGTTGTGGGAAGCAGTCGCCCACCGTTTCTGGCGGTGGCGCCGCTGTGGTAATCGCAGCTTTTGGTGTCTCCCTCTGGTGGGAAAGCGGAAAGGTTGCCTGTTCACGTGCATTTAAGGGGCGCTATGAGCTCGGCAGGGGGGTCAGTCGGAGTGACGCTGCGTCAGTCTCCCATCACCAGGTGCTGCGCCAGGCCTTCGCCAGAAATTGCAGTTTATTAGAAGTTAAGTGGTTGGGGATATGTTGTTTCGTTTACTTGTTAAATTTTACTTGTTTTCTTGGTGAGGTCACCAGCCGCTTTGTTTTGCGGTCATCTCACCATTCTTCACCGTCTTCCCACCCGTGGGGAGGTGGTTATTTGCGAATTGGGTGGTCAGTTTTTTCCCTTGTGGAATTGTGGAGGCTTAGAGCAATCTGCGGTTCGGGTTGTTTAGTAACCCCCCCGCCCCCCGCCGTCAATCAGCCGTACGTTAATAACTGCCTCTGTCATGTTTGTCGGATTCGGTGTTAACAAATTTATAGAATTAAGGTAAAGGCCGAATTCCTGAAATATATTTTTATCTTGCCTACCATCTTGCGAGGCGGTATATGTGTAATGTAGAGCATGTTGTACATTTTATGTAAGTCTGAATTTCATGGGTATTATTTAAATAGTCATTTTTATAAAGTTGCCACCCTCCCACTGTAAGAGCGCTTTTAAAAAGAAATTGCACTTTTGGTGGCAAATAATTTCTTAGTGTGAGTGTTTGTACCATTTCCATTCCCTCTTACGGGGTGCATAGTTAATGTGTTTGTGTGAGTTGTTAAAATTTTTTAGTTTAAAGTAATCTGATGTTTTGCAGATTTGCACCAGTGTAGTCTTTCAGAGGTTGTTGTGAGCGGCCGTGACTACGGCCGTGTTGAAAGGGAGCGGCAAGCTTCTCAGCCCGAAGGCTCCTACTGTACATAAAAAAAATAAAAAAAGTTATTCTGCCTCTGAATAATTGTAACTTGAGATTTAGAGGGTGCTTTCTGATTATAATTTTAAATCTGTTTTTGAAAAGGCTTTTAGGAATAAAATTCACTTTTGTTAAAGGTAATTTTATTAGCCATCAGTTATTTCCTGGCAACTACTTCCACGCTCACCTATTGTGATTAAATGTGTTAATGTTCTTGGTGAATCGCTAGTAAGTAAAGTAGATTCTTTAAGAAAAGATTTTGAAAGTAAAATTACGGTTCATCGAACTTTAGGCGTTTCAGCGTCACTGAAAACACTACACACGCTGCTCATAAGATGACCCCAGACGCAAAAGCGTCAGCGACTGAGGTGCGGTCCACCTCGCTCCGTCAGTCACTCGCCACACCGGTACATTTGATGAGCTAGTACATGTTTGTGGTGCTGGTAGACGTCATCTAGTGCGCTAATATGCTCAAAGATGTACGTAATTCCAACTTCATGTTCAGATCCTGCTGTATATTGCGTCCTGCATCTGCTACCGCAGGAAATGGCACTGTCGATACATTGATATATTTAAGCCCTTTCGACTAACAGATAATTCACGATAGCTACGCAGCAACGCCACAGGCTGCTATGTACATCCTGAAATGACGGATATTGGCAGCTGCCCGTCCAGTCTGCTGCCCGCCTGTTTATCCTATCGGCAGGTTTGCAACTGAGCGCTGCGGCTTGCCTACCCCTCAGGCGACCGGCTCCACGGTTCAACGTTCGCAGCCGCTGCTTCCCCCCACACACAGGCCGACCCGCGGGAGCCGAGGCAGAGGCGGGTGAAGTCAGCTGCGGCCGCGAGACACCTGCTGCGGTGAGTCGCAGCGCTGCGGCCTCTGGCGATGACGCGCGGCCGCTGGGGCGAAGGCGGGAAGTCGTGCCGCGTGGTTTCCGGGGCAGCGCGCTCTCCCCTCTTCAGCCTGTACGTTTGTTAGATTCGTGCTGTATTCCTTCAATAAATAATCTCACAAACAACCACCACCATTTTCCATTACTACAAGTGGATAGCTCTATAGAAGCTATAATCGAATTTCGCGTGACGCTATTACAGTATTATTATGTACATTCGTGTGCAAAACTAAGGATTAAAGTATCGCCGGCTGCGGTGGCCGTGCGGCTCTAGGCGCTTCAGTCCGGAACCGCGTGACTGCTACGGTCGCAGGTTCGAATCCTGCCTCGGGAATTGATGTGTGTGATGTGCTTAGGTTCGTTAGCTTTAAGTAGTTCTAAGTTCTAGGGGACTGATGACCTAAGATGTTAAGTCCCATAGTGCTCAGAGCCATTTGAACCAAGCCATTAAAGTAACTTCTTTCGCACATAGGTAGATCAAACTTCGAATATAGATAGAAAGAACTACTATAGTCTAGTACAGACCGTAACTGAAAAAAAAAAAACATGCAATGTCATTCACCATTCCAACTCTTCTTCTACTTCTTCCTATCATTCTTTTCCTTCTACAATTCTTTGCTGAATATAATTCCCATGCGGTATGTGTTCCAGCAGAGATTTTTTCGTCATTCTGATAAATTACTTCCCCTCATTTCTACATTACATCTTTATTCTAAGGACTGTCAGTCCATATCACCATAAGCGTTCTTCTCAATGACTAATTTTCAAAAATTTCTATATTTTTTTTTTTATTTTTTTTTTATTTATTTATATTTTTTTAGCTGCCCCTGACCCCTTGCTGCATTGCACCACACTCCAGATATAACGTTCATCAAAACTTTTGATCATCTCAATCGGAATTCTTCTAGATATTAGTGACTACTTCACCTTCTCACACGCTCTCTTTCCCATAAATATCCTCTTGCACGTTTCTTTTGTACAGCTTCGATTCCATGTCATTAAACTTCGCAGGTACAGAAAAGATTTCAAGTACTCTATTTTATTCTGTCTAGGAATATGTTAACTGAAGGTTCCGTCCTCCTTATTCGCATCAATTTCGTCTCTCTCACATATTGAGGTGACAAAACTCATGAGACACCTCCTAACATCGTGTCGGACCTCCCTTTGCTCGGCGTAGTGCATCATCTCTACATGGCATGGAATCAGCAAGTCTTTGGAAGTCCCTAGAGGAAATACTGAAACACGATGCCTCTACAGCCGTACATATTTGCGAAAGTGTTGCCAGCGCAGTATTTTGTGCACGGACTGACCTCTCCATTATGTCCAATAGATGTTCGATGGGGGTCATGTAGGACATCTGGGCGTCCAAATAAGTCACTCGAATTGTCCAGATTGTTCTGACATGGCGCATTGTCACTCATTACAATTCCGTCATTGTTCGGGAACATCAAGTACATGAATGGTTACAAATCGTCTCCAGATAATTGAAAATAAACATTTCCAGTCAGTGATCAGTTCAATTGTGCCAGAGGACACAGTCTCTTGCAAGTCAACACGGCGTACAGCATTAAGGAGCCACCACCAGGTTGCACAGTTCCTCGTTGACAACTTGGATCCACGGGTTCGTGGTGTCTGCACCACACTCAGATCCTACCATCAGCTCTTACCGACTGAAATCGGGACTCATCTGACGCGGCCACGGTTTTCCAGTCGTCTACGGTCCAACCGATGTGGTAACGAGTCCATGAGAGGCACTGTAGCGATGTCGTGCTATTAGCAAAAGCACTCGCGTCGTTCATCTCCTGCCATAGTTCATTGAAGCCAAATTTCGCATCACTTTCCTAACGAATACGTTCGTCGCACGTTCCACAGTGACTTCTGTGGTTATTTCACCCACTGGTTCCTGCCTGGTAACACTGACAACTCTAAGCAAAGGCCTCTGCTCTCAGTCGTTTGTTGAAGGCCGTCGGCCAGTGCGTTGTCTGTGGAGAGAGCTAATGCCTGAAATTTGGATTTCTCAGGGCACTCTTGACACTGTGGGTCTCGGGATTCTGAATTCTCTAACGATTTACGAAACAGAATGTCCCATGCGTCTGGCTCCAACTACCATTTCGCGTTCAAGATTTGTTAATTACCGTTATGCGGCCGTACGTCGGAACCCCTTCCACAAGAATAACTTGAGTGCAAGTGACACGTCCGCCAGTGCGCTGCTCTTTTATACCTTGTGTACGCGACATTAACGCCATCCGTATCTCTGCACATTGCTACTCTATCACTTTTGTCACCTCAGTATATTTGTCTTCATTCCGTACTTGATGGCCTTTCTTGTAATACTGTTTAACATCTTTCGTAGCTGTTGTTCTGCTTCTTGCGGCAGTACTCGATCGTGCGCCTATTTTATAGCCTTTATCCTTTCTCCTCCAATCACAAGGCCAACTGCATCCTCTGTAGCCTTACCAATCAGTTCTTCTCCAAATATGCTGAATATCTTCTATGAGAGGGAGCGTCCTTTCGTTACACATATTTCATTGCTCATCTCTTCCGTCTCCTCAGTCCTTACTCTGTCAGTTTCTTGTTTATATGCATCTCCTTTATTAACCTTTTATCTTTACAATCTATACCCGCATCGTTTAAAATTCTCGACAATATTTTCCAGTTGATTCTATCGAAAGACTTCTCCCAGTCCATTAAACAAATATACACTTCCTTCCAGAATGAGATTTTCACTCTGCAGCGGAGTGTGCGCTGATATGAAACTTCCTGGAAGATTAAAACTGTGTGCCGGACCGAGACTCGAACTCGGGACCTTTGCCCGCGAAAGGCACACAGTTTTAATCTGCCAGGAAGTTTCATACACTTCCTTGTCTGTCTCCATCATTATTTCTCCATTCATCTTCAGCCTACAGCATCTCTTGTTCCTTTACCCTTTTAGATCCCGAACTGGTCTTCGCAAGTAATTTCCTCAAATTTCTTTTCAGTTGTCCGTAGCACGTCTCTCCTTGGGGCAATTGTAACATTAATGATGAAAATAATTGTTTCATATTCTTTGCATCCATTTACATTGCATTTTTTACGTAAATTTACCTTCTTTTGGAGTAGTGAGTCGTGTTTTCGATGTACTCCTTTCTCCGTAGATTCTGCAAAGGAACTCCTCATCCTTACTTTAACAGTCCACCTAATTATATATGAAGTCTTCACGGGTTGTCAGCCCAGTAGCATCGTCGTCTCGTAGCTACGAGACAACTATGCTACTCGGCTGACAACCCGTGAAGACTTCATACATGAAATTCGCCGAGAAATCCTGCACTCTCAGTCCACCTAATTTTCAACATTCTCTTGCAGCACTACGTCTCAAAAGCTTTCTCTTGAGTTCGATTTTTCCCACAGTCCATACTTTACTACCATGCTATGCTGTGCTCGAAACGCACTTTCTCAGAAATTTCTTCCTCGAATTAAGACCTATGTTTGATACTATCACACTTCTCTTGGCCAGGAATGCTCTTTTTGCTACTGCTAGTCTGAATTTCATGACCACTTGGCTCCGTCCGTCATGAGCTATTTTGCTAACTAGGTAACAGAATTCCTTAACTTCATCTACGCCATGATCACCTACCCTGATGTTAAATGTATCGCTGTTCTCATTTCTGTTACTTCTCGTTAATTTCGTCTTTCGTCGATTTACTGTCAATACATATTCTGTGCTCATTAGATTGTTTATTTCGTTCAGCAGATTCAGTTAAAATCAAATGGCTCTGAGCTCTATGGGACTTAACATCTGAGGTCATCAGTCCCCTAGAACCTACCACTTAAACCTAACTAACCTAAGGATATCACACACATTCATGCCCGAGGCAGGATTCGAACCTGCGACCGTAGCAGTCGCGCGGTTCCGGACTGGAGCGCCTAGAACCACGCAGATTCAGTAATTCTTCTTCACTTTCAGCGAGGACAGCAATGTCATCAGCGAATCAAATCATCGATATCCTTTCACATTGATTTTGTATTTCACTCTTACAACTTTCTCTTATTTTCGTTATAAAGGTTGGCCGGCCGGGGTGGCCGAGCGGTTCAAGGCGCTACAGACTGGAGCTGCGCGACCGCTACGGTCGCAGGTTCGAATCCTGCCTCGGGCATGGGTGTGTGTGATGTCCTTAGGTTAGTTAGGTTTAAGTAGTTCTAAGTTCTAGGGGACTGATGACCTCAGAAGTTAAGTCCCATAGTGCTCAGAGCCATTTGAACCATTTTTATAAAAGTTGAACAGTAGGGACGAAGGACTATATCCCTCTCTTACATTATTTCTAAGCGGAGCACTTCGTTCTTGGACTTCCAGTCTCATGATTCCCTCTTTCCTCTTGTACATATTGTACATTACCAATATTTACCCACAGCTTATCCCTATTTTCTCAGAATCTCGAATATTTTGCACCATTTGACAGTGCGGAATGCTATTTAAAAGTCGAGTGTTCCGATTTTTTTAGTCGCGCTTCCGTTATCAGCCGCAACGACATGATTGCTTCTCTGGTGCCTTAACCTTCCCTAAAGCTAGACTGATAGTCATCTAACACATCTACAATTTATTTCCCATTCTTCTGTGTGTCATTCCTGGAAGTAATTTTGGAGGCATACCAGTTAGGCTGATTGTGGGATGATTTTCTTACTTGTCCACGCTTTCATTCTTTGGAATTGTGTGGTTGTTGTTTTCCCGAAAGTTTTGTTGCCATTTCCTCCAGTGATTTTAGATATTCTGATGGAATGTTATTTATCCCTTCTGCGTTATTCGATCATAATCTTTCCAAAGCTCCTGTTAATTCTGATTTTAGTACTGGATCCCATTCTCTTCTATACCGACTCTCGTTTTTTCTGAAGTCGCGTCATCAGACATATCGTCGCCTCATAAAGGTCTTCAATGTGCTCTCTCCATCTATCCACTCTCTCCTCTACATTTGACAGTGGAGTTCCCATTTCACTGTTACTGTTACTACGCTTGCTTTTAATTTCACAAAAGATGTATTGACATTTCTATACGCTCAATCAGGTTTTTCCCACAGCCAATTCTTTATCGATTTCTTCACATTTTCCAAGCACCCAATTCGCCTTAGTTTGCCTACATTTCCTATTTATTTCATAACTAAGTGACTTGTATTAGTGTGCTCCTGAATTTCCCTGACCATTTTTGTACTGTCTTCTTTAGTCGATCAACTGAAGTACTTCTTATCTTACTCAAGGTTTCTTCGCAGATACCTTTTTGTACCTACGGCTTTATTTCCAACTTCTGTGATTGCCCTTTTTAGAGATGTTCATTCCTCTTCAAATAAACTGCCTACTGAGCTATTTCTTATCACAGTATATATGGTGTCAGAGCATATCTCTTCATCCCTTAGTACATTTGTATCCCACTTCTTCGCACGTCTATTCTTCCTGACTAGTTTTTTAAGCTTAAACTTACTCTTCATCACTACTCAACTGCAACATTGGTCTACATTCTGTCAAGCATATGCGCTACAATTCAGGATCTTATTTCCGAATCTCTGCATGACCATGAAAACTTCCTTCATCTCCCAGCCTTTCCAAGTATTGCTCTTCTTCTTGCGATTTTTGAACAGAGTATTTGCTGCTATTAGGTGAAATTTACTGCAGAGTTCAATTACTTTTTCTTCCTCTTCAACCGCATTCCAATCTCCCACAGCTATTAGATATTCTGTCGCAACCCAGTGTTTTCTGTTTCCGAAATTCCCGACTTGCTACCACCAATTCTCATTCCAGGGTCTTAGGACCCAATTTTTTTTTTTTTCTTTTTTTTCATTTTGTTCGACTTCATCTTCAAAGTTGAGTCTGGTGTTATCAGTCTGTGTACTGTACAACTCTTCCAGATAATCCATCCAAACTTTCTTCTGTTCTTCAGTCCTGTACATTTCTTCCAATTTTCCTTTCTTTCCAATTCTTCCATTACCTCACATTGTTCCCTCATTCAGTCCCGTCTAACCTGATCAGTTAACTTTGCTAGTTCATTGTTGTATCTGTACTGTCTTCTGCCTTCTTCCTAATTGTCATTTTTCAGTTTCCTGCACTCATCTCTGTTGTCCATCACACTTTTTTCTTAATTCTTGCTTTTTTCACCTGTCCAGTTTACGTCCGTAATCCTTCCAACATAGTAGTTCTAACGGTATTTCACTCTTCTGTGACTTCTGCGCTTCGTCTTACGTGTGAAAATTTATTTTCGCTGTAGCGGCTGCACTGTTTCTTAAAGTTCTCATTCTTCAATACCTCAACATCCAATGTCTTTATGAATTGTCCTTCTTAGTATACTTTAACCTTTCCTAATATCTGCTACGAGTAACTTATGATCTATGTCAGCACCTACACCTGGAAAGGTTTTTGCCATCTTAATGCAGTTTTTGAATTTCTGGTTGATAATAACAAAGTCTATTTGATATCTAGCAATATCATCTCGAGCTTTCCATGTGGATAACACCAGGTGACGGTGATAAACAAAATATTAGCAATCCAGACATCCAGTCATTCAATAAAGGCTACTACTTTTTTCCCCTCTCATTGATCTTAGTCAACAACTACGTTATTTTTTATTTTCTCTCCCACTATACTACTCCAGTGTCCTTTCATTACAATTGAAACTTATCCCCTCTCATTTCTTTGTTAGACTTTGTCTATCGGCTCATGTGTTTCGTGCACTTCCTTTCCGCTTATGTCTGATGCTGACTCATGAATCTACCCACAGCATCACTGTTTAATTTAACTGCTAACACTTCGTCTGAGGGGAATGCCCCTCACTATAGTCGGGATGTTTCCTGTACATAACCCCAACTCAATTTTCCTTCCTTTTTGATCCATTATACATTACCTTGTCTTCTCCGGATTCAATTTCACCTTCTCCTTCCTGTCGAACATCACTTAGCCGTAAAAGACATAGCCGGCTGGAGTGGCCGTGCGGTTCTACGTGCTACAGTCTGGAACCGAGCGATCGCTACGGTCGCAGGTTCGAATCCTGCCTCGGGCTTGGATGTGTGTGATGTCCTTAGGTTAGTTAGGTTTAAGTAGTTCTAAGTTCTAGGCGACAGATGACCTCAGAAGTTAAGTCGCATAGTGCTCAGAGCCATTTTGACGTAAAAGACATAATATGTCTCTCCATTTCTCTCTTCACGTTTTCTAATTTTCGTTTGTTATTCATCGTCTTCACAACAGATGCAACAGTCCTCAATAAAGATGTTCCCATTTTCCTCCCTGTATATTGTTTTGATTTACTGCATGGTTCCCCTGTGTAAGTGTGTCCATCCAGAGATTCAATCGTGTAACTACTCCAGAATTTTTCTTCTCAGGAACAACCATGCTTGAGGGCAGAGTAGAGTGGGGCTAGGGATAATATGAAGGGCTTATTTCAGTAGTGGTACAAGTCTATTTTTGTTCATTGTGAGATACGGAGTCCTAAAGTTAAATGAGAGCTGAAAAATCTGCAGTTGAGATACCAGAAATACTCAAGAATATGGCTTCTTGCTAGAGATGAACTTTTCTTTCTGTTTGTTTGGATCATTAATTGCAGAAGCGTTATAGGCAGAAAAGTGGAGGTAATGGACTTGTACCACAACTGAAATAAGCGCTTCATATGTGGGTCTTTGAACCAGTGGTTTTCGCTTCCCTTCCGTATCCTCTGCTCTTGGCTTTGTCAGATTCATCCACATCTACGAGTGGCTTCCTACTCCAAGGGCAAGAGAGTGCCTTGCCTTCCACCCACTCATCCACACTCCATGGAGGCTGTTGGAACTTGGCAGGGGCCCTGCTCCGTGTCTTTCTGCCACTACACAAGCGCACCGAACGGCCTTGTTTTCGAAGGAGAGCCCCGACTTTGTTCTATACGTATTGCGGCAGCGATGTCGAACGGTCCTAGCGAAAACAAACGCAGTTGTCAGTTCTTCTCGCACCAATCAATCAAAAGCGATCTGCCTCAGATCCGCACACGCGCATTGCGGCGCCATAGCGGTACGAGCCTGAAGCGCCTAGCAGCCAACACAGGCATGCTATTCTTCACAGTACCGAAAAGTTTGGATTGAGTACACAATACTGTTCAAATTCCCCTGACCACGGCTTCAATGAATTCATGATAATGATAGAATATTGACTGTGTTCTGAAAACTGTCATAAATGTCACTTTATGTTCAAATGTTGAAATGTGTGTGAATTCCTAAGGGAAAGGTATAAGTGTCCTGTCTGTTGTTTCACGCATAGCAATTTCATCTTTCATTTCTTAAACGTGTGGAAGTCACGAAATCGAAGATATTTATTACTGAGAAAACGCGCTCTTACGTGTAAATGACAACGAATACTCCAGAAAAAATCTAACTTTGACAATTAACAAATTCTCAGAATGATTTGATACCCAGCAGTATGCGAATGTACGACCTTTGACACTCCAGTTTTTTTATTGCCTTGAATTTTCTCGGGACGGACGTCGCATGAAACCCATTCAAGTTCATCACATATCCACGTACTCAGTTTTTTTGTTACAGAGGGCGACTAACCCTCTGACGGAACACGCTGAGCTACCGTGCCGGTTCAGTTCGTTGTCTTACTCATTTGGCTACTACAACTCCCATACTTTCACAGCTTTATTCCACATAATTCCTGTCAAGAAAGACGCAGGCTGACTTCGTTGCCGAATGATGCGGGCGTAAGCCGTAAATGCATGAAATTTTGGAATGTTTCGTCTATCAGGCTTCACAAAATTCCTTTGCAGTGTTAGTTAAAAGTTTTAAACGCGCCTCGATAGTTACTAAGTAAACCATTAGCGGAAAAAGTAGGCGAAGTCAGTTGTAACTTCAGCTAACACTCATGTGAAATACGTAAGCAGAGACGACTTTTTGAAATTTAATCATTTTTAAGCTCTTAATTGACTGAAACTGTTTTTCTTTTATGCTATAATCCTTCACAGTAACAACAATACAAACCATATTTCTAACAAAGGAAAATAGTCTATTATGAACTCATTTTCCACCGAGGTGTGCCCTGGTGATTCTTCAAGTAACGCAATCGCTAAATCGGAAGCTAAAACCGCCCAATAAGATTAAAATAACAAATTCTTCGTATAAATAAATCACACCGAACCGAAGGAGAAGGCCATACCGAAATCCTAAACCTCTCGGTACAGTTGCCTAAAAACCGGCAGGAGGACCGATCGGTAACAGGTCTCAGAAGATTACAGAATAGCAAATTCGGATAAAGAACCGAAAGTATCTTCACTACTGAGCCTAACCTACTGCAATTTTCGGTGTGAACGTTACAGAATAGAGCCCCAGAAGGGATCTCCTTGTACCGAGGAATATTCGATACCTTTGTAGTCAGCCGATTGTGAGACAAACATTGCCCCTTCTCTATCACGTGGACGTTACCTCAAGATTTTCTATTCATCGACTCTAGGACCAAATGACGTATCCTAGACTCTCCAGCCAGTACTTCCTGCGAAGTCTACTCTTCAAAGACATTATTATACTGAAGACAGCGCTATCCATAATGATTCCCTGGACACTGAAAAGAGCTGGAGATTGTTCTTGATAGGGTGTGTGATCACCACAAAGGAAATACGTACTCTGCAACGTGATGCCACACTAGCGGCAAGATTGGTAAGGATTTCTTCTGGCAGGGCGTCGCATTCCTCCACCAGCGCTGTTCATAACACCTGGATAGCAGTTGGTGCATGTGGCGGTGCTTAAATGCGTCTGCCCAAAGTACCCCAATGTGCTCCCTGAGATTCAAGCCAAGGAACGGGCCTGCCAGTCCATTAGCCGAGTACCTTCTCGTATACCTGCGCTGCTCGATGCGTTCGCCCATTGTCGTCCATAAAAATGAAGACAAGAACGAGTGCACTAGTGAGATGACAAACTTGGGGAAGGAGCACAGTGTCACAGTAATGTCGAACGGTGCGTATCCCTTATTCAAAGAACTGAATGTCAGTTCCCCCATGCAACGGTATGTCTCCCCTTCACACACACACACACACACACACACACACACACACACACACACACAAAATAGCACCTGGACCATCAAGACGATCATGTTCGAAAGTACTGGAGGTGCCCTCATATGGCGGGTGGAGGGATCAAACAATACCCTCGAGAACATAGGCGAACAAGATCGTTTTGGTGGTCCATGTTAGTTGGCAGTGACGTGTCACTCCAAAGATACTTCGTCTCAAGTTCAGCACAGCAGTGTACAAAGTGCTGTAACAGTCTAGTATCTGGGCCTGGTGACTCTGCAAGCCGCCAGGGAGCATGGGACTCGGCCCCGGCCGCTGGGAGCGATGGTCATTTCGTCAGCGTTACTGATGGATACTCTCTCCCTTGTCTCGCAATAACACAGAATGAGCTGCGTTTATTTGAACTTTCTCTATGTCTTCTATCAATCCTGTCTGGTAACGATCCTCTACCGCACAGCAGTGCTCTACAATAGGTCAGAGAAGTATAGTGTAAGCAGTCTCTTTAGTAAGCCTGTTGCATCTTCTGAGAGTTCTGCCAATAAAACGCAGTCTTTGGTTGGTGTTCCCGACACCATTATGTGCGTGATAGTTCCAGTTTAAGTCGTTCGTAACTCCTAGGTATTTAATTGAACTGTCATCTTTGAGAGTTGTGTGATTTATTGTGTAAGTGGAATTTAGCTGATTCGTTTCAGCATTCACGTGAATGACTTCACATTTCTCCTTATTTAGAATGAATTGTCACTTTTCGCGTCATACCGATATAATGTCTAGTACGCAGTGTGCTTCATCCTTATTTGACGTTTGGCGCATGCCTCTCATTCAGGTTGTTGCAGTTTTAGTGGCTTGCTGTGTATATTGTAGTAAATTTCTTTTCAAAATCTCGGTACGCGGTTAGGTGACTATCACTGACCGATGTCGCAGTCGCTTCTCTTCTGACAGTTTACCCTCTGGTAATAATTAGACAATCACACACAATTCTCCAACGTTCTCTCACGTCTTACGTAACTTAATAACGCAGTTGAATCGCAGAGACCCCTCGGAGCCCACTCGTATCTCGTACAGTGACAGAAGTTAGTATTTAATTGTCTCTTAATCAGCTGAGGTGAGGCAGCAGCCGGGCGCCCCAGACACGCGGCGCGGCGGCTCGGCGCAGCGCACAGTGGCTGCCTCTGCCGGCCACGTCCGCCGCCGCGAGAACAGCGCTCTCGCCAGCCAGCGGATCCGCTGCGAGTTAATTAAATCCCCGATTGGCCCCTTCTTCTCCTTGTCAGACGCAGACTCTGGCGGAAGCTCCCAAGATTCCGCAAGTGGGACCGCCGACTTTCCGGAGTCCTCCTAACACGCCATCGCTGGACGGCTTTCCAAGCACTCTGCCGACCACTTCTTGCAATCTGCCGGAGTGTTTGCCGTCCATTCGGGTTCGAGCGAATATCAGCGGAACTGCGACGGAGAAAATCTGAGATTCTACCATCCTGAAGCAGCGGGTCTGACATTTTACGAATTTTTGTTAGTTCCAATTCATGCAAAATTAGTTTTCTACGTGCATTACAAATGCTCCTAATTTCTGTACGCGAGACGGACTGCAGGTTATGAAGTGCCGGGTGCTCATTGTCACAGTTCGCTGCCTCATATACCGTCTCTCCAAAATTTCCTACACTTATTTTGTTTCTCCCTCGTAAACGACGTCTGCGCAGTAACTATGGAGGCACCTCGAACCAACAGCTGTACACGACAGGTGCGCATTCGACCACTTTGTTAAGAGAAGGCAGAGTTCAGTAGTGTGTGTGAGGCTGAAGTGGGTTAACGTGTTGTGTCAAAAATTGAAATGGAACAACAAACTGAACCTCTGTAGTCGTTCTGAAGATGTTTTGAAGAAGATAAAAGTATGTGCAGAATTTCTCCTTCACACCTTGACTCCCGAACAAAAATAATGACACATGGGCGCCTACCGCGGTTCGATGTTGTTGTTGTTGTTGTTGTGGTCTTCAGTCCTCAGACTGGTTTGATGCAGCTCTCCATGCTACTCTATCCTGTGCAAGCTTCTTCATCTCCCAGTACCTACTGCAACCTACATCCTTCTGAATCTGCTTAGTGTATTCATCTCTTGGTCTCCCTCTACGATTTTTACCCTTCACACTGCCCTCCAATGCTAAATTTGTGATCCCTTGATGCCTCAAAACATGTCCTACCAACCGATCCCTTCTTCTAGTCAAGTTGTGCCACAAACTTCTCTTCTCCCCAATCCTATTCAATACCTCCTCATTAGTTACGTGATCTACCCACCTTATCTTCAGCATTCTTCTGTAGCACCACATTTCGAAAGCTTCTATTCTCTTCTTGTCCACACTAGTTATCGTCCATGTTTCACTTCCATACATGGCTACACTCCATACAAATACTTTAAGAAACGACAGTTTGTCTTGCAGAAGAAATCATCAAGGGTGACGAGATTATCACAGAACGAAAAAGCGCAGAAGGTCATACTTAGGATCAACGCTCTGATGCCAGTTCAAGCCACTGTGGTCCACGAGTTGAACGAAATCTCAAAGATGGGCTTATCTGACATTTCACGTTGTTGCGCTGACGTTCAGTGCGTTGTACTGAAATGGGGTTGGAGGCTGTGTACAACACCTGAAGCGTTGAAGCGCTGTCTTCATTTTTCCATACTCTTATTAATCCAATCAGGAAATATTATCGAATGACGGTGTACTGCGACATATGACCTTCTAGCACGAAGCTGTTTAGATGGTGAAGTGAACTGTTTAGTAAAAAATACCGTGTTTTTCGTAAATACCTCCAGGATTTCAAACGACGGCAGCGCTTGATCAACGATACATGCAGAAAATAAATGTTTTTGGATACAACATTTCTCCAAGCCTTTAAGTGACTTAAAAGTTGCTCAATACTGGCAGCGTTTGCCACGCGTCAGTCGTCAACATGAGTGGATGTGCGCGTGCGTGCCATTCATCGCTGCCCGCGGAGGAGCAGCGACAGCTACATCCGGTTTGGAAATACGTTCACTGAGTTACCTGTCTGCATGCGCGGACTAATACTATGCGACAGTACGAACGACGTTATTTCTCTACACATTCTGGCTTGCCTTCCCCGTGGTAGTGCGCTTTGCAACAACGCAGAGGCGCACTTTACCAATGTAGATTTGTATAGGTGGTCTACCCATTGACATCCGTTACTGTTGACTGTCTCCAATATGTAATATTCATGTGGGCTTCGTTAAATATTTTAAAGCAACCTAGACCTAGATGTTTAGAAGCCATTTTTTCAGGAACCTTTACTGCAAGTAACAGCATTTTTGCTTTCAGGGACACTAAGAAGAAAACTAAGCAGTACGTGCACCATAACAACCAGACCAACGCTATCTTAACAGTTGGTACAAAGTCAGTGCTTTACTCACACCGAAGTTCTCTTTGCAACGTATTCGGCAGTGTAGTTCCATGATAACGTCAGTGCACTCTACGGATAAAGTGAGGTGAGGAATTCGTGACCACCTGCACATGTAGCTACCAGTTTCTTCAAGAGTAGAAAAAATTACAGCGCTGCTACTTCCCAATACACGATGTAGCCGGAAACGTACAAGGGATGGACAAAAATATGGAATCACGGCGCGAAATACATGCTTCAGTAGAAATTCTGATGCCAGTCAAGCCTGCAGGTGGAGCTGTTGTGTTTCACCGCAAATGGCACCTTTGCGATTCCCTCAATAATTTGTCAGTCGTGGTCAGAACAACCTCCCGCGTAATAGTGAGAGCGTTATGTCGGAGCTGAGTGGGTACGAACGTGACCAAATTTTGAAGCTGATATGGCGGGTGCTGCCATTGTAATCAAATTAGTCGAGGTGTTCGGTGCTACAAGATAAGATTTGTACCGCGTAAAAGGAAACGGGAAAACATCATCCTCTACGTCACAACGCAGCAGGAAGTGTGTGTTGAGTAATCCTAGCGGACGCTCGTTGAAGAGGATTGTGCAGAATATAAGAGGATGCCGGCTACAAAAGGGACTACAGACCTCGTTAACCCTGTCTGCAGCGAAACAACACGAAGGGCGCTCCAGAAGTTTGAAACATGGCGGGGCTCCCGTGACGATTTGGGGTACCATATCGTGGTATTAAAAGGGCCCCACGATTATTCTGCGAAGTCGCATTTTTGTCGGCCATTCTGGCTGACCAGGTCCACTCTGAGGTACAGTATTTGTTACGCAGTGGTGATGCTGCGTTCCAAGACGACAACGCTCCTGTTCACACATCTCGTCATTTTCCACGGCTAATTTTGTGAGCGCGAGGGTGAGCTGCCGCACCTCTGCTGGCCACCATAGTCTCAGAGAGGGGTGCGTGAGCGCTGTCCACTTGCATCATAGTTATCAGAACTCTCCACTACTTTGCAGGAAGAATGCTATAAGATTCCCGAAAAAGTGATACAGGACCTGAATTTAGCCATTTAGAGACGAGTGAAAGCAATTTACAAAATCAAGGATTTTCCAACACCGTATTATTCACGGTAATCTGTCATGGCTGTGGTACTTCCATATCTTTTTCGACACTCTGTGTATCGGTATTTGACAAATTTATGTAAGGAAGTACAAGATGACGGCCGTGGTACTTGTCGCAGCACAAGGACGGCTTCAATTATGATTATTTTTTCAAGCACGGTCAAAAGTTGGAAGTTTCTTTGCTCTGTGTGGTTTTATTCACGCAGTCTGATTGGAGCAAGCTATTAATAAGACTCCGTAGTGGGGGTCATTTGAGTAGTGCCTGTGGTCTGTGCCCGAGGAATAAGGTTAGCGCCTTTGCTCAGTAATCAAAACATTGTCTGTCCCTGGTTCTAACACCGCCACCACTTACATCTGTATAAACAAAAATGCAAATGTTAGTTGGTTGAGAATCGTTAATCACCGAAAGTTCTTCACTTATTGGTTTGAAATTTTAACGCAAGGTTGAATTCTAATACGTGTGTGTACTTGGGTACCGAATTCTTTAATATACGTATATTTAAATATATACAATGTATTTATAAAGGAAAAATATTGTTATCAAATATCTCAAAATATAACTTTCCGATTTACTTCAAATTTTCACACTTTATTGTAATAAATGTTTAGCCACATATAGACTAAATATACACTCCTGGAAATTGAAATAAGAACACCGTGAATTCATTGTCTCAGGAAGGGGAAACTTTATTGACACATTCCTGGGGTCAGATACATCACATGATCACACTGACAGAACCACAGGCACATAGACACAGGCAACAGAGCATGCACAATGTCGGCACTAGTACAGTGTATATCCACCATTCCCAGCAATGCAGGCTGCTATTCTCCCATGGAGACGATCGTAGAGATGCTGGATGTAGTCCTGTGGAACGGCTTGCCATGCCATTTCCACCTGGCGCCTCAGTTGGACCAGCGTTCGTGCTGGACGTGCAGACCGCGTGAGACGACGCTTCATCCAGTCCCAAACATGCTCAATGGGAGACAGATCCGGAGATCTTGCTGGCCAGGGTAGTTGACTTACACCTTCTAGAGCACGTTGGGTGGCACGGGATACATGCGGATGTGCATTGTCCTGTTGGAACAGCAAGTTCCCTTGCCGGTCTAGGAATGGTAGAACGATGGGTTCGATGACGGTTTGGATGTACCGTGCACTATTCAGTGTCCCCTCGACAATCACAAGTGGTGTACGGCCAGTGTAGGAGATCGCTCCCCACACCATGACGCCGGGTGTTGGCCCTGTGTGCCTCGGTCGTATGCAGTCCTGACTGTGGCGCTCACCTGCACGGCGCCAAACACGCATACGACCATCATTGGCACCAAGGCAGAAGCGACTCTCATCGCTGAAGACGACACGTCTCCATTCGTCCCTCCATTCACGCCTGTCGCGACACCACTGGAGGCGGGCTGCACGATGTTGGGGCGTGAGCGGAAGACGGCCTAACGGTGTGCGGGACCGTAGCCCAGCTTCATGGAGACGGTTGCGAATGGTCCCACTCGGATCTCCGCGAGAGGAATCCCAAGAGGATGGTGACGATGAGAAAGAGTTTGGATAACGGGCGAAAGGGAAACACCCTACTAGTCGAGACGCGGAATGTCAGAGGTTTGAATGCGGTAGTGCAGGTAGAATATCTGAGAAGGGAAATTCCAAGCTTCAATCTAGATATAGTGAGTGTCAGTGAAGTCGAACAGAAAAAAATACAAGGATTTTAGGTCAGGTGATAATAGGGTAACACTAAGAGCTGCAGAAAATTGTAAACTGGGAGTAGGATTCTTTATGAATAAGATGGTAGGGCAGAGAGTGAGTTACTGTGAACAATTCAGTAACAGAGTTGTTATCATCGGAATCGATAGGAAACCAACACCGGCGACAATATTTCCGGCATATACGAGCCGACGCTGCAAGCGGATGATGAAGAGTTAGAGAAAGTACGTGAGATTACTGGACGGGTAATTCAGTACATAAATGTATATCAAAATCTAATAGTCGTGGGGGACTGGAACACCGTTGTAGGAGAAGGAGTAGAAGAAAGGGATACGGGAGAATATGCACTTGGTATTATGAGTGAGAGACGAGAAATACTAATTGAGTGCTGCAATAAATTTCAGATGTTAATAACGAATTCTCTCATCAAGAATCGCAAGAAGAGGAGGTATACTTCGAAAACACCGGGAGATACAGGAAGATTTCAGTCACATTGCACCATCGTCAGGCAGAGTTTCGGAAATCAGATAATGGATTGTAAGGTGTAGCCAGACTCAGATTTCAGTTTAGTAACGTTGTAGAGTTGGCTGATGTTTAAGAGACTATTCAGGAAGAATCAGCGAGCAAAGAAGTAGGGTACGGAAACACTAAGATAAGAAGAAATACGCTCTAAGTTCTCTGACGTTATAGATATTGCGACAATAGATAGTTCGGTAGGCATTTCAGTTAACAGGGAATGAACATCTCTAAAAAGGACAAACGCAGATGTTGGAAAGAGGTACACAGAAGGTACCTGCGAAGAAGTCATGGGTAACAGAAGAAGTACTTCAGTTGATCGACTAAAGAAAGAAATACAAAAATGTTCAGCGAAATTTAGAAGTACATAAATGAAAGTCACTTAGGAATGAAATAAATAGAAAGTGCAGGGAAGCTAAGACGAAATGGCTACATCAAAAATGTGAAGAAATGTAGAAAAAAGAAGATTGTCGGAAGAACTAGGCATTTTAGTTAATAAGGAATGAACATCTCTAAAAAGGACAAACGCAGATGATGGAAAGAGAAACATAGGTACACAGAAGGTAGCTGCGAAGAAATCATGGGTAACAGAAGGAGTACTTCAGTTGATCGACCAAAGAAAGAAATACAAAGATGTTCAGCGAAATTTAGAAATACAGAAATGAAAATCACTTAAGAATGAAATAAATAGGAAGTGCAGGGAAGCTAAGACAAAATGGCTGCATGGAAGATGTGAAGAAATCTAGAAAAAAAAGGTTGTCGGAAGAACTAACCTTCGGTGAACTTAAAAACAACGACAGTAACATTAAGAGTGGATGGTTTGCGGGAGTTCATCTAAGGCCCTGTGAGAGGCAGAACTTGTCCGATGACGTGACAAGAACAACCTTGAGTCAGAATGAGAGAAATAGGGAATACGTTATAGAATCAGAATGTAAAAGAGCTTCTGAAGACATAATATCAAATTAGGCGGAAGGGGCAGAAAACGTCCCATTAGTATTTCTAAAACCATTAAGTAAAGTGGCAACAGAACTAAAAGCGAGAATTATGAGTCAATCAGCTTGATACTTCAAGTTGCTGATAGACCAAGTTGCTGATAAGAATAATATACAGAGAAAAGCGAAAGAAAATTGTGGATCTGTTAGAAGACAAGCAGTGTGGCTTTAGGAAAGGTGAAAGCACCAGAGAGGCAGTTTTGGCGTTTTGGTTGACAGTGGGAGCAAAAGTGGCGAAAAATCAAACGCCTTCTTAGGATATGTCAACCTGATAAGAGCGTTGGACAATGTAAAGTGGTATATATGTTTGAAATTCTGAGAAAAATAAGGGAAAGCTATAGGGAAAGAAGGGTAATACAAGAACCAAGAGGGAACAATAAGAGAGAGAGAAACCGAGAACGAAGTGCGTGGATCACAAACGACGGAAGACAGGGATGTAGTCTTTCGCCCCTACTGTTCAGTGTATACATCGAAGAAGGAATGACGGAAATAATAGGAACGTTGAAAGGTGGAATTAAAACTCAAGGTGAAAGGATATCACTGGTAAGATTCGCTAATGACATTGCTGTCCTCAGTGAAAGCGAAGAAGAATTACCGGATCTGCTGAATGGAATGAACAATCCGATGAGTACGGAATGGGCACTGAGAGTAAACAGAAGAAAGGCGGAATCAATGAGCACTAGTAGAAACGAGAACAGTGAGGAACTTAACATCAGAATGGGTGATTACGAAGAAGATGAAGTTGAGGAATTCTGCTATCCAGGCAGCAAAATAACGCATGGAGGACGGAGCAAGGAGCGCAAAAAGTAGACCAGTACTGGCGAAAACGGCTTTCTTAACCAAGTGAAGTCTACTAGCGTTAAACATAGGCCTAAATTTGAGGACCAAATTTCTGAGAATACTCAGTTGGAGCGCAACACTGTATGTTAGTGACACACTGGGAAACCAGAACAGAAGAAAATACACTCCTGGAAATTGAAATAAGAACACCGTGAATTCATTGTCCCAGGAAGGGGAAACTTTATTGACACATTCCTGGGGTCAGATACATCACATGATCACACTGACAGAACCACAGGCACATAGACACAGGCAACAGAGCATGCACAATGTCGGCACTAGTACAGTGTATATCCACCTTTCGCAGCAATGCAGGCTGCTATTCTCCCATGGAGACGATCGTAGAGATGCTGGATGTAGTCCTGTGGAACGGCTTGCCATGCCATTTCCACCTGGCGCCTCAGTTGGACCAGGGTTCGTGCTGGACGTGCAGACCGCGTGAGACGACGCTTCATCCAGTCCCAAACATGCTCAATGGGGGACAGATCCGGAGATCTTGCTGGCGAGGGTAGTTGACTTACACCTTCTAGAGCACGTTGTGTGGCACGGGATACATGCGGACGTGCGTTGTCCTGTTGGAACAGCAAGTTCCCTTGCCGGTCTAGGAATGGTAGAACGATGGATTCGATGACGGTTTGGATGTACCGTGCACTATTCAGTGTCCCCTCGACGATCACCAGTGGTGTATGGCAGTGTAGGAGATCGCTCCCCACACCATGATGCAGGGTGTTGGCCCTGTGTGCCTCGGTCGTATGCAGTCCTGATTGTGGCGCTCACCTGCACGGCGCCAAACACGCATACGACCATCATTGGCGCCAAGGCAGAAGCGACTCTCATCGCTGAAGATGACACGTCTCCATTCGTCCCTCCATTCACGCCTGTCGCGACACCACTGGAGGCGGGCTGCACGATGTTGGGGCGTGAGCGGAAGACGGCCTAACGGTGTGCCGGACCGTAGCCCAGCTTCATGGAGACGGTTGCGAATGGTCCTCGCCGATACCCCAGGAGCAACAGTGTCCCTAATTTGCTGGGAAGTGGCGGTGCGGTCCCCTACGGCACTGCGTAGGATCCTACGGTCTTGGCGTGCATCCGTGCGTCGCTGCGGTCCGGTCCCAGGGTGACGGGCACGTGCACCTTCCGCCGACCACTGGCGACAACATCGATGTACTGTGGAGACCTCACGCCCCACGTGTTGAGCAATTCGGCGGTACGTCCACCCGGCCTCCCGCATGCCCACTATACGCCCTCGCTCAAAGTCCGTCAACTGCACATACGGTTCACGTCCACGCTGTCGCGGCATGCTACCAGTGTTAAAGACTGCGATGGAGCTCCGTATGCCACGGCAAACTGGCTGACACCGACGGCGGCGGTGCACAAATGCTGCGCAGCTAGCGCCATTCGACGGCCAACACCGCGGTTCCTGGTGTGTCCGTTGCGCCGTGCGTGTGATCATTGCTTGTACAGCCCACTCGCAGTGTTCGGAGCAAGTATGGTGGGTCTGACACACCGGTGTCAATGTGTTCTTTTTTCCATTTCCAGGAGTGTATAAGTATTTAAGATGGGCTGCAAAGGAATGCAGAAAAATAGTTGGAGTGATAAGATAAGGAATGAGAAGGTTCTCCGCAAAATCGGCGAGGAAAGAAAATATCGAAAACTCTGTAAAAAAGAAGGATCAGTATGCTAGGATACCTATTGAAAGATCAGGGAATAACTTCCATGGTACTAGAGGGAGGAGCAGAGGGGTCAACAGTAGAGGAAGGCAGAGATTGGAATATATGCAGCAAATAACTGAAGACCTACATTGCAAGCACTACTGTGAGATGAAAAGGTTGGCACAAGGGAGTAACTCGTGGAGGGCCGGAAGAAAGTAGTAAGAAGAGAAGCGACATTTTGAGCAGTTACTTCTTTTGTCGAACGTTTGTTAGATTTGCCCCTGTAGTCAGAGGTTGTGGTGATTTGTATATTGTATTACAGAATTCGCATTAACTACTTATAGTTATTAACATATGGTTCTATCTCGAGCAAACATACATTCTTCTTGTTTAACTCCTAAACATTGACGAAGTTTGCCATAGGCAGTGGGTTCATTTAGATTCGGTCAAATAACACACAAAAAATTTATGTGATAATATACTTATTTTGGAGACTATGTTACATACATTTACAAAATTATTAACAAAAAAATCAACAGAAGAGATATATACTTTATTGTCATATACTGATTTGTATGTGACTGGCTGACATTTTTGTTATATTTATATTTCTTTTCAGTACTTCATCTTCAATTGATCAGGAATTTTGAGTGGAACATTGAAAAATCCTAAGTTCACTTCCTGTTATTTGACATTCAGCCCCTTGACGATGGTGAAACTGCACCTGAACATCTATTGATGTTCAGGAAGAAGAAATTAAGTTTTCACATGGAGCACTGTATTTCCATTAGGAAGCAAATATGGCCAAAAGGGATCTTCAAGCAGAAGATGAAGTTGAAATATTTACATTATTAATTAGAAAAACTCCACTTAATGTGGTATTTGCAGTGAATGAAAAGCTTCGGTGCACATACTGCAAAATGGTTCAAATGGCTCTGAGAACTGTGGGACTTAACATCTGAGGTCATCAGTCCCCTAGAACTTAGAATTACTACAACCTACTAAGGACATCACACACATCCATGCCCAAGGCAGGACTCAAACCTGCAACAATAGCAGTCGAATGGTTCCAGACTGAAGCGCCTAGAACCGCTCGGTTACCGCGGCCGGCCACATGCTGCAGAAATATCATTAAATGCTCTGTTATTGCCGACGGATGCCCATCGTGCTATACGACCCGACTTGCGGGGCCGGGCCAGTACCCAGCTGAGACCTTGATTGTCACCTTCCAGAATGAATTTGCGTTTTATCTTCAGCATCGCGAAATCATTTTGGAAGGTGACAGTCAAGCTCAGAGCTGTGTATTGGCCCGTCCCCGCAAGACGGGTCGTGTCGCACGATGGGCGGTTCGCATTTCTACGTTTCGTTTTCAGGTGCGGCAGTGATAATGAAGTCGCGGACGCCATTAGTCGTACGTTTGCAGGAGAGTCCGGGAAGGCGAGCGCCGTGTCGAGCCGGATCTTGGGGAGGATTTCCTTCTCCCTGAGACACCCGGGCTCTTCCGCGACTTAGCCGGCAAACAGGCTCAGGACCGTAGGTGGGAACCGATACGGCAGTAGTTGGAAGGTGGCGATGTCGTCGCTGGCTATTGCGTTCGCATGGGCCTCTTGTGTAAAAGGGGATACAATGAGGATGAATTGAAGGTGTGTATTCTTCAGGAATTAGTTAGCATGGTCCTCAGATATTTTCATGATTTGGCGGTCGGGGGACATTTGGGGTTCTAGAAGATCTTGAACCGAGTTCGTGAACACATATTTTGGCTCAACATGTGTCGTGATATTAGGCGATTTGTGGGTAGCTGTGTGCAGTGTAAGCGCGCTAAGACCGATGTGGGACCGCGCAAGGGTCTACTGCAATCGGTTAGGGAGCAGTATCCTCTTGACTGCATTTTTATCGATCATATCGGATCACTGCCCCATACTAAGAGAGGCTCCTACCCATCCGAGGCATAACGGCCGAAATCACGCTGCAGCCGCTGTAAAATGGTTCAAATGGCTCTGAGCAGTATGGGACTTAACATCTGAGGTGATCAGTCCCCTATAACTTAGATCTACTTAAACCTAACTAACCTAAGGACATCACACACATTCATGCCCGTGGCAGGATTGGAACCTACGACCGTTGCGCTCGCGCGGTTCCAGACTGTAGCGCCTAGAACCGCTCTGCCAACCGGCTGGCCAGCAGCTGTCCCAAATCGTTTCTTGGTTTGGTCCTCCCAAGACTTTGGTGAGTGATAATGCTCACTCATCCTTGTCTAAGATCTTCAAGGGTTTCTGTTTTAATAACGGGATTAAGTATATAAATATTAGCACCTACTATCCCAAGACTAGCGTTGCAAAGTACCGTAATTTCGGCGGCTACGCCTCGGGTCGGTAGGAGCCACATAAAGTGGGAAACGGTGTCGAGAGCTACAATTATGTACCTATTTCCTCTCTTAGTATTGGGTAGTGGTCCGATATAATCTATAAAAATGCAGTCAAGAGGATACTGCTCCCTAACCGAGACCCTTGCGCGGTCCCACATCTGGCTTAGCGCGTTTACACTGCACACAGCTACCCACAAATCGCCTAATATCGCGACACATGTTGGGCCAAAACATGTGTTCAAGGACTCAGTTCAAGATCTTCTAGAACCCCAAACGTCCCCCGACGGCCGAATCACGAAAATATCTGAGGACGATGCTAACTAATTCATGAGGAATACACACCTTCAATTCATCCTCATTGTATCCCCTTTTACACAAGAGACCCTTGCGAACGCAATAGCCAGGGACGACCTCGCCATCTTCCAACTGCTGCCGTATCGGTCGCCACCTAGGCTTCTGAGCCTGTTTGCCGGCCAAGTCGCGGAAGAGTCCGGGTGTCTCGGAGAGAAGGAAATTCACCCCAAGATTCTGCTCCACATGGCGTCCGCCTTCCCGGACTCTCCCGCAAACATACGACTAAGGGCGACAGCGACTTCATTATCACTGCCCCTAATATGCCGCACCATAAACGGAACACAGAAATGCGGACCGTCCACTGTGCGATACGACCCGTTTTGCGGGGACGGGCCAACACCCAGCTGAGAGCTTGATTGTCAGTTTCCGAAATGAAATCACGAAGTTCAAGATAAAACGCGAAGTTTTCGACTGCAAACAAAATGGCCAGCGTCTTACACTCATACACAGAGTAGTTACGTTCGGCGTCGTTAAGACGCCGAGCAGCATAGGCGAACGACTGCCTTTCGCCATGCACTTCCTGTAAGAAAACTGCCGCGACACCGGCATGGGACCTAGCCGTTTGCACAATGAAGATCTCATTAAAATCAGGTATGGCCAGGAGCGGGGTCTTAGAAATCGCACGTTTGAGCGAATTAAAGACTTCCTGCAGCTCACAGCCCAAAAAGAAACCGCTATTCCTTTTGCGAAATTCACTCAAGGGTGCCGCAGTCCGAGCAGAGTTGGGAATGAATTTTTTAAAGAAATTGGCCATGCAAATGAACGAGCGATTCCCTGCTTATCCCGAGGGACTGGGAGGGGGGGGGGGGGAATAACCTGATCGCCTCAGTACGAACCTGGTCAATGTGCACCCCATCTGTCCGTACCAGGTGATCTAGGAAAGATATACGAGGACGACATAAGTTAACCTTAGAGGTTTCACAAAGAAGCCAGCGGAACGCAACCTATCAGAAACTAAAATCAGGTTTTCCAGGTGATTCACAAACCAAATCACCAAGATAACTATAGACACACTTAAATTTCAGGTCGCCTAGAACATTATCCAAGAGTCGGGGCAACACTGCTGCACCAGTAGCCAAACCGAAAGGAACTCGGTTAAACTCAAATAAATTCCAGTCCGTGCAGAATGCAGTGGCTGGTTTAGAACTTTCAGCAAGAGTAATCTGATAATAAGCCTGATTCAAGTCCAAGACAGTAAAGATGGTGGCACCTTGAAACCAAGTAAAACAATTATGGAGATCGGGCAAAGGAACGGATTCTAATATGACCTTTTGATTCAAGGTCCGGTAATCGACCATCTCTCGATAGTCCCCACTCTGACCCTTCGGAGCAAGGGAAACGGGAGAAGCATAAGGAAAAGTGGAATACCTAATAACTTCGTCCTACAACATGCGATCAATCTTAGGGGGTGAAAGGCGGTAAGGCGTGTGACGCACCGGCATACTATCAGTAAGCTGTCTATTATATTTAATTACATGCGTCATTTACAATCTGGTCATAAGAACCTCAGGTTAATCATCAAGCAAACGCCTTACTTGCAGATACCTCGATCTGCGTCGTGTCCTTCGTAAGAGCGTGCACACCAACCCCGCGATTACAACTGCAAAAGGCGATTTTCTTATCAGGTAGAAATTTGAAATAAAATTTCCCCCCTGAATTGAGTAACAAAAACTGGGTCCCTTGAATAAAGTCATACCCGAGACTAAGTGGGGTACTCAGCCCCTCGGCTAGACGTAACGAAATCGGCCACGAAAAGTCCTGAACAGATAAACTATCACCTCTCCCAAGACAGGCAACATCTCCCCATCGGCAACCTGACGTCTTTACTTGGCGGGGTACAAATCAGAAAATCTGCACAAACTGCGAAATTCTAGATACCACTTGATGTGTGGAACTCTTTCGACACATCGAAATTAAACACATAACGAGCTTGTAGTTGCCACGCACTTATTTATTACAAACTTATTGCTCTTATCAAATTAATAGTAGAAACGATTATAGAAAGGGGCTTGCTTTATATAACCACATATTTTTCAAAATTGCCTCAACGAAATTTCATTAATTAAAACAATGTTCATAAAATCATCATTAATCCAATATGATTGAGTTCACTAAATCACACAAACTTCATGACTAGGATGGAACTGTTTTTCACATAACTCATATCAAAACTCTGAGTACTTCCAACAGCTACAGAATGCATTAAGTCAAACAAACTCAGACCTTTCATAATTTGCTTAACCAACTTTCATTAAATAAAACAATATTCTTAAAACTATTATTAATAAAATATAGCTGCCATAACTAAACCTCACAAGCTTCATGACTTACATTCAAACTGTTTTTCACACAAAACTCTAAAACTACTTCCACAACTAAGGGGGTGCATTAAGTCCAACAAATACAAATCTTTCAAAATGTGCTTAGCCAACTCTCATTAATTAAAACAATATTCATAAAACCACAATTAATCAAATCCCAAACATGCTTCAACTAACACAGAAACTGGTTTTCATGTAACTCAGGACCCGGCCAAGAACATTCATCCACTAAAGTCCAATAAGCTCGGATCTTTCCACGATTGGTCTTAAAATTTTTGCAAATTAACAGGATTGTAATACATTCAATATAATAATAACATATGATATCGTCTTAACATGGAACCGCCTCAACTTTACGATAAATTGGTGATGGACGCGAGCAAACAGAAAAATTGTAAAAGATACAGGAGATGTACGGAGCAGAAGGTGAAATAAAAATATAATCAACTTTGATTTAGAAGTCAGCTTCCGGTAAACCATTACGCTCCACCGGCAAGATGGAATTTCCGCACGTTAACAACGTAACCATAGACACCGATCCAGGTCCTTAATTTTCACTCTTCCACCGTGATATCCCGATCGGAGCTTTCTCACGTCGACCACCGGCAATTATCTGAAACATAAACACATCAGCGGCAGACAACATTCTGACACAGGAGATACACAAGGATATTAACCCAACCAGTTATCAATAAACCTTTAATTCTGCACGGCACAAATGAACCTTAAGCAGACTTAACAGACGTGATAGAGGCTCTTAAGATTTGATTAGACAACCTCTAAAACAACAGCTAAAATAATAAAATAGAAAAGGAATTAGGGAAAATATTTCGGCCCGCTTCTGAACGCCAGGCACAAGCTTACGCACTACTTGGTATGCATTAAACATGGCTTCATGTCTATGGGTTGTGCGTCACTAGCACTCATTAAAATGTCGTCAACATATCAGGCAGCAAGATCAAAGTTAGCTGAAACAGCCAAGATAGTTTTCAGTGCACAGGGGTATTCAGTTATCATGAAGAAAATGGTTCAAATGGTTCTGAGCACTATGGGACTTAACATCTGTGGTCATCAGTCCCCTAGAACTTAGAACTACTTAAACCTAACTAACCTAAGGACATCACACACATCCATGCCCGAGGCAGGATCCGAACCTGCGACCGTAGCAGTCGCGCGGTTCCGGACTGCGCGCCTAGAACCGCTAGATATCATGAAGAGAACCCAGCGATGAACACTTAGACGAGTCCAGTTCATTCACTTTGAATCACATGCAAGAGACACGATGGAAATCTGCACTGCAACGGCCAAACACGCCGCATCAGCGGCCCACGCCTCTTCGTCGAACCGACTCGGCCACTCGCCACGCTGCATACAGGCACAACGCAAGGCGTGACCGTCGCTGGCACAGCTGATACCCGAACTGAAGACCCAGATAGCGCGCCCGCCGCAGTCAAATAGCCATCCGCGAAGATACGAAGCCGAATAGGCGTCAAAAATAAACTCAGGTGATCGTGATGAGAATCGATGGAGACTGGCGCCAGCAGCGCACCAGCACAAAAACCGCACATTGCATGTTGTACCACCATACAGTGAGACCTTCGTAGGTGGTGGTCCAGACTGCTATATACACCGGTATCTCTAATACCCCGTAGCACATCATCTTGCACTGATGCATGCCCTCATTCGTCGTGGCATACTATCCACAAGTTCATTAAGGCACTCTTTGCCCAGATTGTCGCTCTACTCAACGGCGATCGGGCGTAGATCCCTCATAGTGGCTGGTGTATCACATCGTCCATAAACACGCCTTTTCAATCTATTCCAACATGTTCGCTAGGTTTCGTGTTTGGAGAACATTCTGGCTACTCTAGTCGAGCGATGTCATTATCCTGAAGGAAGTCATTGACAAGATGTGAACGATGGGGGCGCGAATTGTCGTCGATGAAGACGAATGCCTCGCCAATATGCTGCCAATATGGTTGCATTATTGGTCGGAGGATAACATTCACGTATCGTACAGCCGTTACGGCGCCTTCCACGACCACCAGCGGCGTACGTCGGCCCCACATAATGTCACCCCAAAACAGCAGGGAACCTCCACCTCGCTGCACTCGCTGGACAGTGTGTCTAAGGCGTCAGCCTGACTGGGTTGCTTCCAAACACGTCTGGTTGAAGGCATATGCGACACCCATCTGTGAAGAGAACGTGATGCCATTCCTGAGCGGTCCATTCGGCATGTTGTTGGACCCATCTGTACCGCGCCGCATGGTGTTGTGGTTGCAATGATGGACCTCGTCACTGACGTCGGGAGTGAAGTTGCGCATCATGTGCACAGTTTGAGTGGTGACACGTCGTCCTCTGGCTTCACGAAAAGCATTATTCAACGTGGTGGCTTTGTGCCAGGCTTCCTCCGAGCCGACATCCGCAGGTAGCGATCATACGCTGCAGTAGTGGCCCTTGGGCGGCCTGAACGAGGCGAGTCATCGACAGTTCTTCTCTCTCTGTCTCTCTTCTATGTCCGAATAACATTTCTTTGGTTCACTCCCAGACGCCTGGACACTTCCCTTGTAGAGAGCCCCTCCTGGCACTAACAGTGCGGACGCGGTCGGACTGTGGTATTGACCGTCTAGGCATGATTGAACTAAAGACAACACGAAGCGTGTACCTCTTTCCTGGTGGAATAACAGGAAGTGATCGGTTGTCGGACCCCCTCCGTCTATTAGGCGCTGCTGATGCATGGTTGTTTACATCTTTGTGCGGGTATAGTTACATCTCTGAACAGTCAAAGGGGCTGTGTCTGCGATACAATATCCACGTCTATTTTCAGGAGTTCTGGAAACTGGGGTGATGAGAAACTTCTTCTGATGTGTGTAGTTATCGCAGTGATGGGATGATAACATTATGCCTCAAGATGACATAATGCAATTCTGAAAATGGTTGCTTAACAAACAAACCAGAATAACGTCTGTTGGTATTTTATTACTGGAAATCGACCCACACTCCGGGATTAGGATAGTGTTACATTTATTGAAAATTTTAATTTCCGCCAGTCACGAATGGTTTACACCTCACCAAACGCTAATACATAGAATCTATAATCGCCACGGAGGTTGTCCTTAACGACTCCAGGTTTTCTTTGTGGTCCATTCTAAGGAAATCGCCGCTAAAGCCGAATCAATCGCCTCTGGATACGCAGTAGGCTATCGTTCCATCCATCGTCGTGCGCTCGGAATGCCTTATCGTGTCCCATCCTCCGACGCTCTCAACGTAAATGCATATAGTTCCGTGTTGTCATCGCGGCATAGCTCATTGATAAAGTGGCTGGACTCAAAGCTATGCGGGTCAGATATCTCTGTACGTCTGTTATAGAACAGATGGTGCGACGATAGGCATAACCCAGCGCGATAGAGAATACCTGGCAGTAGATGGCAGAAAGTGCACCAAATATGAAAAACGTATGGTTCAAATGGCTCTGACCACTATGCGACTTAACGTCTGAGGTCATCAGTCCCCTAGAACTTAGAACTAATTAAACCTAACTGACCTAAGGACATCGCACACATCCATGCCCGAGGCAGGATTCGTACCTGCGACCGTAGCGGTCGCTTGGCTCCAGACTGTAGCGCCTTGAACCGCACGGCCACTTTGGCCGGCTGAAAAACGTATGTTTTTGTGGGTGTCCGGATACTTCTGATCACATAGTGTATCTCCTGGAACGTACTGTAGGGAGGGGAGGGATGTTGTGGTAATGAATACCACAGCAAGTAAATAATTGCAAGAGGAATGAACACATCTATGTAGGAAAACCTCTTAAGGTCGGCAGACAAACACAGACGCAAGAGAGGTAGCTGGAAAGGAACATTCGATAACGGGTAAAACACTTCAACCGAACGAGGAAAGAAGTACAAAAATGTTAATGGGGTTACAGAAGTTCAGCAACTGATGAAACTTAATACAGAAAACAAACAGGAAGTGTGGGGAGGGCAAGAATGATAGCTGCACGAAAAATGCGTGGATATATTAGGTTGGTGTGTAAGTGCGTAGCGTTATTGTTTTACCTCAGGTTGTTAAGGGCGTATTTATCGACTGTCATTTTTATTTGTAGTTCACTGTTGCTTTTTGAGTTTACGTACTGTCAATTTGTTATTTAGAGCTGTGGTCGAGCGGTTCTAGGCGCTTCAGTCCGGAACCGCGCTGCTGCTACGGTCGCAGGTTCGAATCCAGCCTCGGGCATGGATGTGTGTGATGTCCTTAGATTATTTGGAGATATTAAGTAGAGCTGTGGACGCTAAAAAATGTAGTGGTAAGTCGAGAATTCGGAACATTTCCGATATATTGTCTTGTCTGAGTTCAGTAGAGAGCTGGCAGCAGGGAAGGCAGCCGGAAACATTAGCTCCAAGTATGGGGATAATGCCGCGGCAGGAAGATCGCTGTTACTTTAGTGACTTTCTACTTTTAAGAAGACTCAGGTCTGATTAAGATGGTTTAAACGCATTAATCCACAGTGATCCACATCACCGTACTCGAGAATTGGCAAATGTGATGTACTGTTATCATTGCATTATCGTGCGACATTTGCATGCAGTGAGAAAGATTAAGCAATCGGGTGTATATGGAACACATGCTCTAAACCAAAATTAAAAAAAAATCTGCGGTTGAACGCATGTGCATCTCTGAATCCTCGTAATCAACACCTACCACTCCTACGCTGTGTCTTTACTGGTGACGAGAAATTGTGTCTTTATGCTGACATAAGTAAAAGAAAGAAATGGTTGAGTCCAAACAAAGCAGCTGCTCGCCATACAATGTCCCGCGTGCTTCTACAAAAGATAAGTGTCGTGCATCCGGTGGAACAGCGGCGGTGTGGGGTACTACGAGTTGCTTCCTCGCGGTGCAATCCATCACTGCCGACATTTATTGGCGACAGCTGAGACGCCTTGCAGACGCAGTCCAAGGACAACGACAAGGAAGACCGCCTCAAGTGATGCCGCTCCACGATAACGCCCGCCCGCATTCTGCTGTACTGACGAAAAACATCGTAAGTGAACTGGGTTGGGAAGCCATTCCACACTCAGTTTATCCATCTGATCTTGCACCGTGAGATTTTCTCCTTTTCGGCTCTGTGTCGAACAGCCCTCAATGACCTTCCTACCCAGATGAAAATGCGCTGCTAACACAGTTCGCTGATGTTTCCGCCTCAATGGTTCAAATGGTTCAAATGGCTCTGAGCACTATGGGACTTAACAGCTATGGTCATCAGTCCCCTAGAACTTAGAACTACTTAAACCTAACTAACCTAAGGACAGCACACAACACCCAGCCATCACGAGGCAGAGAAAATCCTTGACCCCGCCGGGAATCGAACCCGGGAACCCGGGCGTGGGAAGCGAGAACGCTACCGCACGACCACGAGATCCGCCTCAATACCACGTGATCTCCACAGTTGCGGAATCTAAAAGTTACCCGAGCTTTGGCAGACTGTTTTAAATAGTGAAGGAGAATATGTTATTGATGATAAAAGTCTCTATTATTTGTATCTGTTCTGTTTATTAAACTCGTGGAAAAATGCTACGAAGTCATTCATGAACGTAATAGAAACAGAAATGTTTGTCGGAAGAACTGATTCATCATATGGAAAACTGAAAACAACCTTTAGTGAAATTAAAAGGAAAAGTGTCAATAAAAACAGTTCGACAGCATTTCATTTGTTAAACATTGAGGAGGGAGCGCATATGTAGGAAGAGTAAATTGAACGCCTGCACAACAGGGGCGATATGTGTGACATAAAAGGAGACACTGCAATCGATATGTAAGTCATAGGTGATCCAATATTAGAGTTTCATGCCACTGCAAGACATGAGGCCAAATAAGGCAGGAGGCATACGCAACATTTCTTCGGAATTTCCAGGATCGCTGGGGGAATTGGCAAACGAACGACTACTGAGGTTGGTCCGTAGAAACCATGAGACCGGAGAGACCTACGGAAAAATATCATCCACACAATCCTGAAGATAGTAACATCAAGTATGTGCGAGGACTATCGCACCATCCGTCTAACAGCAGATGTGTCCAAGTTGCTGACAGAGATAATATACAAAAGCACTGAACGAAAATTGAGGGTCTGTTAGATGACGATTACTTTGATTTTCCGAAAGGTAGGTGCGCCAGAGTGGCAGTTCCGACGCTGGGACTGATAATGGAAGCAATACTTGCGAAAGAAACAACATACGGGCGTGGGACCTATGAACTGTATCAAGTGTGCACGATATAAATGATACAAAAAGTTTGAATTTCTGAAAAAGTAGTAGAATTTTATACGGAAAGACAAATAACATAGAACATGTAGAAAAACGAAGAGAGAATGATAACAGGGGAAGAAGAAGAAAGGATCGCAGAGCATATAAGAGAGGTATGCTATTTTTCGCCCACACTATTCAGTCTATATACTAGAAGTGCAATGGCGGGAACAAAAAAATAGGCACTGGAGTGGAATTAAAATTCGTCTTGAGAGGAGACCAATAAAATGAATCGCCGATGTTATTGCCATCATCACTACAAATAGGGAAGGTTTACAGGAGCTGTTGAAGAGACTGCAAAATCTAATGAGTACGCACAACGGATGGAGTGTAAACCAAAGGAAGACGGAAATAATAGAGAGAAACAGGAATGATACTAGCGATAATATTTGCAGAGTTCCCTCGGTTTGTCTACTTCGTGGTTCCCATCTTTTATGTTTCCTTGGAAAAAATTACAACACGGCAGGCAAAGCAAGGAAGATTTAAAAAGCACATGCAAAAAGGACATTCCTGGCCTGAAAAACTATAATTTAAGGACAACCTAAATGAGAATGTATGCTTCGAGCACATCGCTCGAGGAAGTGAATCCCGGGCACTGGGAAAACCGGAAAACAATTGAAGCGTTTGGCTCAAATGGTTCAAATGGCTCTGAGCACTATGGGAACTGCTGAGGTCATTAGTCCCCTAGAACTTAGAACTAGTTAAACCTAACTAACCTAAGGACATCACAAACATCCATGCCCGAGGCAGGATTCGAACCTGCGACCGTAGCGGTCTTGCGGTTCCAGACTGCAGCGCCTTTAACCGCACGGCCAATTCGGCCGGCAAGCGTTTCCCTGTGGTGTTGTAGAAGGATCTTGAAGATTATGTCGACAATAGGAAATTAGGATGTTAGCCGGGTAATCGCTCAGGAAAGGAAGGAGCTCCAGAACTTGCAATACTGGGCTAAGAGCACTCCGTTCCGGACGCCTCACCGAGGAAAAATCTCTAGCAGTTCCAGGAATTGCACTCAGGTCCTTCAAGTGGCATTCAGCCACGCTGATCTTCCAGCTAAATAGGTGGCCATATTGGTCTGGAAGGCAGAGTCCACATGATCGTCGCAGAAATGTTTGTCTTTTCTGTATGCGAACTGTGCAAACAGCACAAAGTTTTATTAAATTTGACCAAGCTTGGCGAGAGAGACGGAAAAATCTCCCGATCGCAGCCTGAATATCCAGGTCCCACCTCCATTTTGGGACGGTGCCGCAGTAGGGCAAAGCTTTCCGTCCTAATCTCTTCCTTCTGCCCCATCTGCTCGAACTGGGCGGTTCCTTTCACTAGCTGCATAACTTGTCCTACATGGCATAATCTGCAGTACCTGTCGCTTTCGTCAAGCACTGCTTATTTCTCTCCCATTGCTTCACATACCCTGCATAAAACAGTGAGGTTTGCGTATGGGATGACCACGTCGTATGCGTTGAACCGAAATCCACTGTCTGTTTCTTGCTTCATGGTTGTTTACTACTTCCTCAAACACGTTCTATAACAGGAAAGTTTACATTCCCTTTATTTTCTAAGATCAACTAACAATATTTTGTCTTACAAGACTTGAAAGCCTGCGAATATTGTCTTGTACTGTATTATCGCCGAAAAAGAAACGCCTTCGCCTCTACAGTGTGAAGAAGGGGCGTAGAGGCTCAGCCGGAGTGAAATGTCTCGAGTATACAACAGCACTGACCTCACTAGCGACATTCCGATAACTGGACATTGGATCTTTCAAACAGAAACGATGTCAGAGCACAGGACAAATTTGAAAGTTTGTTGGAAATGTGATACACCGAGATGTATCGGAAAGGGTGGGTGAGCACAGGGAGATTCATCGCTGTCATAGTTTTAGCATGGGCGATGAAAAATAGCTTCAGCAAGTCGGAAACAATTATCACTGTACGAACCCAGAAAGAACAATACAGCCAGTGAACTGTATTGTAGGACTAATTGAAAACATCTGGAATTTATGTAATAAACTAAAATTTCAATAACGAGTTATTGCTCGAGTAATTCACTGAGAGATGTTCGCGACCCCTGCGTCAACGTTGTGTTTCAGTCTAAAAGCAATTAATTATTTTTCCCTTCATTAGCTGCCACGACTAAATTAACCAACTAAGCAAGCAATTTCGCTGCAGCCAGTACATTTATTTATGCTCTATCGGTGCTTGTATTTTTACAACTGAAAATCCGGACGTATCATATCTGCCGGTTTCCATATCCTTACTCGTACTGGCTGCAAGTAGTACAATGCACACTGACAGCATTTACGTAAAATTTAAGCCTGCTGTGACAATATCTAGAAATTAAACAATAAATGGTAAAGTATGAAGTCAATCTACGGCCAGTTTTCGTGCTTGGTCAACTGTCCATTGAATCTTTCAGAACGTTCAGTTTTAAAGAGTTTAAAATAGTAGTTAGCAAAATTACTTCACAAAAAATCCCGGTAGAAAACGTAGACTTTTGGGATCAATTTGCCAGAAACGAATGTTTTCGAAGCATCCTTGGAAGTCCAGGAGAGCCACATCTCTGTACTCGTAGACGTTCCCAAACTTTCACTATGACTTTGTCAAAGGGACAGCAACAGAGCCACAGTCCATAGTCTTATGTCTAAGTTCCTGCAGTACTAAATGGAAGGTTGAAGATCGTAGGAATCATCTTTGTTTTATCAACTCTTTTGATAGTGAGGACCTTGTTATAAGTCTTTAAAAGTTGAAGCATTTCAGAATTACAGGAAAAGATGAACAACGGTTAATTTTATGTTTAGAGAACATGAAATAGACGACATGTGACAGTTATTCCTTCTTTCTCGACATTATGAATTCTTATTTGTCCCATAAGCATTTCGTTTCATTGAAAGCTTCATGAGCTTTCAGTGTTTCGACTCTTAGATAATTTGTAATGCATTGCACTGACGATCGAAACAAACGACCCAAGGTGAAGGTGGTGTAATAGAACAAGCAATCGGAAAAATATTGTGTCTAAAAGGAGAGCAATGTATTAAAACTTGAACGACGGTCTGTAGAAGATGAAAAGGAAAAAATTCTAGCGGCGGAAGAACTGACCACTGAAGGTACTTTTAACAAAGCGAAAGACTCCTGGTCGAAATAAGATTTTATATGTTTTCAAAATATGGAATAATTCCCACGTTGCCTGTAAAAGTGTGACTGTGGAAGAGGGGACACGAAAACCAAAGACAGTATGAAACAGAATATTGTTCTTCAGTGTAAACAAACAGGGAAGGAATTGAAAACGCTCTGAAGCCATGGAAAACGTCCAGGAACATTAAAACTCTGTGCAGAATCACCGGGACTCGATCCTGTGACCTTTTCCTTTCGCAGAAAAGTACTCTGCCTGCTGAGCTACTTTTTTCCTTTTTTAATGGAATTTAAATAATGCTATACAATACATACCAGAAGCGAGATTCGAAGTATCAACTTCAAAATTGAAATCCCGTAACGCTGTGCATTCACCTACTTTTTTGTTTCTAGCCTAAGCGATAAATGAAAAAATAAAATTATGCCAGCCAAATGAAATTGAACGTAAGAGCTTCACAACAGTGCTGTGACGTCATACAAGATGGCGGCCTGTAGACTTGACAACAGCACAAGACGTCATGGAAGATAGCGGCCATGACGTCACCCAAGATGCCAGATTTTGGCGGGAAGATAGGTCAATTGCCCCTCCCCTCCCACAGGAAATGGAGGGAAGACCAAATTCCATTAGAACAATGCAACACACCACAGCTAGCTCCATTAACCTAAAAAAAACGGCTGGAAGATAGGTCAATTGGGCTACCTCCACTAACCTAAGGCACCTGACCGCCACCTCTTCCTAGGAACTGTCAGGAAGTTCAGTTTCCAGCAGGACATTGCAACACACCACAGCCACCTCTACTTGGTTTTTCCAGACAAATACAGTGACACTGAATATACACAGTATTCGCCGGAGTGCATATTATCACACCAGCAGTGCGGTTACACGTCGTCGACGGTACATCCTCGTAATTAAATTACCGAATTTTGAAAGCGATTCGGCTAAGGATCGTGGTATGAAACCAGTATTTGCAACTGCCTCACACCGCCACCACTAGATATTTCTCCAGTATTTGTAATGCATTCTATCTCGATGCCAGGTCAGAGGTTCTGTGATATATCCACTGAGTTATAGGCGATGAATGATTGAGATGGATCACAAATAGTAGTAGATGGTGTGATGAGTAAGGACGTAAGCTTTTCAGATCTCTAGTGCTTTGCTTTTGGTAGAAATGATGTCTATGATTTCGAATCAAGTCTTTCCATTTAACCATATACTTGCGTTGGATCCTATGGAGAAGTCCTTTAATGTTTACAGCCGCTAGTGAATCATATTTCTTTCACTTTCATGTCTTGAAACGATCCACCTTTCTTGAATGTTTCAGCTACAGTAAAAATCGAACATGGTTTTAGGTAGCCTTCGTGCATCTTGCAACTGCCCCTCAGACTCTGCGCTACCGTCCTTGCAGCTTTTGCGCATATGATTGTTCCAATGTAAGCGGTAGTGAGTACAAGTCAGAGAAAGCTATATCCACCACATTCTGCAACCTGTGTAGAAACAGGCGACGCTGAGTTGCCGTGACAGAAATGTGTTTTGACCATTCAACAGAAACGAAGCCTGCTCCTGCAACACGAGGTAGTGTAAAAGACAGTAGCGAACTGAGGGAAGGTCGTGGAGTTTGCTACTACTTTGTGGTGCTTCTCCAAACTACAAGCACATAATACAAATCCACGTCCCTCATTTCCCATTCACGTCTATCACTCCAACATTCTATCATTGTTATTCTGTTCCATCCACCAGAGAACAATTACGAACTGTGAAGGCTCCACTAACTTCATCCGATAGAGAGCACAATAAGATTTTTACTGCATCCTCTCGTCTCATATAACGAAAACAAATAACAAATGTGTCCTGGCGTTGAGCACGTGACGATCCTATTAAATATACAGGTATTGATCCACTGTGCAGACCAGTTTAAAGTTTCATCACCTGCACTGTAGGAGGATGACAATATCCCACAGACTATACCGTAAGACGCAAAAGACGCTCCCTGTGACCCTGTGTCGTTTGAAACATTGTTTTTTAACATGCTTTGTACATTGCCATACATTTTGTTTCTCCACCACGACTTCGAGGTCTGTGTAGGGTTCTAAACTGGCATTCACACGTTCTGATCCATGGCCTCTCACAGAAAACTAGACGTCATTCATGATGGCTGATGTGACGTCAGATGATGACGCGAGTAGCGTTACGCAAGATGGGGGGAAACTGCCACCCCCCCCCCCCCTCCCTGCCAAGACCCCCACCTCCCTGATGGGAAGTTTGAATTTTGGAGGGAATATCGCTCAACTGTGCTACCTCTACTTTTATACTCATCTGTTACAGTGACGGAATAGCTGATGGCTCTGAGTTCCCTTTCGACTGATTCCTCATGTTGCAGTAATGTATGCTATCACTGTTTTGGTGCTATCCATCCCCAGAAGATGTTGTACCTCCACCAAAATTCTTTCCCCTACTCAAAAGAGTGATGCCAGTCAATCATTATGTGGTAACCAATCAGCGTGTCAGTGGGCAAATGGGATGGAAAAGGCACTGCCAATGTACTGCAATAATAAGCATTACAGTTGACAGTGTGAACAATTTTAGCAATTTCAACACCAGCCAATGATGTGATAGCATGTTTCCCCCAATTTCAGTATCATAGCTAAACCACCCCTTCTCCACTTTGTGAGTGCGAATGTAGATAGATGACTGTGCAGTATATCTATTCATTATGAATTCTCGAATACACACACCATCAAAGTATATCAGACAGTGCTCTACATATTTCTAACACCTCGAGCATAACACTTAATTTACGATCTATCTCTATGCTGATGGGAGTCACAAAGCATTCTCCGAGTCTTAGGGTAAAATTAGAGACTGAAAGTCCCCCTCACACTGTCATTGACCAACCCACCCCTGCAGTATAGTTACCGATTTAATCTGCAACCGATCAAACGTAGACTGCCACATTCCACGTCTCATGAACGAATGGAGGTTGCCGAATCCTCGCCCGTCCGAGTGCACAAGATTTCTTGAGATGCGCGGATGTCGAGGAGGTTAGCACTCCTTGTCGATGTATGCTAACAGATCTGAATGTGTTGTGATTCAGTAGCAGATGGTTAAGACGAGCAAGAAACAGGTGATTTTTATGTGCGATAGAGCTCCAGACGGATGGAGTTCGAAGCATTTTTACATAAATCAACCAAGCTATAAATTTTACAGTATTATTGCAAAGTCTATGATCAGTACCTGGAAGATACTGGTAAGAGAGAACATAAACACATGCACTGCTAAGGCTACAACGTTCCGCACTTAAAACAGGCTATAATTTTACATCGCTTAAGTTTCCGACCTATCAGTCATGTGGAATGCACCGCTGTTAATACTCTCAGAACATTAGACCTCGCACAGTGTAAATCATTTTGTTACTGTGACTGCCATAACATGCCACACACACTGAATGATTTTAAGTTGGTGGCGTTGTGGAGTGTTTCCAAACTGCTGTCCGAAAGTGATTGACGACCTCTACATTTAAACTTATCTGCCACAGTGAAAGAGTAGCTGATGGCTCTGCATTCCATTTTGACTGATTCCTCATATTGCCGTCATGTACACGATCACTTTTTCGGTGCTATCCATCCCCAGAAGGTGTTGTCCCTCAACCAAAACTCTTTCTCCAACTCAAACAAGCGATGTCAGTCCATCATTATGTAGTAACCAACAGCATAACGGTAGACAGATGGGGTGGAAAAGAAACCATCGACAACTTTGAACATGGCTGACGTTTGCAGCAACTATATACACAAATTTGAAAAATATGTAAAAATCAGCCAATCGGTTGCACAGTTTCTATATACCTTGACCAGGTTTCGCCACCTCTAAGGGTGACTTCATCAGAAGGTAAGGTAACTACATGAAGAACATAGTCACTGTGCATCTTTGACAATATGTTCTTCATGTAATTACCTTACCTTCTGATGAACTCACCCTTAGAGGTGGCGAAACCTGGTCAAGGTATATAAAAAACCTGTGAAACCGGTTGGCTGATTTTTACATATTTTTCAGAAACCATCGATGTACTCTAACAATAAACATCTCAGTTGATAGTGCGAACAATTATAGCAATTTTACAGTAATTTCAACACCGAGCAATGCTGAGACAGCATGTTTCCCAATTTCAGTATCATTGCTAAACCGCCCCCTCTCTGATTTGCGAGGACCATTGCGAATGTAGATAGATGACCGTGAAGTACATCCATTCATTGTTAATTGTCGAAAACAATACATCATGAAAGTATACCAGATAGTGCTCCACATATTTCTAATACATCGAGCGTGGTGCTGAATATACAATCCATCTCTATGCTGATGGGGGTAACACAGCATTCTCGCAGTGTTAGGGTAAAATTAGGGACTGAAAGGCTCCTCACCCTGTCATTGGCCAACCTACCCTTGGGCACTATTACCAATTAAATGTGCAACCGACCAGAAGGAGACCGCTACATTTCATGTCTCATGAATGAATGGATCTAGCTGAGGCCTCACCCATCCAAGTCGGTGTATAGTAACAGATTTGAAAGTGTTGTGATGTACTATCAGATAGTTAAGAAGAGCAAGAAACGGATGATTTATATGCATGATGGAGCTCAAGACAAATGGAGTTTGAAGCATTTTACGCAAATCAAATACCCTATCAAGCCTCAAGTATGGTTCTAGAATAGAGGGTCAGTACCTGGAAGGTCTTGGTAAGAGAGAACATAAACACCTGCACTCCTAAGGCTACAACGTTCCGCATTTAAACCGGCTATAATGATAGATCGTTTGAGTTTCTGACCTATCAGTTGTGCAGAATGCTGCGCTATTAATATTCCAGTGTAAGAAATAAATTTCCAGCGCATGACAAACATCTTTCTTGCAGGTTTCTCTGCGATAAACTGTGGTATCTAACCGTAAAACGAGAAAACTACTTCGTTAAAACAGTGGCTCTGTGTGATTCATGCACAATATAGCTTTCGAGAGATGTATAGCGTCCACTGTCCGTATCCGATCACAGTTCAGAAAGTATACTATGCCCACATCAGTCTTATATAAAATGATCCTTAGTAAGAGAGACTACCTCTTTCAAGGAAACAGCTAAACGCATAGCAGCAGCGTCCGACATGTGAAATTACATGTCATGCCTCAACTAACTCTAAACAGCACATCTGTCAAGCAGATGTATACAAAGGGTATTGCTGTGTCTCACATACACCTATCGCTAACATAGTTATGAAACTGAAGTATCGCTTTTGCACATAAGATGCGACAGGGAAGTGCAGTACATTGCATAAATCTTCGTTCATTTAGAGGATTGTGTCACTTTTCATCACACCTGAGATAGAATTCCTCTGATGACCGAGACGTTTACTGTCAACGATCACAAGTAGACACTCCTCTAAGACCCACAAAGAACAAGCAGTGGTAAACGAGTTGAACGCAGGCTATGTCACATAACTGATGTATCGTGACGGAATATCAGGAAAAAAATGGTCAAATGGCGTGCAGAAACTTCTGCCTCTCTTTCTCTCTCTCTAGAGTGCATCATCAGTCTACCATTAAATCGTATCTTGTTACTACTCCATCTCAACCGACCAATCCATCCACTCTATGTCATTCTTGAACGTCGATGCAAGTAAGTTTAGAGGCAGGTGGTTCCCTGTCTTACTTAAAAGTGTCAAATACGGAAAAAAGTGACTTCCTCCCTGGTTCCGTTCACTCCCACGTCCATGTTTTCTCGCGTATCTCTTGCTGTCGCATGCTTGTTTAGATGTACAAACTGTTCTGCACCAAACAGAACACACATAGGTACTTAATCAATTTACACCCACTTCGTTGTATATTCCATCAATATATACTTTATTTTCCGCAATTCTGTCGATTTTTTTATGTCAGTTCTACCTATGCGGTAATGGCATAACCTCTCGTTACATGTTCTAAAATTACAGAACACACATAGGTACTTAATCAATTTCCACGCATTTCGTTGTATATTCCATCAATATATACTTTATTTTCCGCAATTCTGTCGATTTTTTTATGTCAGTTCTACCTATGCGGTAATGGCATAACCTCTCGTTTCATGTTCTAAAATTACTGGTAAATGTAGTACAGCTGCCAACAGCCCAGGCACAAATGAACTATTTTTCTAATCGAGAGGTGTAGTATAACCTGATTATTATGCATGATGGAGCTCCAGAGAGATGGAGCTCGAAGCATTTTAAGGAAATCAACTACGCTATCAACTCTAAAGTCTAGGATCAGTACCTGGAAGATACCACCCATGCATCTAGCAGGTGGAAGACGGGTGGATGACAGGTTTTCTGGTTCTCTAGACGTGAGCATCACCTTAGTTGACTTTGTAAGTTATAGTGATAATTTGGAATCTGTTACATGACTGACAACGGTATTTGCGAGTGGAAATACCAGTATACTCTATTTTTTTCGAGTTCTCACGTAAAGGTCTTCGCAGATGGGATATGTTTCTAGTTACTCAGTGGTTTACAGTAAGCTCCACCTCGCTAAGGTTTTCGGATTTGTAGAGAAATAATTTCCAGTCTATATCTTTGGAATTATGTAGCATGAACGATCAGTAGGATACTGCTGTGTGCTAGCAGTATGATACTGATGTCACATGGCTATGTAAAATAAGAGTCAAGTTGACCTTTCAGGAATTGTATAGCATCCCAGAAATAGTTAACGGGGCCTTTTCAAGGAGCTTTCGTGATGTAACAGCTTGTATGCATGGAAATACTTGCCCTAACAGAATCTGTTTAAGAAAATACCCCAGCATAACGTCAAATTCATTCTTCCTCATGGTCCTAATGTGGCATCCCATCCATCATGTCTTACCCCTCCTGCTTTCAACATACACAAAAGTTCTCACTGCTATGTATAGACCCCTATATCCCACCACAAATGATGCCTCGTGACAGAATGGGGGATTATGATTGGCTGGAACTGAATTACCGATGCCCACTGAGTTACTGTTGCCACCAGTGTAAAAGCACCATCCACTTTTTTTTTTCTCGCTGCAGACGATACTTTGAGCTGCATAAATCTATTTTATACATCTTGCCATGTTGCACCCACAAATAAACCTTGCAATGTGCCCTACATAACGTCAAATACAGAAAGAGTCTTTCTCAATTACACTGCTCTGTCACTGAGGACAGGAGCTTGAATATTAGGGCCTGAAACCGATCTCCAACCCAGCAGTATATCTCCATGTACCGTGTCGATGTAGTAAACATTCAGTTCGTATTCTGTACCATTCAAAAATCGCCCGTTTTGCATAATTTGTATAGCTATTGACCACCAGAACCTCATACACATACCACGAAGACAGACAACACCATATATATTCCTCGCAGCAGTAGACATATTCCTGCAGCCGACGGTCACAAGTCAACCACTCCTGATGCGTGTCCCTCAGCAGACTCAAGTCACTGTGAAAACCGTTCTACAAATTGGGCTCGTTTCCCCTCAGTATAAATGCATTACTGTTTCTGGTCCCAACCTGCTTGCTTGCTTGCTTTTCTGTACCCATCTGCAAACTCTGGGATTACAAGAACACATGTATTTTCACATAGTTTGCCATAATATTATAGCATTTTCGCGGTACTTCTCTGTATCAAGCACACAGCAGTATCCTACTGATCGTTCACGCTACATAATTCCACGGATGTTTCATGGCAATGCGTCAGATATGCATGCATGGCTAGACATGTCTCACTTGTCCCGTTAGGATCGTGACAAAGAGAAAGTGGTCGAATAGATTTCTATAATGTGAGCTGTGTTGTCACTATACACAGGTTTTCGCATCAGCAATGGTATACACACACGCATGACACAGAGGATGACTTGTCACTTTTTTAGATAGACATGTGGTATCAGTATAACTTGAAGACCTGACTTTCACCTGCTTCCTGTAGGCGGCATCAGCGTGACAGTGATGGCTCCCACTGGCTTGCGTCCGGCGGTGGCTTGTGGTGGCATCGACGCATGTGCTCCCCTGGAGCCTCTGATATGTTGACGATAGTTCAAAAGCGTTTTTATGTACAATAAGTGTTCATGCATTACATTATCCAGCTGTTTAAGCGTTGTGAATGTGTTGGCAGAGTGTTATATACGCATTATTTCAGTTATTTGCAAGTAGTTTGCAGGTCTGGACATCAGTGTACTGCATTATTTCAGTGATTTACGAGTAGTTTAAATATGTGTCTGCACATCAGTGTACTGCATTATTTACAAGTAGTTTGCATGTCTGTGTGCTGGGTAGTGCATTATTTAGGTAATTTATGAGTTGTTTGCATGTCTGCAGAGCGTTTAACATGCGTTATTTCGGTAACTTACGAGTAGTTTGCAGGTCTGTAGTCTGTGTGGCGTGACCACAAGTATATTAGAGTGTGTGCTTTGTATAAGTGTGATATATTATCTCAATCTCGTCGCTAAATAAATTGTTCCAAAATAAATAAAGTACACTCCTTCTTCTCTCCAGCAGCCCAGTGCAGTCTGAGTCATTTACCCATCACTTCTCCCTATAGAAGAACATCTTGGATTACATCACACGAGTTTTGACAGCACCCTCTGTTGGCAGTACTATGTACTAAGTCAGTTGGACTCCAGACCTCATGGTGGACACACTGGATGGCTGTACTGCCTGAAATTGTTTAAATAAAGACTGCCTGCGAAATAAAGACTTATGTCCAGCACAGGGTCAGTCATGTTCCTGCCATTTTCCCCTACCCCTGACCGCCATATTGGACTACATCATGGGAGGGATAACAGTGCCCTCTGATGGCAGTACTGTGTAATGGCTCAGTTGGACTCTGGATCTTGTGGCGAACATACTTGATGGTGGCACTGCCTCTAATTGTTTCATTAACAACTGAAAATATAGGCTTATGTCCATCACAGGTCAAGTGCTCTTCCCGCCAAATCTTACGAAGAAGTGGCGGTCGGACGACTTAGGTTAGTGGAGGTAGCCCAAGTGACCTATTTTCCTACCATTTTCTTAGGTTAGTAGAGATAGCCATGGCGTTTTGCATTGACCTGCTGGAAATGGAACTTCCTGCCAGTTCCTTGGAAGGGGTGGCAGTCAGGTGACAGGTTAGTGGAGGTAGCCCAATTGACCAATCTTTCCGCTATTATCTTAGGTTAATCGAGGTAGCTGTGGTGTGTTGCATTGTCCTGATGGAATTCCAACTTCCCACCTTTTTCTGGTGGTGGGGAGGGGAATGGGGTTAGGTTAGTGGACCTATCTTCCCACCACAATCCGCCATTTTGGATGTCATCATGGGCTGTTGCCAAGTCTACAGGCCAGCATCTTGGATGACGATATCTCTGCCACCTTGGATACATCTGGCAACAATTGAAAGTGGGGTGACGTGAACTTTGCTATACTACTGGCGTGTTTGTTGCTGTTAGAAGTAGTTTGTCTTGTCGCGAAATTGAAGTAGATTGTTTCTTTGAGTTAGTATGGTCTGAGGTCATTGTTGGCAACCTGAATAAAATAATATTTGGAACCCTTTACCGACCTCCCAATTCAGATGAGACAGTTACTGAAAGGTTCAAAGAAAAGTTCAGTTTGATTTCAAACACGTAACTGACTCATACGATTATTGTTGGTGGTGACCTTAATTTACTCTCGATATGCTGGCGAAAATACATCTTTAATTTCGGAGGTACACATAAAACATCCCCCCCATGAACCATGGACCTTGGCGTTGGTGGGGAGGCTTGCGTGCCTCAGCAATACAGATAGCCGTACCGTAGGTGTAACCACAACGGAGGGGTATCTGTTGAGAGGCCAGACAAACGTGTGGTTCCTGAAGAGGGGCAGCAGCCTTTTCAGTAGTTGCAAGGGCAACAGTCTGGATGATTGACTGATCTGGCCTTGTAACAATAACCAAAACGGCCTTGCTGTGCTGGTACTGCGAACGGCTGAAAGCAAGGGGAAACTACAGCCGTAATTTTTCCCGAGGGCATGCAGCTTTACTGTATGATTACATGATGATGGCGTCCTCTTGGGTAAAATATTCCGGAGGTAAAATAGTCCCCCATTCGGATCTCCGGGCGGGGACTACTCAAGAGGATGTCGTTATCAGGAGAAAGAAAACTGGCGTTCTACGGATCGGAGCGTGGAATGTCAGATCCCTTAATCGGGCAGGTAGGTTAGAAAATTTAAAAAGGGAAATGGATAGGTTGAAGTTAGATATAGTGGGAATTAGTGAAGTTCGGTGGGAGGAGGAACAAGACTTCTGGTCAGGTGACTACAGGGTTATAAACACAAAATCAAATAGGGGTAATGCAGGAGTAGGTTTAATAATGAATAGGAAAATAGGAATGCGGGTAAGCTACTACAAACAGCATAGTGAACGCATTATTGTGGCCAAGATAGATACGAAGCCCACACCTACTACAGTAGTACAAGTTTATATGCCAACTAGCTCTGCAGATGACGAAGAAATTGAAGAAATGTATGATGAAATAAAAGAAATTATTCAGATTGTGAAGGGAGACGAAAATTTAATAGTCATGGGTGACTGGAATTCGAGTGTAGGAAAAGGGAGAGAAGGAAACATAGTAGGTGAATATGGATTGGGGGACAGAAATGAAAGAGGAAGCCGCCTGGTAGAATTTTGCACAGAGCACAACATAATCATAACTAACACTTGGTTTAAGAATCATGAAAGAAAGTTGTATACATGGAAGAACCCTGGAGATACTAAAAGGTATCAGATAGATTATATAATGGTAAGACAGAGATTTAGGAACCAGATTTTAAATTGTAAGACATTTCCAGGGGCAGATGTGGACTCTGACCACAATCTATTGGTTATGACCTGTAGATTAAAACTGAAGAAACTGCAAAAAGGTGGGAATTTAAGGAGATGGGACCTGGATAAACTAAAAGAACCGGAGGTTGTACAGAGATTCAGGGAGAGCATAAGGGAGCAATTGACAGGAATGGGGGAAATAAATACAGCAGAAGAAGAATGGGTAGCTTTGAGGGATGAAGTAGTGAAGGCAGCAGAGGATCAAGTAGGTAAAAAGACGAGGGCTAGTAGAAATCCTTGGGTAACAGAAGAAATATTGAATTTAATTGATGAAAGGAGAAAATATAAAAATGCAGTAAGTGAAACAGGCAAAAAGGAATACAAACATCTCAAAAATGAGATCGACAGGAAGTGCAAAATGGCTAAGCAGGGATGGCTAGAGGACAAATGTAAGGATGTAGAGGCCTATCTCACTAGGGGTAAGATAGATACTGCCTACAGGAAAATTAAAGAGACCTTTGGAGATAAGAGAACGACTTGTATGAATATCAAGAGCTCAGATGGAAACCCACTTCTAAGCAAACAAGGGAAAGCAGAAAGGTGGAAGGAGTATATATAGGGGCTATACAAGGGCGATGTGCTTGAGGACAATATTATGGAAATGGAAGAGGATGTAGATGAAGATGAAATGGGAGATACGATACTGCGTGAAGAGTTTGACAGAGCACTGAAAGACCTGAGTCAAAACAAGGCCCCCGGAGTAGACAATATTCCATTGGAACTACTGACGGCCGTGGGAGAGCCAGTCATGACAAAACTCTACCATCTGGTGAGCAAGATGTATGAAACAGGCGAAATACCCTCAGACTTCAAGAAGAATATAATAATTCCAATCCCAAAGAAAGCAGGTGTTGACAGATGTGAAAATTACCGAACTATCAGCTTAATAAGTCACAGCTGCAAAATACTAACACGAATTCTTTACAGACGAATGGAAAAACTAGTAGAAGCCAACCTCGGGGAAGATCAGTTTGGATTCCGTAGAAACACTGGAACACGTGAGGCAATACTGACCCTACGACTTATCTTAGAAGAAAGATTAAGGAAAGGCAAACCTACGTTTCTAGCATTTGTAGACTTAGAGAAAGCTTTTGACAATGTTGACTGGAATACTCTCTTTCAAATTCTAAAGGTGGCAGGGGTAAAATACAGGGAGCGAAAGGCTATTTACAATTTGTACAGAAACCAGATGGCAGTTATAAGAGTCGAGGGACATGAAAGGGAAGCAGTGGTTGGGAAGGGAGTAAGACAGGGTTGTAGCCTCTCCCCGATGTTGTTCAATCTGTATATTGAGCAAGCAGTAAAGGAAACAAAAGAAAAATTCGGAGTAGGTATTAAAATTCATGGAGAAGAAATAAAAACATTGAGGTTCGCCGACGACATTGTAATTCTGTCAGAGACAGCAAAGGACTTGGAAGAGCAGTTGAATGGAATGGACAGTGTCTTGAAAGGAGGATATAAGATGAACATCAACAAAAGCAAAACAAGGATAATGGAATGTAGTCTAATTAAGTCGGGTGATGCTGAGGGAATTAGATTAGGAAATGAGAGACTTAAAGTAGTAAAGGAGTTTTGCTATTTGGGGAGCAAAATAACTGATGATGGTCGAAGTAGAGAGGATATAAAATGTAGGCTGGCAATGGCAAGGAAAGCGTTTCTGAAGAAGAGAAATTTGTTAACATCCAGTATTGATTTAAGTGTCAGGAAGTCATTTCTGAAAGTATTTGTATGGAGTGTAGCCATGTATGGAAGTGAAACATGGACGATAAATAGTTTGGACAAGAAGAGAATAGAAGCTTTCGAAATGTGGTGCTACAGAAGAATGCTGAAGATTAGATGGGTAGATCACGTAACTAATGAGGAAGTATTGAATAGGATTGGGGAGAAGAGAAGTTTGTGGCACAACTTGACCAGAAGAAGGGATCGGTTTGTAGGACATGTTCTGAGGCATCAAGGGATCACCAATTTAGTATTGGAGGGCAGCGTGGAGGGTAAAAATCGTAGAGGGAGACCGAGAGATGAATAGACTAAGCAGATTCAGAAGGATGTAGGTTGCAGTAGGTACTGGGAGATGAAAAAGCTTGCACAGGATAGAGTAGCATGGAGAGCTGCATCAAACCAGTCTCAGGACTGAAGACCACAACAACAACAACATAAAACATCATCAGAAATTGTGCTAACGCATTCTCTGAAATTTATTTTGAGCAGTTAATTTATGAGCCCAGGTGAGTGTAACCGCTTGTGAAAACACACTTGATCTCTTGGCAACAAATTATCCTGAGTTAATAACGAGCATGAAAACGGATACAGGGATTAGTGGCCACAGGGTTGCCGTAGCGAGGTTGAATATTGTAACCCCCAAATCCTCCAAAAATAAACGCAAAATATACTTATTCAAAATGAAAACAGGTAGAAATTCATTTGATGCGTTCCTGAGAGACAATCTCCACTCCTTCCAAGTTAATATTATAAGTATTGACCTGATGTGGCTTGAATTCAAAGAAATGGATCTGCAGCAACTGAGAGATTTATAGAAAATAAATTAACAAACGACGGAGCTGATCCTCCTTGGTATACAAAACGGGTTAGAACATTGTTGTAGAAACAACGAAACAAACATGCCAAATTTAAGCAGATGCAAAATCCTCAAAATTGGCGGTCTTTTACAGAAACTCGAAATTTAGCGCGGACTTCAAAGCGAGATGCTTATAACAATTTCCATAACGAAACTTTTTCTCGAAACCTGACAGAGAATCCAAAGAGATTCTGGTCATGCCTTCTCTGGGCGATAGCAATGGAGATACTATCGGAGACAGTGCTGCCAAAGCAGAGTTGCTAAACACAGCCTTCCCAGGTGCCTTCGCAACAGAAGATGAAGTAAATATTCCAGAATGCGAATCAAGAAGAGCTGGCAACATGAGTAACGTAGAAGTAAATTCTGGTAGCGCGCGACGCGAAATTTGAATCCCCGCCAGACGTCGTGGACGTCGAAGACCCATACAGGTCTCTGCACCATCCCGCCGTAAGCTGTGGCGGCGCGCGCCTCCTGGCCCGCTTTTAGAGTGAGGGCGTCACAGTGGAACACGTGGTTGCAGCGGCCAATAGCGGCGGCCCCGATCGAGTACTTAAGCGCCTGCCTGTAGCTCAGCCTGCCAGTCTAACGTTGCGTACGTTTCAGGACATATTGCCTCGCATTAGACAGCGTATTGACTTTCGTGTTTTCTTTACGAGTGGACGTGGTTGTCTTGTTCGGTTCGTGACTCTGGTTTTGTTGTGTCGTTAGGTCCTCCGTTGGTCGTGTCCGCCCTCTCCCGTTGTGTTGTTGTTCGCGGGCCAGTCCTCGGGTCCCGCCTCGTTTCCGTCACTACAATCCGGCGACAGTTCCAGACGCCGTTACAACATAACTATCCTCGGAATAGTCAAGAAACTTAAATCACTTAGTGAAAGCAAGTCTTCTGGTTCAGACTGTATACCAACTAAGTTCCTTTCAAAGTATGCTGATGCTTTAGCTCCATACTTAACAATTATATACAACCTTTCGCTCGACGAAAGATCCCAACCCAAAGACTGGAAAGTTGCACAGGTCATCAGTCCCCTAGAACTTAGAACTACTTAAACCTAACTAACCTAAGGACATCACACAAATCCATGCCTGAGGCAGGATTCGAACCTGCGACCGTAGCAGTTGCGCGGTTCCAGAGTGAAGCGCCTAGAACCGCTCGGCTACAACGGCCAGCTCCACTTACTTACAGGTCCATATCGTTAACATTTTCTACTATCGCAAAATATGAGAGAGAGTGTCACGGAAGTGATACATTATTTGTGTTGGACATCATTAAAAGAAAGTTTTTCGTTGCGACGGAATCTTCTGACGAAATCCCCCGAATCACCAACTTCCTCCTCCGAATGCGAAAATATTTTGTTGATGCCGACCTACATAGGGAGAAACGATCACCATGATAAAATAAGGGAAATCAGAGCTCTTACGGAAAGATATACGTATTCGTCCTTTCCGCGCACTATACGAGATTGGAATAATAGAGAATTGTGAAGGTGGTTCGATGAATTCTCTGCCAGGCACTCAAATGTGATTTGCAGAGTATTCATGCAGATGTAGATGACAGTATCAAACTACACGAATGACTTATCGTCTTTCAAAAATGTCATTTCTGTGTTAGATATTATGTAACCGATGCTCTCTTTCAACTTTTTTTGCTGACGTAGTACGCCGCGTGAAGTACAGTGCAATTTACAAAACGTTCAAAGACTGTATTCAGTGACACAAAAGTATATTATGAGCATACTGAAGTGCCTTAGTGTTAATGATTCATTTGTCATGGTCGTCGGCGATCAGATGGCACTTACTAGGCCTGTCTGTGGGCCGTCTGTTTCGACTCCTTAGGCAGTAAATGTGTTGACTTTAGAGGCGATTAGTGTTTGCAGGATTCGTTCTAGGTTACAACCGTGGCCCACCGACGGGTAGCTGCCCATGTTGAACAACTGCAGCCATATGAAGGGCGTCGCAGTGTTGGCATGCTGGAAGCTGGACGGGCCTATCGACGCACTACCGCACACGTCGCGCGACGCTGTACCTGTGCACTCAGTAGGGGTCTGTGAAACAGTGCTACAACCTGTAGGCCGGGTTCTGGAAGTTCGCCTAGTACAGACGCCAGTCGACGTCGACGCACTGTGCGAGCAGCGGTGGTCGACCGAACATCATCCAGCGACGAAATCCGGGTCCATTTCCCACAGGGAGCACTGGGAACCGGCCACTATCAGCACGAATCAGATCTCGCGTGCCTCTTGCCAGACTATGACTGACACTGCGACACCGTCAGCCATGGCGGCTGTGGTGTCGTGGAAGAGTCGACTGTGCCGCTCTGCTGTCACCAGTGATGTGAGCAGCTTCTGTCTGCATGCGAGTGATCGGCGTACACGTGTATGACGTAGACACGGTCAGCTGCCTATTCCAGACGCCCACGACACACGGGTCGTATCCCAAGTTTCATGCTGTCGGGGGCCGTCAGTTAGGAGTCGCGGTCCCATGTTGTGTTTCTGGAGGGTAGAATAACCAGCGCCCGCTACAGAGCAAAGGCTGTTGTTATCCCTGTGCAACTGCCATCCCTTCGAAAGGAACGTGGTGTGTTTTTTCAGCAGGACTATGCACGCCCACATACACTGCTGCGATGCAACGTCTGTTTTGTTGTGTACAACAACTGCCCGGGCTGAAAATATCACCAGATCTCTCGTCAATTGAACACATATGGAACATAATGAAGCGGAAACCTATTCGATCTCCAGGACATGCAAGGACCACTGCTGAAATGCAGAAAAGGCAAAAACATCTTGGGACAATATAGCGCAGGATGCCACTCGGCACCTTTATGATCCTTTCATGCGAGAATGCACCCGCGCTTTGGCATACTGATGCGACCATTTGCGCACAGTTTATTGTGACACATGTATTTCATTGGGTCTGAACACGTTATCTTACACTCCTGCAATGTTAAACTAGCTGTCACATCACTTATCAATAAAATGTTCTCTTTGATGGTATGCATCACGTATGTTACTCACAAGGCCACGGCAACCCAAAACCTGAAAGAATGCATATTGGATGTTCCCGTAAGAGAGTGCATAAAGCGTAGCAGAACATAGAGAGTGCTCCACTGAACAATCTGAGGCAGGGAACCTGGGGTCGGAGAGACCAGCTTAAGGAGATATGGAAGTAAACTTGTCTGCCGCTTTGTCTAGCATTACTGTTTTTCAGCTTATTTACAACTAACTTGCGTACAAGTTTACACGGCCGGTACTCTTAAATTACAATATAATCTTTGTTTCCTGCAAGGAGACAAGGAGGACGAGCCTGATTACTACACTCACGCTCATAAATTAAGGATAATGCTGATACACGGTGAAACAACGCTCTGGTGGGCGGTTTGCGGGTTTAAATCTCCTCGGGGTATGATCATGTGGTGCATTTGACCTGCGGTAGTCGCACGGTGGTGCTGGCAGCAGTCCACATACGCAGAGGTATGTTGGTGCATGTCAGAGTACGGTGCAGCGAATAAGTGTGCAGACGTTTTCGGACGTGCTTATGGTGACTGTGTGTTCAAAATGGCTCAAAGAACACATATTTATGACGTTATGAGATATAGAATACTAGGGCGACTGGAGGCTGGTCAAACACAGCAGGTCGTAGCACGGGCCCTCCGTGTGCCAGAAAGTGTGATCTCAAGATTATGGCAACAATTCCAGCAGACAGGAAACGTCTCCAGGTGCTACAGTACGGGACGTTCACAGTGTGCAACACCAGAAGAGCACCGATATGTCACTATCAGTGCCCACAGACGGCCTCGGAGTACTCCAGGTAGCCTTGCTCGGGACCTTACCGCAGCCACAGGAACAGTTGTCTCCAGACACACAGTCTACAGACGACTGAACAGACACGGTTTATTCGTATGGAGACCTGCAAGGTTCATTCCACTGACCCCTGGTCACAGGAGAGCCCCCAAAGCCTGGTGTCAAGAACACAGTACATGGTTATTGGAACAGTGGACCCGGGTTATGTTCACGGACGAGTCCATGTGTAGTCTGAATAGTGATTCTCGCCGGGTTTCATCTGGCGTGAATCAGGAACCAGATACCAACCCCTTATGTCCTTGAAAGGGATGTCGTGGTTTGATGGTATGTGGTGGGATTGTGATTGGTGCATGTCTTTGACAGAGGAACTGTAACAGGTCGGGTGTATCGGGACGTCATTTTCCACCAGTGTCCGCCTTTTCAGTGGGTCCCATCTTCTTCCTGATGGATGATAACGCACGGCCCCACCGAGCTGCCATCATGGAGGAGTACCTTGAAACAAAAGATATCAGGCGAATGGAGTGAACTGTCTGTTCTCCAGACCTAAACCCCATCGAGCACGTCTGGGATGCTCTCGGTTGACGTATCGCTGCACGTCTTGAAACCCCTCCGACACTTCAGGAGCTCGACAGGCACTGGTGCAAGAATGGGAGGCTATACCCTAGCCGCTGCTCGACCACCTGATCCAGAGTATGCCAACCTGTTGTGCGGCCTGTGTACGTGCGCATGGTGATCACATCCCATTTCGATGTCGGTGTACATGCGCAGGAAACAGTGGCGTTTTGTAGCACATGTGTTTCGGGACGGTTTTCTTATCACCAATACCTTGGACTTACAGATGTGTGTGTTCCCTGTGTGCCTATGCTATTAGCGCCAGATTTATGTAGTGCCACGTTGTGTGGCACCACATTCTGCAATTATCTTTAATTTATGAGCATGAGTGTAGGAAGTCATGATGCAGGTTTTGTTTACTTTACTTGTCCATAAGGTGACTCCGTTGTATCGATTTACATTGTCCCAGCAAAGAACGTGCTATGAATCAACGACCGACCCATCTATTACTCATCGCTATTCAGAGACGTACAGTATAGTACGATAGAGCAGCTCCGGCACAGTTTCGCAGAACTCACTGATATGCATCTCGTGTACGTGGAAGTGCGTGCGTAATCAAATGACCAGCGATTGGCCTTGAGGACGACGTAAGCAGGACACCGTCTGCTTTAGAGACAAAGGGACACACACACACACACACACACACACACACACACAGGCACACACGCACACACACAACACGAAGTACCTGCCCGTCCGGTCCTTTGACGCAGCTTCGTGCAGCCACTTTGAAGCCTGCGTTGCGAGGAGGAGGTGTTCCGTTTGCAGATAAAAGCCGCTGTGTTGCTGTAATCCGGTCCCCGCTACGACAAACGCCGCTCCGAGCTGGCCGGTAGCGTTTGCCCAGCACCGTCTTCTGTCCTGGACCGACTGAGGGGTAAACAAAGCACGGCCACAGACTGTCAGACGCACGCAGTCACTGTTGACCGACTCTTGATTAACTGCATCGTTGTTGATGTCACTGCAGGGAAGGCCGAAGACAGACGGCGGCTCCTTGCTGAGATCATTCGGGATGTGTCGCTCGAGATCCCACGTTCAGCATCAAGATTTAAGAGTCGCGACGTCTCACTTGCGAGGGCATAGCGCAATAACTTCAACAAACTTTATATACAATTCTAGCGTTGTCAGTTGCAGGACATGTGAAAGTAAAGGAAATAATGTGACCGAGTCCAATGCGAATTATTTGTTGTGTAAATGTAAGAACATCCTCCAAAAACCTGTTAAACGCAATTTCCCATGCGTAATGCGTCTTTCTATCCAACAAATTCATTTCCTTTTATCTGAAAATGTATCCACTTCACAAGAAAATACATTTAAATAACTTACCAGACTTAAAATTAAACGGAATGAGTTATTGTGATCGCTTCTCAGTTTTGGTTATCGATAACTTGATACCAGTGTCTGACTTTAATTTGTACAGCACTGAAGGTGATCACTATGTGATCGAAAATCGATTCTGCTGTCAATAAAACATCAATATTACGGCCAACGCTGACCTTCCTTTTAATTTAACATGTATGGTCGTTGTGCACACAGCACTCCATGGAGTCGCCAATCACCTTACCAGACTGTAAAAATGTTTCTTTCTAATGAAGAGTAGCTCAAGCGGAGGCAAAATATTTGTATGTTGTCAGCTCCATCTGCCATTTTGCGCAATAATTTAATCTGTAAATTGGTAATTCGCCGGATGACATTTTGATCTATGCAGTATCTGTCTACCGTAAATTTGCAGCGTGGTGTTAGAATATGTCTAAGAAAGCATTGTAAACACTTTTCATTGGAATAGCCTGAAATGAGTGTTCTCTCTCACCACGCGGTCTTGAGGTCTTGGCGGCCTTATTTACAAACTAGCGTCAGCCGTTAAGCCGTACATCATCCAGACACGAATAAGATATTAGTACGCTGCTGATGTCGCCATACATTTAGTTGTTTGAAAGTAGTGTATCTACATGCAATATGTGCGTAGATAGCAAGCTTAATTATGAAATTTGCACAACGGTCACATAATTTTGCGAGGAATATTAATTAAAAATGTCGCAGTCTCTGAACAGTGAGAATATACTAATAGCTCTTTTCATTACATCATTCTGACTTTGTACTGTGTACATACCGAGAACTGAAACTGTCTTAGATTTATTTTAATTTCTTCCTGTAAAATAACTTACATAACATTATAATTTGCAAAGTAGTCTACATTTTAGGGTGAAGTGTAAATTTTAAATGCTGAAATAATTTTAAATAGAACTCGGCCAGTTTGTAGTACCGTTGCCAACATTTATCATGAAGCGAACGCTCATCGGAAGGAATTATGTGAGTTGATGTTGCTTTTCACAGTGCATCACGGCTTTTGGCACTCTCTGAGTCGTCCGCATAATACTCTGTAACGAGTCGATCATTACCACCGAGCGACATGGTGTTGTTTGGGGCACAGCGTCGTGTTGCCGCTGTGCCGGGCAGGCTTCGCATTGCTCCGACCTGCGCCAGGGCTACTTTGCTCCTAGCAGACAGTGTCATGACCGGGAGCGCCATAATTCGTCACAAAAAAGCCAGCTTATTGTTCATATTTCAAGATTTTCACCTTCACAGACTAATGCATCATTAATGACGCTATGAAATACCATTCTCATTTGTAACATGCTGCTACTTTTACCGCACAGATTATCAAATGTGTGCTTAACGTGCGAAACTCCTAAGGGACGTGTCTATATGAGTTTACAACACCTTGCGTATCAGACGCTTAGACCAGTGTCGTTATCACAACAAGGCCCGTGAATTTATATTTCTTGGGTTTCACTTGTATTTTTCCTCTATACATATCACGGACTGTCGTTTGCATAATGGTACAGATACTTACTTTCTTTCTTTCTATCTCGAGCATCACCACCATATTTCAGAAGAAAGGACGAGAGATGTCGGATTCGATGGGGTATCCCGAGCAGTAGGATGCGCAACCTAACTGAAAAGGGCTTTCCTTCCCACGCACACGGTTGTCAACATTAACGCGCTGTAGTCGTGCCTGCAGAGTACCTGCTGAGTGCCGGTGCCTGCAGTAGGTTGAGTGCTGTGTCTTTGATACGGTAGGGTAGTAGGACATGGCCTGCTGGAATGTACAAACCTAGCCCAAATCGAGGATACAGGAAAAATATTATTTTTTTCTTTTATTTACAGGTGCGTAATGCACTGGTAGCATGCATCTAACAATTAAGAAACTTATTATAGACAAGCACAGAAGTTTGAGTAGTACAACTGAGATTCAGAATAAATGTTTAGACAGACTTAATTAAAGCAAAATATTCTTGAAACACTGAAGCGTAATTCGATTTTACAAGCATGCTCAGCAGTCTGGACAGCAAGACAAGCTCCTATGCAATGCTTAAACAGAATTTAATTAAAACGGAATTCAACTAAAAATAATTAAAGCAATAAATTGAGAAAAATTCAGATACTTGAAAATTATAAGCACATGCATAACTTTACTCAAAATTTTGATGCAAGCCAATTTCCTCACCATAACGAGACCAGCATATAATGACAAGTTGATCATTTGCCACTGGCTGGAGTGGCGAAGCGGTTCTAGACGCTACAGTCTGGAACCGCGCGACCGATACGGTCGCAGGTTCGAATCCTGCCTCGGGCATCGATGTGTGTCATGTCCTCCGGTTAGTCAGGTTTAATTAGTTCTAAGTTCTAGGGGACTTATGACCTCAGAAGTTAAGTCCCACAGTGCTCAGAGCCATTTGAACCATTTGATCATTTCCAGGTCCACTTAATTGACCTAGGCGCCGGGCTATGAGTGGAGTTAACTTCAGCAATTTCCACAAATAGATTTAGTCGACCTGAACAGACTGAACAGTAACAAACCAAGGCTTTCTACTACCTGTAGTCTAGGGAGAGCGTCTTTGATTAGTAATCAAAACGTCCTCGGCTTCGTGTTCAGAACCCGCCACCGCCTAAATTTTCATTAATAATCAGCATTGGCGGCCGAAGACTTCCGGCTTAAGAAGTCGCCCTCATTATGGCAACGGCCTTGTCGAAGAGGGCGGATGAGCGGTCAGAGGTTCAGGGCACTCTCTTGTCAAGGCGGAAGAATCAGCAACGATCAACGGCATGAAAATGCAGCAGGCAGTGTAATAATGGAAACCACTTCATTAAAGACGCATAACATGTATCCAGAGGACATGTGGCCTGTAATTGAGAAAGTGTCATGATGATCTCTCCATTGGCAATAGATTCCATAATAGTCCTACATTCGGATCTCCAGGAGCGGACTGCTAAGGTGGAGGTTGCCAAGAGAAAAAGATTGAATAATAAATAAAAGGATAGTGTCCTACGAGTCGGGGCGTGGAATATCAGAAGCTTGAATGTGATAGAGAAACTAGAAAGTCTGAAAAGTGAATGCAAAGATTGAAGTATCAGGGGCCAGCAAAGTTAAATGGAAGGAAGACAAGGATTTCTGGTCAGATGAGTATAAATTAATATCAACAGCAAATGTTATAACTGGTTAGGATTCGTTATGAATAGCAAGCTAGGGCAGAGAGTGTGTTACAGCGAACAGTTCAGTGATAGTGTGGTTCTTGTCAGAATCAACAGCAAACCAGCACCTACAACAGAAGTTCAGGTATACATTCCGATGTCGCAAGCTGAAGATGAAGAGACAGAGAAAGTATATGACGATATTGAAAGGGTAATACAGGACTTGAAGGGAGATGAAAATATAATAGTCATGGTTGACTGGAATGCAGTTTTAGGGCAAGGAGATAAAGAAAAGGTTACAGGAGAATATGGGCTTGGGACAAGGGATAAGAGAGGAGAAAGACTAATTGAGTTTTGTAATAAATTTCAGCTAGTAATAGCGTATACTCTGTTCAACAATCACAAGAGGAGGAGGTATACTTGGAAAAGACCTGGTGATACGGGAAGATTTCAGTTACAATACAGCATCGTCAGATATTCCGAAATCAGATACTGGATTGTAAGGCGTACCCAGGAGCAGATCACAATGTAGTAGTGATTAAGAATAGGTTGAAGTTCAAGAGATTAGTCAGGAAGAACCAGTACGCAAAGAAGTGGGATACAGACGTGCTAAGGGATGGCGGGACACGCGTGAAATTATGTAAAGCTATAGATACATCAGTAAGGAGTAGCTGAGTAGGCAGTACAGTTGCAGAGGAATGGACATCTCTAAAAACGACAATCACAGAAGTCGGAAATAAAGACATAGGTAGCAAGAAGGTAACTGCGAAGAAACCATGGGCAAGAGAAGACAGATTTCAGTTGATCGATGAAAGAAGGAAGTTCAAAAATGTTCAGGGAAATTCAGGAAGACAGAAATATCAGTTTTTGAGGAACGAAATAAATAGGAAGTGCAGGGAAGCCAAGGCAAAACGGCTGCATGAAACTGTAAAGATTTCGAAAAAGAAATGTTTGTGGGGAGCACTGGCTCAGCATACAGGAAAGTCAAAACAACCTTCGGTGACACAAAAAACAAGGTTGGTATCATTAAGAGTGCAACGTGAATTTCACAGATAAATGCATAGGACAAAGCGGATACGTGGAAAGAGTACACTGAAGGCCTCTATGACGGGGAAGATTTGTCAGATGTGACAGAAAAACAAACAGAAGTCGATTTAGAAGAGATGGGCGATCCAGTATTAGAATAAGAATTTAAGAGAAGTTTGGAGGACTTAAGAACAGATGAGACAGAAGGAATAGATAATGTTTCAACAGAATTTCCAACGTCACTGGGGAAAGTGGCAACATATCGACTACTCAAGTTGGCGTGCAGAATGTGTGAGTGTGGCGACATACCATCTGTCTTTCCGAAAAATGTCATCCACACAACTCCGGAGACTGCAAGAGCTGACAAGTGCGAGAATTATCTCACAATCAGCTTAACAGCTCATGCATCCAAGTTTCTCACAAGAACTATGAACAGAAGAATGAAAATGAAAATTGACGATCAGTTTGGCTTTAGGAAAGGTAAAGACACCAGAGAGGCAATTCTGGCTTTGCGGTTGATAATGGAGGCAAGACTAAAGAAAAATTAAGACATGTTCATATGATTTGTCGACCCAGAAAAGGCGTTCGACAATGTAAAATGTTGCAAGACGTTCGAAATTCTGAGAAAAACAGGGTAAGCTATAGGGAGAGACCGATAATATACAATATGTACAAGAGCCAAAAGGGGATAATAAGAGAGGGCGATCAAAAACGAAGTGCTCGGATTAAAAAGGGCGTAAGGTAGGAATTTAGTCTTCCCCCAGCCCATACTGTTCAATCTGTACATCGAAGAAGCAATGATGGAAATGAAACAAAGATTGAGGAGTGGAACTGAAATTCAAGGTGAAAGGATTTCAATGATACTATTCGCTGATGACGTTGCTATCCTGAGTGAAAGTGAAGAAGAATTAAATGATCTTCTGAACGAAATGGTCTAATGAGTGCAGAATATGGATTGAGACAAATCGAACTAAGCCGAAAGTAATGAGAAGTAGCAGAAATGAGAACAGCGAGAAACTTAACATCAGGATTGATGGTCACCAAGTAGATGAAGTTAAGGAATTCTGCTACCGACGGAGCAAAATAGCCAATGACAGACGGAGTAAGGAGGATATCAAAAGCAGACAAGCACTGGGAAGAAGGACATTCCTGACCAAGAGAAGTCTACTAGCATCAAACATAGGCCTTAATTTGAGAAAGAAATTTCTGAGAATGTACATTTGGAGCATAGCATTGTACGGTGAAACAGAAGGTTCTGAGGAAAATCGGGGAGGAAAGGAATATGGGGAAAACACTGACAAGAAAAAGGGACACGAAGACAGGACATCTGTTAAGGGGAGTTGGAACGCACTGTCCCGACAATGCTAAATTTAGTGACTTGGCTTCCCTGTATTTCAGGACCCCTGTAGCCATTGACATGGAACTTATACACGACATTAAACTGTATGTTCTGAGTCTACTGAATTACAAGAATTGCATTCAGCCACTGCTTTCGGAAATACAATTTTTAAATTACATTTTAAAAATTTTGTGCACTTTTTTGTACGTTACCCTAAATAATTTTAATTATACATAATATTATGTTCTTCTTTTAGTTCAGCAGTCTCAGGATATGTATGTTGTTACTCCTTGAAAATATGAATACTCTACTCGAAATGGTTTCTTAGTTTTAGGGAGAAATGGAACAGAAAATGTAACTTTTTAGGAACGACTTCTAAAGTTTCAAAAGACTGTGACTCACTTAATATGTGCTTTTTATTTTTAGTTACTCAGAAGCACTCTTCACCGTAGTGTATATTATCCTCTCGATCTTTTTCCAATTTTTTTTTCTTCTTTTCTTCTTTATAACTTCTTAGTGGCCAATCGTGCTGCATACTCTGCCTTATCAATGCGAACTTTGTCCATCCATTCAAGTTCTCTGAAGCAGTTTGCTCCAGGATTAATTTCCATATACTGTAGCACTTTCAGCCCACCAATGTTGCCATCATTAAAAACAATAACAGCATCACTGACCCCCCCACTTTAGTGTCTTCATTCCAACAAAAACATTTTTTGGTAAGCGAGTCCATATAAGATTACTGAACGACTCATTGGGATTTTGAGTCTGACCATGCAGACAATTCGTCAGTAAATCAGGATTTACCAGGACTCTGTAAATAGGTTTCATGATATCGAGCCGTAATTTCACTGTGAATCAGGTACAGGAGGGAAAATGTGGTGTACTGATTTTTCATCAGTTGAAAGTCTGTATAAGAAGGTAGCCCATACTGCCTTCTTCATTTCCAACTAATTCTCAGTATTATTTCTAATGGCCATCCCATAATACTGTTGTAGTTCATCAATCACTCTGCCTGTCAGTCTGTCTCTTATGGTTGTGGTGAGGAGGGCAGTAATTCCGTGAGACACTACAGATTGCCCCGTCGGAAGACAGTTCCGCGATGCAGCGCGCAGCCCCTGTGAAGCTTTGCAGCAGCCACCCTTGCCAGCGACGCTCCGGCAAAGCCTACTGCTTCTTCAACTGCGTCGCACACCGTCTGTCTCTGAGGAGACACGGTGTTTTATTTACTGCAGTTCATACATGCTATGTAGTGACTAAGACGTCGTATTAATCGCAGTTACAACTGTGAGTTTCCGTTACTTTATGCTGGTAAAACGTTACCTTTACTAGATAACAAATTAAATTGTTCTTCTACCCTTAGTGTACGTTTGATAAGAAGTAGCTCAATAGTGGAGCATTCAAGTTCAACGTTGCTAATAAAACAGCGGAAATGACGGAGAGTCGTTCCCCAAGGAAGTGTTTGTTATAGAGCCCCTGCTGTCCCTAATCTATATAAATGATTTAGGAGACAAGCTTACCAACCGTCTTAGATTGTTTCAGATGATGGTGTCATTTATCGTCCTGTAAAGTCGTCAATCACCGCAAAAAGATTTTACAACATATCTGTATGGCGTGCAAAGTCGCAATTCAAACTAAACGACAAAAAAATGTGAGATCACCTACATGAGAACTAAAGTAAATTCGTTAGAGATTCGCAGTAAATCATGCAAATCTGAAGGCTATAGATTCAGATAAATACATAGGTATAACAAACACGAACATCTTAAACTGCGGGCTGCTGTGACCGAGCGGTTCTAGGCGCTTCAGTCTGGAGCCGCTCGACCGCTACTGTCGCAGGTTCGAATCCTGCCTCGGGCATGGATGTGTGTGATGTCCTCAGGTTAGTTAGGTTTAAGTAGTTCTAAGTTCTGATGACCTCAGATGTTAAGTTCCATAGTGCTCAGGACCATTTGAACCATTTTTGAACTTAAAGTGGAACAATCACGTAGATGAAGCTGAGGTGAAGGTGAACCAATGACGGCGTTTTATTGGTAAAATGATTGGAAGAGTAACAAATCTTCTCAGGAGACTGTCTACATTACGCTTGTCTGTCCTCTGCTATAGTATTGCTGTGATGTGTGGGATCCCTACCAGATAGGACTGATGGATAAGAAGGAAAAAGTTCAATAAATGGTGGCTAGTTTTGTATTATCGCGAAATGGGAGAGACAATCTCGCGGATATGAGAAGCTCGTTGGAGTGGCCGTCATTAAAATAGAAGTGTTCTTCGTTGCAGTGAAATCTTTTCACGAAATTTCAATCTCCAGCATTCTCCAGAGAGTTAAATAATATTTAGTTGTCACCCACCCACATAGGTAGGACCGGTCATCGTAATAAAATAAGAGAAATCAGAAGTCGCGCGGGAAGATTTTCGTGTACGTTTTTCTCGCACTCTGTTCGAGACTGGAACAGTACAGAAGTAGTGTGAAAATGGTTCAGTGAAACCTCTGCCATGCACTGAAGTGTGAATTGCCGTGTAACCATGCAGATGTACAAAAACACCAGAAATGAAGCACTTGTAACAGAAATGCACGGAGGCATATCATGTACCTAACTTATTTTTACTGTTAGTGTAAGTCTGCAGCCGCAGTAGTTGCTTAAGGCTCAGAATCACATCGATGGATGCAGTTCTGTTTTCCGTCTATTTTAGATACGACGACATGGATTTGCTCGCTGCTCTTTTGTCTGTTTTGTGTCAGCATCATTAGAGTGAGGACGCGAGTGCGACTGCTCTGAAAATTATTCCGCACAGATAGCATATTGAGTAGTGTACGGTAGTGTGTGGACAGCCACATATGCGCTCAGTGGTGTCGCGACTGATGTATTTTAGTGTCGTGGAGAAAGTACTATTCAACATTAAAAAATTAAGGTAGATAATCTTTATTGTGTTGGCGTCCTATTTATCTAACGACGAAGCGAGAGCACTACAAGGTAAAAGATTTCTACCCTCGATGATCGTCACGAATAACTGAGCAAGAAAGAGACCTGCTTTAAACGGTCATAATTGTTTTTACATTATTCTTGTCTGCTATAACACTCCGTGAATTTTATTATATGTGTACTGCATATGTAAACAGAGGTGTTCCATCTAGCTCTATCTACATCTACATCTACATGGTTACTCTGCAATTCAGACTTAAGTGCCTGGCAGAGGGTTCATGGAACCATTTTCATACTACTTCACTACCATTCCACTCTCGAATGGCACATGGTAAAAAGGAACACCTGAATCCTTCTGTTCGAGCTCTGATTTCTTTTATTTTATTATGATGATCATTTATCCCTACATAGGTGGGTGTCAACAAAATATTTACGTAATTTCTCTGTGACATCATACACATAAGAAGTGAAACAAAATGTGAAAAATGCTATTGGAAAGGTTACGTTTATTTAAATCCCACTTGAAAGTTTATGTTTCTTCAATTGAAATGAAAACTAGAGGTGCAATTAGTGATGCTAGACTTGCTTTCATTGTTCTGAAGTTCATACCTTAGACTCTAAAGGATGGCAACTATGCCACAGTTTCTGCCGTTAAGCGCAGAGCAAGGGTCACCAGCACCACGGCAGGTCAGGTCATGAGACGCTAGTGGACAGAACGGTGTAGACAGAAGGTGCCTACAGATGCTGGCCTCATTGTAACAAGCTTCAGGACAGTGCAGGCGACCGTTTCTGTGCGCATTAGGGCAGAAACTGTGGCGCCGTTACCATCCTTAAAAGAGTTTATTAGTGTTCAGCATGTAACCATGTTTTCAAATTATTTTGCAATGTGAATGACTCGTTCCACATCATTACAATTTCTGGTGCAAATTGCCCATGGAACATGACACTAACAAACTGACCTAATTATTTCAGAATTTGTGGGATATAGAACAGTGAAACCAAGTTTGCAGTCACTCTAATCTTCATTCCGGTAGAAAAAGCGTACATGCGCCATTTATTTACGTAACTATGTGTAAAAGTCATGTTTACTTACTTTCGTGGATTGTGCATTCCTGTCCTTTATGTGCTCGCCTGAGATAAGTGCATATCTAGGCAACTGCGTTTTTCACGTTTTGTTTCGTTTCGGAGATACATAAGGTCTCAGGTTTACATGGGACACCCTGTATATATTATTTTTGTGTTAATTATCTATGGACGCTACAGGTGTCTGTCAGAGGCCTGAACATCTACAGGAACGTCTCATTTTCACAAAATTCACGCGGATCTGTCTAATAAAAAATGCGAAGTACTCGGAAGGGGACGAGGAGACTAAATTAGACTTGGCTTATTGTGAAGGTATGTGGTTATTTCAGTGATTACAAAATTAAGTGAAATTTACAAAGAACTTGGCAGTACGCGTCCGCTTATCAGTGACGTTGCAGCTCGCCAGACCTGGCTGCATGCAAATATAACAACACTCGCTCTGAAGGAACCTTTGCATTGCTTCATTAACTATGTAGCCTAGTACATGAGGGTCCTTACACTTTCATGGTCTGCAGAACCATGCTCATCAACGAAACCACATCAGTATATATGAGAAATGGTAAGTATTCTTATCACTAATTATTAATTAAGTAAAACACAACAAACTATAACTCTTTAAACAACAAATGTTATTTCATATGCAGTATTTTGACATACTCAAAAGTACAATTGGCTGTGCAAATGACAACACAGCATTACATTCAAGTTCAACAACTTCCTCATAATAAATTAGGACACACGGGATTAAATTCACTAGGATAGGATTCCTGTCCAGGTTTATGATTTGGGATAATCACGGGTGTAAGATAAGAGTTTTTAGCAACACCACAATTATTATTATAAAATCAACCAACTTTAACAAAATACACGGTCCACTTACAGAATGGCAAATATAAACAATTTAGTGGAAAGCTGGTGGTACTGGTGGCGTAATTTGCAGTGGCTACGAACCTGGTGGCGATGCAGTCATAGCAATACTGCTGGCCACGCCCTGATACATATCTTCTTTGCGTCAGAATTATGCGTATAGGGCCAAAAGCCATACTATGATAATGGTGTCAGCAAATGCAGCATCCGAGGCCCATAAATATTGCCCTTAAGCTCTTCTCGGCTGAAAACTTCAGGAATAAGACCCACAATGATCCGCTGCTGCTAGCGAGGTGATAACCACAGCTTTGCTCAGGAGACTCCTTACCCCCCACTTGCACGCCAAACGCATCTTTTCCACTCCTCCAGGCTACATAATCAATACTACAAATTGATGTAGAAGTATCGATACAGACATAAAATAGGTCAAAAATAGGTGTCAGAATCTGAATGCTGACATTGGGCATATGTGGCGACCCATTTTCCATTTGGCTGTTAGAGCAGTTGGCCAGTGCTCTATGTCGCTTGCACAGACCAAAAATGGTTCAAATGGCTCTGAGCACTATGGGACTTAACATCTGAGGTCTTCAGTCCCGTAGAACTTAGAACTACTTAAACCTAACTAACCTAAGGGCATCACACACATCCATGCCAGAGGCAGGATTCGAACCTGCGACTGTAGCATCAGCGCGGTTCCGGACTGAAGCGCCTGGCGCCGCTTGTCCACAGCGACCGGTCACAGACATGCATTTTGTTTTTCTACCATGACCTCGAGATCTGTGGCAGGTGCTAAACCGACATTAACATGTTTCGATTCATTGGTTCTGACTGTCTTACGGTGTTAACTATGCTGCTCCCACAACACACTGAACGGTTGAAGTAAAAGACAGAGCCGGTGTTTCTTATTGACGAAAATGTCGAGGCCATCGCAACTTATGGAAGCTGGGAGAGTGTGTAGCAGTGTGGAGAATTTCCTAACATTTAATATCACCTTTCACGGTGATGGCGGAGCCGATGTCTAGGTGTTCCATTTCGAAGAGACCTAGAGCATTGATTCCTCATACTGCAGGCACGCACGCGATCACTGTTTTGGTGTTAGCCATCCCCAAAATGTGTCGCTCGCACTAAATATCTATACATCTCAAACAAGATGCTGTTACCCAGTCACTATGTGGTAATCAACAGCGTGCTGGTGGACAGCTGGGATGGAAAAGACACGGTCGATAAGGAACAATGTTTTGCAAAAAGCACCACAGTTGGTACTGCGATCAATTTTAGCAATTTTACCACTTCTTCCGTAATTTCAACGACAACCAATGACACGGAAGCTGCTTCGCAGATTGCGTAACATCGATAAACCACCACTCCACTACTTTTCGAATTCTGTATACTAGATTGCGAATGTAGATAAATGTCGGTGCTGCACGTAATTCATGGTTAATTCTCGGACATATACAACGAAGCATACCAGACAGCGCCCTATACCGATGCACTTAGGTTATCTACATATTTCTAACACTTCGATCACATTGAGAACTTTACGATTACGATTGGTCAACTGTCCCCGTGTGGATGGGAATGACAGAGTATTCTCGCATTCAGAGGATCGAGTTGGAGATTGAAAGACCTCCCCGCACTGTCTTTTCCCTCCCGCCGGCTCACTCTGCAGCTGACGAGAAGTAAGAGGGTACCACACGCGCTGCATTCAACGTCTCGTGGAGGAACAGAGCGACCAGAGTCCCGCACACTATTCTGCACTAATCCTACTCACGACACCCATCCAAGTGCACAAGATCTCTCCAGATGCGCGCATGTCGAGGATGTAAGCTCCCTTTATCGGTACAGTCCATAGCAGAGTGTTGTGATGATGTCACAGATAGTTAGGAAGAAAAGTGTGGTTTATGCGTGATGTAGTTCCAGAAGGACGGACTTTGAACAATCATACGTAAATCAACTGTGCTAGCAAATTTTAAAGTATTGTACTAGTGTCTGGGTTTAGTACCAAGAAAGGAAAAGGCAAGAGAGAAATGATCGTAGAAGATAAACACTTGCAATCTGCACCTAAATGCTCTGTATCATTAAAGCCACATGGTTTCCGCAATTTTAGTCACGCGGATTGTAATGGTCTTTACTCTAATGCAGAACACGTATTTCCAACATCTGACACACATTCACCCTGCATGTTTTTCATCCCACTCACTACGGTGACAGACATTAATATGACAATACTGCTTCTTTCCACACCAAAGGAAACCATCGATTCTTTGTGATACATGTACTGAATAGCTATCTGGAGGTGTATAGCGCCCAATATTCACATCCGATTGCGGTTCGGAAATTATACTATGTTCGCATCAGTCCTGTAAAATAATCATCAGCAATGGGAAATACCACTCGCAAAGAAACAGACAAGCGCAAGGCAGCGGTGTTTCACATGTGAAATTACACGCCATACTGCACCAACTCCAAAAACAAGACAATTGTCAAGCAAATGTGTATAGGATTTTCTGAACCTCACAAAAACCAGTCACCAAATTAGAAATGCTGCAGCTATGAAACTAAAGAGTCGATTTGTATCAGAGATATGGTAGAGAAATGGAGGAGGAAGTTGAAATAGGCTTTCCCTCGATGGACATGATTGATCACACATGCTTTGTAAGTCCTCTTCTGGCTGTCGTGTGGAAACGTTGGCGATTGAGGTGGATAGCGCCCTAAGTCACACAGAGAACATACAATCATATATGAGTCAATCGCAGGTTATGCCACATAGCTGATGCACCGCCTGAGAACAACGGGAAGAAGTGGTTAACTGCGTGATAAATGACTTCAGAAAATTCTCCCTCTCTCTAGGACGCATCATCAGTCAGTCATGAAATCATTGCTCGTTAAAAACCCTCTAAATCGATCACTCCATCTACTTTCTATAATCCTTTAACGCAGATCCTTGTCAATTTAGAGGCAGTTGGTGGTTCTCTTCTCCAGGAAAGCATCAGAGGCAGCAGTCAACTTACATGTATCAATATTACCTCAATACATATATAGTAGAATGTTGTCCTGTGAGGTATTTGCTACCTGACACAGATACTTGTGGTAGATGGAGAGCACAGAGCAGCACATTTTAAATACTGTTCGTTCGGGTTTAAAGCGTCTATACTTCCTCGCACATGGCCAAACACGCAATCCATTTTGCAGTTTTATATCGCAGTCCGCTCAACCAATAACCTAAGAACACTTTACAAAAGTTGGTTGCCGATAGTTTTGGGGTCACTCCTCGGCTTGTGAGCCGACATTTATAAATTTATGATTCTGCATTTGGTGGTCATCCACGTTAAACATTTTATTCTAGCAGAGTTATCTTTGTCGACGAAAAATCAATGTTTCCCGGGTTTCTGGTGCTTTCATGGCAACCTGTTTCGTATTCATCTTGTTGTCACACACTCGGTTCCGTGTACAAGAACTCTAAATGGTTCAAATGCGTCTGAGCAGTATGGGACTTAACATCTGAGGTCATCAGTCGCCTAGAAATTAGAACTACTTATACCGAACTAATCTAAGGACACCACACACATCCAGGCTCGAGGCAGAATTCGAACCTGCGACCGTATCGGTCGCGCGGTTCCAGACTGAAACAACTAGAACCGTTCGGCCACACCGGCCGGTCACAAGAACTCTCCTGCACCAGAAGACATGAAGGTACACCCTTATCCCCCCTCAGTTTTCCCGCATATTTGCATATGTTCCCATAATTGATACATTTATACGTACATTACTGGCTATTAAAATTGCTACACCACGAAGATGACCTGCTACAGACGCGAAATTTAACCGAGAGCAAGAAGATGCGGTGATATGTAAATGATTACCTTTTCAGAGTATTCCCACAAGGTTGGCGCCGGTGGTGACACGAGACATAAGGAAAGTTTCCAACCAATTTCTCATACACAAACAGCAGTTGACCGGCGTTGCCTGGTGAAACGTTGTTGTGATGCCTCTGTAAGGTCGGTTTGTAGCCTATCGCGATTGCGGTTTATCGTATCGGGACATTGCTGCTCGCGTTGGTCGAGATCCAATCACTGTTAGCAGAATACGGAATCGGTGGGTTCAGGAGGGTAATACTGAACGCCGTGCTGGATCCCAACGGCCTCGTATCACTAGCAGTCGAGATGACAGGCATCTTATCCGCATGGCTGTAACGGATCGTGCAGCCACCTTTCGATCCCTGAGTCAAAAAATGGGGACGTTTGCAAGACGACAACCATCCGCACGAACAGTTCTATGACGGTAGCAGCAACATGGACTGTCAGTTCGGAGACCATGACTGCGGTTACCCTTGACGCTGCATCACAGATAGTAGCGCCTGCGCTGGTGTACTCAAAGATGAACCTGGGTGCACGAATGGCAAAACGTCATTTTTTCGGATGAATACAGGTTCTGTTTACAGCATCATAAGGGTCGCATCCGTGTTTGGCGACATCACGGTGAACGCACATTGGAAGGGTGTATTCGTCATCGCCATACTGGCGTATCACCCGACGTGATGGTATGGGGTGCCATTGGTTACACGTCTCGGTCACCTCTTGTTCGCATTGACGACACTTTGAAAAGTGGACGTTACATTTCAGATGTGTTACGACCCAAGGCTCTACCCTTCAATCCCTGCGAAACCCTATATTTCAGCTGGATAGTACACGATCGCATGTTGCAGGTCCTGTACGGGCCTTTCTGGATAATGTTTGACTGCTGCCCTAGCCAGCACATTCTCCGGATCTCTCACCAATTGAAATCGTCTGGTCAAAGGTGGCCGAGCAACTGGCACGTCACAATACGCCAGTCACTACTCTTGAACTGTGGTATCGTTTTGAAGCTGCATGGGCAGCTGTACCTGTACACGCCGTCCAAGCTCTGTTTGACTCAATACCCAGGCGTATCAAGGCCGTTATTACGTCCAGAGGTGGTTGTTCTGGGTACTGATTTCTCAGGATCCATGCACCCAAGTTGCGTGAAAATGTAATCACATGTCAGTTCTAGTATAGTATATTTGTCGAATGAATCGGTATTTCTTCTTGGTGTAGCTAATTTAATGGCCAGTAGTGTGTTTTCCCTCAATTTTCAAATTTTGTCGATTTTATGTCACATCTGTCCATGCGATCATGACGTCACTTCTCACCACGTATTCTAAACTTGTTTTAAATGTAGTGCATATGCACTATTTTTCTGTTTGGTCGGTATTGTAAAGCACTGTACAGGAATGCATCAAGTCACCTCTAACCAGATATTCTACGGTTGGAGTGTATTTGTCCTGTTTTCTGTACGTTTGTGTCTGTACATGTCGCGGATGGCTCTCATGACCCAGAGTAGACCCGAGTTCGTTTTTGGCTGCGCCACTCGTTATATCTATAGTGATTATCAAATCTGTGTGAAAATCATTTTTATTGACTTTTGTGGATTATGCATTCGTGTCCCTTTTGTGCTCGCCTGAGATATGTGCATCTCTAGGCAGCTGCATTTTTCACGTTTTGTTTTGTTTCGGAGATACATAAGGTCTCAGATTTAGGTGGGATACCCAGTATACATTATTTTCGTGTTAATTGTCTATGGACGCTACAGGTGTCTGTCAGAGAACACGGATGTGTCTAGTAAAATTTGCGAAGCACTACGAGGGGAACGAGGAGACTAAATGAAACTTGGTTTATTGTGAAGGTATGTGAGATTATTTCAATGATTACAAAATTAAGTGAAATTTAGTAAGAAATTGACTGTACGGGTCCACTTATCAGTGACGTTGCAGTACCCGAGACAATATAACAACACTGGCTCTGAAGGAACCTTTGCATTGGTTCATTAACTATCTAGCCTAGTACATGAGAGCACTTAAACTTTCATGATCTGGAGAACCATGCTCATAAAAAAAAATTACACCAGTATATGAAAAATGGTAAGTATTCTTATCACTAATTATTAATTAAGTAAAGCACAACAAACTAAACCCTTTAATCAACAAATGTTCTTTCATAAGCAGTCTTTTGACCTACTCAAAAGTACAATTGGCTGTGCAAATGACAACATTATATTCAATCTCAACAACTTTCTCATAGTAAATTAGGACACTCGGGATTAAATTCACTAGGATTGGATTCCTGTCCAGGTTTGTGATTTGGGTTAATCACGGGTGTAAGGATTTAGCAACACCATGTGTTTCACGACTGGAAGATTTTTAACAGTGTAATTACGTGCAGTGAGTTATGTTGATGGCACTTCTTGAGCAGTCAAAATAAAAAAAGGGCCGCAATTGTTTAAATTTTCTATACTGCTTTGTCATCCTGAAAATGTTTAAATGCTCAGTTTTCCCTACACTGGCTTATAATTTTTTTAAATAAATAAACTATATTCCAAACACTGCCTTGTGTCCTACAAATTATTTAACTAAATAATGTTCTACACATTAACTTGTCTACCACAAACTGTTTAAACATTATTCCATAAACTGCAATCGATTTCCCGCCAAGTTCTTTAAATAAGCACCGTGTTGTAACCATTAAATAGCTTAAGTAACCAATATTGCACACATTGCTTTGTCTACCATAAATTGTTTAAACAATATTCTACACACTGCAATCGATTTCCCGCAAAATAACCAACCAAGTGAGTCGTTTCCTCACCAATTTCCAGATGGGAAGTGTTGGTAGAGGGGCTGAGGGGTTTCCCAGAGGGGGAGGATTTAATTCATTTATCGATTTAATTAATTTTTCATCAAATTGATAGTGGGAAGGAACTATTCGGGTAATTCAGTCCTGAATATGTGCTTGTATCAGCTTGGGGGAGAGGGAAGGCTTGGAGGTTTCCAGAATAGTGCAGCGAGTGGAAAGTGTGAATGTGTGGAGGCTTTCTCGGAAGGACGGACTATCCCCAGCATAAACTACGAGGGCAGTTCAATAAGTAATGCAACACATTTTTTTTCTCGGCCAATTTTGGTTGAAAATACCGGAAATTTCTTGTGGAATATTTTCAAACATTCCCGCTTCGTCTCGTATAGTTTCATTGACTTTCGACAGGTGGCACCGCTGTACGGAGCTGTTAAAATGGCGACTGTAACGGATGTGCGTTGCAAACAACGGGCAGTGATCGAGTTTCTTTTGGCGGAAAACCAGAGCATCTCAGATATTCATAGGCGCTTGCAGAATGTCTACGATGATCTGGCAGTGGACAAAAGCACGGTGAGTCGTTGGGCAAAGCGTGTGTCATCATCGCCGCAAGGTCAAGCAAGACTGTCTGATCTCACGCGTGCGGGCCGGCCGTGCACAGCTGTGACTCCTGCAATGGCGGAGCGTGAGAACACACTCGTTCGAGATGATCGACGGATCACCATCAAACAACTCAGTGCTCAACTTGACATCTCTGTTGGTAGTGCTGTCACAATTGTTCACCAGTTGGGATATTCAAAGGTTTGTTCCCGCTGGGTCCCTCGTTGTCTAACCGAACACCATAAAGAGCAAAGGAGAACCATCTGTGCGGAATTGCTTGCTCGTCATGTGGCTGAGGGTGACAATTTCTTGTCAAAGATTGTTACAGGCGATGAAACATGGGTTCATCACTTCGAACCTGAAACAAAACGGCAATCAATGGAGTGGCGCCACACCCACTCCCCTACCAAGAAAAAGTTTAAAGCCATACCCTCAGCCGGTAAAGTCATGGTTACAGTCTTCTGGGACGCTGAAGGGGTTATTCTGTTCGATGTCCTTCCCCATGGTCAAACGATCAACTCTGAAGTGTATTGTGCTACTCTTCAGAAATTGAAGAAACGACTTCAGCGTGTTCGTAGGCACAAAAATCTGAACGAACTTCTCCTTCATGACAACGCAAGACCTCACACAAGTCTTCGCACCCGAGAGGAGCTCACAAAACTTCAGTGGACTGTTCTTCCTCATGCACCCTACAGCCCCGATCTCGCACCGTCGGATTTCCATATGTTTGGCCCAATGAAGGACGCAATCCGTGGGAGGCACTACGCGGATGATGAAGAAGTTATTGATGCAGTACGACGTTGGCTCCGACATCGACCAGTGGAATGGTATCGTGCTGGCATACAGGCCCTCATTTCAAGGTGGCGTAAGGCCGTAGCATTGAATGGAGATTAGGTTGAAAAATAGTGTTGTGTAGCTAAAAGATTGGGGAATAACCTGGTGTATTTCAATGCTGAATAAAACAACCCCTGTTTCAGAAAAAAAATGTGTTGCATTACTTATTGAACTGCCCTCGTACTTAGCAGGACAATAGGTTAAGGTCATAAATCAGCCAGCTGTCGCCATTTAATTAATTTGAATATTAATTTGATATCTAAACTGGAGTAGAACGAAAGTTACCTCACTACTGAAATACAGACAAAGTACCGTCTCTCCCATATCCCGCGACTATGTAGCGCTCCTGTGACTCCTGTACGTCATTTGGATGAATGCTGAGATGATTCCTTAGAACAGGTCACAAACACTCATTCCTTTTCCTTGTGCAGCTGGAGCTTGAGTTCCATCTTAAAAGATCTCGTCGTCGTCGGTATTTTAAACGCCTTCTGGCTGCACTCTACAGCAGAAATATATCTGCTTCAGTTTCAGGTTATTATAGAAAAAACCAGGCACAGCAATTGCTACATGGAAAATTGGCACGCAAATACAATGAAACTGTGCCGTTGCTTGTAGACACGATTCAGCTATCCCTTTATTTTTGCTTTAAATCAGTAACGCTGCACTTGACAACTAGACTATTTCTCAGCAGTTAAAATGCCCTCTTGTGTTGGAAACTCGTGGAAACTCGATCGCCTAGTACCGCCTTCCTTTACACGCAAGGAGCCATTTACAAATCTTCGTTTCGCTAATCTTCTTGGTCTGGTAAGTGCGCCGTTTGCCAGTTCGCCTGATAATGAGTTTGGCGTGCTCTCGCAAAGCAGGCGGACAGCTCTGAGATCCGGGCAGTCCCCGAGTTTATCAGGCGGCGGAAACTTGCCGGAGCCGCTATGAATAAAGCCGCGGTATTAACGGCGCATCACGTGACTGCGTCCCCATCCCTTCCTGGCCCCGACTATGGCGGCAGATCGCGTCAACGACGAGACAATAGGGACGAATACCTCCAATGTGGACATCATTACACCCACGCCTTTTACATACAATGTTTGTATTTTAAGGTTTTAGTAAAACTTTCTAAGAAAAACTTTTTTTGTAAAAGTCGTTTTACTGTTTCAAAGGCTTCTACAGTTACACGAAATTCGTTTGATTCCACACATTCGTGTTGACCACGAAAGTCACATGCCTGAATCAGTGTTCTCTACTACTTACTTGTTTACTGGGGTTTACATCTCCAATTGCAAGCTGCAAGTTTCGTCTTGATGTGAACCAAACAACAGAGGAGTGCATCCACGGATGCAGGAGGATAAAGAGTACAGTGCCGTGATGGTGGGCTAGTCGGGCTCCAAGGGTGCTGTTGAGGCACAGTAGCGACTTACACGTTTACTGTTTGGTTCCACAATAGAATCATTTTACGTGTGGCAGCGACGGTGGTAGCGGAAGCAGTACGTGGGACTGAAATCTGCCACCGCGTTCACCTCGGCAGACTCGAGGGTGTCGGCATGTACACAGCCACTGACACAATGGAAGCAGTGTCATGCGAGGTAGGCGGCCCGGCATGATGGCAGGCGCTACTCGTTTGGTGGTGACACTCGACAGTTCGACGACACCATTTTTACCAGTGCGCACACATGGATATCGAAGACAGCGTTGCAGTAAGTCTCCAGCAGCTCTGCAAAGGACGGCTGTGGTCTGCAGAGTTATGTCAGGGTCTTTCCACGAGAGGAAAGTTGTGGACGTTAGTGTCCACTCATAGGTGCAAGTTGGGGGGCGGAGGCAGCAGCAGCTATTGCATCTCTCCAGGGCAGCAGCCGTTTAACAGTGCTCCATGCGCTATCAGTTTGGCCCCCCAGTGAAAAGGTGGTAGAAGGCTGCAAGTCTTCACATCAGTAGATGAGAAGACAGCAGCTCACAATGGCTAAATCCATCAGGCTGTGTTAACTGCTGAATCGCAAGTAGTAGTCACAACGCAAATGGCAGGGCATAACAGGTCTTGACTTTGGATTTGTTCTTTGCAATTGAACGGAAGTGGAGCTCCGAAGCCTTGGTATCGGCAGCACTCTGTCAGGGCGAATGACTTTATCCCTTGGAGAGGAAGACCGAGTGTGGGCTGGTATTCTGAGGCTTTCCTCACTACAGTGCGCTATTGCATCCTCTCGTTTCCGGCTTTCAGCTTGTTACTTTCTGCACTGTCAGTCAGCTGAAGGTCTGTCTTGTGTACAATTCACGTGTTCTTACTCCACTGTGCATTGTTAGTAGGAGGTCTCATTGCCGAACTAACAGTTCAGACACTTTGCTCGAGCGATATGTAGCAAAAGCCGCAGCTGTGTGTCTTGCTACTTGCACTAGCACCTCTCATGCCCGTCTGGCATTCCGTTGCAGACGTTACACACGAGCGCACTAAAAGAGTTTTACATTTACTTAGGATTCCTTCTTGCGCTCAACACTCATTTTTCTCCTTCATTTTATTCGTTATTATTTAATTTCATTCGGTCTTTGCGGACATCACATGACACCACTTCAAGTTCACCATTGAATACTTCACTCAGTTTTTTTTATTACAGAGCCAACCCTCTCACCGAACATGCTGAGTTACCGTGCCGGCACCACTACACCACGCGTCCGTAGTCCTTGTCCGTGTATGGCGTGGTAAACGTCTTTTTGCAGCGTTGCTACTTCCACTCGTGCCCCGTCGGGACTATCTGCCAATGTTCACAACAACCTAGATACAGTCATTCTACATTCTAGTGTCGTAAGCCTTTTCTGTACTCCGTCTACGTTATCATTCATTATTTCCATAGAGTTTCTCGTGTACTGTGCTGACTCTATACTTTGCTCCCGAACTGTTTTCGTATTACTTAACACACTCTGTTCCAAGTTTGACGGTAGCGTAATATCCCATTCCATCATGGTTTTAGTGGCTTCTGATCTTGACTGTATTTGTACCACTGTATTATTCAAGTTTTGTGGGTCTTTGTTACCAGTAACTTTCCTCCTGACTGTAACCACCCTCTTTGACTTCGCACTAGTGACTGTTATTTGCATCAGCTGTGCTCTAAGTTTCCAGTACGAGAGTCCATTATTTGTACTCATTCTGCGTTCACACTAGGAATTTCTCTCTTTCTGCTGGATCCATCTGGATGTCTGGAGAATAATAGTCCTAAATTCACAGGCTGGTTCTCGACTATATACAGTACTCGTCCCCTGTAAAATTGTAGCAACGTCAAGACTGCAACAATCACCCTGGACTTTCCTGTCACCATGCCACCTGAGAAACAAGCAACTTTCCTTCCCTCATCTGCAAATGTGTATACATGAATAAACAACATTAAAAACAACTCTTACCCCATTCAACACCAAATAAGTAAATAAATTACTAGTACCAATGAACAAAATAAAGGCAATGAACGTACACAATAAAATCAGAAGCAACATAAAGACCTAATCAATTACTGTTCACCCCATGATGCAAGTGTGTAAGGTTGTTGTTGTTGTGGTCTTCAGTCCTGAGACTGGTTTGATGCAGCTCTCCATGCTACTCTATCCTGTGCAAGCTTTTTCATCTCCCAGTACCTACTGCAACCTACATCCTTCTGAATCTGCTTAGTGTATTCATCTCTTGGTCTCCCTCTACGATTTTTACCCTCCACGCTTCCCTACAATACTAAACTGGTGATCCCTTGATGCCTAAGAACATATCCTACCAACCGATCCCTTCTTCTGGTCAAGTTGTGCCACAAACTTCTCTTCTCCCCAATCCTATTCAATACTTCCTCATTAGTTATGTGATCTACCCATCTAATCTTCAGCATTCTTCTGTAGCACCACATTTCGAAAGCTTCTATTCTCTTCTTGTCCAAACTATTTATCGTCCATGTTTCACTTCCATACATGGCTACACTCCATACGAATACTTTCACAAATGACTTCCTGACACTTAAATCAATACTGGATGTTAACAAATTTCTCTTCTTCTGAAACGCCTTCCTTGCCATTGCCAGCCTCCATTTTATATCCTCTCTACTTCGACCATCATCAGTTATTTTGCTCCGCAAATAGCAAAACTCCTTTACTACTTTAAGCGCCTCATTTCCTAATCTAATTCCCTCAGCATCACCCGACTTAATTAGACCACATTCCATTATCCTTGTTTTGCTTTTGTTGATGTTCATCTTATATCCTCCTTTCAAGACGTGTGTAAGATACACTGTGTATATCCTGTAAAGGATGAGCCAGACAATAGGAGATTTTACTTTATTATATGAGCCTCCAACCAGTAACTTCATTTTTCCATTGCGGCCAAGCCACGGCCGGGAGCGTTAGCTGCCTGTAAATTCTTTCGTCCCACGGTTTAGCAACAGGAAGTCAGCACCGATGAAGGGCACCTTGTTCACGCGCCTCTCTCATGTGCTGACGAGGTAACGCCGCCCCAGGCGTCGCTTAGCAGACAACGCTCTGGAAAGTTCCATGCCGCCCGCACGGTTTGCTCGGTCCTGACCAATCAGGGCGGAGGAAGCCGCGTGGTGCGTCGAACATACCCGGCCGCCCGTCGCCGGGCCCGCTCTCTTGTATTCTTGCTCACCCGCGAGTCGGATGCGCGCCCTGTAGCTTTGAACATCTCCCGCTTCTCTCGGTGCTGCGGCACTGTGGACTTAGTTTTGGCAGACAACCACTTTCGGTAGCTTCGCGAACAATGTTCACCAAATTGCAAGCTCTGGCTCACCCTCACCTCCCTAGGCCTATGTAGCCCCTTTCATCATGCTTTAGCCAATAAATGGCCTTTGTCTAAAATTTACACTATTATTCCATAACGCCCACCGCCTGCCCATACCCGCCATCCTGTACAATCCCAAACATCATTAAGCAATTCTTCCATAATTTTTTTAGATATTTTCCTTGGCACTGGTGTAGCTGGTGGAACTTACGGCAGTGCATCTATACCTCCTTTGAATAGCTTGACCCTGCTCACATGAACGATAGACGTTTTTGCTACTAATTGTGACTTAACATTTATTGACGAAATCATTTCAGTAATATGGTATGAACTGTGGTACTTTGTTTTACCTTTAGGTGTGTATAGGTCTGTCACTAGTAATCACTAATAAATTCTGTACTGCTGCAGTATCTCTCCACATTGCCCCATCTGTTTCTGACATCCTAAGGGTTCTGTGTTGGCTGGCTGCAGTGGCCGAGCGGTTTTAGGCGCTACAGTGGCAGGTCCGAATCCTGCCTCGGGCATGGATGTGTGTGGTGTCCTTAGGTTAGTTAGGTTTAAGTAGCTCTAAGTACTAGGGGACTGATGACCTCAGCAGTTAAGTCCCATGGTGCTCAGAGCCATTTCAACCATTTTTGGTTCCGTGTTGGCTTGCTGCACCCTCTGTCAAGTTCAACGTAAACGCTTTGTGAATTTCTTTAGTGGCACACTATTGGCTCCAAGGCTTTATTTCGTCTATCTGCCATAAACCACGTTGTAAGGCGAAAGACCAGTACTGTTATATGCTTTCGAAGTGATACTCAGACTCTGAAGTCAAGGAACATGCCCCAATCGTTGTGTTGGCTGTTTACATAGTGGCTTAACATTTTGTATATGGACCTATGCAACTTCTCTATTCGCTCATGTTCTTCTTTAGAGTTTCGCAAAGTGAAGCAGATGACACAACTGTTTCATTAAACCTGATCAAAAAATTTTACTCCAGTCAGTAATTAAGGTATCTGATACACCAGATTTGAGTACTCAAATATTGACTATCGCTCATTCTACTGTGTCAACTTGTTAATGAGGAACTGCTACTGTTGTTGCGAATCGTGAAAGATGGTCTGTTATGGTCAGTATATATTCTCTGCATGTGTTCTGTTAAATGATCCTAAAATATTTTACCCAGCTATTCTCAAAATCCTCTGGCGGCCCTAGTAACGGAATTTTCTGATAACTAATGTCAGCCATCTGCACAAAAGCTTCGCTGTCTTTCATACAGTGTTCAACATCGTTGTATGTGTGTGGGCTTTATGTTGATGAGTTGTGCAACGGATTGATCTGACAAGTACCCTTTGGCTCCTTCAAGAAGCAATTTCCACCCCACACTACTACAGAAGTCAGACAGACGCTCCTAATGTACCAAATTAAATTCCTGAAAAAATGTCAGCAACAAATATCTTCTGCAGTCATCCGCTGTAATTAAAAGACACAAAAATGTTCTATTTTCTTACGTAACTAGTGGGATACTTGGGTACTGGAGTATTGCTAGTTAGTGTAAGAAAAACATTAAACGAACGAAAAATATTATTTATTGCAAAATCTGAGAAAATCAAGTGAAACTTTTATTTATAATCTGATACACAAATTTCCGGGTTCTTTTTGGAATAGGAGGTTACCTCTTATGGATAGGAATCCTGTTAATGACATTTATATACAAAGTGTGGGAAACCTCTTTTATCCCTTTTCTTTAAGAATGTTATTTACTCAGCAGAATAGCTGAGAGCCACACCTACTCAACTTGAATAATTATCCGGTTGAATTTTTCTATGTACGGTCGAGGCTTTCAAGTGAGGAACGTAATGGAGTGATGTGAATGAAGTACATTATTTCTAATGGAGGAAAGATGGGACTCGCCTACGCTGTAGTGCACAATACCTTGAGCTGCGACGACTGCTGCTTGCTTCGTTCGCCGCAGAAAAATAACAAAACTGTCTGTTTCTATCTGGATTGACCTTCGTCAATCTAACTCTCACTACACCTTGATGAAGTCAATGACTCCTATCTGCCCCTTGTCTAACTATTGGCGTGGTACACTGGTCAGACAACCAGTCCACCGCGATGCCACTCAATGTTCGCTCGCAGGCGCTAACTAATACTCTGTCTGCGTCCAAACCGCACATTAAGTGTCGCTGCCAACACAGTGAACAAACGTTTAATCACAAGCGATTAAATACAGAGTATCACTCCGATTCGCTAGCGGCAGAGGTGCTCTCCCAGTGTAGTACTGAGTAGAGGCTTTGTTCCTCACTCTCTGCGTACACGCATGAGCGCACTCGCTCCCGGTACATGTTCTCGCTACAAGAGCATCACTGGAACGACCCCTCTCCACGCAAAAGGCGAAAGGGTATATCATCTGCTGCATTCCCCCACTCCTCTGGCTCATTGCATCAGAAATAGTCCGCCAATCAGCGTTACTCTTACAAACGGTGGAATGAAGCTCCGTTTCAGCTGACCAACCTGGAAATATATAGCATCTGTGATAGGCGTTTACTGTCCACCTGTGAGAACTGTGAAACTGCACACTAGGTCTGTTAAAAATGCGTATTGTGGGGATAACCCAAACAATACAGTGGATTTTGCTTTTAAGATGAACACAGAGGCCATCATCCGTTTTCTCTCGCAAAAACTGTTTTGGTCCTTGGGTGGTCAGCCGGACAGCGCAGCTGCGAGCTAACTCACCCTCCTATGGACTTTCCAGTGGGCTGGTTGCCTCTGCCTAACAAAACTCCTGTGGCTGTCGTGTCTTGAAGAATGTTTGTGTATGCCAGGTTCGACTTTTTAATCTCGGTGCTCACTTGCGATTTATTTATTAGATTTGCATATCGATTAAATGGAAATATGTAAAATTGACTCTACCCTATCGAGTTTTGGCTCCAATGAAACATCTTGATATGGAGAATACGATGGTGAAGTTGGAATATGTTAGAAATGAAGGTCAGGAAACCATGTCACCTTACATCATGCCTCATCGTTTTCCATTGGAATTTCTCAGCAACTCATCTATCCATGTGCTATGTCGAAGTGCTTATGAATTAGAAGTTTAAAGAGTTTGAGTGAGACATCATTTGCATATTTTGCCACTGATACAAAGATAGAAACGGCTTACACAAGTTGAACACCATTTTCATAAGTCTATTCTGTATGAAAACTAATAAAATACGAGTGAGACAGTGTTGGCTCAAATGGTTCAAATGGCTCTGAGCACTATGCGACTTAATGTATGAGGTCATCAGTCGTCTAGAAATTAGAACTAATTAAACCTAACTAACCTAAGGGCATCACACACATCCATGCCCGAGGCAGGATTCGAACCTGTGACCGTAGCGGTCGCTCGGCTCCAGACTGTAGCGCCTAGAACCACACGGCCACTCCGGCCGGCAGTGTTGTATAACTAACAGAGAACAGAAGAAGAGTCCAAGTGACACAAGAACATATCACATGAGCTGCTGACAGTCATCTGAGGTGATGCATTGCTGACCGCAATGTGGCATTCAAAATTTGTACTGCCTGCTCAGAAGTGAAAGTCGTTTCGCAAAATCATTCGAATGGATCTGTCCATACCAACTTCCATGTGAGGATAGGCATAAAACATCCTTTTCCATGCTGACATTGGACAGATAGAAACGTTTGTTGGAGTAAATTGTTAACAGTGAAGATGAACAGTTTTAACAACAAAGCGGATACCACAATGAAAGTGGAACGTTGACCTTGTTAGCACCCTGAAACGCACAATTTTGTGCAGTTCGTGGCAAGAAAATGTCTTCATTGTTTGCTGACAGTGCAGGCGATCATCCAAGTATCCAATGGGCGTGAAAGGTGTGGTATTACCACATTCATAAGCTCTATATCTTGTAGTTGTTCAGCCATACATTGGCTACTCTATGGTATTTTCTTCACATCCACAGTTACTGTCCCCATAAGAATTGTATCGCACACTAGTCCCGTGTTTTAACAGGCCATGGACGCTTGTTATTTTAGTAAGAAAAACGTTCAAACGTATAGAATGTTTTAAATTACCAATAATAATTCCTTTACATCAATTATTATTGCACTACATCTCCCTAGCTTATTTTTCAGAGACGTTTAGATCAGAGAAATATATAATGTCAAAGACAAATCATCTGAAGATGTGAGAGTTACATGTAGCGTGCTGCTGAATTAAGAGCTCTAGTAGTAACTAACTATGCTAACTTTGACAGTGCCATAATTTACACGGTGTAAATTCAAAACTGGTGGCATGGATCCTCTGATGAAAATAACGTTGCAGATGACATTCCGTAAATCAGATCCATCGGTTTTACTTGTTTTGACTGTTTCTCCTTCTCTGATAGCTGGTCGCATAGATATGAGTGTGTATGATGGTTCGTAGTTTGTAAACTGCACCCTGATGGAAACACGTATCTTCTTGCTGGTTCGGGTGGCCATCCAATCTTAAGTACTGAAAATGATTGGATCCGAATAATTCCCATGTAATGCCAGTTCAGCGCGACGTAGTGCACACTGGGTAGGTACTAACGACGTGAACTAAATGAACTAGCACTTCAATTTTTATTTAAATGTCCATACAGGAATATAAATAGCACAAAAAGTAAAAGAATACAATCACTCTATTATTCTCCGTGAAGAGTGAACTCAAAAAATGTTAACAAGGAACTCAATGATTAGGCCCAGACGACTTTGTGACGCCGACCGGTCGCCGTGTCGCTCCGTGCCATGTGGCGTGACGCAGCCGCGGCATGCAGAGGCGTGGTCCCAGCACACCGCTCTCCCAGCCGTTGTGGGCTTTCCAGACCCTGGAGTTCTCACTCACCATTTCACCCAAGAAATTCCTCAACTGACATCACGGAGTCCGTTCCAGTTCTCCCACAGAGGGAAGATCCTCGGCAGTACCGGGAATCGAACCCAATCCTGCAAATGGCAGTCAGTCACGGGGACAACGTCATCTTTTTTTTTTTTTTTTTTTTTTTTTTTTTTTTTTTTTTTTTTTTTTTTTTTTTTTTTTTTTTTTGGCCTGCTCGTTTGTCATTGTTACGTCAGTGGACCTTTGCGGATGTAGCGTGACATCTACATCTACATGGATACTATGCAGATCACATCTAAGTGCCTGGAAGAGGCTTCAACGAACCACGTTCACAATAATTCTCTATGATTCCACTCTCGAACAGCGCGGAAATACCGAACTCCTACATCTTTCCGTGCGAGCTCTGATTTGCCTTATTTTATTACGATGATCGTTCCTCCCCATGTGGGTCGCCGTCAACAAAATATTTTTACATTCGGAGGAGATATTTGGTGAATGAAATTTCGTGAAAAGATTCCGCCGCAAGGAAAAAGCCTTTGTATTAGTGGTGTCCAGCCCAAATCCTGTACCATATGCGTGACACTCTTTCCACTACTTCGCGCTAATGCGAAACGTGCTGCTCTTCGTTAAACTTTCTCGGTGCACACCGTTAATACTATGTGGTAAGGATCCCAGACCCGCAACATTACTACAAAAGAGAGCGAGCAAGCGTAGTGTAGGCAGTCCGTTTAGTAACTATGTTACATTTTCTAAGTGTTCTGCCAATAAAACGTAGTCTTTGGTATGCTTTCCAACATTTTCTATGAGTTTCTTCCACCTTAAGTTGTTTGTACTTGTAAGTCGTAGGTGTTTAGTTGAATTTACGGGCTTGAGATTTGACTGATTTGTCCTATAACCAGAGTTTAACGGATTCCTTTTAGCACTCTTGTGGATGACCACACACGTTTCGTTACTTAGGGCAATTGCCAATTTTTGTAAAATACAGATATCTTTACTAAATAGTTTTGCAGTTTGTTTTGACCTTCTGATGACTTTATTGGTCCATAAGCGACAGTGCCGGCCCCTGTGACTGAGCGGTTCTAGGCGCTTCAGTCCGGAAGCGCGCTGCTCCTACGGTCGCAGGTTCGAATCCTGCCTCGGGCATTGATGTCTGTGATGTCCTTAGGTTAGTTAGGCCTAAGTAGCTCTACGTCTAGGGGACTGATGACCTCAGATGTTAAGTCCCATTGTACTTAGTGCCATTTTTTAATAGATGACAGTGTCATCTGCAAACAACCTAAGACGTATGCTCAGATTTTCTCCTAAATCGTTTATATAGATAAGAAACAGCAAAGAGACTGTAACACTACCTTGTGGAACGCCGGAAATCACTCCTGTTTCGCTCGGTGACTTTCCGTCAATTACTACGAACTGTGACCTCTCTGACAGGAAATCACGAAACGAGTCACATAACTGAGACGATATTTCATAAGCACGCACTTTCGCTACGAGCAGCTTGTGTGGTACAATGTCACCAGCCTTTTGGAAATCTAGAAATACTGAACACTCCGTGTTTGCAAAGAGCTATTTGTGTTTCACAAGAACGATGTTTTCTAAATCGGTGTTTACTGTGTGTCAGTAGACCGTTCTCTTAGAGGTAGTTCGTGATGTTCCAACACAATATAGGTTCCAAAATCCTGCCGCATATCGACGTTGATGATATGGGCGTGAAGTTTGGTAGATTACTCCTAGTATCTTTCTTGAGTATTGGAGTGACCTGTGCAAATTTCCAGTCTTTGGGTACAGATATTTCGTCGAGCGAGCGGTTGTGTGTGACTGTTAAGTATGGAGATATTGCATCAGCATTCTCAAACGAACATAATTGGTATTCAGTGCGGATCAGAAGGCTTGCTTCTATTAAGTGATTTAAATTGCTTCACTACTCCGAGGATATCTACTTACTCATGTTGTCAGCCGTTCTTGAGTCGAATTTTCGAATTTTAAGTGTTTATATATCTGGATTATATATATTCTTTCACATCCCATCGCTGAGGGTCTCACTCGGTTTATTGTTTATTTTACGGATGGTGACCAGCCTGTGATCGAACATGCTGGGTTCGTCGTGCCGGTCTCTAAACAACAACGAGCCGGACACATTATGTGTGTCATGGTGAAGTTATTAAAACCGCTAATATATTTAAATGTTTTTCACACAAGGCTCAGCATGAGCTTGTTTCAGTGTAGCGGAGATAACAAAAACTGCGTAATTTTAATGTTTAATACTTGAACGTTCGTTCGCGTCCTATATGCGGCAAGACACATCGTCACACCCCTTCTCCCCGTTGGTGAGTGTAGCCGTGGCACGTGGCACGTGGCAGGTAAACTGTCTTCATGTCTTGTGAATCGTCTGCTCTTCAAATCAGTACGACTACGCAAACATTCACATTCAGTAAAATATATGACTGTGACACTGTGTTTTGTGAGAGCATCTGGGTTATTCTTGAAGTAATTGTTTCCGGATGAACGCCTTAAAAATGTTGCAATATTTTGTCTTCGTCTGCAGCTACTCGGCTAGCAGTAACTCTCTCATTTCCACCCTCTCCTCCTCCACTCGCCAAGTCAGGAAAGAACGACTATCAGAAAGCCTCTACATGAAAAAAAAAAAAAACACTGATTTTCCTTTCGTGGTCACCGTGCGCTCCCGAAATGGAAACAGCAAACCTCTCCGTGATACACAATGCCTCTCTTGTAGGGCCTGATACTATAGCTTAATTAGCATCTCTGTAACACACAACTTGCCTGTGCTAAGAGAATCGTCAGCAGCAGCCTCGCTATTCTTTAAGTAATCTATTCTGTTTATCCTACCTGTTAAGATTCCCAAATTAACAAACAAAATTTGAAAATAGGTCGAACTAATAGCTCATGTGCTACAGTTTATAAAAGAGAATTACATTAACACAGAAATTTTTCATTGAGTAGCGGTTTGGCACCTGCTTCTCTAAAAATACAACTACAACTTCTGTAATTGTTCAATTTTGTGTCACTGCGGATGGATTCTTCCTGATATCTTGTTTTCGATATTTATCGCCAATACCGCAATCGATCTTTAGTACGTTTTTCCTCCAACTTAACGACAGTTCGCCCTTGTGTCACTTACACTCACATTGAGAGAGAACTGTCAGTAAGTAATGGAGCTGACTTCGTTCTGTGCAACTCTCCATTGTTGCCAGATGTATCCAAGATGGCAGCCTGTAGACTTGGCACCAGTGCATGACGTCATCCAATATGGCGGATTTTGGCGGGAAGATAGGTCAATTGAGCTACATCCACTAATCTAATCCCCGTCCCCTCCTCTCCCCCAGAAAATAGCGGAAAGTTCAAATTCTATCAGTACAGTTCAACACACTATTGCTACCTCTACTAACCTAAAAAGATGGCTGGAAAATAGGTCACTTTGGTTACCTCCATTAACCTAAGTCACCTGACTACCATCTCTTCCTAGGAAATGGCAGGAAGAGGAGTTGGCCAGTGCTGGACATAAGTCTTTATTTTGCATTCAGTATTTATTTAAACAATTTGAGGCACTACCACCATCAAGCGTACTCGCCAAAAGGTCTGGAGTCCAACTGACCTACTGCACAGTACTGCCACCAGAGGGCAATGTCGTCCATTCTGTGAAGTAATCCGAGATGGGGGGGGGGGGGGGGGATATGGCAGGAAACAGTGCGTTCACCAGGGCTCCAGACCTGGTACACAGTACTGCCACCAGAGGGCACTGTTATCCATTCTGTGGCATAACACAGGATTGCTTTCTGGAGGGGAAAATAGACTGCGCTTGGCTGCTGGAGAGTGGTATGAGTATACTTAGTTATTCTGGAACAAATTATTTAGGGATGGATTTCCGATAGTATATTTATCACACTGATACAAAACACACGCTCTGACTTGCATGGGGTCACACCACACACCCTACATATTTGTAAACTACTCATACATTACCGAAATAACGCTCTGTAGACACGCAAACAATTCCTAAATTACCGAAATAATTCCAGTACACAGCACACAAACATGCAAACTCCTCCTAAATAATGCAGTACACTGATGTGCAGACACGAAATCAACTCGTAAACTATAAAAATAATTCATAGCACAGGCTACAGACCTGCTCACAAAATAATGCAACATACACGCAAACAACCTGCACAGGCACTGCCCGCTGCCCCCTGCCCACTGGATCACACAGGAGGCTACCGCACACACTCCTAGGAGTTGGCATGCAGCCCCCAGGAAGTGACACAGCCATCAGCTGCCAAGCCACACACAGGTACCCTTCAGGTCCCTCAAGCATGACGTGGCGGCATCCCTTTCATACCTGACGCCTGAGAAATTCCTCTCAAATTGCGTGACCACCTAGGCACAATTGTTGATGCAACCAGACCGGAGCGAAGATCTATTTGCAGTCTGTCCAAGGATGTGCACGTCGACACCCCCGGACGCATGCCACCACGAGCCAACATTCTGAAGCTGCTGCTGACACCATGTCAGAGTCACTCTACAGTTACAGTTACAGTTCTTCGAGTGTTATACTAACATCACATGTCTATCTACACTACTGGCCATTAAAATTGCTACACCAAGAAGAAATGCAGATGATAAACAGCTATTCATTGGACAAATATATTATACTAGAACTGACATGTGATTACATTTTCACGTAATTTGGGTGCATATATCCTGAGAAATCAGTACCCAGAACAACCAACTCTGGTCTTAATAACGGCCTTGATACGCCTGGGTATTGTGTCAAACAGAGCTTGGATGGCGTGTACAGGTACAGCTCCCCATGCAGCTTCAAAACGATACCAGAGTTCATCACGAGTAGTGCCTGGCGTATTGTGACGAGCCAGTTGCTCGACCACTGTTGACCAGACTTTTCTGTTGGTGAGATATCTGGAGAATGTGCTGACCAGGGGAGCAGTCGAACATTTTCTGTACCCAAAAGGCCCGCACAGGACCTGCAAAATGCGGTCGTGCATTATCCTGCTGAAATGTAGAGTTTCGCAGGGATCGAATGAAGGGTAGAACCACGGGTCGTAACCCATCTGAAATGTAACGTCCAATGTTCAAAGTGCCGTCATTGTGAACAAGAGGTGACCGAGACGTGTAACCAATGGCACCCCATACCATCACGCCGGGTGATACGCCAGTATGGCGGTGACGAATACACGCTTCCAATGTGCGTTCACTGCAATGTCGCCAAACACGGATGCGACCATCATGATGCTGTAAACAGAACCTGGATTCATCCGAAAAAATGACGATTTGCCATTCGTGCACCCAGGTTAGTCGTTGAGTACACCATCGCAGGTGCTCCTGTGTGTGATGCAGCGTCAAGGGTGACCGCAGCCATGGTCTCCGAGCAGATAGTCCACGCTGCTGCAAACGTCGTCGAACTGTTCGTGCAGATGGTTGTTGTCTTGCAAACGTCCCCATCTGTTAACTCAGGGATCGAGACGTGGCTGCACGATCCGTTATAGAAATGCGGATAATATGCCTGTCATCTCGACTGCTAGTGGTACGAGGTCATTGGGATCCAGCACGGCGTTCCGTATTACCCTCCTGAACCCACCGATTCCATATTCTGCTAACAGTCATTGGATGTCGACCAACGCGAGCACCAATGTCGCGATACGAAAAACTGCATTCGCGATAGGCTACAGTCTGACCATTATCAAATTCGGAAACGTGATGGTACGCATTTCTCCTGCTTACATGAGGCATCACAACAACGTTTCACCAGGCAACGCCGGTCAACTCCTGTTTGTGCATGAGAAATCGGTTGGAAACTTTCCTCATGTCAGCACGTTGTAGGTGTCATCACCGGCGCCAACATTGTGTGCATGCTCTGAAAAGCTAATCATTTGCATATCACAGCATCTTCTTCCTGTCGGTTAAATTTCGCGTCTGTAGCACATCATCTTCGTGGTGTATCAATTTTAATGGCCAGTAGTGTAAATGAGCACCAAGTCTTCGTCTGGGTTGTGCACGCATGTGTTTACCGCTACTGGTGTGAACCCTCTCTCTGCCTGTGGTCCAGCAAAGACTTAATTGCCGAGCGACTCACCCTCACAGATGCTGCAGAAATGCATTCCAGAATAGCACAGGGAGCGCGGTTGCTCGTGATCCTAACGTGATATGTGTGACGCCACCACATGCAATAGAAATCTGCTCGACCGCTCGGGATTCTAGTGGGACATGCGTGTTGTGTGGCTGATGCATTGCTGTACATAGCTACATACCACAGCAAGCACATCTAGCAACGTTCTCAATGTTGTACTGAAGTAACATCGATATCAAAAATAAGAACCAAGTCAAACTCTCGAAAGTTGTATACTGTCCCAGTTACAATCAACATGTACTTTTTTAGGAGCTTTCGTAATGTCTTGGCTTGTATGCACGGAAAGTCATGCTCTAACAGAATCTTTTTACGAAAATAGCGCAGAATAACGTCGAATACGTTCTTCCTCGTGGTCCTATCGTGGTACCACATCCATCACATGTCACCCTTCCTGCTTTCAACATACGCAAATGTTCTCACCGCTATGTAGAGATTCCTAATATTATACCATTTTCGCGGTACTTCTCGATATCAAGCACACATGGGTATCCTACCGCTCACTCGCACAACATAATTGCAAGATACAGATTGGTAATTGTTACTCTGCAAACCCAAAACTTTAGCAATGGGGGGGGGGGGGGGGTGCTATAAACCACTAACGAACTAGAAACTTGGCAAGGCTGCAAAGACATTTACATAGAAAGAAAAAAATTGAGGAAACTGATATTTCCACTCGCGAATACCAATGTCGATGAACTAGCAGATTCCAAATCATCCCAGTAATTTACAAAGACAACTAAGGTGTATCTCATGTTTATAGAACCGGCAAAAATGTCTTCCACCTGCTAGATGCACACGCCACAATCGATATTCTCTCAACTAAATAAAGAAGTCAAGTGCGAACAGGCAGTCAACCACACAACTTACATGGGAGAGAATAATGGCCCTGCACAAACATGTCCATATTGAATCTTGTCAAATTTCCACTATATCACAAAAGCTGTCAACACATACTAACTATTAGTTCGCTATTCGGTTAACTGAGCTACATTCCTACACTCCAAGAGGCCTCTCCATTCGGACGGCTCCTACCGTTAATGGGAAACGCGAATCATTCCCACACAGGCCATTCTCACTCCATGCCGAGCACACATAGACAGAACATTTCTAGGAAAAAAACTGGCCTCGTATATATTTTACCCCTGTACCTACAACTAATTGTTACGATTGCGGTCTCAGTTGAACGACATTCGACAATGAGCGAATTATCGGAAATACACTCTGCTGGTGGCGTGGCTCTGAAAATACACTCCTGGAAATTGAAATAAGAACACCGTGAATTCATTGTCCCACGAAGGGGAAACTTCATTGACACATTCCTGGGGTCAGATACATCACATGATCACACTGACAGAACCACAGGCACATAGACACAGGCAACAGAGCATGCACAATGTCGGCACTAGTACAGTGTATATCCACCTTTCGCAGCAATGCAGGCTGCTATTCACCCATGGAGACGATCGTAGAGATGCTGGATGTAGTCCTGTGGAACGGCTTGCCATGCCATTTCCACCTGGCGCCTCAGTTGGACCAGCGTTCGTGCTGGACGTGCAGACCGCGTGAGACGACGCTTCATCCAGTCCCAAACATGCTCAATGGGGGACAGATCCGGAGATCTTGCTGGCCAGGGTAGTTGACTTACACCTTCTAGAGCACGTTGGGTGGCACGGGATACATGCGGACGTGCATTGTCCTGTTGGAACAGCAAGTTCCCTTGCCGGTCTAGGAATGGTAGAACGATGGGTTCGATGACGGTTTGGATGTACCGTGCACTATTCAGTGTCCCCTCGACGATCACCAGTGGTGTACGGCCAGTGTAGGAGATCGCTAGCCACACCATGATGCCGGGTGTTGGCCCTGTGTGCCTCGGTCGTATGCAGTCCTGATTGTGGTGCTCACCTGCACGGCGCCAAACACGCATACGACCATCATTGGCACCAAGGCAGAAGCGACTCTCATCGCTGAAGACGACACGTCTCCTTTCGTCCCTCCATTCACGCCTGTCGCGACACCACTGGAGGCGGGCTGCACGATGTTGGGGCGTGAGCGGAAGACGGCGTAACGGTGTGCGGGACCGTAGCCCAGCTTCATGGAGACGGTTGCGAATGGTCCTCGCCGATACCCCAGGAGCAACGGTGTCCCTAATTTGCTGGGAAGTGGCGGTGCGGTCCCCTACGGCACTGCGTAGGATTCTACGGTCTTGGCGTGGATCCGTGCGTCGCTGCGGTCCGGTCCCAGGTCGACGGTCACGTGCACCTTCCGCCGACCACTGGCGACAACATCGATGTACTGTGGAGACCTCACGCCCCACGTGTTGAGCAATTCGGCGGTACGTCCACGCGGCCTCCCGCATGCCCACTATACGCCCTCGCTCAAAGTCCGTCAACTGTACATACGGTTCACGTCCACGCTGTCGCGGCATGCTACCAGTGTTAAAGACTGCGATGGAGCTCCGTATGCCACGGCAAACTGGCTGACACTGACGGCGGCGGTGCACAAATGCTGCGCAGCTAGCGCCATTCGACGGCCAACACCGCGGTTCCTGGTGTGTCCGCTGTGCCGTGCGTGTGATCATTGCTTGTCAAGCCCTCTCGCAGTATCCGGAGCAAGTATGGTGGGTCTGACACACCGGTGTCAATGTGTTCTTTTTTCCATTTCCAGGAGTGTAGAAATAACTGGTCCATTCTTATGACCTGACATACTCTTCCCTTTGCTATCACGGTACTCCACGTCAAATCCATACCTTCCTTACGACTACGCACCGTCATTTCTGTTCCATTGGTCAGAACACAAACACATACTTTACAAGTCTGATACTCAGGGTGAACCTATCATCCATCCTCTACTGCTAAGTATAATACTTCGCCAATAAATGATTGCACACGAGACAAAATAATACTAAGAGAAAATGAGTGATAAGTGGACATATCTCATAAGTTTTTCTTGCTGAGTCTTAGCGGCGCAATCGTCTTACAAACCGCCAGATGTTAAAAAATCTGATCGCTACAACTACTTTATGCTACTGTCACAAGCGGTCTTGATGCTACAGGCGCACACAAGTATCTATATTAAAAGATATACTGGCCTTTTGAAACGAGGTATGGCATTACCTCTGAATGCATTAAGTTTTCGAGACAAATATCGAAACGGTGATCGTATGAGTGTATATTATCAGACCAGCAGTCTGGCTACATGTAGCCCACGATGCAACCTCGTTATAAAATCGTTGGATTTTGAAAGTGATTCAGCTAAGGAATGTGGTATGAAACCGCTATTTCCAACGCCGTCAGGCCGCTAGATATTTCTCCAGTATTTGTAACGTATTCTGTCCCGATACCATGTCAGAGGTTCTGCGATATATCCACTGAGTTATAGGCGATAACTGATTCTGAAGGCTGATTGAGGTCGTAAGAAATGTGCACTGGCTTTTCCGATCTCTAGTGTTACGTTATCAGTAGAAATGAGGTCTATGATTTGGAATCAAGTCTTTCCTTTCAAACACATACCTGTGTTGGAACCTATACGCCAGCGTGGTTTTTGTCAATCCCTACACATCTTGCGAGGGCTGACATTTATGCATCTTTATGCATGTGATAGTTCCAATTTAAGTCGGCATTGACCAGAAGTCGGAGAAAGCCATATCCACCACATTCTGCAACCCTTGTAGGAACAGAGCGACCTGAGTTAGTGTAAATAGACCGTGTTATGACCATTCGCTGGAAATGAGTGCATTGTGGTGCGTCCCCAAACAACATACAGGTACTAGAGATCCTCGTCCATTCACGTCTAGCTTCCCAACATGCTATCTTCATCATTATACACCATCCAACATAGAAAATTTAATAACTATAAAAGCTCTACTAACTTAATCCGATAGAGAACTCGCTCAGATTTTTACCACTTCTTTCTGCTTCCATATATCGGAAACAAATATCATCTGCGTGCCACCATGGAGCACATGCGACATTCCTATTAAATGTACTGACCAACTGCACAGACTAGTTAAAAATGGTTCAAATGGCAATGAGCAACATGGGACTTAACATCTGAGGTCATCAGTCGCCTAGAACTTAGAACTAATTAAACCTAACGAACCTAAGGACATCAAACACATACATGCCCGAGGCAGGACTCGAACCTGCGACCGTAGCGGTCGCTCGGTTCCAGACTGCAGCGCTTAGAACCCCACGGCCACTTCGGCCGGCAGACCAGATAAAAGTTTGACCACATACACTGTAGGAGGATGAGCGTATCCCGAGGACTATAAGATGTAACAGATGCACACTGTGACCCTGTGTCATTGTTTCAAACATTGTTTTCTAACATGCTTTGTACACTGTAATACATTATGTTTTTCTGCAATGACCACGAGGTCTGTGTCAAGTTCTAAACTGACATTGGCACGTTCAGATCCACAGCCTGTCGCAGAAAACTAGATGTCGCACTGTGATGCGATTGACGACATTCAAGATGGCTGCTGTGACTTCAGCTGATGACGCGATTGACGTCACTCTAGATGGCTGCTGAGACGTCGTCTGATGAGGCGAGTACCATTAACCAAGTTGGAGAGTTCCAGACATCCCCCACCCATCCCCTTGCGAAACCACCCCTACCAGTTTGAGGTTTGAATTTTATAGGGAAGTTGGGTCAAATGGGCTACCTCTACATTTAAACTCACCTGTCACAGCGATGGAATAGCTGAAGGCACTGCATCCCCTTTCGACTGATTCCTCATACTGCAGTCATGTACGCGATCACTGTTTTGGTGTTATCCGTCCCCAGAAGGTGTTGTACCTCAACCAAACCTCTTTCTTCAACTCAAACAAGCGATGTCAGTCAATCATTATGTGGTAACCAACAGAATGTCAGTGGATGGATGGGATGCAAAAGACTTCGCTGATGTACTGCAAGAATAAGCATTGCAGTTGACAGTGTGAACAATATTAGCAATCTTACAGTCATTTCAACACCGACCAATGATGTGATAGCATTCTAGTATCATAGCATTCTAGTATCATAGATAAACCACCCCTTCTCCACTTTGCGAGTATGATTGCGAATGTAGAGAGATGACTGTACAGTACCACCATTCATTATTAATTCTCGAACACAAACATCATCAAAGTATATCAGACAGTGCTCTACATATTTTAACACCTCGAGATTAGCACTTAATTTACGATCTGTCTCTATACTGATGGGAGTCACAGAGTATTCTCCTACTCTTAGGGTAAAATTAGAGACTGAAAGTCTCCCCACACCCTGTCATTGACCAACAAACCCCTACTGCACCTTTACCGATTTTATCTGCAACCCACCAGAAGTAGACCGCTACATTCCACATCTCGTGAATGAATGGAGCTTGCCAAGTCCTCGCCCATTCAAGTGCACAAGATTTCTCGAGATGCGCCCGTGTTGAGGGGGTTAGCACTCCTTATCGATGTATAGTAACAGATTTGAAAGTGTTCTGATCTAATAGCAGACAGTTAAGACGAACAAGAAAGGGGTTATATTCATGTGTGATGGAGCTCCAGACGCATGGAGTTCGAAGATTTTTTGCGTAAATCAACCAAGCTATAAATTTTAAAGTATTATTCCGGAGTCTAGGATCACTACCTGGAAGGTATTGGTAAGAGAGAACAAAAACACATGCACTCCTAATGCTACAACGTTACGCACTTAAAACAGGCTATAATGTTAGATCGCTTAAGTTTACGACCTAGCAGTCATGTGGAATGCAGCGCTGTTAATACTAGAATTGTCGAAGTATATTTCCAGCGCATGATATACATTCTTCTTGCAGGTTTCTCTACGATAAACTATGGTATCGAACCGTAAAACGAGAAAACTACTTCTTTAAAAATATGGCTCTGTGTCATACATGCACAATATAGCTATCCAGAGATGTAAAGCGTCCACTGGCCACATTCGATCACAGTTCAGAAATTGTACGATGCCCACATCAGTCCTATATAAAATGATCGTTAGTAACAGAGAATACCTCTTTCAAGGAAACAGATAAATGCATAGCAGCGGCGTTCGACATGTGGAAATTACAAGTCATTCCGCCACTAACTCTGTAAACAGAACATCTGTCAAGCAGGTGTACGCACAGGGGATTGCAGTGTCTCATAAACACCTAACGCTAACTGGGTTATGAAACTGAAGTAACGATTTTTCGCTTAACATGCGACAGGGGAATGGAGTACATCGCGTAAATCATAGTTCGTTTAGAGGAATGTGTCTCGTTTCATCACACATGAGATGGAAGTCTACTGATGACCAAGAGGTTTACTGTTAAGCATCGAAAGTAGACACTGCTCTAAGACCCACACAGAACAAGTGTTTGTGTACGAGTCAAGTGCAGGCTATGTCACGCGACTGATATATCCTGATGGAACAGTGGAAAAATTGACCTACAGCAACTTCTCCCTCTCTAGAATGTATAATCAGCCTACTGTTAAATCGTATCGACCACCCCGTCTACTCTCTGTCATTCATTATTGCAGATGTATGTAAGTTTAAAGGCGCATGCTCCTCTGTCTTCCTGAAAAGCGTCAAATACAGTAGTCTTCGATCTTAGTAGCATGCATTTAATAAGTCTAACACAAATTACGGCGTATTAGTTAATGCCCTAATCAACAAACATTTTTAAACAAACTCTCGAGTCATCCATTTCTTTGCAAAAGCTTTTAGCACTTTTGCTCTCACTTCCATAGACGCAGCGCACGACCTGTGTTCTGACTTCAAAGTTTAAAAGTTTAGAGTGTCCGCAGTCCCACCCCGTCTGCAGAAATTCAAGACCCATTGGCTAAGTACTGGGCCGAAAGACGCGTCAATCTGCAGTCAACAGCAGTGATGATGGATCATAGCTGTCGAAATACAATTGTGGTGTAGTTAGCAATAATCATACGAGTTCCTGAATCCCCATCGATCAGGCAGTGAACACCCTCCCGAATGGAACAGACACATTTACAAACAGGTCAGCAAGCAAAGACAGATTTATAGCTTAGGCAAAACATATTTGATTAAGCTCAACATTTCAAAATCCCTGTCCATGTTCCCATCAGTAAACACGTCTTTCATGCTGTGAAATTTGTTTGACACTAAAAATCAATCCACACTTGATCATTTTTGTATAATTTTACCGCACCTAAACATAAACTCGAAAACTAATACTGTCCTGAGTGATAATCTCCCAGTTAGCTTTCATTTTAACTCAGCGTATAACTGGGTCATAAATTCAGTAAATGTTCACTCTTATTAGCACAAAAATACGATTTATTTCCAGACATTTAAATACACAAATGTATTCAAAAACCCTTCCACAATAACATACAACTTAGACTTAACTCACGGAATATTCTCCCAGAAACTCAGCTCATTGTTTGCACTCAACTAGATGTTTTACTCGCATCAGCAAGAAAATTTTTAATGATGTCAGACGAACTGCACGCACCAAATTTTGTGCGCACATTAATTACAAATAAGCTACTTATAGCACATGCGAAACCCATCCAAAATACTACGATAACACAAATGTCACCTTAAATTTTCTCCCGCACATCTTATGTACAGTACAGTGTACATCTCTCCCTTACTCTAATAACGAAATTAATTAGTTTCTGCCGATCTCTGTGCACGTGCACCAAGACACGTGCGGCCAATATTAGTTCCCCCCCCCCCCCCCCTTGCTCTAAGTTGTGTGTCCATACTGTACTAGATACTCGTACATCTTAAGTTCACCAAATAACTCCTCACAGGAAAAGAAATAACGCCAGAAGTTTTTAAAACTACAAATGAAGTATATTTATTTAGACCTTCACTAATACAAATGTCATTCTTCTTTTACAAGGTGCAACTCTGCCACCGTTGCCACTTGTAGCATTTATTTCATCAGTGAGCGTAACGTTTGAAACCAACATTTTTGTGTTTTTTCACCTGCTCAAATTCGAGCCCACTTTCCTCGTTTATCAACTGGTTTTTCGAATAAAAGTTTCTCGGTTTTCCAGCCGCGTCAATTCGAATAAATTCCTCGAGCTTTCGATGGCCATCTCCACCATCGTCGTCAGGAGTTCACTGACTGCCGGGGCTGTAACGGTCTGTCGCTTGTATAGGCATGATGACATCATCAGCAGCCAATCAGATCGATCCAATGTGGCGCGCGCTCCATGGAGCACATTGAGGAGTAGGCTCTGCAAACTGCGAAATTACGGCTATCTTGCTTTCTACGATACGTTGATGACACCTTCCTGATATGGCCTGATCGTGAAGATACATTACAGCATTTCGTCGATTATATGAATGATGTCCATCCCAACATTAAATTTACTGTCGAGATGGAGAAGCACGGCAAGCCACCATTCTTGGATGTTTTGGTTGAGCGGAAGGCAGGAGGCGAGCTTGGTCATTCAGTGTACCGGAAACCGACACACACTGATCGGTACTTGAACGCCAGTAGTTTCCACCATCCTGTACACAAGAAAGCTGCCATGAACACGTTGGTTCCTAGAGCCAAGATCATATCTGACGACGACCACCTACAGTCTGAACTTCGAAACTTAAAACGTGTTTTCGGGGAAATTGGATACAGAAAAAGAGACATCGTAAACGCTTTCATCGGCCGCCGACGAAAGACACCTGGTGAATCAGTAGAAGAGGCCAAACGGTCTGTATTCCTGCCATACTGTGGAGCAACTAGCAGTAAGTCAGGACGTCTGTTGCAGAAACATGGGCTAAGACCAGTGTTCCGGCCCGCCCGCAAGATACGAGACATGTTGCGCCCTGTTAAGGACGGCATTGCTCTTCGAGTGTACGGTATGTATGGTGTACCCTGTGAATGTAGCAGCATATACATTGGACAGACAATTCGCACGATTTCGGAGCGTTGTACTGAGCACAAGCGCCATATAAAACAAAGGGAGCTTGACAAGTCGGCCATAGCGGAACATTGCCTACAAAACGGACACAAAATACAGTTCGAAAGTACAGAAGTGTTGGCTCATGCGTCTACATATAGGAACTCCGTTATAAAGGAAGCTGCCGAGATTCGCTTAAACAACAACAATTTCAACAGAGACTAGGGATACACACTCAGCAGGACATGGGGACGGGCGTTGGACATTGAAAGAAGGCAGAGACGGATGCGCGACGCGGGAGCGGCAGTTTCAAAAGTGGCGCCTGCTCCTGGCGCCACCTGACGTCACCGATGCTGCCACGGGCAATAGCTCCGCTAGCTGCCCGGGTCGACTTACGCGCGCGCGCCACGTTGGATCGATCTGATTGGCTGCTGATGATGACATCATGCCTATATAAGCAAGAGACCGTAACAGCCCCGGCGGTCATTCGAGGGTTGGATTCCCTCTCTTCTTCATCGAAGAGTTTCACTGCCTGGGCTACTCTCAGGGTGCGCCTTCGACGTGGAAGATCCTTGCCGTGTCGTCTGTTTGCCGCCGCCGCCGCTTGGTCGCCGCCTTCCGGTCCTTGCCGCCGCCGCCGCCGCCGCCGCCTGCCGGGGCTCGTCGCCCGTCGCCCCCGCCTGGTCGCCGCCTGCCGGGGCTCGCCGCCCCCGCCTGGTCGCCGCCTGCCGGTGCCCGCCGCCGCCGCCGCCGCCTGCCGGTGCTCGCCGCCGCCGCCGCCGGTGCCCGCCGCCTGCCGGTGCTCGCCGCCGCCGCCGCCGCCGCCGCGCCGCCGCCGCCACCGGTGCCCGCCGCCGCCGCCGCCGCCGCCATCCGGTGCCGCCTGGTCGCCACCATCGCCGCCGTCCTGACCCTGGTCTACGGCCGTCTTCGTCTTCATCCGTCTTCGTCTTTGTCTGTCCCCGGTTTCTGTCCTCTCCTCTTCGTTCTGTTCGTTCTTGTTTCTCTCTCCCGTCATGTCCGCCCCCACCACCACTGTCACTACTACCACCACCGCCATTGTCTATACCTCCCCTTCCGCCGCCTCCACCACTATAACTTGGTGTGCCCAGTCCCACCTCCCTCCTTCCATTCCACCTCTCCTCACTGTCCCTTCACCCTCTATCTTTGTCGCCCCCTCTCCCGCTTCTTCCTCCCGCTCCTCTCGTTCTGATCCCTTCCCCCCACTCCCCCAGCCTGTCACTGCAGCTCCAGCTCGGGTGGTGGCCCGTCGGGCCACTGCCCACGCCCAGCTCTCCCCGTCACCTTCGCCATCGCCGCCGCCTCTGCCGCCGTCATCGTCATCGTCGCCTTCACCGTCACCGTCACCATCTCCGGCGCCGACTCCGGCCCCGGGACCTGGCCCTCCCCGCCACATTCCCGTTGTTCCCATCCCCCACACCTCCTCCACCGCCGTCAAGCGCCCCGGTGGCACCCCTGCTTCCTCTGCTTCCAAAAAGGCTGCACCTCGTCCTCCTTCCCCCACCCTTGATGCCATGGAAGTCTCCCCGCCTGTCCCTGCCCCCTCATCCTCCTCCTCTCTCCCTTCCTCCTACCGCTACCTCCTCTCCCGTCCTGATCCCTCTCTCCTTGAAGCCCGGAACCTCACCCTCTTCCTTCGCCAGCATTGTCCTGGTGCCCCCATCTCCCTCCTCACTCCTCGCCGAGATTCTGTTCTCATCTCCTCCCCCAGCCCAACCCTCCATACTGACATCCTCTCCCGTCTCCCCATCACCCGTTTTGGTCCCAACGCCTCCCTTACCCCTGCTCCTTCTCCATCTCCTACCCGCCAACCCCAACCCCCGCGTCGCCCGCCGACCCTCACCGCCGTGATCACGCGGCTCAGTCCGTCGATCACGGAGGAGGAGGTGTTGGCGGAGCTCCAGGCCCATCCCACGCTGGAGGTGCGGGCGGTCCGCCGCATTTTCAACTCGGCCGGCCCCACCCGCCTTATGCGGGTTTTCTCTGAGGACGCCCCCTCCATTGACCGTCTCCTGAAGGAGGGTGCCCTCCTCTTCCACCAGCGGTACAAGGTCGACCCTTCCCGTTCCCCTCCTCAATCCCTGCGCTGCCAGAGGTGTCTGCGCTATAATGCGCACCCCACAGCTGAGTGCCGCGAGGCCCCCACCTGCCCGCATTGTCGGCAGGCGCACTTCCTCCGGCAGTGCCCTAACCTCCAATCCCCTCCCTCCTGTAATACCTGCAATCTCCCTCATCCCACCTACTCCCAAAAGTGTAAAGCCCGACCCCCTCCAACCACTCCTGAACTCACCGTACCTGTCCGTCCTCTGGACGCCCCCACCCCCCCTGGCAATTCCCTTCGTCCCCCACCCACCGCTGAGGACATCATCAGGTTCCTCACCATCGTCCTCCAGAATGTTCATCCCTTTCAGCGCCCTCACACCCTCCAGCAGATCTCCCTTGCTGCCCGTTCCATCTTCCAACTCAAGATGTACGCCACCTACTCCAACAACCAGGCCCATTTCACCTTCTCCCGTCTTGACACCCTCGTTTAAATCCCAGTCATGGCGCGACAGCAACGTATCCTTTTCAACAACATACGCTCCCTTCCTGCCAACAAAAACCTGTTCCTGCACACCCTTGCCACCCACCGCGTGGATGCCTTCCTCCTCAATGAAACCTTCCTGCAACCCCAACACACAGTCCACACTTCGCCCTACCTCCTCCACCGCTCCGATACTCCCCTCCCGATTGTGCGTGGCGGAGTTGCCATTGGTCACCACCGCCAGATCCCCGTTCGGCTCCACCCTCTCCTTCCCGACCCCACCGAACACCTGATCCTTAGTCTCTCCTTCCCCGGCCTTACCGTTACCTGCGCCACCATCTATGTCCGCCCCAACGCTCCTATTCCCTTCGACTTCCTCTCCCACGTCGATCGTACCTTTTCCTCCTACGTGATCGCCGCCGACCTCAACATCCATAGTCGTTCCGCTGCCCAGTTACGGCGATGGCATCGGTTCCTCTCCACCCTTCAAGGTGACCTCGTCCCCATCCCCCGGCATACCCGTCCTGAATCCAACTCCACTCCTGATGTTATCCTCTCCTCCCCCAACCTCCTTGGCCGCATCACGGTGGATGTCCTGGAGCCTATTGGTAGCGACCATCTTCCTGTCCTCCTCACCGTTTCAGACGGTCGTTGCCCTCGCCCCGACCCTCGTACTGACCCTCCCCCTAAGTATGTCCACGACTATTCCCGAGCCGACTGGAATGCCTACCGGGATACCCTTTCCACCCAGGTCGATAGCCACCCTCTCACCTACCACCACCCTGACGATGTCACCCATGCCGCCTCCTTTCTCCAGCGGACCTTGTCTGAGGCCGTGGAGGCCCACGTTCCTACTGTCGCCATCCACCCCCACCGTCCTACCTTACCCCCACAGGCCGTTCTCCTCCTCCGTGAATCCCGTCGTCTCTACCGTGCCTTCCTCCGCACGCGTGACCCGGACACACTACGCCGCCACCGGCAACTCCAGCGACACGTTCGTAATTTGCTCGCGGCTAAGAAACGCCGGGACTGGCGACAGACATGCACCTGTTTAAATGCAACCCTACCAATCAACTCGTCCAAGTTCTGGTCGGCCTTCCGTCGCCTTACCGGAACTAAACCCTCCCCCTATTATCCTCTTCTCCATGATGATCACCCTTTCCCTGACTCCCTTAGTAAGGCCAATCACTTTGCCTCCTACCTCTCTGATGTATTTTCTGTCCCCGATGATCCCCAGTTCGATTACTCCCTCTTCCCAGATATCCGCGATCGAACTGACACCTCTTCCCCTCCCCTCGCTCCTGGCTTCCAGTACTTGGACAACATTACACACACGGAACTCACTGCCCCTATCACTACACAGGATCTCATTGATACACTCCGCACAAAACGCAACACCGCTCCTGGTCACGATCGTGCCACCTACCGTCACCTTCGTGAAGCTCCTGTCTCTTTCCTCTCCACCCTGGCCAGGCTCTACAATGTAGTCCTGTCCACCGGTTACTACCCCGACCTGTGGAAAACCTCCCGTATCCTCATGTTCCTTAAACCTGGCAAACCGCCGTCCGCCGTCTCCTCCTACCGTCCCATCAGCCTTACCTCGGTCTTCAGCAAGGTCCTAGAATCTATCCTCACCCGCCGCATCCACCAGCATCTCCGCCAGCACCGCCTCCTTCCCGTCACCCAGTGTGGCTTTCGGCCATCCTTCTCTTCCGACGATCTTCTCCTTCACCTCACTCATCTCCTTTCCGAACAGCTTAATTCCCGTCGCTCCGCCATCTTCCTCTCACTTGACCTCGAACGCGCTTATGACCGCGTCTGGCATTCCGGTCTCCTCTTCAAGCTCCAAACCTTCGCCCTTCCCATTAACTACGTCCGTCTGATCGGTTCCTTTCTCTCCCGCCGTCCTTCCTATGTCACCATCCATAACACCGATTCCTACACCTTTTTCCCCTCCGCCGGTGTGCCCCAAGGCTCCGTCCTCTCCCCCCTTCTGTACCTTTTGTACACAGCGGACATGCCGCCGCCGTCGCCCCCTGTCCACCTCCTCCAGTTTGCCGATGACACCGCCTTCCTTGCCCTTGCCCCCACCCTGCAACGCTCCCAACGCCTTCTCCAATCCCATCTTGACCGGTTCACCGCTTGGTGCAACCAGTGGTTGCTCAAGGTCAATCCCTCCAAAACCTCATTGTAGGCAAAACCACCCCTTCCTTCCGCCTCCTTGATTTCTATCTCACCGTCTATGGCCGTCCTATCGCCCTCACTCCCACCCTTAAGTACCTTGGCGTCACCCTCGACCGTCGCCTCTCCTGGACTCCCCATCTCCAGACAATCCAAGCCAAGGCATGTTCCCGACTCCGTCTCCTCAAGCTCCTTTCCGGCCGCACGTGGGGTCTGGACCCCTCCACAATCCTCCACACCTATAAATCCCTCATCCGCCCTATCCTTTGTTACGCCCATCCAGCCTGGATCTCCGCCCCCCCTACCTTCTATAAATCCCTCCAAATCCTTGAACGCCATGCTCTCCGCCTTGCCTATCGCATCCGTCTCCCCTCCCCCACGCGGATCCTGTATGATCTCATCCCCTTCCCCCACCTCCTCCTTTTCCTTGAAAGGATACGCATCCTGTACACCTCACGTAAACTTGATCCCCCTCACCCGCTCGTTTCCCCGCTCCTCTCCCACCCCCGCCCGCTGCCGCGCCTGTATTCGCACGTCCCACCCGGTCTCCATCTCTCCACCCTCCATACCCTCTCCCAAGGTGGCTTCCGCCAGCTCCCTCTCCCTGATGATGTCCTCGTCCCCTCCATCTACCCCTCCTATCAACTTTGACCCTGCCCCACCCCCCACTTCCCATGTCCTTTCCTTTCGGCACCCTCCCTCCCTTCTCTTCTCTTCCCTTCTTTTTCCATCTCCCTGTCCCCTCCCTTCCCCCTCTTCCCCTGGGCTTCCTCTCCCCCTTCCTCCCTCCCCCCTATCTCCCCTGCCCGTGGCATCTCTGCTCTCCCCTCTCGCTCTCCCACTCCCCTTCCTCCTCCTCCTCCTCTCTTGGCAGGTCCCCGGACTCGCACACGTATAGTGAACATTCGCGCGCCGGAGATCGTCGCCTTTTGTGCTTCGTGCGTGTGACGTCATATAGTGTTTTTGGTGTCCGCCGTCCCACTCCTACGTTCACTTGTGCCGTCGGACTCACCAGTGTTTTGTGCGCCGTGCCAACGTGTTTTCAGTGTTGTTATCGTCACATGTGAACGACTCCGTGTTTTTTATGTCTCTGTGACCTCTCTCTTTTGCCCGTCACTCTGTTCATTGTCATTCACCATGTTTTATACTCTTGTAAACCGCTATGGCTGAAGAGCGGCGTAGTGTGCCGCTGCCAGCCTACCTGAATTGTACAGGTTTTAAAATAACAATAAAGTAAAAAAAAAAAAAAAAAAAAAAACAGCCCCGGCAGTGAGTGAACTCCTGACGACGATGGTGGAGATGGCCATCGAAAGCTCGAGGAATTTATTCGAATTGACGCGCCTGGAAAATCGAGAACGTTTCCTTCATGTATGCCGTCGCGAAAGACTCCGAGGACACACAATTGGTTTTTCGTTTACAGACAAAATTTGTGACTACCGCTGAAACACCATTTCTAGATTCGAGAAACGCACACATTGTTTCTTCATCAAAATCGACTATTTCAGTTAGAGCTGCACATTTTTGATTTGCTTCCTATCTATATACTGTTCCCTCAAAAGTTCATTTTCAATGTCCGTTCCTTTTTCCTCTGCATTTTTGGTACACGTTATAATTTCAGACAAACCTTCAATTTCATTATGAGCATCAAACACTTCATCAAAGACTTCCTTCATCCCGGATCCATCTTTCCTCCTTTCAGAACCTCCTACTACTTTATATTTCTTCTGCGACCACCAGTGAGGAAGTAACGAGTTTAAAAATTTCCCATACCATTTCCAATCATTTATAGTGTAGTCACTTTATTCCTGACCGTACCACAAATTGCTAACATCATCTCCTAAACAAATACTTTACCCTTTATCTACTCCTACAGTCTTTCGATCTACCCCTAAATCATGTGTAGGCCTTCAATCACCCTCAAAATTATTCTTTTCCCCATCCTCGTAAACATAAAATAGACTGTCCCCATCGCTGAAGTAACGATATTAGTAACAACATTCTCACAACTAAACACGCAGTTCAAAATTTCATCTCCCTTACATGAAACCTCAAAAAAAATGACTCTGAGCACTAGGGGACTTAACATCAGAGGTCATCAGTCCCCTAGAACTTAGAGCTATTTAAACCTAACTAACCTAAGGACATCACACACATCCGTGCCCGAGGCAGGATTCGAACCTGAGACCGTGGCGCTCGCGCGGTTCAGGACTGAAGCACCTAGAACCGCTCGGCTACACTGGCAAGCATATGAAACCTCACTCATTTCCTCCGAATCACTGTAAACTTTATCACAAGTAACTATAGTGACATCTGCCGATAACTCATAAGATTCATTACTTAAAACGTGCATTATATCCGTCGGTACATTATAGTAACCACCACCAATAACTTCGGCAACATCCTCTGATACTCCACTCCAAGTGTCGTTATTGCATTGCGCCACATCAGAATTCACATTACACTCGAATTTCGCCAAATTCGGAACTACGTCTGTCTCCGTAACATATTCTTTCCTCTCAGATTTGTTGGACACTTTCCATTTTGATCCACTACCTAACAAATTACTCTCACAATCATCCTTCCACATCCATTCACAATTCACGCTTTCATGAAGAGCCATTGGTTCACTTCTTCCTACAGAAATACATGTACAAACTCCTTCCACTCAGATATCTAAACCCCCTGCGGGTTCAGGGGAAGAATAGGCCCGTGGTATTCCTGCCTGTCGTAAGAGGCGACTAAAAGGAGTCTCAAACGTTTAGGCCTTATGTGATGGTCCCCTCTTGTGTTTGACCTCCATTTTTCCAAACTTCCTTTGTTAGTGCATGCCATTTGGGGAAGGACGCCTTATGTGGTGTTTTTCTATTGGTCCATCATGCACCACCACTTGCATGCTACCTATTGTCGTGTGGCGGGATTTACACCCAACGTTTTCTGGGTTGCCTCCTTCTCGTCTTGTGCGCAATCCCCTTCTTAGCGCCCCTGACAACTGTGGACCCTTTCAGAACCTCAAATCCAGCACGGTACCAGTCCGTTGTGGTGGGGTCGTCATGTACCCTCTTGGTGGTAGCCCCCTGACCACACAGGGATCGCACTACAGATGCCAGAGCTGTTTCCTCCCCACGCATGCCAAGGAGTATGTGCCCATCTTGTCTGGGGCACGGGGACTCCGGGAAACGGGATATCGGCCAGATGGAGGAGGAGGAGATTAGTGTTTAACGTCCCGTCGACAACGAGGTCATTAGAGACGGAGCGTAAGCTCGGGTATGGGAAGGATGGGGAAGGAAATCGGCCGTGCCCTTTCAAAGGAACCATCCCGGCATTTCCCTGTAGCGATTTAGGGAAATCACGGAAAACCTAAATCAGGACGGCCGGAGACGGGATTGAACCGTCGTCCTCTCTAATGCGAGACCAGTGTGCTAACAACTGCGCCACCTCGCTCGGTATAGGCCAGGTACCTGTTGTTTTGGCTGGGTGGCGCCCTTGGGGAGAGCCCTCAATCGGAGTAGGTGGCATCTGGGCGGATGTGGCGCAATGAAGCTCAATAAATCACACCACACTGGTGGTCGCACGGCCACCAGCGTCTCTAAGCGAGGCAGGGTTGACTTTGATGCTGCACAATATGACCCTCAGTCGTTCCCCTCGTTGGCTGCGCCGTGGGAGGGACGCAGATCTAGTGCCAAGCAGGAGCCTTACGTACCACAATACCTTGTCTGCAGCAGGACTGATGGTGACTACTTTCTTATGACGAAGCCACTGTTTTTTGTGGAACACCTGGAGGATAAGTTTGGGGAAGTGGCGGGGTTGTCTAAAATGAGGAATGGGTCCATCCTCCTCAAGACGTCCTCACCAGCCCAGTCACGAGCGTTGCTCTTGTGTGATAAACTGGGTGACGTCCCTGTTACCGTCACTCCTCCAGTAGCTTAAATATGGTCCAGGGGATTATTTACCATCGTGACCTATTGTTACAATCTGACGACGAGCTGAGAGCTGACTTGGAACGACGTGGTGTACATTTTGTCCGTTGTGTACATAGTGGACCCAAGACTAACAGGGTGGCCACCGGTGCCTTTATCTTGGCCTTCGAGGGTGCTGTATTGCCCGAGAAGGTCAAGGTAATGGTTTACCGTTGTGACATCAAGACATACGTCCCTCCCCCTGTGCAGTACTTCCAGTGCTGGAAGTTTGGGCATATGTCCTCCCGTTACCCATCCAGCGCCACATGTCGAGATTGCGGACACCCCCCTCATCCCGATTCTCCATGTGCATCTCCGCCTGTATGTGTCAACTGTGGGGAGCACCACTCTCCATGCTCGCTGGATTGCCCCGTTCTTCATAAGGAGCAGAAGATAATGGAATTTAAGACCCTGGACCGGCTTACTTATCGAGAGCAAAACTGAAATTTGAAAAATTGTATCCTGTTTCCCTTCGAACATCTTATGCTCGCAGCCACGTTATCGTCGCCCTCGCGAGTGGCGGTTGTCGCCTAATCTGTGCCACCTTCAGTGGGCCCTCGGGGCCGTGCATCTCTGTCTGCCCCCCTCATGTCTGGGGGCAAGCCTTCCTCTGTTGCCCCCTTAGCAGTAGGGGGCAAACCCTCTTCTGTCGCTCCCCCCACACTTACTTCGGGAGTGACATCTGTTCAAAAACCGGGGGGCTCAATCCCTCCAACTCTTTCACCGCCGGCGTTGCCTCTGCCAGTTCCTCTCTCGCGGAACGGGTCCCTCGGGGCTCTCCCTTCCTCTGTTTCTTCTCCTACCCAGCCAGATGTCGGCCAGTGGCTGAAGGTTCCGCCACCTCTGGTCGTAGGGCTTCTGCGTCGTCATCAGCCTCCGACGCTCCTTCAGAGAAGCTCTCCTAGCCCTCTAACCCTAAGGACAGGCGCGAGAAGAAGGAATGGAATGTGTCCAAGAAGAAGGACGTTCCGGCGGTTTCAGTACCGCCTGCTGTAAATAGTTCTGGCTCTGGGGATGATGTGGAGATCCTCGCCTCTGCCGCGGATCTCACCCTCACAGAACCCTTGGGGGCCTTTCCTATGGACACAGCTGACTCTCCCCCAGTGGCCAGTACCGCCAGTTGGCTCTGGGACGCCATCTGCCTCTTAGTCGCCTTCACGCCCTCCCAGTCCCTTACTGCTTCCATTCTCCAGTGGAATTGCGGCGGTTATTTCCGCCACCTGCCTGAGCTCCGGATGCTTTTTAGTGTTTCCCCTCTGCATTGCTCTTCAGGAAACTTCGTTTCCAGCAATGTGGACCCCCGCCCTTCGTGGTTATCGAGGATGCTATAAGAACCGCGCTGTCTGCCAACGAGTGTCATGTGGAGTTTGCCTCATTGTTCACCACTCTGTCTGTAGCTCGCCTGTACACCTTCTGACGCCTTTAGACTTAGTCTCTGTCAGAGTTGAGCCCCCACCGGCTATTACTGTTTGCTCTGTTTACATTCCTCCAGATGGGGAGCTCCCCCAACATGTCTTGGCTGCGCTGCTGGCTAAACTCCCGCCACCATTGCTGCTTCTGGGCGATTTCAATGCCCGCAACCCTCTATGGGGTGGAACTGTCTCCGATGACCCCGGTCGTGCCGTGGAGCAAGTGTTGGCTCTGCTCGATCTTAGCCTCTAGAACACCGGTGCTCTCACGCATTTCAGTGCGGCCCATGGCTCGTTCTAGGCCATCAATCTCTCTTTTTGCAGCCCCGGACTTGTCCCATCCCTCCCCTGGAGAGTGCAACCTGACCTGTGTGGCAGTGACCATTTTCCTATCTATTTGTCACTGCCCCAGTGTCATTCTTCTGGGCGCCTGCCCCGCTGGGCTCTCAACAGGGCTGACTGGCCGGCTTTTACTTCCGCTGCCACCATGGCGTCTCCCCCACAGGGTGACATTGATGATGTGGTCCATGTTTTGACCACGCGAATCATTTCTGCGGCCGAGGCTGCCATCCCCTGCTCTTCTGGTCTCCCTTGGAGGAAGGCTGCACCCTGGTGGTCGCCGTAGATTGCTGAGGCTATTCGCGACCGTAGGCGGGCTCTCCAGCGCCATAGGCGGCGCCCGTCTCTGGAGACCCTCATCGTCTTTAAGAGGCTCCGTGGCTTGGCCCGTCGACTTATTGCACGGCGTAAGCAGGAGTGCTGGGAGAGGTATGTCTCATCCTTGGGCCCCCGAGTCTTCCGGATCCGGCGGATTTATGGATACTGGACCCCTATGGGTGTCCATGGGATCTCCCTGGATGGCGCTGTCTGCACGGACGCTGCCACCATTACTGAACACGTTCCCGCGCACTTTGCTACGAGAGCTGCAATTGCAACTTACCCCCCCGCCTTTCGCTCTCTAAAGGAGCGAGCCAAGCAGACGCCGTTATCATTCCACACGTGTCGTTCTGAAAAATACAATGCTCCATTCTGCGAGAGGGAATTCCTCGCTGCCCTCGCCGATTGCCCTGATACAGCACTAGGACCAGACTGCATCCATGCGCAGATGCTGAAGCATGTCTCCAGGGACTGCCAGAGACACATCCTCAGCATCTTTAACCGCATTTGGAGCGAGGGCGTGTTCCCGTCGCAATGGCGAGAGGGTCTTATTGTCCCCATCTTGAAGCCCGGTGTGGACCCACTGGCGGTGGACAGCTATCGTCCCATTACCCTCACCAACGTTTTGTGCAAATGGCTCGAACGTATGGTGGGGCGGCGTTTGTGTTGGGTCCTTGAGTTGCGCGGTCTCCTCACACGATCCCAGGGTGGCTTCCATCGGGGCCGGTCTGCTGCGGACAATTTGGTGCGGCTGGAATCTGCTATCCGTACGGCCTTTGTCCGACGTCAGCATCTCGTTGCTGTATTTTTTGGTCTGCGGAAGGCGTAGGACACCACATGGAGGCATCACATCCTTGCTACATTGCATGAGTGGGGTCTTCGTGGTCAGCTCCCGGCTTTTCTTCAATCTTTTTATTGCGCCACTCTTTCTGGGTGCAGGTCGGTGCGGCCTCTAGTTCATTTTATATACAGGAAAATGGGGTCCCACAGGGCTCGGTGTTGAGCGTCTCCTTATATCTAGCGGCCATTAATGGTCTGGCTGCAGCCGTGGGGTCGTCAGTGTCTCCTTCTTTGTATGCCGACGACTTCTGCATCTCATTTAGCTCAACGACTATGGGAGTCGTGGAATGCAGGCTGCAAGTAGCCGTTCGCAAGCCAGCATAATGGGCTCTGACTCATGGTTTTCAGTTCTCTGCAGCCAAGACTCGAGTTATGCACTTCTGCAGGCGTCAGACGGTCCACCGTCATCCTGAACTTTACCTCGACGGCCACCTACTTGAAGTGGTGGACACTAGCCGCTTCTTAGGACTCGTCTTTGATGCCCAGCTCCCATGGGTTCCTCAGATTACTCAGCTGAAGCAAAAGTGCTGGCGGCACCTCAACGCCCTCCGCTGCTTGAGCTACATGTCTTGGGGTGCAGATCGCTGCACGCTGTTGAGATTGTACAGAGCCCTTGTGCAGTCCAGGCTTGATTATGGGAGCCTGGCCTATGGGTCTGCATCACCCTCAGTGTTGACGTTGTTGGACGCCATACACCACTGTGGGGTTTGGCTTGCAACTGGCGCTTTCCGTACGAGCCCCATGGATAGTCTACTGGTGGAGGCGAGGGTTCCCCCGCTGTGGATTCGCCGCCATCGACTGCTCGCCGACTATGCTGTCCACGTGCGTTGCTCGCCGGGCCATCCCAATCATCGCCTGCTTTTCCCTGCCATGGTCCTCCATCTGCCCGAACGGCGACCTTGGTCTGGGCTTTCCATTGCTGTCCGCGTCCAGTCCCTGCTGTCGGAACTGGGTCATTCCCTCCTCTGCCTCCCTCCCGGGTCTGTGCACCTACGCCTCCCTGGTGTATGCCCCGTCCGTCCGTCTGGACTTGGCATGGCTACCCAAGGACTCGGTTCCGCCTGTCGCCCTCCGTCACCGTTTTCTTGTGCTCCTCGCCTCATTTTCGGGCTGTGAGACTGTCTACAGTGATGGTTTCCTGGTTGATGGTCGTACTGCCTACGCTTTTGCTCACGCTGCCCATGTTGAACAGCGCTCCTTGCCGGCTGGCTGCAGTATTTTTGCTGCAGAGCTGGTGGCCATATTGCGCGCTCTTGAGCATTTGCGTTCCTGCTCAGGCACGTCCATCGTCATCTGCAGTGACTCCCTGAGCAGCCTCCAGGCTATCGACTGCTGCTATACCTCTTCTCCTCTGGTATCATTTATTCAGGAGTCTGTTTCTGCCATCACCCACTCTGGTCGTTCGGTGGTCTTTGTTTGGACGCCAGGTCACGTTGGCATCCCACGGAATGTACGTGTCGACAGGCTGGCCAAAGGGGCGATCGACGCCCCAGCTTTGGAGATCGGCCTCCCGGCTCGTGATCTGCAGTTGGTGTTGCGCCGTAAGGTGCTTGGGATGTGGAATGATGAGTGGCATGGCCTGACATCCCTGAATAAACTGCGGGCTGTTAAGGAGACGACCGTTGTGTGGCGCTCCTCCCTGCGGGCTTCTCGCAGTGACTCTGTCGTCCTGTGTCGGCTCCGCATCGGCCATGCCTACCTGACGCACGGCCATCTTTTGCGTCAGGAGGATCCCCCCCCCCCCGTGTCGGTGTGGGTCCCGGCTGACGGTCGCCCACATTTTGTTGGAGTGTCCCCGACTGTGCACCCTCCGGCAGTCTTTTAATCTCCTGGGCACTTTGCCTTTGGTTTTATGTGGCGATGCCTCCATGGCTGATGACGTTTTAAATTTTATATGTGGTAGTCCTTTTTATGGTTCCATTTAGGGAGGTCCTGCACCTTTCTCTTTCTGTGTCTTTTGTCCTCGTGTCTCTCAATATTTGTTGCTGTTTTGGTGTGTCGTCCGATGGTTGACTCTTTCCCTTTTTTTGTTCTCGTGGTCAGTCAACTAGTCTCCGGCTATCTTCTTTTCTTCTGTTTCCTTTTGTCTGGTGTTTATCTGTACTCTTCTTGTCTGTAGTGTTCGTTGCCTCATTTGTGTTCTTTTAGCGCCTGGGGGGGGCATCTCCTCCCCCTTATGGTTTTTTACCTACTCCGCAAATTTTCGTCTCGCCTGTTTTTGGAATGGGGAACTGATGACCTTAGCTGTTTAGTCCCCCTTAAACATCCCAACAACCACCACCACCACCGGATATCGAAATTAGTAGCCTGAACTTTCGCATCTTCAGCTTCTAAAACATCAGCTATCCTTCCCTTTAACAATAAATCACCGCCTTCCGCCGATGCACAATAAAATTCGCACAAATTTTCTCTCCAGCTGATGAGACTAGTGCTTCACCGCCTTCACAGACAGCTTCACCTAATTTCTCATATGCAAAATCATTTTCTTAACTTCCACCTACATTGCCATAACTGTTGCTACTGAGTAGTGCCTCATTCGTCATACATTCCACCTCCACCGAATTCAGATCATCCACTGGCTCCCCTCTGATCACTGAATTTGTCAACAACCATATCTTATTCCGTCGTTCACTTCCCTTTCACAAAATAAATTTTTCAGCACCATATCCCCTTATCAAATTTCTCTACAGATTTTACAACCTTTCTTGCGGCCTCTTTGCTGTTGCGTGTTTAAAAGTATACCACATCTTATCCTTACTTGTTATAAGGCTTCTTTGTCGAATTTTCAACATCCACAATATTTTTAAAATACCGTGTCCTTTCTAATGCCGGTTTATTTAGCTGTTTGCCGGCCGAAGTGGCCGCGCGGTTCTGGCGCTGCAGTCTGGAACCGCGAGACCGCTACGGTCGCAGGTTCGAATCCTGCCTCGGGCATGGATGTTTGTGATATCCTTAGGTTAGTTAGGTTTAACTAGTTCTAAGTTCTAGTTGACTAATGACCTCAGCAGTTGAGTCCCATAGTGCTCAGATCCATTTGAACCATTTTTATTTAGCTGTTTCTAGACATGAGATGCGGCGATCTCTAATTTCCCGACCTCGTATTCTGGCGTTGCATTTAGTGAGGCTTCTGCCTCTCAGATCTGCGTTCCAAGTTTTTATTTCCATTACGTAAGTTTCAGTTTCTATATCCCCTTTGAAAATTATTATTACGGTGGTAATTATTTCTGTTCTGGCCATTATAATTATTGTGTATATTACTATTGAGCCCGTTCGGGTATCCATTTCCCGTCTACTATTTCCAGTTTGAGGCTTGAATTTCAACGCCAGTTCAAGCTTCTCAATAAAATCTAAAATCTCGTCCATGGAATTTGTTGGATTGTAGACATGATCCCATTGTAAAAACTCCGGTAGTCGTCCCTCGAGCGTCGTAATCTCCTCCAACAGCGGACGATTTTTATGCATTAATTTGGCTAGTTCACCGTCACAAAAATCTCGCATCGACTCACCTCCGTGTTTGGAACTTGAGCCGTTTAGGAACTCATTTTGAAGTCGCTTTCGTTTCGTTTGATTGCATAATTTGTTCAGGCAAAAATCTCAAACATTTAGTAGGCAGCAAATGAAGCACTCATTAAATTTGCTCATGACTATATATTGCCCGCGAAATGTCTTTTAGTATAGTAAATTTTTGCCCCTTCCGACATTTCTATCAGAAAACCATCTTTACAGGCAGCAATAAAATCAACAGGGTGGTATTTCCCATCACCTCCAAAACACTTCGTTGTTCCCGAACTACCCCGCGGAATACTCATCACACCTGATTCGCTTCTAAAGGATTTAATTCCGGCCGTACATCTTTAACCTGCAATTCCCGATGAAAAACTTCGTTATTAATCTCTGCTTCCAACTGTTGTCTACTTCTCATCACCTCTTTTTCGAACTCTACCAGACAAATTGTAAACAGACTTAGCGGTCATTTCATCAAGTTTATTTTACCTCAGCACACAACTTTTTTTTAACATCGCCATCCAGCTCATAATGTATCTTTCCAACCTGTCCTCGAAATCTTTTTCCACTGTGTCGACTCTGGCGTTCACCAGGCCAACTTCTCCAGAAATTTTGCCTGCGTCTGCTCTTATAGCTTCTAATTTTGAATCTGTCATTCCTGCAACATCGCATTTAATTTTCTTTACCGCAGCATTTACGCTTTCTGCAACACTTTTCTCTACTGAAATTATCTCCGTTTCTACTGAATCTATTTCTGTACGCAACACCCCCTTTTTAAGGTTCAAGTTTGTCAGAATTTCCCTTAACCATGCCATTGAATCACTCACAATTACATCCCCTTTCTCTAATTTCAGACTATCTGCCCCACTAATATCGTCGCTATTAATATCACTACGTTCAGATTTTGGACTAACCGGCTCACTAAAATTAACTAAACCACACATGCTGGGTGACTGCTTAATGGTTGGATGCTCCCTCACTGCCGATGCTGCAGGTCCGCACATTTTAACTCTATCGGTGCAAATAATTAACTCGCCTGTCGTGCTGACTGCTTCTGCCGTACTGCTGCTGGCCGAAGTGTGGACGCTGCTGAGCTCGCAGCGGCCGCCACTGCCGCCACGCCGTCGTCGACGCCCCCTCTGCTGCCGATCCCCGCAGACTCGAACTCTGCACGCCCCTGCGTAGTCCTGTTCTTCTTTCTTGAAGTTCAGCGGTGAACTTCCCCACACTCAGTTTTTATTACCGAGCGTTTCGCACACAACGCTGCAAAATCTTATTTTCAGAGTCCCCACGCAAATTGCATGTCTTGTAATAGCTTTGGAACCTGGATCACCATATTGTTACGTGTTAGAATGACAATTGCAATACTTAAGGGAACTAATATCAGCAATCCAATACCTGATTTCAGAATCTCTGCATGGCCATGATGTGATATAACTGAAATCTTACTGTATTTTCCGGCCTTTTCGGAGTATACATCCTCCTCGTACAGAATATTCTCTATTACATCTGAATTTTATTGCAAAACTTAATTAGTCTTTCTCCTCTCTTATTTCTTGTCAAAAGCTCATGTCTTCCTGAAACCTTTTCTTCTCCTCCTTCCCCTACAACTACATTCTAATGCCCCAGGATGATCAGAGTTTCATCTCCCATTAGTATTTTTCCTCTCTCACTTCTTGTCCCACGCCCATGTTCTCCTGCAACCCTTTCTCTTACTCCTCCCCCTGCAACTGTATTCCAGTCCCCCAGGACGATCAGACTTTCATCACCCTTTAGGTATTGTGTTACTCTTTCAATATCCTCATAGACTTTCACCATGTCTTCATCTTCAGTTTTCGACGTGGACATGAATACATGAACTAGCGTAATCGGTGTTGGTTAGCAGTCGATTCTGATAAGAACAACTGTCAATAGTAACACACTCTCTACCTTGCTTACCCATTAATAAAGAATACTACTCCCGTTATACCATTTTCTGCTGCTGCTGGTACTACCCTGTGCTGATCTGGCCAGAAATCCTTGTCATGTTTCGATTTCATTTCGCTGGCTTCTAATGTACCTACACTGAAGAGTCAAAGAAACTGCTACACCTGCCTAATATCGTGTAGAGCTCCCACGAGCAAGTAGAAGTGCCTCAACATGACGTGGCATGGACTCGCTAATGTCTTCAGTATTGTTGGAGGGAACTGACACTGTGAATCCTACAGCGCTGTTCATAAATCCGTAAGAGTACGAGTGGGCGGAGATCTCTTCTGAAGAGCACGGTGCAAGGCATCCCAGATATGCTCAATAATGTTCACGTCTGGGGAGTTTGGTGACCAGCAGAAGTGTTTAAACTCAGAAGAGTGTTCCCGGAGCTACTCTGTAGCCATTCTGGGGTGGTGTGTCGCATTGTCCAACTAGATTTGCCGAAGCTCATCGGAATGCACAATGGACATTAATGGATGCTGGAGAGCAGACAGGATGCTTACGTACGTGCCACCTCTCAGAGTCGCATCTAGACGTATCAGGGGTCTCATACCGCTCTAACTGCAGACACCCACTCCATTCCACAGCGTCCACCAGCTTGAACACTCCCCTGCCGACAGGCAGGATGCATGGATTCATAAAGTTGTCTGTATACCCATACACGACCATGCCCTCGATACAATTTGAAACGAGACTCGTCCGACCAGGCAACATCAACGGTCTAATGTCGGTGTTGACGGGCATAAGGCTTTGTGTCGTGCGGTCATCAAGGGTGTGCGAGCGGACCATCGGCTGCGAAAGTCCATATCGATGATGTTTTCAATGAATAGTTCGCACGCTGACAGTTGTTGATGCCCCAGCATTGATGTTTGCAGCAGTTTACGGAAGGGTTTCACTCCCGTCACGTTGAACGACATTCTTGAGTCGTCGTTGGTCCCGTTCTTGCAGGATCTTTTCCCGGCCACAGTGACGTCGGAGATTTGATGTTTTACCGGATACCTGATATTCACGGTGCACTCGTACAGGAAAATCCCCACCTCATCGCTACCTCAGAGACGCTGTGTCCCATCAGTCGTGCGCCGACTAGGACACCACGTTGAAACTCACTCAAATCCTGATAACCTGCCAGTGTAGCAGCAGTAACCGACTTAACAACTGCGCCACACACTTGATGTCTTATATAGGCATTGATGACCGCAGCATCGTATTCTGCCTGTTCACATATCTCTGAATTCCTTTGGATCTTCAGTGCATAATCTGAGATACCGGCTGTTGAAATCGAATGAAGCTTTTCTAAGGCGTTAATTCAGGGATTTATTGTGAAAATGTTTAGTTGCTGGGAGATACTGACTTCTGTAGTTTTAAAGATATTGTAATATTGTTGTGTCGTGCACCTCATATTTTTGAGATGGCAAATGTGTTCAGATTTGCATTAATATTTGATGTGAGTTATCGTCGAATCTCAAAGAGCTGTGACGGCCATATTTAAGACTGTCTGTCACTCGACTATATTCTGGAGCGTATTCCCAGCTCTGGGATGGACCCATTTCCGGTGGCGCGCTCACTGTCTCCGCACTCGGCCCTGCCGGCCATGCAGTCGGCAGCCGACACTGCCGCTGCACGCCCTCACCTCAGCCCTGGGCCCTGGGCCTGCCGGGGTTCAGCCGTACCACAGATCCCTCTCACCTCGTACAGCTACTGAACCGACGATTAGCTCTCCTGAATACGCTTAACTTTAGAATGTGCTACCAGCTCGATTCTTCAAGATCATCATTAGACTACAAAACATCACCTTTGCACACATACATATACTTTTTGTATAATCATTATTCTGTCTGAGCTTCTCAATATTTAAGGCCAAATTTGCTCCGAAGTGTCTATTTTTGAAATGTCACTTACGAACGAAACTACAGACTGTTCTTATTTGGATAATGTCAAAAAACAGTTTCATTTGAATAGCCAATGTTACGATTTTATTGTGATGTATACCACAGACACATCGGCAGTTCCTGCCATTTGACGACAAAAGACGCGAGTTTGAGCGGTTGTTTTTCGAAATTCAGCTGCTACGTGACATGCGGACATGTGTTACACACAACCCATAGCATAGCTTGTATCCGAAATTTCAAGGGCAGAAATTTCTTTCCTGTTACCATCCGCAAGTAGTACAGAAAGAAGCAAACACAGTGATGGCCCAAAGTATTCAGAGTGCCCGATGAAGAGTGTGTTGGCCACCTCGGTGCACAGTACCACAGCGACCCTGAGTGGTGTGGGTTGGGTAAGTCCTTGGTAGCTTTCTAGATGTTGTGTGGTACCGCAGGTCTGCCCACAGGTCACGATATGGGCGTGATTTAATTATGGACCGGTGGTTTGTGGGCACGGAGCTGGGGCCCGATAGTGTCGCAGATGTGTTCCATGGGGTACTCATTAATCGAATTTGGTGATCAACACACCAACTTAACCACTGTAAACCATCCTGAGCATGTCACTCGCGCAGTTCTCCTGCTATAACATGCCATAGCTGTCGGGAAAACATCAAACAAGGAAATGTAGGTGCCACGCGTTAATTCTCACACAGTCCACGGCTGTCACGGTGCGTTCTGTTGCCACCACAGATTCCATGGAAGCTCAGCTGAATGTCTCCCACAGCATAACGCTGACGCCTCCGGCCCTCATCCGTGGGACAGTGGATGTTTAGAGCAGTCGTTTGCCGAGATGACGGCGTCTGCGGAATATACCATTCCACGAGGTGACACATATCCACTCATAGTGCCCGTGCCCACAGCAACTTTAAATGTTGATATCGTTCGGTCAACACGGAAACAAGCAGGGGGGTCTACTGAGAAGACCACTACTTAACAACTTGCGCTAAACAGTATGCTCTGAAAGAACTTCGCCTGGGCCAGAATTGTACCCTGTCGTGGGACCTGCCACAGACTAACACCCTGCAGTGGGACACCGGTCCATACGCTTTCCGGAAGTCCAGACGTACGGACACTACCACAGACTGCCCCCTGCCCTGCTTTACAGAGCGGAAAATCCTGGACCTCAAGCGTCTTAACGACATATGGACGTCCAGCACATTTTTATCTACTCGTTCAACCGATTTCCTTAGACGCCCAATACAGTTGAACACGAACAGCTGTTAGTCCCAACCGACTGAAAAAAAAAGAAAACAAGATTCACTATGTGAATGTCGCTTATATCAGGGATATCACCATTTGTGCTTCGAATGGACGCTACAATATACCTCATTCGTTCTGTTCCGTTCGTACACTCTCCCTACAGCGTCACGTATCCCCAGCGCCACTAGACAGCATTTAATCTCTCTGTGGTCAGTGGCCACAGTGTTTCGGCACGTCAGTGTGTGGTGTTGGTTCTACATCTAAACCTACACACACGCTCCGCAAGCCACAGTACGGCACCTCCGCAGTAATTCCCTTTCCTGTTCCACTCGCAAACAGAGAGAAGAAAAAACAACTGTCTTTATGCCTCCATGTGAGCCCTAATTTCTCGTATGTTATCTTCGTCATCCTATGTTAGAGGCAGCAGAATCGTTCTGCAGTCAACTTCAAATTCCGGTTCTCTAATTTTTCTCGGAAGCATTCCCTGAAGAGAACGTAGTTTTCCCTCCAGGGATTTCCATTTCAGTTCCCGAAGCATCTCTGTAACACTTGAATGTTGTTTGAACCTACCGGTAACAAATCTGGCCGGCCACTACTGATTTGCTTCAATTTATTTCCTTAATCCGACCTGGTACGGATCGTAAACACTCCAGCAGTAAGAACCTTCAACATCGCAGCGCGTCAGCAATCGTTGGTTAATATATTAAAAAACTGAAAACCCGCCTCGATTGCGAAAAAAAGCACCTAGTATTAAGTGTTGAACCAGGTTTCGGCGTAGATAACTACACTTTCCTCAGAACAACAATAGAACCCACAAGTGCCTAAGAAGACCTTTGTCACTTATTTTTGGGACTTTGCATTAGGCGAGAGATTCGTGATTAAAAAAAAAAAAGAAAGGAAATAAGCCTACCGCATCGTTCGCCGGGAGGCACCATCCCAGGAAGTTCGGTCGCCAAAGGGAAGTCTTATTTCAGTAGACGCCCAATCGGATCACTTTCGCGCCGGTGATGAGGATGAAATGATCATGACGACAACATAACACCCAGTCCCCGAGCGGAGAAAAGCCCAACCCGGCCGGGAATCAAACTCGGGCTCGCATGCATGGGAAGCCAGCATGTTACCACCCAGCTAAGCAGGCGTACATTCGCGATAAATGCGAGCTAGACAAGGGGCGTGTCCAGTAGAGTACTCTGTGAAACAGATTTAAGGTTCCATCCATACCTCGTGACTTATTTCTTCCGCTAAATAGGTTAGGTGTCCACTACACACAGGCTGCGGCTACACGGGTAGGAGGGGCTGTGTGCAGTGGACTGGGCGGTTTTTTGGGTTAAGCAGTCTCGGGAAAGATCAAAAATGGCTCCAGTCTCAAAGGGTACATGGCAAAGAAACGACGAGAATCGACCAAACTACAGTCGGTATTGTAGTTGTAAATTGTCGTAGCTGTGTTGGAAAAGTACCAGAGCTTCAGGCGCTGACAGAAAGCACTGAAGCCGAAATCGTTATAGGAGCAGAAAGCTGGCTAAAGCCAGAGATAAATTCTGCCGAAATTTTTACAGAGCCTCAAACCGTGTTCACAAAGGATAGATTAAATAAAGTAGGTGGTGGTGTGTTTGTATCTGTTGGTAGTAGATTAATTTCAGGTGAAGTTCAAATAGATATGAACCGTGATTCATTTTCAAAGAATATTCTTAAGAATTTATTTTACTTACTAGCGATTCATCAAGAACATTAACACATTTAATTACACTATGTAAGCATGGAAGCAGTTGCCAGGGAGTAACTGGTGAAATCATAATCAAATTCATTATAACAAATGGGAATTTTATTCACTTTAATAGTGCCTAAAAGCTTTCTTTAAAAGAAACAGATTTAAAATCATAATCAGAAAGCACCCTCTAAATATCAATGTTACAATTTATTCAGAGGCAGAAAGAAACAAGTTTTGACTGTATGACCTTTCGGGCAGAGAACCTTGCCGCTCCCTTTTGATACGGCCATAGTTACGACCGCTCACAACAGCCTCTGAAAGACTACACTGGTGCAAATCTGCAACACACCAGATTACTTTAAACTAAGAATTTTAACAATTTACACAAGCGCACAAACTATGCACCCCCCATAGTAGGGATGGAAATGGTACAAAACACTAACAATTAAAATATTAACCACGCCACCGAAGGTGCAACTTGATTTTAACTTCTAAAAAAAAGTCTTACGGTGAAAGGGTGGCAATTTATATACTAAAATGATCATTTAAATAAAAGCCCATAAAATGCAACCTTATATTAAATTCTACAAGGTTGGCCAAACAATAGTTAAGATGCTCTACAGTACACAGATACTGCCTCTCAAGACCATAGGCAATAATATCAAAGTTTCCAAAGATCAAAACATGTTTCAGGTATTAGACCGTTACAAGCAATAAATTCGTTAACACACCAAATCCAACAAACATGACAGAGGCAGCTACTAACGTACGGTAGATTGATAGGGAGATTACCGAACAACCCGAACTGCAGGTTGCCCTAACCCGCCCCTACTCCACAAGGAAGAAACGGACCACCCAATTTATAAACAACCACCTTCCCGCGGGTGGGCAAACGGAGCCGAATGGTGGGACGACCCCAAAGCAAAACGACTGGTGACCTCACCAAGAAAACAAATAGAATTTAACAAGAGTAAATCAAACAACATATCACCAATCACTTCACTTCTAATAAACTGCGATTTCTCGAGAAGACCTGGCGCAGCACCCCCAAATCGCTCTCCCGAACCGTCCGCTGCCAGCCGCTTCAACGGACGCAGGAAGGCGCGGCGATATCCCGTCTCACGGCGTCGCAGCTCGCACCGGCCAGACTGATGTCGTGGGTTGACTCCTGTTGCTCTCGTGTCGACCGCGAAGCCACTACCCCTCGCTATACGCCGTGGCCCACTGGACTCACGTGGCGACCTCACATGCGCCGACGCTCAAGACGGGCAAGTCATCTTGTGTCTCGGTGCGCGACCGACCAACCGATCGATCCAACCGCCAATGACCATTGCCTGAGCAAACTCGAGCAGACTGGCGGCCTAACGTGCAGACTCAGATGCAGGAACTAAGCCCCGACCGGGCGACCACTCTCTGAGTTCTCTTACTGCGGAGTGGAAAGACTCATTTTCCCGGCTTTAAAGGTTGATCCGAACGACAGACATACTAGCACTCCGAACTACAGGCAGACACTAACTGCTTAACAAATGCGGACGAGAGACAGACTAGCAAGCTGGGGACGAGAGACTGACCCAGACTGACCGTCTGGCAAGCTCATAGTGCCCCTTTAATGCACGTGAGCAGGCAATCTTTCCCCTTTCCCACCAGAGGAAGACACCAAAGCTGCGACTGCCACTGCGCCGCCACCGCCAGAAACGGAAGGCGACTGCTTCACACTACGCGCTGCGGCGCGCTCTTCAAAACAGCAATTTTTACCACGGCTCAAGATAGTTCCCGCGAGTTACCATGCGTAGAGGTTATACTCAACAGCCGTAGCAGAATAATAATTCGCTCCTTCTACTGCCCTCCGACTCGGATGATATAATAGCTTAATAGCTGAACGGTTCAAAGAAAGCTTGAATTTCATTACGAATAAATACCCCACTCATACTGTTATAATTGGTGGAGACTTCAGTCTACCCTCGATTTGTTGGCGAAAATATCTGTTAAAAGCCGGTGGTAGACAGAAAACATCATCCGAAATTGTACTAATTAAATCCTTTTTCTGAGAATTAGTTCATGAGATCACACGAATTGTAAATGGTTGCGAAAACACACTTGACCTCTTAGCCACAAAAAATCCTGATCTAATAGGGAGCGTCATGACGAATACAGCGATTAGTGAACACAAGATCATTGAAGCGAGGCTCAAAACCATATCAATCAAATCGACTAAAAATAAATGCAAAATAAGTCTGTTTAATACAGCAGATAAGAATTCGCATGATGCCTTCCTTAGAGAGAGTCTCCGTTCCTTCCAAGGTAATTATGTAAGTGTAGACCAGGTACGGCTCATATTCAAAGATACAGACAGAATCGACAGCAATTGATAGATTCATACCGCATAAGTTAATAAGAGACGGGGCGGATCCACCATGGTACACAAAAAAACGTCAGAATACAGTTGCAGAAGCAACGAAAAAAGGATGCCATATCCAGACGAACTCAAAATCCCCAAAACTGGCTAAGTTTTACGGGAGCTCGAAATTTAGTGCGGACGTCAATGCGAGGTGCCTTAATAGTTCCCACAATGAAACATTGTCTCAACATATGGTAGAAAACCCAAAGTGATTCTGGTCGTATGTAAAGTACACCAGAGGCAAAAAAAAAAAAAAAAAAAAAAAAAAAAAAAAAAAAGCAGTCAATACCGTCACTGCGCGATATCGACGGAAATGTTACCGATGATGGCGCCACTAAAGCGGAGTTGCTAAATACAGTTTTCCGTAATTCCTTCACGAAAGAAGACGAAGTAAATATTCCAGAATTCGAAACCAGATCAAATGTTAAAAAGAGTGACATAAAAGTAGATATCTTAGGTGTTGCGAAACAACTGAAATGAATTAAGAAAGGAAGTCTTGTGGTCCAGATGGTATACCAATCAGAACTTTTCAGAGTATGCAGACACAGTAGCGCCTTTCTTAGCAATCATATACAACCCCTCACTTGACGAAAGGGCTGTTCCTAAAGACTGCAAAGTAGCACAGGTCACACCAGTATTCAAGAAAGGAAATAAGAGTAACCCACTGTATTACAGACCCAGATCACTGACTTCAATTTGCAGTAGGACTTTGGAGCGTATACTGTACTCGAACATTATGAATCACCTTGAAAATGACTTATTGATACATAACCAACACGGATTCAGAAAATATCGTTCTTTTTTCCCATGAAGTAATGAGTACTGCCGACAAGGGATCTCGGATCGATTCCATATTCCTAGATTTCCAGAAGGCTTTTGATTCCGTTCCTCACAAGCGACTATTAATCAAATTGCGTGCATATGGAGTATCGTCTCAGTTGTGTGACTGGATTCGTGATTTCCTCAGAGAGGTCACAATTCTTAGTGATAGACGGTAAATGATCGAGTAGAACAGAAGTGATATCTGGCTTTCCGCAAGGTAGTGTCATAGGCCCTCTGCTGTTCCTGATTTACATAAATGATCTAGGTGATAATGTGAGCAGCCCCCTTAGATTGTTTGCAGATGACGCTGTAATTTACCGTCTAGTAAAATCATCAGACGATCAGTTCTAATTACAAAATGATCTAGAGAGAATTTCTGTAAGGTACGAAATGTGGCAACTGGCACTAAACAAAGAAAAGTGCGAGGTCATCCACATGGCTACTAAACGAAATCCAATAAATTTTGGGTATACGATGAATCGCACAAATCTAAGGGGTGTCAATTCGCCTAAATACCTAGGAATTAAAATTAGGAGCAACTTAAATTGGAAAGATCACGAAGATAATATTTTGGGGAAGGCGAAACAAAGACTGCGCTTTTTTGACAGAACACTTAGAAAATGCGACAAACCCACTAAAGAGACAGCCTACATTACACTTGTCCGTCCTCTGCTGGAATATTGCTGCGCGGTGTGGGATCCTTAGCACGCAGGATTGACGGAGGACATTGAAAGGGTGCAAAGAGGGGCAGCTCGTTTCGTGTTATCCCGCAATAGGGGTGAGTGCGTCACTGATATGATACGCGAGTCACTCAAACAAAGGCGGTTTTCTTTGTGGCGAGATCTATTCACGAAATTTCAACCACCGACTTTCTCTTCCGAATGCGAAAATATTTTGCTGTCACCGAACTACGTAGGGAGAAATGATCATCATAATAAAATCAGAGAAATCAGAGCTCGAACGGAAGGATTTAGGTGTCCGTTTTGGCCATGCGCCATTCGAGATTGGAATGGTAGAGAATTAGTATGAAAATGGTTCGATGAACCCTCTGCCAGGCACTTAAGTGTGAACTGCGGAGAAACCATGTAGATGTAGATGTAGATGAACTCTTTGATTGTTGCTCTAGGCTGGGTATGCTGATTACTATGTCCTCCATAGTTCGATGGTCAATCGACAGTATGTTTGTACGATTCACCTGTGTTAACGATTTCTTAATCGCGAAATTTAAAAGTTCGGCAGTCGTTTCGCTGTCTTCAGCTGCCACAACAGACTGGTCAGCAAGCGAGTGGATGGAAGCCGTAGGCCTTCTTAGCGATTTACCATTGGACCAGTTTTTTCTCGGGATCTCTCCCAGATCTTTTGCTGAACTGTTAGTATGCTTCGTGCATAGATGTTTTCACAGACTCACGAATTTATATTAACTTTTTGCTTATCGTCATTTGCGAATTCTGTTTTGATCCGAGTGTGCAAAAACCTTTGCTTCCTCAGAATTTTTCGAATTTTGTTGTCCATAGTGAACACACTGTAAGGCAGCCTGCGAAGGAGAGAAGTAAATTTGGGTATCGTTAAACCTGTAAACGAAGTGCAGCTTGGCGGTTTCACGCCACGGCGGTGCCTCACTTGTTCTGTTTGAAGCACAGCGTGCCGTGGTTGGAGTACGACGGTGGCTCACACACGCGTGCAGAGAAAACAGCAGCGGGACTCCTGCCCATGCCGCGGCGGGCCCGCGCTTTGGTCGCCATAGCGGGCGGCGGCGCCAGCCTGCCGCAGCGGCAATTAATCACCGCCCGGGGTTGATCCTTCACGTGCCGGTTCAGAGGAACGACCACAAAGCGGCCACCCAGCGGCGAAATCGGTTAATTGCCTCTTACAGTGCCCACCAATAGCTAATTAGACCCGGCAATTCGTGTGAGTTGCGACAAATACACACTGCCTTTCTGCCACTAAATTCAATTTGAGGATACACTGTTTCCAATCAATTTACGGTCCACCACAAACGAATCGGTTTTAGTAATTGTTCGTATGGGATGACGTTCAGTCTTTGTGGATTTGTGGACTGAGTGAAGACTCTGATGCTCAAATTGGTGCTATTACAGCCGAATGTCTGTCTGAATCCTAAACTGTAAATCGGAGAAAAAAATAAATACAGAATCTGAAAGACCGTTAAATTGTTAGATAAACACAAAGTTTTTTTTATTAATACAAATTACTGTTTCTTTGAAGCCTGTGGATCCGCCTTACCATCGGTCTCTTGAATTACTTGTGCTCTGCCATAAATCTCTTCATTCTTTCCATTTGATTCTCTTCTTCACAAACGCTTTCCTTGCCATTGCCAGTCTACATTTTATATCTTCTCTACTTCGACCATCATCAGTTGTTTTGCCCCCCAAATAGCAAAACTCCTTTACTACTTTAAGTGTCTCATTTCCTAATCTAATTCCCTCAGCATCACCCGACTTAATTCGACTACATTTCCATTATCCTCGTTTTGCGGAATCGAAACTGATCTTCACCGAGGTCGGCTTCTACCAGTTTTTCCATTCGTCTGTAAGGAATTCGCGTTAGTATTTTGCATCTGTGACTTATTAAACTGATAGTTCGGTAATTTTCACATCTGTCAACACCTGCTTTCTTTGGGATTGGAATTATTATATTCTTCTTGAAGTCTGAGGGTATTTCGCCTGTCTCATACATCTTGCTCACCAGATGGTAGAGTTTTGTCAGGACTGGCTCTCCCAAGGCTGTCAGTAGTTCTAATGGAATGTTGTCTACTCCCGGGGCCTTGTTTCGACTCAGGTCTTTCAGTGCTCTGTCAAACTCTTCTCTCAGTATCGTATCTCCCATTTCATCTTCATCTACATTCTCTTCCATTTCTATAATACTGTCCTCAAGTACATCGCCCTTGTATAGACCCTCTATATATTCCTTCCACCTTTCTGCTTTCCCTTCTTTGGTTAGGACTGGGTTTCCATCTGAGCTCTTGATATTCATACAATTGGTTCTCTTTTCTCCAAAGGTCTCTTTAATTTTCCCGTACGCAGTATCTATCTTACCCCTAGCGAGATAAGCCTCTACATCCTTACATTTGTCCTCTAGCCATTCCTGCTTAGCCATTTTGCACTTCCTCTCGATCTCATTTTTGAGACGTTTGTATTCCTTTTTGCCTACTACATTTACTGCGTTTTTACGTTTCCTCCTTTCATCAATTAAATTCAATATTTCCTCTGTTACCCAAGGATTTCTACTAACCCTCATCTTTTTACCTACTTGATCCTCTGCTGCCTTCACTACTTCATCCCTCAGAGCTCCCCGTTCTTCTTCTACTGTACGTTTTACCCCCACTGCTGTCAATTTTTCCCTTATGCTCTCCTTGAAAGTCTGTACAACCTCTCCATTCCAAATATCTCCTCTATTTGCTTCATAGGTTCCTCAATACACACACTGAATCTCATCGGGAAGACGTCTTAAACCTGTCTCACTCCCTTCGCATCTATTCTTTCCCTTTTGTGTCTCTCAACTCTTGTAACTGTAGTCTGGCTTCTGTACTGGTTGTAGACAACTTTTCACTCCCTCTATATTATCCGCGCTACCTTCAGAATTTCAAATTCATATCAAAACTCCTCCCTGGATCTACAAATATCATGAATGTTGGTTCGCCTTGCTTCAGCCTATATTTTAACATATGTCTCGCGAGTTGCTTCATTCCCGAGGGTCGGCTTTTTCAGTCCTTCCAGTATTCGGTAGCTAATTTATGTCAGCATTTTGTGACCGAACTTCGTATACAGATGGTTCGATAATAGTGACACAGGTGAGCACCTGCCTTCTTTCAAATTTGGATTATTATGTTATTGCTAATTTCCGATGGCGTTTTTGTTGTCTCGCATGACTCCCATATCAAATGGAATAGTTTTGTCGTGGTATATTCTCACAAGATCCTGAGACAATGTCTTCTACAGGTGTCTTGATGCGGCATAGGTCTTTCAGAGTTTGCCAAATTTTTCCCGCTGTATCACTGAATTGGGAAATAAAAATTTTAGAGTGAGATCAGGATTTGAGTATAGTAAGCAGGTAATTCGGATATATTTTGTTTCAGTAGCTATGCAGAGAGTCTTGCATGAGGTAGACCAGTGTAGAGCTGCATAAGACCAGTATTCGAACGGTTAGCCACAACTACAATGTCAGTCCACACCATTCGACATCTGCTCGAAAAAAAAAAAAAAAAAACACAGAATACCAGCATCAGTATACATCTGGCAATCTACTGAATGCGTAGCGACGACTCAAAACATGTACCAGACTGAGACTCCAGCTGGCAGTACACTGGATAATCCAAATATGTTTAGAATACAAGCTACGGTCCAGTTACGTGCTTAACAACAAAGTAATTGAAAAAGCGTCCCATTTTGAGTGTCTACTCTGTGACAAGTGTTATGACCACTGTACTGATACACATGGTGTCGTAGGAGGTATGGTCAATACTCAAGGATTTGACAGGAAGGCTAATTTGAAACAAAAACCTTCATATGGACATAAGCCACATTTCCAATTGTTTTCGAGATAGAACACATTTTATCACGATCGCCAGACCTTACGACGATTAGATTTTTGTTTATGAGGATGGATGCGGCCTGAGGAGTACAAACGAAAGGTGAACACTCGAGGTGATCCGCTTTGTCGCACCGCAGACGCTGGTGGGCTCGTTATGGAACGTGCAGAGGTACTCGAGCAAGCAATACGATGATCTTCTCCCCAGAGTGCACAATTGCATTCAAGTTGGCCGTGGGATATTCAAACATTTATTGTGAACTGTAAAACGGCTGTAATGTTACGTGTACGGGAATACTTAGAGGTGAAAGTATTAAAGATATGTCATTTGAAATTGAAATTTTCTAAAACGTATGTTGTAATGTTTACTAAATGTTGTGCATATGTAAGCCTAACAATGTACTTAATAATGCACAAATAATCAACAATGTACATTAAATTTTTTCCGTCTCGGAAACCATTCGGCATTAGACATATTTCCACATAAAGTTCTTCGCTTCAAGAAATCGTTTGTGTCATGTCCCTGAATATTGACCATTCCTCCTGGGACACCATGTAGATGGAACTTTGCTCAGACTTAAATCAGTATGTGCAACAATGGAGAAAACACGTAGATGAGGTGCTTTAGAAGAGCAGAGGGTTCCGGTAGAAGAGGTCTAACGAAGACTCTAGATGTTCAGAGTGATCTGAAAGGACATGCAACTAAGGAGGAAGTAACTGAATGTACTGTGGAAACAACAGGTGAACAGAATGAAGGATGGAATTACGCAAGAGAATTCTGTACTATAAGTGGAAAGGGAGACGTAGATCGAACAAGGAAGAAGAAGAAGTAAGAGGCAGATGCCCCGTCCTTCCGTGTAAGAGATGACGAACACCACCACCACTACGATCCGTACCTAAATTTCAAGATTTACGCAAGCAGTTGCCTCAAACATTAAGCCTGAACTCTGTTGGGGAGACTCTCTATGATCTGTCTGAATGCCTCTGGAGAATGACAGCCATTTCTGCTAGAAGAACGGAAACAATGTGGTGATGTTGGGCGCTGGGGTCTCGAGTGTATTCGATGTTGTAACTCATCCGCGTGGTGTTCTGTTGCATTAAAATCGGGACTCTGGGCAGCCCAGTCAAGTTGAGGAATATTATTGTCCACAAACCATTGTCTCACACATGCTGCCTTATGACATGGTTCATTGTCACGCTGATGCAATCAGAGTTCCAAAACTCCTTCTCTACTTGTGCAGCACACAATGCTGTGAAATGTGTTCGTATACTTCTACTTCTACTGTTTTCTGAAGCGCTGTATCAGGTCAATACCCCAAACAAGAAAAGCACCCTCATATTATTCCACAACACCATCCGTATCTAAATTTCAACGTTAGATATGATGACAAATAATCTTCACCACACATTCGCCATACTTAAACCCTTCCATCGGATTGCCACAGGGCATACCACGATTCATCACTCCAGATCACTAGTTTTCGGTGATCAGCGTCCAGTGGCGTTGTTTTTTACACCACCTCAAGACTACATGAATGCGTGGCTCGGACATTCTACCCGATTCTGTTTACCTCCCTATGCACAGACACTAAATATTAGTTCACTTTATTACATTAGTGAATAAAGGAGTTACGTAGCATTGACTCACATATTTCCCACAGGAGCAATGGATAATTTACTGCTGTCATGAGCTAGCGAAGCATCACTTGATGCGCTGATTAACAAACTGTTCTTTTGAGGCATAACGTTCAAAATTAGAAACACTACCGGTTTATCCGAAACTGTGGCTACTCGTCGGTCCTAGGCGATGATGTTGACCTACGCAGCTGAGCTCCCGAGCTGGGCCGATCCCCCGCACGCGCTACGCTGTGCTGACCTCAGTGCTGGCGAAGCGAAGGGGCGCGCCCTTCCGGGTCGCCTCCTATGCTTCGTTGCGGGTTGCAGCGAGCCCTCAATAATGTATGTGGCGTCGATTCACGTCTCACTCTCTGCACGATACCACAACATTCAGTGACCACATCAAGGCATTGAGCTTTCACGACGGTTTCATTCTCCTCTTGCTGTTCTCTACTGACAACACAATACTCCCTACCACATTTTAAGCCGGTAGGGTCGATTAGCATGCAGGGGTGTATCCAGGGTTCGATTCTAGAGTGGGTCACAGGTCACTATGCTTTTGTTTCTACGTTCACTCTCCTCCAACTCCCTCCCCAAAAACTTGCTGCTGTTCTCATTTTTAACAAGCTGGAAATATGTACAGTTTTAATAATAATAAATTATAGGAATTGTTTTCATATTATTATAATAAATTGATTAATTACCCTAAATATATGAATTATTCTAATGTGGTTATTGCAGTATTAATGATAATAATTTATTCAAATCAGTGAATAGTTCAATGCTTCAGCATAATATCGAACACAATGCAGCTCAGAAAAATATTGTTCTTGAAAAGCACATGCCCAACAGTTTGAGAACTACATGTGTTGCATAGTTCATTTATTAACTGTAATAGAAACTTCGGTTTATAATTTACAAAATATAAAATCGAAGTCTGTACTAACTACTACCAGTTTTTCATTTAACACAACTTATGGTCGTTTTGGCGTGCATTCAGGAAGTCCATTATTCTTCTTTCTTCCTTCTTTTTAGTGGAGGATCTCCCATTCTGTCTTCCCTTACTCAGCTTTATGTAGTTTGCCATAGCGACCTGTGCACTCACGAACAGTGCCTGATTTCTTGCTGGTAGCAAGCAGATCAGCCCGTTCATGGACGCCTTTTCGTAGCTCAAGTATTCCCGACTAGATGGCAAGCGCAGCCACTTGAGCAGGCTCTCACGTAAGCAACTGAAAAGTATTCTCTGTTAAGCGTAAGTCCTAAGCCCTGTTACCGATTGTCATGTTCGAGACTTTGTTTCCAGACTGTTTTCCTGTCCACCATTTCCATATTTATAATGCAACTTCCCACACCTCGTTGCCTATAAGTGAATTTTTGGGCAAAAAATAATACTGTAATGAGATCCCAGCATCTATATTTCCAACCATGGGCACATTTGAGTTCCTTCTTGTTGTTAGTAGGACTGTTACTATCTTTAAAAACATTGTGAATCCGATAGATCGATAATTAAAAAGATATCATTATCCGCCCTCGACAGTCGAAAAGAGTCTCGATATATCGACGAAAACATATTGACGCACAGGAATATAAAAGTTTCTGCTGCACTCTGTAAACATGTTGCCAGATTTAGATCTGTATATTTAAATATTTAGTTGTTATCAGATATTCTGTACATCAACAAGCTATGTCTCTTCTTGTCTCCCTGAGAGCAAGAAAATCATGCACGTTCGCGCCTGGTGATAACACCTTTGCAAACAATGGTATCTGTATGTAAGTTGCATAATAAAAGGTGTCCGATGGTTTTGTCGTTCGATTTCGTCATACAAAAATTTTTTAAATGTAACTGGTGTGCTGTTTCTCCACCAATCGGAAACCTAGTTATTCCATTCACGCCGCCACCGCCCAGTGCAATCGGACTTCTTCTTCATGCCATCTACACTGGCTTCACACAGTCAAAGAGAAAGACTGGACGCGATGGGAGCTCAAAAAGTAGTAAGACTCCTTCACACAGCGAAAGTAAAGTTACGTTCTACTCCAATTTCAAAAGAACTCTTTCACATATTTTGCGAAAATTTCGAAATAAATATACTACAAAATAAAATATCGGCACTTGATATTGTCTTTTTGGTATTGACATATCGGGGAAAAATATATCGCCGATGTATATCGATATTTTATGAAAAAATGTCGATGTATCGAAATTTTTTCAAGAACCCCAGTTGTAAAATTAAAGAAAATTTTAAGGGATTGTTGTTTTTGATGTGAATAAAATTGCACTGCGGGGAGAACAACTTCAGGAATTATTACAATGCTTCGAAAAAGTTCTGGTCTGTGCGTATTATATCCCATAGGCAATATTTTGAAGGGGATAACATTGTTGTAGAGGAATAAATAAATTTATTTCTAAAATACAGATATTCTCGTTGTTTTTAGTACACATCTCATATGCGCTAACTTTTTTGAGGTAGGGTCATGATCCCATGACCTTCTCCGCCTTACCCATAGATACGCACCTGCTCAGTCTGTCGCACTCGATCATGCCAACCGTAGTGAATTTTCCTGTCGGTCTGGCTCTAGGTCCAAGTGGGCGACTTAAGCGAGACCTCCAAAATAATTCAATCATCTACAACGGTCACCTCACGCCGTCCCTGGTCATAGCACGCTCTGTCCACTAACGCTGCCCCCTTTCCATGCTTTAGCCTTGGAACCACGCTCCAGGCTCTTCTCCAACGTTTGGAAGGTATGACGTTGCATGGGCACTGTTTCTGTTGCAGGGCCTATGCAGACGGCCTAGTGATTTATCTGCGCAATGAGGAGGAAGTTCGAGGAGCCCTGAAATAGGTGGCGATTTAGGGCGAAGCATTGGACAGCTCTCTCACCGCGTCCAGATCCAAGGTCTTGCTCAATGGTGAGGACTCCCTTAGCGTCACTGCCATCATTCGATGTCTTGGCACTGAATTCACAGCCGCTGCCTGTCGCTCAGCGGCTTGTAACGGTAGTCATTTGCTACAGACCATAAGATCACCGGCAATGAGCCCTCAACATTATATGACGAGCGCCATATACGCCTCCCGCTCACCGCACATGGCTCAGGCACTACCGTTCCCAGCTCTCCTGGTGCGACGCCTCTGGATCGCATTGGGCTCTTTCGTCAGCTCATGGATATGACTGCCTTGCATTCCACGAGACCTTGGAGGGATGGGCCCAACACACGCGCCGACCAGTCACGGCGCTGTACTCCGGCTCCCAACTAGAACTGTGGTATCTCTGGACTCCTAAGACTTGCAACTAATCTGTTTGTCGCCCCAGGTTTGGTATCGACCATTCAATCACCCTTTTATCATATCCAAGGATTTTTGCTGGACTTCCGTTATATCTGCCGATCTTTACCACTTACGTGTTTGCACCAGACAAAAAAAGTTTACAAAGTGTTACAACAGTGCCGCCCACCAAACCTCATCGAAATTAAGTATGTCCAGCATGTGTACCGAAACATATGGAAAGCGGTCCATACCCACTTTCTCGAATCCGACGTGGTATATCACAGTGAATGGAGAAGAAGTTAACCGATATCCACTGCATCGAATCCATCTAGCCGGCCGCCCCTCTTTGCACCTATTGTGAAGTCGACGACACATACGACCACCCTCCCCTCTGTCGTCCAGAGTCCGATGGCTGGACGCTGACGCGGCGTATTTTTGCGTTTCTAACACGCCAAACACCCGCCAGATCGACATCGACACACGGTTTTACTCTTGGAGGGGACTTTTTATCCTACCAGCATAACTCTCTCTGTGAACTGGATCTGTGGCCACACGACCCATTGTTTTTTTAATTCTGGCACAAAGTCAGCGCAAGTATGTTGGAATTATCTCGGAGAAAGACACTGCTTCCTAGCACACAACCCACGCTATTAGCAATACTTCTCCAACTTCTTAGGGAGCACCTTTAATGATCCGCCTCGCAGCTGGAATGTCGAAGCCATGAGAAGCTGAAGACTAATCTGAATCTGAAACTTCCCGCCGAACCAAACAGAACCTACAAGGGTATCTACCCCACTCAAGGAGTAGACACGTTCGGACGTGCTCGTTCACGCAGGGCACGCTGCTCCAGACGAAAAAAAAATGAGGGAAACCAACTACATGTGTTTGAATTTTATGGCTCCCCTGGGATTCCCTTTATCCTTTCTCGACCCCTTAACGCGCTAGGTTGTACTGGCAGCGGGTTAGACAGGGGCCAACACCTCAAGTGGTGGGTGTTGTTTTTACTTAGGGCAAAAGTGGCGACGGCAATTTCCTTTCCTTTTTTTTAAATCCCTTTTCTACTCTCTAGGGAATCTTAAAAAAAGCAAAACAGCTGGGGGCTCTGGGTTAGATTTTTGCGCATGGCAGGCACCATTTTTCTCACTTCATTAAACAATTAAGTCTTTACACTGATGCAAGATTTATAATTTTATTTACTAATCTCTCAGTTTCCGCTGTTTCATTGTAAAGTACAGTACAACGAAAACTTACCGCACCGCGTCACATGTAAATGAGTATAAGGTTGAGAACTGAGTCGTTGTCAGTAAATGACCTACGTTTTCTCTATTAAATGATGTCTGTACACAGATAAAGAAGGGACGAAAGGAAATAAACACAAAATAAGAAAAACGGTTATCTAGTTACAGCAAGAACAAAGACTTCGTGATTTCCACTTTTACACCAGATCACATTCATAAAAGGTGCTCGCAATTTGCACCGTTTGCTCGAATGCGAGTGATACATCGCTCAATAACCCCATCACACCCAAGCCCAACCACTGCACGAGGGGATAGTATGTCATTTGCCGTTACCGAACCATTAAAAAGCTATAGGACTTGTGGTGCATGTATGTTATAGCTCCAAAGGAGTTCAAAATGGCTCTGAGCACTATGGGACTTAACATCTTAGGTCATCACTCCCCTAGAACTTTGAACTACTTAAACCTAACTAACCTAAGGACATCACACACATCCATGCCCGAGGCAGGATACGAACCTGCGACCGTAGCACTCTCGCGGTTCCGGACTGCAGCGCCTAGAGCCCCACGGCCACCGCGGCCAGCTCCAAAGGAGTATTCTGAAACATTTTCAGTAATTCATCATCAACGGAAGTATTCCGCTAAAACCGAAAAATAATTACTTCAAACCTCTACCGCTACCTACCGAGGTGATTTATCTGTGAATTTGTGCTGTTCAGAGGTAAATGAATGTAAAGACTGCAGAAGCACCAGTCGCTAGGGAGACTGCACTTTTGTGTGACGGGCGAAGAACTGTGACCAGCGGACTCACAAGAGTATTGGATGAAGAGTTATCAGCCAACAAGCTAAACATTTCTTAGGAACGATATATTTTAACATATGCAGCACTTAACGAGATATATGTATTCCCGGAAATAGCCGTTGCTCTGATGTACACCTTTCCCTTGTACGTCGTCGTAGTCCAAGTCTGGAGTTGCACAGAAGTGATTAAGACACAGCTCGTGGTAAATATCTGTATTACAGAGTGATCACTGTGACCTTTGCTAATAGACTACTGCATCGTGGATACACTTAAAATGTTGCAGCATCTCCATATGTTACCACTTTTACGTATATATACCGTTCCATTCCATCGTGTCTTCATGGTAGCAGCACATTTGCAGTTCGATGACGCTTAAGGGAAAAACATAAGACAAAGAAGCAACTTCTGTTTTGAGAAATAAGATTCTGTAAGTATACCGTTTACACACTCAAGACCATGGTCGCAACTTAATACGTAACTTCTACTCCCCCTGTATCACTGAAGCTTCCTAATGTTGTTCAAAATTCAAGCATTCACAACTGAGATTCTAGAATAAACTTCTCTTAATAATTAACAGATGATTGGTGCTGTCCTACCCTCCCTTTTTAATTCTACTATAAGGCTTGCTTCCTGAGAGGATTTTTTTTTTAAATTCCTATAGCATCCATCTGCTGATGAGAGTACCTCATGTAGCACGTCTTAAACATCTAAAGCTAGCACCCAAGGCCCTTTCCTGTTGAATAACTATGTAAATAGACCTGACCCCTGAAGAAATTGGGACATTGCAACAGGCTTGAACATAGAAACGTTCTTTAATTCCCATACTGGAAACGCGTAAACCCCCTTCTATTTCTTTACTTTGAGCGGTTACGTTCCTTGAATTTTATATTTCGTCGTAACTTGTACTCCTCATGACATTTTTAAAACGGGATACAGATACCAAAACAATATCACAAACTCAATACATGCTTCCAGAATGAGATTTTCACTCTGCAGGGGAGTGTGCGCTGATATGAAGCTTCCTGGCAGATTAAAACTGTGTACCGGACGGGCCGTGAGTCGTGCTTAGGTAGCTCAGTTGGTAGAGCACTTGCCCGTGAAAGGCAAAGGTCCCGAGTTCGAGTCTCGGTCCGGCACACAGTTTTAATCTGCCAGGAAGTTTCATACATGCTGTTGTTGAGGTCCCCCTTTGGCTGTTTGCGTTAATAAAGTAGCCTCATACGAAAGGTCTTGCATTAGTCAGAGAAATCTTGGACCACGTTCCCTCACTCACTGTAGAAAACATTTAGGCAAAATACATCTGCAGGCATCCAACATAAATAGAAAATCTTGATTATGAACGTCAGGTATTCAAAAGTAAGGGTGTCCAATTGTATGATGTGTACTGTGCATGCGTTCCTCTCGAGGTTTTCCAGCCTTTCGCTATGATGTAACTGTGTGAAAGTTGCCTGTTGTATTTGGATACCTGCCACCTTCCATAGACTCGCTTTATTACGTGCCGTTTACTGGTGAGCTACCTTCGCAGTTACCTCTGCAGCCACCGGTCAGACTTTTACTGCATCGTCTGCTACAATAGTTCCTCTGGCGATGATCCTTGAGGGGAGGACGGTCTGAGCCAACGAATAACCAGGGAGTGCAGAAGATGAGTAACTATTTGCAAGTTCTGGAGGAGAACAAACCTTGTTCGTTCTCGCCATTCTGTTCGAGGCTGTGGTGGTACGAAGCTCTACTTTTCTTAGAATGTGAAATGGTGGGTTGATGAAGCGATTATATTTTAACATGCTGAGAAAGGGACAATGGGTAATATGTGAAAGCATCAATTGGTTTGTATCTGTGAAGTGCATGAGCGAATTATGCAACTTCTTTCACGCAACTTTTTTCGATATGAAGACACCATCTCTTTATAAGTAAATGTGTGGTGAGCTACGTTGACCTGTTAAGATTTCTCAGAATGAGATATTTACTGTAATGGCGGAGTGGCATGCGGTGCGGTAGACTGCGTTGTGTTTGCTGTTTGTACTTAATTTGCGATTGAATTTATCAATTCAGTTTTTCAGTGACTGTCCTGAAGTCAGCACGTGTTTCATGTAAGCTTAATCTGTCTGATCTACGTAAGACCTTCTCATTCTTGAAGTAGGAGGCCTACAGTAGTAATTGTGATGTTAAAGAAGTCACACACTTTTATACCCAATTGATCCGTTCAAATAAATGCAGTATCGGTTTTGAAAAATGGTAGAAGTGAGCAACGGTGAGACATTTTCACAAATGGTTTGTGTAGAAATAACTGCAAGAAATATTCACGTTCGTGATACAATCGCTGTTTCAATCGGCACTATTTCTGTTCGTAGTAAATATTCAGGAACGAGCTACTCTTTGTGTGGGTAAATTTGTTTTCAGATGACAGAAGGTAAGTTGCTCAAGATCTTCAAGAGAGCACCTGATTCGACATCCTAATACGCGTTTTGTGATACAGTTGTATTACGGTACCAGGTCACCACACAAGGCATAATGACTCTCTGCATGTATGCAGGAATTTCGACTCGTATCTTACTGATCAGGCAATAAGGAAATGTTGTTAAGGGAAATCGACTTCGGTAAGATAAAATGAAATTTAGTCAATGGGGAGCAGTGAGCTATATCAGATATTAAACAAAAATATGTACCGTTGCGGTATTTAAGAAAGTGTGTCCGAAGAACCGCAACTTAGGACAATCAGAGTGCGTTACATTGATTTATTTGGGCTCACTTACTTTAAAAGAGAAAGCTTTCACGTGGCACTTAATGACCAATAAGTGTTTCAACCAAGAACACAAGCAACAACTTCACTTACAGCTAAAATTAACAGTTATTGGCGGGTGATCATCCCCACCTACAAACTTCACAGACACCATACAAGTGTGCTGTAGTGGTTATTTTTGCCTACAACGTTGGGCGCCAATTATGAAGTAAACCGCAATTTTAATGATTCCTGGTCGCCACACAACAAAAGTTAAAAAAACAAAATTATCATATTATTGAATTTTCATCATGAATCATAAAGAAGCAAATACAAAAAAGCATTATTCCAAATTAAAAAATTTCCGGTGCATCTCTTTTCTCTATGGGCAGCTGTATGCATTTCCACCATACGTTAGAAATGTTTATTAGGCTGCTGAGTGAGTCGTCGCTGCTGGTGTAAGTGCGAGCTCCTGCCAGCTCGAGAGTCACCAGCTGGGCTGGACAGGGAGAGAGAGGCACGTGACGTGACGTGACGTGACGTGACGTGGCAGGACGCGTCCAGTGGTCCTGCTGGCACAGGCTTTAATCGCACTGAGCGAGTAGCCGACGACCCATCGGCATCTCGGTCCACTTTTTCAGAGCATCATTAGTTCGCAAAGATGAACTCAGACATCTCGGAAGATTAGCCGGCAGTGGAGTCAACAGCTAAGCGATAAATGGCTTGAGACAGATAATAACGCCCTAAGCTTTTTTAAATGATCGGTCTTTCCGGTTCTCCATCTTCTGGTCTGATGAATGTAAGGCAATATCAACAGCAGTGGAAAGAGAATAACGGCAGTAAGTTACAGTGTACAGTTCAGTGACGTGGTTGTACCCATCAGAATCACCAGCAAACCAAAGCCATCAACAGTACGTGATTATATGTGGATATGAACGGTTAATGCAGTATATAAAGGGAGATGAGCTAATGATCATGGGGAAGTGCAACGCGATGGTAGGGAAGAAGCAGATGACAGGGTCACATGGGTATACAAGCTTGGAAGAGGTAACCACTGAGGAGGAAGACTAAATGAATTCTAAAATAAATTTTCATCTAATAATAACAAATATACTGCAAAAAATAGAAAGAGGCACAGGTGTACTTCTAGAAACACGGACAAACTGGAAAATAAAAGATGGATTGCGTCATGGCCTGACAGACATTGCGAAATCAGTTACTCGATTGTCAAAAGTGTCCGGGAGCAGATATAAACTCGTATCACAATTTAGTAATGCAACCTGGAAAAAAGTGTGCTAACGAAACACTGCGAAGTGGTGGGCAACACACGTTTGACTTTTCCTAAGACTAGAAATTGAATAGGACTCAAAGTATACAGAAACGGCAACCACACACGTTCAAGAGACAGACACAGATAACTTTGAAGAACCTTTGGGTAACAGAGGAAATACTTCAATTGATCGCCGAAAGAAGGAAGATGGAAAGACGGCAATACAAGACTGAAACAAATAAGAAGTGCAGGGAAGCCAAGGCGAAATGGCCGAAGGAAAAATGTGAAGCAAACTAAAACGTCATAGTAATCGCAAGGACTGATTAAATACATAGAAAAGTCGAAACAACTTTCAGTTAAGTTAATATTAGGGGTAGCAACACTAAATGTGCAACGAAACTTTCATTGTTAAGCGCAGAGGAGAAGACAAATAGGTGAGAAGAGTAGAGAGGCCTCTACGTGGCCCATGACTTGCTAGAAGAAGAAATGGGAGTCTCTATGGATGTTCCGCTATCAGGATCAAACTTTAGCAGAGGTTGGAAGACTTGCGATGGAGTAAGGCACAAGGGATGGATAAAATTACTCTTGAATTGCTATGTTCTTCTGCCGAAAGGACGGAAGAAAGATTAGTGCTAAAAGTCTATCGACAACGAGGTCATTGGTGACGAAGCAAAAGCTTGGACTATGTCAAGGATGGAGAGGGAAGTAAGCTGCGCCCTTTCAAAGGAACCATCCCGGCATTTAGCTTAAGCTGTTTAGGCAAACCTCGAAGAACTAAATCTGGATGGTCGAACGGGGATTTGAACCATTTTCCATCAGACTGCAAGTCCAGTATGCTAACCACGGCGCCACTTCAACTGGTCATTGAAGGAAGTGACAACCAAATACTGTCGAAGTAAATGTTTAAAATGATTAGATTGGAGACAGACTACCGGATTTTCGGAAAAATGTGATCCACAAAATTCCGAAGGTGGTAACTGCACGTGAGTACGAGAACTACCGGACACTCAGCTCAACATCTCATGCATCCAAATCGCTAACAAGAACGTTATACAGAACAATGGGGAAAAACTGGAGACCTGCTAGGTGATCAGTTTAGTTTCCTGGAAGATAAAGGCACTAGAGAGGCATTTCTGTGTTGTGATTGATAATGGAAGCAAAATAAAGAAAATAAATAGTGACAAGTTCGTAGAATTTGTCAACCTAATAAAAGGGTTCTAAAGTGTAAAATTGTGCAAGACGTTTAAAACTCTCAGAACATACGTCGTAAGGTCCAGGGGAACACAGTTAACGTACAATGTGTACAAGGATCAAGAGGCAACAGTACAACAGGAATACCAAGAACGAAATGTTCGGATTAAAAAGGATGTATGACAGGAGGGCAGCTTTTCGCCCTTCCTGTTCAATCTGGGCATCGAAGATTCAAGATTAGGATTAAAATGCAGGGTGAAAGGATATCAGTGACAGGATTCGTTGAAGAGACTGCTATCCGCAATGAACGTGAAGACGAATTACAGGACATGATGACTGGAATGAACAGACTAAAACCAAAATTGGAGACTGTAAAATAGACGAAGTTAAGGAACTGCTGTCTTGGAAACAAAATTATGTAGGATGGACGAAACAAGACATGAAAAGTAGACTAACATACATAAGTGTGCGTTTCTGGCAAAACAATATTACTGTTATCAAACGTCGGCCTTACTCTGAGGAAGAAATTTCGAAGAGTACCTTCGAAGCATGAAAAAAAGTTTTCCTCAGTTTTGTTCCATTAGTAATAAGTCATGCATTATTTCACCAGTGATAAAAGCTGTTACTGCCTGAACTTCTCGTTTGTTGGTAGTGGCCCTGTGCCCACACCCATAATTCATTTTATTTCGTCGCAGCATCCGATAAACCAGAACCCAGGCGTCGCATTTCTTGTATAGGTAACAGTCTGAGTCCACAGCTCGGATTTAGTTGCGCAACGTTTGATCTGATAGCTCCTCACAGCAGTTGTAAGTTGTAAAGGAGTGCAGAAAGCTGTCCTCAGCTTCAGAAACCTTTGGGAATGAGGTGGTATCGCGGAAGGAATTTAGTGAAAAATGATTTTCTATTCACTTCTTGAAACCAGGTTTTCTGATTCATGCTCATACTAAGAAAAGCAGCAGTAGCAGGATAGGGTATGTACTAAATGTTTACAACTCTCTTTCAGTCCAAACTGCCTAGGATATGGCTGGTTTGGAGAAGGTAACATTAGCGGACGACGATTTAATGACTGTCTTTTTGAAAGATTCATAAGGATGGGTCTGTGCGTATACTGCTGATTCTGGCTTCATACTTCGCACGTAACAATATAGCCCAAATAACATATACACATCCATAAATCGTTTGCATCACCCTGGTTCCCAGAACTCCTGAAGATAGACGTTCACGGTGGATATTGTATCACTGACACAGTCCCTTCGACTGTTCAGAGATGTCACTAAAACCGCCCAAAGATTTAAGCAGCCATGCATAAGCAGCGCTTATTAGACGGAGGGGGTCCTACAGCTGAACACTTCCTGTCACTCCACTAAGAAGGAGGTACACGGCTCGTGTTGTCTGTAGTTCAATCACGCCACGGTTGGATCGCGTCCGCATTGTTACTCTGTGCCAGGAAGTGCTCTCAACAAGGGAATTGTCCAGGCATCTCGGAGTGAACCAAAGCGATGTTGTTCAGGTATGGAGGAGATACAGAGAGACACGAACTGTCGATGACATGCCTCGCTCAGACCGCCCAAGGGCTGCTACTGCAGTGGATGACCAGTACCTACGGATTGTGGCTCGGAGGAGACCTGACAGCAACGCCACCATGTTGAATATGCTTCTCGTGCAGCCACAGGACGTCGTGTTACGACTCAAACTGTGCGCAATAGGCTGCATGACGCACAACTTCACTCCCGACGTCCATGGCGACGTCCATCTTTGCAACCACGACACCATGCAACGCGGTACAGATGGGCCCAACAACATGCCGAATGGACCGCTCAGGATTGGCATCACGTTCTATTCACCGATGAGTGTCGCATATGCCTTCCATCAGACAGTCGTCAGAGACGTGTTTGGACCAACTGGGTCAGGCTGAACGCCTTAGACACACTGCCCAGCAAGTGCAGCTATGTTGAGGTTCCCTGCTGTTTTGGGGTGGCATTTTGTGGGGTCGACGTACATCGCAGGTGGCCATGGAAGGTGTCGTAACGCCTGCTCGATACGTGAATACCATCCTCCCACCGATAGTGCAACCATTCCGGCAGCATATTGGTGAGGCATTGGTCTTCATGGACGACAGTTCGCGCACCCATCGTGCACATATTGTGAATGACTTCCTTCAGGATAAAAACATCGGTCGACTAGAGTAGCTAGCATGTTATCCAGAAATGAACCGTATCGAACATACCTGCGACAGTTTGAAAAAGGCTGTTAATAGACGGCGTTATCCACCAACCACTCTGAGGGATCTACGTCGAATCGCCTTTCAGGAGTGAAACAATCTGGACCAACAGTGCCTTGATGAACTTGTGGATAGTATGCCATGACGAATACTAACATGCATCAATGAAAGAGTTTGTGGTACTGGGTATTAGAGGTACCGGTATGCGCAACAATCTGCACCACCACCTCTGAAAGTCTCGCTGTATGGTGGTACAACACGCAATATGTGGTTTTCATGAGCAATAAAAAGGCCATAAATGATGTTTATGTTGATTTATATTCCAGTTTTCTGTACAGGCTCCGGAACATTTGGGACCGAGGTGATGAAAACTTTTTTTTGATGTGTGTATTTTAGATTCGTGTCTGTAGTTATGTGCGTCACATTTGCGATCATGTATTTTCAGGGAAAAGCGAAATAAGAGGAAGCGCTCTGGCGTTTACTTGGTCGGAAAATGATGATGGCAGTATCAGTTGTTAGCATTTGAATAGATCCGAGAGCTGTGGTGCAGTACCAGGAAGATAGCAGGACGGGACGGAGAGCAAGGGGGAAGGGGTGCTGGAGAGCTTGTTAGCAGTAATGGCGGCGACAGCACGTGTCGTGCGGATAAAAGCGACCGACCGGCCCTTGTTACGAGAACACAGGCGCCGCGCCGCGCCACGCTGCCTCGTTATAGAGACCCAGCCAGCCGCCTGGTCCGCTCACTGGGGGCGACCATCCGCTGCCCACCCGTGGCTCCCGTTCACAGCGTCGCCTGTTAACCTTGCAGCTGCGCCACGTAACCCAACACGTGTGGATCATTAAATGTGTGCTGCTGATCGGCTGGTGTACTGCAGGGGAATAGCAGTGACTGATACGGTTCGTAAAACGAAGATATCCTAAATAAATCAACCTCGATCAGTGAAAGAAATGTATCTCGTTTAAACGAGCACACACAGTTCCTCCATGAGAACCAGAGACCAGTAAACGACGGCGCGCAGTTTCACACACTGTTGAGTGACTTCTGGAATGCGTTCTGTAGAGCTCCGTGGTGTTCGTGTACCGCAAACGAACGAGTCGAAAGTTATGAATGGAATCAGACAGTGGAATACATGTACTGATACTGTCGTTGCTAAGACTGTGGGATAAGCAACTACCAGAGGCGGTAGTGTCGACCAAGACAAGAAAACAATGTCTAGTATATATGCGCTCTAAAATGGATACTTAAGAGCTATGAGCAACTGTTCAATGCAGGAGACGTGTTTCACAGTAGTGAACATGAAGTAGTGCGCATAGCTCTTCAGGTATGCATTTTGGAGCTAATGTTTACTAGATAGTTTTTCTTGTTTTGGTCTATCCTACCACATCTGAAAGTTACCTACGCTACGGTCTTCAACAGCAGTGCTAGTACATGTATTCCACTGTGAGATGTGTCAGAACGGTTTTCGCTTATAACATTCGACTCGTTCGTTTCTGATACAGGGACCATTACCTAAAATTGATACATTTATCCTCCTCCATTATCCTGGACAGTCTGTAACATCATCATGGAATTACCCTATATATAGATAAATTTACGGGCACCGGCGAATGTAACATAAACTCCTTACCGTCATTGTATGAGTTTCCGAAGATGGGTTCCTATTCAAAGTATTATGCGCTCACTCCCTTCTAGAAGTGACAGAATTTTGTAACGGGAATATCCGCTGTGTATGACAACAAAATTCAAACACCGAGAAGATATGGTCAGGTGTCAATGTAACTTCGTACATGTTTACACCATCGACGGCTATGTAAATGAAAGGATTTGCAATTTCGTGTGACAAGTAGAGCAACCACTAGACTGCATTAGTGTTATATGTATTCAGTGTTGCTCCCAAGTCTGTTGTTGTTGTTGTGGTAATCAGTACTGAGACTCGTTTGACGCAGCTCTCCATGCTACTCTATCCTGTGCTAGCTTCTTCATCTGCCAGTACCTACTGCAATCTACATCCTTCTGAATCTGCTTAGTCTATTCATCTCTTGGTCTCCCTCTACGATTTTTACCCTCCACGCTGCCCTCCAATGTTAAATTTGTAATCCCCTGATGCCTCACAACATGTCCTACCAACCGGTCCCTTCTTCTTGTCAAGTTGTGCCACAAACTCCTCTTCTCCCCAATCCTATTCAGTACCTCCTCATTAGTTATGTGATCTACCCATCTAATCTTCAGCATTCTTCTGTAGCACCACATTTCGAAAGCTTATATTCTCTTCTTGTCCAGACTGCTTATCGTCCATGTTTCACTTCCATACATGGCTACACTCCATACAAATACTTTCAGAAATGACTTCCTGACACTTAAATCTATACTCGATGTCAACAAATTTCTCTTCTTCAGAAACGCTTTCCTTGCCAATGTCAGTCTGCATTTTATATACTCTGTACTTCGGCCATCATCAGTTATTTTGCTCTCCAAATCGCAAAACTCCTTTACTTCTTTAAGTGTCTCATTTTCTAATCTAATACCCTCAGCATCATCATCATCATCATCAGTTATCTGCTATATTAGCAGGTCCTTTGCCTCTCCATTTTCTGCGATCCATTGCTTCCTTCTTAAGGCTGCTGTATGTTGTACCGTCCATCATGTCATCCAGTATCTGGAATCTCTTCCTTCCTCGCTTCCTTTTCCCTTCTACATAACCTTCTAAAACTGTTTTTATCAGTCCGTCATTCTTTCTTAATATGTGCCCAATCCAATTTCTTTTTCTTTTCTTTATTACATCTAGTAACTGCCTTTTCTCTCCCACTCTTCTCAGTACCTCTTCATTTTTTACTGTGTCCATCCAACTTATTCCTTCCATCTTCCACCATGTCCAGATCTCAAAAGCCTCCAGCCTTTCTCTGTCTTTTTTCCTCATAGTCCATGTTTCAGCGCCATATAGAAGAACACTCCATACAAGACATTTTATGAGTCTCTTTCTGAGTTCTCTGTCCATACCGCTGCAGAAGATTCTCCTTTTCTTATAAAACGCCTCTTTTGCCATTGCCATCCTTGTTTTAATTTCTGTGGTGCACCTCCAGTCGGTGTCTATCCTGCTTCCAAGATACTTAAAATTTTGCACCTGTTCTAGTTTTTCTCCATTCAGCACAATTTTTAGTTCCTTATTTCCTCCTATTGCCAATACTTTTGTTTTATTTGTGTTAATTTTCATTCCATATTTTCCTGTAATTCTTTTTCCCCTGTGGCTAGAAGGACCATGTCATCAGCAAATCTCAAGCACCCTACTCTTCTTCCTCCAATTTCTACTCCTTTGTCATCTAATGAGCATTCTTCTTCTTCAGTAGCTCTACAGCCCTTGGTGAGCCTTGGCTTCTTCAACAATCTTCCTCCACACTTCTCGGTTATTTGCTGCTCTTTTCCACCCCCGGACTCCCATATTGCTGATATCCATTATTACCTCATCGATCCATCTTCTTCTAGGTCTCCCTTTTCGCCTAACTGAATGGATCATACCTTTCATCATTTTCTTTGGCATTCTATCCTCTGCCATTCTCTCCAAGTGTCCTAGCCATCGTATTCGCTGTGATTTAACAAATTTTACTATGTCCCTGCCTTGTATTAACTCCTGTAATTCAGCATTGTAGCGTATTCTCCAGCCTTCTTCCTCCCTTATTGGCCCATAGATTTTGCGTAGTATTTTCCGCTCAACGCTTCTTAGAGCATTTTTATCGTGTTCTGTCAATGTCCATACCTCTGAGCCGTATGTGATAACTGGGCGGACTAGGGAATTATATATTAGCAATTTAGTTTTTCTTGTAACAAGGCTACTTTTAAAAAGCTGCATATTTGCAAAGTAAGCTCTGTTTCCTGCTTGTATTCTTTCCCTTATAGCCTTTCCAATACTGTTATCATTTGTTATTAGGGCTCCCAAATAGTTAAAAGAGGACACTCCATTGAAGCATTTCCCATTGATGTTTAGGTTTTTAGGGGTTCTTCTGGCCTCAGGTTGTGACATTACCATACATTTTGTTTTGTTTACATTTACTATGAGGCCAATTTTTAAGGCTTCTGTTTCCATTGCCCGGTATGTTTCTAGGAGTGTATTGGTATTTCTTCCTACTATAGCAATGCCATCAGCGTATGCACATATCTGGCTAGTTTTCATAAATATGGTGCCTCTTTTGTTGATTTTATTTACTGCACTATGCGGGGCAATGTTGAATAGGACAGTGGAGAGGCTATCCCCTTGCTTCACACCTTTATTAAAGTCAAAGCTCTCACTTGTTCTGCTAAGGACCTTTACTTTTGCTCTTGTCTCTGTCATTGTCATTCTGATTAGTCTTATTAATTTAGCACATATACCAACTTCTTTCAGTACTCTGTATAGTTCTTGCCGAATTATGCTGTCAAAGGCTTGTTTGAAATCGATGAATAAGAAATGCAGATCTATATCATATTCATAGAACTTTTCCATCATTTGCCTTATCACAAATATTTGATCAGTTGTTCCTCTGCCCGGTCGAAAGCCACACTGATATTCCCCTAGTATGCCTTCTTAATTGCTGAATTAATAAAAACTGGTGGTGAGGCTGTAATAAAGGAACTGCACACATTAATATCAGATATATGGGAAACAGAAACTATGCCAGATAATTGGAAAATTGGAATAATAGTCCCCATTTATAAGAAAGGGGACAGAACAGCATGTGAAAACTATAGAGGTGTAACACTCCTAAGTACAGCTTATAAGATCTTCACAAGTATATTAAACGAAAGGATACGGAAGTGTGCAGATCTAATGAGCATTGGTCAATCATATTTTCCAAGTACAGGTTGAACAGAGTAGGTGATAAACAGCATCCTTGTCTTACTCCTTTCCCTAGTCTGATCCAGTTTGTACTTTCTCCTCTCACTTTAACTGAAACTTTTTGATTAAGGTACAATGAGTTTATAAGTCTTCTGGTTTTCCAGTCCACTCTCTTTTCCCTCATAATAGTCGCCAGCTTGTCCCAAACCACATTGTCAAATGTCTTTTCTAAATCGATGAAGCACATATATAAGTCTCTTTCTTTTTCAATAAACCTTTCTCCTAAGATTCGTAGGAGCCCTATTGCATCTCTGGTGCCCGTATTCCGTCTAAAGCCAAACTGCTCCTCGCCGAGATTCTCCTCTATTACTTTTTCAAGTCTTCTATTAATTATTCTTAACATCACTTTGGCTGCATGTGAAATGAGGCTGATTGTCCTGTGCTCGCTGCATTTCTTGGTTCCTTGTTTTTTCGGCAATGGAATCATTACTGTTGTCAAAAAGTCCTCAGGCCATTCACCACTGTCATATATTTTATTACATAACCTCAATATTTCTCTTATTCCATTGTGGTTCAAGCATTTTAGTATTTCTCCCGGTATTGTATCTGTACCTACTGCTTTGCCATTTTTCATTGCAGCAATAGCAGACTTTACTTCTTCCATTACGATGGTCGGTCCTTTCTCTTCATCACTTACACTGTTGTGTGATTCAAGTTCCAGAGTTTCTGGTTTGCTATTTGTGTCATATAGCTCTTTTATATATTCTTCCCATCTCTGGAGGACATCGTCATGATCTTTATACACTACCTCTTCGTCTTTACTCAAAATTTCCATAGTAGCACTTCCTGCTCTGTTTTGTTCCCATGTCATAGTCTTTACTCTGTTGTATAGTAAGTCGTATCTTCCTTTCCTGTCCAGTTCTTCAATTTCATCACATTCCTCTTTTAGCCATTTTTTCCTAGCCTGCTCTGTTTCTCTTCGCAGTTCGTTATTTAACCTTCGGTATATCTTTCTTGCATCTTCAGTGCTCTTGTTTTTCAATTTTCTTCTCCCCTCCATCTTGGAAATCATTTCTTGTGTGACCCATGGTTTTTTTGACCTTTTCCCTTTTACATATCCTATATTTTGCTGTCCTGCTTTAATGATTCCTTCTTTCAGCATATTCCAGTACTCGTTGGCATTATCAGGTGCTTCTTTGTCTCGTAATGTGTATAGAAAGTCCCGAGACAGCATTTCTGTAATTTGTTCTTTGTTGGACCTTATCTTCTCTAGATCCCATTTCTTCACCATTGTCGCCTTTTTCAGTTTTTTCATTCTTATTTCTATTTCTGCCATAAGTAACTTGTGGTCACTATTAATATCTGCACCTGGTAATGTGTGCACCTTCTTGATTCCATTCCTGTATCTTTCTTCTACCAGTATAAAATCGATTTGGTTTCTATATTTATCCCCTGGTGATTTCCAAGTGTAGAGCCTCCTCTTATGGTTCTTGAACCATGTGTTTGCCACTATCAGCTGCCTTTCCCTGCAGAAGTCAATTAACCATTCACCTCTGTCATTTCTCTTTCCAAGACCATGACTGCCTACTATGTTTCCCTCTTTCCCTTCTCCCACAATGGCGTTCCAGTCTCCCCTCAGCATCACCCGACTTAATTCGACTACATTCCATTATCCTCGCTTTGCTTTTGTAGATATTCATCTTATATCCTCCTTCCAAGACACTGTCCATTCCGTTCAACTGCTCTTCCAAGTCCTTTGCTGTCTCTGACAGAATTACAATGTCATCGGCGAACCTCAAAGTTTTTATTTCTACTCCATGGATTTTAATACCTATTCCGAATTTTTTTTTTTTTCCTTTACTGCTTGCTCAATATACAGATTGAATAACATCAGGGAGAGGCTACAACCCTGTCTCACTCCCTTCCCAACCGCTGCTTCCCTTTCATGCCCCTCGACTCTTATTACTGCCATCTGCTTTCTGTACAAATTGTAAATAGCCTTTCGCTCCTTGTATCTTACCCCTGCCACCTTTAGAATTTGAAAGAGAATATACCAGTCAACATTGTCAAAAGCTTTCTCTAAGTCTACAAATGCTAGAAATGTAGGTTTGCCTTTCCTTAATCTTTCTCCTAAGATAAGTCGTAAGGTCAGTTTTGCCTGACGTGTTCCAACATTTCTACGGAATCCAAACTGATCTTCCCCGAGGACGGATTCTACCAGTTTTGCTATTCGTCTGTGAAGAATTCGCGTTAGTATTTTCAAATGGTTCAAATGGCTCTGAGCACTATGGGACTCAACTGCTGTGGTCATAAGTCCCCTAGAACTTAGAACTACTTAAACCTAACTAACCTAAGGACATCACAGACACATCTATGCCCGAGGCAGGATTCGAACCTGCGACCGTAGCAGTCGCACGGTTCCGGACTGCGCGCCTAGAACCGCGAGACCACCGCGGCCGGCGTTAGTATTTTGCAGCTGTGACATATTAAACTGATAGTTAATTTTCACATCTGTCAACACCTGCTTTGTTTGGGATTGGAATTACTATATTCTTCTTGAAGTCTGAGGGTATTTCGCCTGTCTCATACATCTTGGTTGGTAGAGTTTTGTCAGGACTGGCTCTCCCAAGGCCGTCAGTAGTTCTAATGGTATGTTGTCTACTCCCGGGGCCTTGTTTCGACTCAGGTCTTTCAGTGCTCTGTCAAACTCTTCACGCAGTATCGTATCTCCCATTTCATCTTCATCTACCTCCTCTTCCATTTCCATAATATTGTCCTCAAGTACATCGCCCTTGTATAGACCCTCTGTATACTCCTTCCACCTTTCCGCTTTCCCTTCTTTGCTTAGAACTGGGTCTCCGTCTGAGCTCTTGATATTCATACAAGTGGCTCTCTTTTCTCCAAAGGTTTCTTTAATTTTCCTGTAGGCAGCATCTATCTTTCCCCTAGTGAGATAAGCCTCTACGACCTTACATCTGTGCGCTAGCCATCCCTGCGTAGCCATTTTGCACTTCCTGTCGAACTCATTTTTGAGTCGTTTGTATTCCGTTTTGCCTGCTTCATTTAATGCATTTTTATATTTTGTCCTTTCATCTATTACATTCAATATTTCTTCTGTTACCCAAGGATTTCTACCAGCCCTAGTCTTTTTACCTACATGATTCTCTGCTGCCTTCACTACTTCATCCCTCAGAGCTACCCATTCTTCTTCTACTGTATTTCTTTCCTTCATTACTGTCGATTGTTCCCTAATGCTCTCCCTGAAACTCTGGTTCTTTCAGTTTATCGAGGTCCCATCTCCTTCAGTTCCCACCTTTTTGCAATTTCTTCAGTTTTAGTCTACAGTTCATAACCAGTAGATTGTGGTCAGAGTCCACATCTGCCCCTGGAAATGTCTTACAATTTAAAATCTGGTTCCTAAATCTCTGTCTTACCACTATATAATCTATCTGATATCTTCTAGTATCTCCAGGATTCTTCCATGTGTGCAACCTTCTATCATGTTTTTTGAACCATGTGTTAGCTATGATTAAGTTATGCTCTGTGCAAAATTCTACCAGACGGCTTCCTTTCATTTCTTTCTTCCAATCCATATTCACCTACTACGTTTCCTTCTCTCCCGTTTCCTACTCTCGAATTCCTGTCACCAATGACTATTAAATTTTCATCTCCCTTCACCACCTGAATAATTTCTTTTATCTCATCATACATTTCATCAATTTCTTCATCATCTGCAGAGCTAGTTGGGATATAGGCTTGTACTACTGTAGTAGGCATGGGCTTCGCGTCTACCTTGGCCACAATAATGCGTTCACTATGCTGTTTGCAGTAGCTTACCCGCATTCCTATTTTTTTATTCATTATTAAACCTGCTCCTGCATTCCCCCTTAGGTCTTTGGTTAGTGGTGTTTAACGTCCCGTCGACAACGAGGTCATTAGAGACGGAGCGCAAGCTCGGGTTAGGGAAGGATGGGGAAGGAAATCGGCCGTGCCCTTTCAAAGGAACCATCCCGGCATTTGCCTGAATCGATTTAGGGAAATCACGGAAAACCTAAATCAGGATGGCTGGAGACGGGATTGAACCGTCGTCCTCCCGAATGCGAGTCCAATGTGCTAACCACTGCGCCACCTCGCTCGGTCCTGCATTCCCCCTATTTGATTTTGTATTTATAACCCTGTATTCACCTGACCAAAAGTCTTGTTCCTCCTGCCACCGAACTTCACTAATTCCCACTATATCTAACTTTAACCTATCCATTTCCCTTTTTAAATTTTCTAACCTACCTGCCCGATTAAGGGATCTGAAATTCCATGCTCCGATCCGTAGAACGCCAGTTTTCTTTCTCCTGATAACGACGTCCTCTTGAGTAGTCCCCGCCCTGAGATCCGAATGGGGGACTATTTTACCTCCGGAATATTTTACCCAAGAGGACGCCATCATGGTTTAACCACACTGTAAAGCTGCATGCCCTCGGGAAAAATGACGGCTGTAGTTTCCGCTTGCTTTGAGCCGTCCGCAGTACCAGCACAGCAAGGCCGTTATGGTTAGTGTTACAAGGCGAGATCAGTCAATCATCCAGACTGTTGCCCCTGCAACTACTGAAAAGGCTGCTGCCCCTCTTCAGGAACCACAAATTTGTCTGACCTCTCAACAGATACCCCTCTGTTGTGGTTGCACCTGCGGTACGGCTATCTGTACCGCTTGGCATGGTCCATGGTTCATGGGGGGGGGGGGGGGTAGTAGGATATATAAGGTGCGTCATACAGAGATGCCGCGCACTCGTATCTATATCCGAATCCCGCTCCAGCTACTGCAGGGTCTGGGTATGAAGAAGCATTATGAGCACTGACAAGGTTGAAAGGGACCTCATGAAGGGTGTCCATTTGACTGGGTTTTTGTACCGTAGAAAGTCCAGATTTTTGAGACATTCGGATGCGACAGTGGCCCCACGGTGGACTGCGTGGTAATGTGAGAGCAAGCATACTCGTTGTGTAAGTTCCACGCTGATCAGGTCGCTGTGCTGTGCAACAACCACATCTTAACTCCTTCACGTCTCTGCCTGACTCCCGAAGACAACAGTACTGGATTCCGTAGAACACTCGGTGCCATCCCGTACCATTGGTCGGAGACTATCAGAGCATAATTCGGGAATTATCGTCCAATTATATGCTTTACGTAATAGCACAGCACAAGGAGCTCCATTTGGAGTGGTGCCATGTCTGGGAAGAATCGGGTGTTGCTGATTGACATCGCATTGTCTTTATCGAGGAATCACGAAGCTGCACCACCCTGGATGACCATCATCGGCAGTACGGCGGCCACCTGAAGAGTGATCCCACTCTTTCAATGGTTTCGAGAGGTGCAGCGGAGTTATTGGTGGCGCCACGGTGCGGTAGGCCTTTGGTTATGACTTAAGCTTCCAGCTGGTAATGACTGTGGGATGGGACCAACGAGATATAGGAGCCCTGCGGCGAACATCACAGCAAGGGGGCACGTGACACTACGCGTCTTGCGAGATCCGGCAACTATTTCCGACGGGACAGGTGTTATGCTTTTATTTGAGACCAGTTCAATAATTCTTAACTGTGGATTTAAGCAGATGCAAGCTCTCGGTAACACATTAAAAAGGTGAGGGGTTTACTATGTTCCTTAATTTTCAGTGGCATATTGATATTGAAACGACGATAAAATATGAACATCAACAAAAGAAAAACGATGATAATGGATTGTAGTCGAATTAAATCGGGTGGTGCTGAAGGAACTAGAATAGGAAATGAGACACTGAAAGTAGTAAATGTGTTTTGCTATTTGGGGAGCAAAATAACTGATGATGGTTGAAGTAGAGAGCATACAAAATGTAGACCGGCAATGGCAAGGAAAGCATTTCTGAAGAAGAGAAATTTGTTAAAATCGACTAGATTTAAGTGTCAGGAAGTCGTTTCTGAAAGTATTTCTATGGAGTACAGACAGAGTCGAGGTGCATGAAAGGGAAGGAGTGGTTGGGAAGGGAGTGAGACAGGGTTGTAGCCTGTCCCCGGTGTTACTCAATCTGTATATTGAGTAAACAGTAAAGGAAACAAAAGAAAAATTCGGAGTACGTATTAAAGACCACGGATAAGAAATAAAAACTTTGAGGTTCGCCGATGACATTGTAATTCTGTCAGAGACAGCAAAGGACTTGGAAGAGCAGTTGAACGGAATGGACAGTGTCTTGAAAGGAGGATATAAGATGAACGTCAACAAAAGCAAAACGAGGATAATGGAATGTAGTCGAATTAAGTCGGGTGATGCTGAGGGTATTAGATTAGGAAATGAGGCACTTAAAGTAGTAAAGGAGTTTTGCTATTTGGGGAGCAAAATAACTGATGACGGTCGAAGTAGAGAGGATATAAAATGTAGACTGGTAATGGCAAGGAAAGCGTTTGTGAAGAAGAGAAATTTGTTAACATCGAGTATAGATTTAAGTGTCAGGAAGTCGTCTCTGAAAGTATTTGTATGGAGTGTAGCCATGTATGGAGTGAAACATGGACGATTAATAGTTTGGACATGAAGAGAATATAAGCTTTCGAAATGTGGTGCTACAGAAGAATGCTAAAGATTGGATGGGTAGATCACATAACTAATGAGGAGGTATTGAATAGAATTGGGGAGAAGAGGAGTTTGTGGCACAACTTGACAAGAAGAAGGGACCGGTTGGTAGGACATGTTCTGAGGCATCAAGGGATCACAAATTTAGCGTTGGAGGGCAGCGTGGAGGGTAGAAATCGTAGAGGGAGACCAAGAGATGGATACACTAAGCAGATTCAGAAGGATGTAGGTTGCAGTAAGTACTGGGAGATGAAGAAGCTTGCACAGGATAGAGTAGCATGTAGAGCTGTATCAAACCAGTCTCAGGACTGAAGACAACAACAAAACAACAGCCATTAATGAAAGTGAAACGTGGAAGATAAATAATTTACACAAGAAGAGAATAGAAGCTTTCGAAATGTGGTGCTACAGAAGAATGCTGAAGATTAGATGGGTAGATCACATAACTAATGAGGAAATATTGAACAGAACTGGGGAGAAGAGAAATTTGTGGCACAACTTGAATAGAAGAAGGGATCGGTTGGTAGGACATGTTCTGAGGCATCAATTGAGTATTGGAGGTCAGCGTGGATGATAAAAATCGTAGAGGGATGCCAAGAGATGAACACACTATTCAGATTCAGAAGGATGTAGGTAGCAGAAGGTACTTGGAGATGAAGAAGCTTGCACAGGATAGAGTGGCATGGAGTGCTGCATCAAACCAGTCTCTGGATTGAAGACCACAATAACAACATTGATTACGCAGCATGGTAAAGCTTCTAATGGCTCAAACATGATTGCAACACCTCCTATTGCACGTTTTCTACAAGTAGTACAAATGAGGAGAACCATAAACTTACCTTTGAGACAGATTCCAGGTTTCAATACACTCCAACTGCCAGTCACTCATTGTTAACTGTGACGTTGATTGTGTGCAACTGTTCCATTTTGGAACGAAAGTTGTTGGCAACAGATGCAAAATCACAAAAAGGTGTATGAATCAATGCCGTTGCAAATGCCTCCATTTTCACTACTTAACGAAGCATCAGAACAGTGAATAAATTGAAAAATAGCCAGAGAAGGACGTGAAAGAGCAGAATTGTAGTCCCCAAAAACCAAAAAACCTCCGTGCACCAACAGCGATATACTAACCTCCAGGCATTCACCAGCTACCTAAACAGAAAACTTGTAAATTGAGTGCTGGGTAGAAGAGAGTAAGTAAAAACTTCTCCAGTCAGAGTCAGACAACTTTCTTGTGATCTAAAAAAATCTGTCATACTAAAATCAGCTGCCTCCCTCCTTCTGACATTCCACTCCTTTTCACGTTCGTCAGACATCAGCAGAAAACACCCTGTGAGTGCGTTAGGTTCACTAGAATAAATTAATGGGGTACGTTGTATTACGTACCGTACTATCACTGAAGTATGTCATGTGACATATCCATCTACTCGTTACGACGTATAAAATCTCATGTAAGGTGCAAAATTAACATTCATTCACGCTGCCACCTTATACCCTTACCACACACCCACCCACCCACACACCCACACACCCACCCACAAACACACACACAGAGAGAGAGAGAGAGAGAGAGAGAGAGAGAGAGAGAGAGAGAGAGAGAGAGAGAGAGAAAGAGAGAGAGATGGAATTTAATTTCACAATTAAACTGAAAGCTCAAATGCCACTAATGGTACACTTAACATGAAACACTCCTACAAGGCCTCTTGCAACAGGCCACCTTTCGTATTTAAAGTAAGTAAATGAAACAGAAGCTTTGTTTCTCTAATTACAAATAGTTTGAGAATGCAATAAACAGAATAACCTCGCTTACTATTGGTATTGTTCCTAATTTCAACGGTATTTTACGGAAACTTGTAAAAATTGGATGTTTAAGCTTTTTCGAAGTGATCTGGTCCTTCCTTTCTTTATCGTTGGTCCTTTTCTCGAAGTTGTCGATACGTATTCTCCATGTAGGAAGACAGACATCGCCAGGATCACCCAGTTACCTGTTGTGGAGCAGACAGTTGCACTTAGCATCACTGAACTTCCCTCTCATCAATATTATTATTGCCAAATTATGATAGGTATTTAGCTGTATGCTGGATATCATAAATTGATGAAGAGAGGCGTTTAAGAGTACACATATTCTATGCCACATCAATCCAACACTGTAAACAGCGCATACTACTTCCTCAGATGGCAAGTTTGGTTACCTCTGCTCAGATATTTGATAATGTGATTTGTAGAATCCTCTTCCTCTTCTTCATTTAGTTGGAACCATTCCGTACATGTTTCATATTTTAATATTTGGAAAAATTTTGGCACTATGTAGCCATCTACATTTGTATGAGTAATATATGACCAGGAGCGTCATCTAAAATTTCGATCCAGTATTTCTGAAAATAACTGCAAATCAGTATTATGAGCTTGAATGCACTTGGCAGGAATTACAGTTTTCAAGCATACACTACTGATTTGAGCAGCAAAGAGCACATAATTCTTAAATCTTAATTTCCTTTCATTTTCCAAAACTTGGACATAGCCTATGTAATAAATGGCCTCAGTTACTTGTCAAAAGGATTCAAAACAGCTCTCAAGATCGTCAGATTGCAATTTACCAAGCAAATTGTACTCCAGTCTATAATTTTCAAACAAATATGGGGTTATTTAAATGAAAGAGTCTATAGTTAATATTAGAGACTGAAATGCAGCACTTGGGGAGACTGACAGTATCTAAATTTTCAGCCAATGACACTTATCATGTAAAACACTACATCTGACTACAGATGTTCCTCTGATGTCTTCTTTACTAGGATCATTAAATCTCTGGCCTTCAAACACAGATCGAACATTAGTCTAATAATATTCCACCATTTCATAATAATTTTTAAGAAAACAGTTATCTAGTTTATTTGTTCAGAAATATCAGGCATATACTTTGAGGCATGTTTCAGTGCTGTAACATTATTTTCATTGAAAATTCTTAGTGCCAGTTTCACATTCTGCTTTTGAATTGCTGATGGGTACAAAACATTTGATGAAAGAGTGTTGCCATACTTAACTAGAGAGTTTCCTCCTTTCTCAAAAACAAGTTCCAAGCGTCTGTACTGTGATGACAGCGTTACCAAATGGTCCCACATGCTAGAAAAATGCGAGAATTTGTTTGCATTTCGTTCTGTTTCCCAGTTGTTTCCCGTACATTTCAAATTATGGACAGTGTCAAACATAAAAATTAATTTTCTACCTGAATCAAGTGGACGATAAATAGATTCATTGGCACTGGAAAGTTCATATGCTTTTCTGTTGACATTAAAATTCTCTGCAACGGGGGTAGCTACTTTGAAACTTATTCCTTCCAACATACCCAAAGCATTTCTGGTTAAGGAGTTTACCACTCACCTGTCATATTAGCAACAAGAATGATAGCCACTATATCAATGTACTTTAACAAAGCTGAAGGGACCATAAATATCTGAGCTGATTATCACATGCATCCAACACATTACTGCCATGCATTTCACCATACGTAAATTTTATATATATATATATATATATATATATATATATATATACATCCAACACGAGAGACACTAAGGGATAATATGGTTTCAAAGACTTAAATCTGTTTTGCAGGTTTGGAATACTTCTATCTAGTGATGGTTTCACCAACTCGTAGTTGCAAATCAGTTTCTGTGAAGTAACTGGGTGTGGTAAAAACATTAGATTAAATTTCCTGAGAGAATTATATGCAGTGGCAGAATGTACATACAAACAGCTAGATACTATCATAGTTTTGCTGCCATATTGACTATGGTTTTTTGTGGCTTGTGACACTTTCAGTTGTTCCACAAAAAATTTTAATCGTTCATTTTCATCAAAACAGGGCACAGCTAACCTGTTTTTAACAGTAGGCATATGCTTTCCTTTTTCCAGTTCTGACATATGCGAGCCTAAATCGTTTACTGAGTTCAGTTGCTTTGTGTTTTCTGGCAAGGTTCTAACAACATCGTTAGCAAAATTGACACACTGTATGTCAAATCTACATTTATAGTGGTAAACGAAATGACATGAGGCGTCCCACTACCTACTCCCAGAAGACAAACACGCAGTCTACCACCATCCTCAATCACACACCACTTGTTATCAAACGCTTTTCTGCTTTCTAGGAGTGTGATAAGGTTATTTCAACACTTCAATGAATCCTGCTCAATGTATTGTTTATGGGAAGCAATACTGTTTTGATAGCTGTTGTAAGATGCTTTCCTCCCACGTGAGAAATACGGTTTAGAGACAGATTTTGAATAATTAGCTGGTATATTCGGGAAGGTAGTACGCACAGCATTTTCAGCCAGTTTCGGGCTTATTCTAAGAAGTTCTTTTAGTTCTCCCTTATCCACAACTCTGTCAGTTCTAGTGATATATGATCCATCGACATGTTTAATGGACATGACAGGTCCTTTTAGCTTGGAGAAGTCGGTTGCGATGTGATGAATCCAGACCTGAGTTCTTATCAGAACTCACCTCTATAAAATATTTGTTGGAACTCGATAGATAGTCACAATTCACTATCGCTGTACATAAACAATATAACAGTATCATTATTTAATTGCGCTTATTTGATAATAATTATTACGTATTATTATTATTAGGTAATTATTATACACTGCGCAACAGTAAAGTAAAGGATCCAGAATGGGAGGAGGAATCGAAATGACTTCATGGGTTGATAGGGTGCTAGTTCTTACACAAGCGACTATGAAATTGTGTCAAATTTCCAGGAACATGGCAGTATGCACTCACTTACCAGAACGACTTTGCACGCAATCTACCCCATATTTATGCACTGATTCGTCCTAAAGTAGGTGTATCCGCTCATGAGGCAAGCTGGTCGACAACTGTTGTAACTGGTCCTTCGTATCCTTGATGCGGAGTCGATGCCAGAGCAGCAATTTGGGACAGATCAGGGGATGTTTCTGGCTATGTGCGTATCTAACCTTCACGCAGACAGTACATAGTGGCGTGTCCCATGTGTGGTCGAGCATTGTCCTGATAAAAAATAGCATCATATACTGTCGCTTGAGAGGTATGGGGATGCAGGATGTCTGTGATGTACGATTGCAACATCAAAGTTTACTCACTCATTACTAACCATGACCTGAAATGAAAGAATAGGACTTCTCCTCAGGTCGCCCCCACGACAGGCAACGACAGTCACCCAGGGTTGTGCGGAACTACAGTTCATAATTGAATTCGTTGCGACATCATTCATCAGCGGCGTGTGATTTCTGTTCATGACATCACTTCAAATGCTGCCGTTGGCCTCGTTGTATTAAGGACAGCCTGCACATGGGATTGTTATTTCTTAGTTCAGTTGCTACTCGTTTCCAGCCAACAGTGCAGAATGACACAGAATGTTCCTTTGCTTGTTCCCAGACTGTCGGATCAGATGTGAAGGGGTTAGGATTTGGCTGGTGAACCACTGGGCGTTCCTCAGTTGTAGTAGTCACACGTGGTCGGCCATAATCTTGACGACGACTATGCCTGTCCGCAGTTTCTGATTCAGTTGCAACGTCGGGCTAATGTCACATATGAATAGCCCAGAAATCTGGGCATACCATGATTCGACCAGTTGGCCAACGGGAGCCTCATAATACGGCGCTTTCCGCTGTCAGTTGGCTATAGCACAATCTAACACTTCTATGCGGCACAATGATCAACCAATATTTGAATCTGTTCAGGCTGCTTACGTTCATTACCAGAACTTGTAACAACACTAAACAAGAAAAAACAATAATGCAGTACGGTGGCCGTTTTGCCTGACACGATACTAATAATTTACATTTCGTCAATAGTTTGTACATATATGAAGTCACATTCACATCCAATCACGTCTTCCGAATGTTTCATATCCTTCATCAGTTACTGTCGTTGTTGTTTATAAGTATTATCAATATCTATTACCATTTATTGTGTTTTATAGCAGTATTCAATATTTGTTCACATAAACGAAAAAAGGAATGAAAAAACTGTTAGTCCAGTGTGGATGTTTGGCCATAGCAAATGGCGTATTGTCTACATCTATCCATTGTGTCAGCCTAGACGAGATTCCATGAAAGCAGTTGTTAGATGGCGATGACCTCTGATGAAACGTTCGACAATAACGAAAATTCTCGCTAAGTAACCAAACACAGTTGTGTCAAAAAAGCATAGGGTCTGAAAGCCGTGTAAAACATTATTTCCTAGTCAATGCGTTATTTTGACTCCCTAAAAAGAACTATGCATATTTGAGGGGTCTCTATTGACACATTTCCGATGTTCCCACACGACGGTAGCACTGATGGGGATCAAATTCAAATGGCAGTTATGACACTACTGGCCATTACGCCCACCCTTTCTCATGACTCTATATAGGACGTTTGCAGGACCGTTGCTTCCGTAGGAGTTTACTCACCTCCATGAGTTTCCTTAGAAGAACGGCTTGCCCTGAGGCGATACATGATGGCCTCCAACCTGGAAAATTTGCACTGCGCAAGAGTAGTGGGATGTTGGTATGAGAACAATTTACATCAAATTGATATCAAATTAATTACGCATATAAAATAAATTGATCAATTAATCACACCCAATCTCCAGATCACGTCATGGGTTTTCCCAACTGGCATGTGGATTTCTTCACCTACCCTGTGGGAAATCACGAACCATCCCCTTTCCCTATCCCCACACCCTCCACCCCCCACCCACCCCAATCCCTCACCTTGAAGAAAGAATTGAAAAAATGCGGGATACTCGCTCAGCCTGTGTTGAGTGACCAGTCTGGGCAGAACAACATAGTATTTATACAAACAATTCACCCTGTTTATCCATTTACTTAAGCAATTAGCAAAAATTTTGGCACTCTTTATTTATTTACTTAAACAATCTGAGGCTTGGATTTCACACTCACTCTTTGTGTGCCCATAATACTTTTGTTTATTTAAGCAGTTTTTGGGAATATTCTTTAGCTAAATGATTTGCAAAGTTGGATTTCATGCAGTTTATTTATTTCTAAAATCACAATACAACTCGAAATTGACAATGTCACAGAACTGGAAAAAAAATTCACAGTACCACTCGAAACTAGTGGCAGGCAGACACAAACTCTGCAAAGAGCGCTCCCTTTACCTACAACTGGAAATAAATGAGTAAATGTCTGCAGCTCTAAATAGGATGCTCAACACTTTCCGAGTTTTAGCTGCTTGTTTGAAGGAACTGTCAGAGAGAAAAAAATTTCTCGGTCATACAGCTCCTGTGGTGTTTAGCACTTTTCTGAAATGCTGAGTGAGGTTAGTTTATATTTGCTGCACGAGTCAGGGATATTAAGGCAGTTGTTTTTTTTATTTTTCTCTCTTTACGAAGCACTCTGGTGTCTAACCACAGATGGGAAAATCAGAACAATTACATATCTAAAAGTTCATGACATATTTTGAAACCCACAACAGAGCGTGAAGAAAACGCAGACATATAACACACTGGCTATGTAAACGATTCTCCAAACATTTGAAGCGCTGTGCTACAGACGAGAAAAAAGTCTGGAATTTTCGGTGAATTTTCGAAGTCCTACAACTGCTGGTCTGTAGACCCTCGAAAGCCACAATGGTGTGTAGGGGACAGCATCCCATCTGTCTGAACGAGAGGAGGCTGGTATGCCTGGACACTGGAACAAAGAAGTCATTACGTGACTCTCTGACTTCATGGAACTTTCCATAAACACCTTGACCTGCCTCTGTCTTGTTCTAACCAGTCATCAAAGACTCCTTTGCCCCCCCACAAAGGATGTCTTGTGACTGTCCAATGTCACGGAACTTCCTGTGAATGGAGCATTCTGATTGGTTCTTACTGCATTTACCGCCAAACTGAGGCTGGTAGTGTCTGCAGCTTTCAACAGATGGAAAAATTAGGAGGATTTCGGTGCAAAATTATTTCGTACAGATCGAAAAACATGCAGAATCATATTGTACTGATAGTTAAATGCTGCTCTGATACTGTTGAGGAAAGCTTGACATTTTCGGCGTGAAGCCGAACTCCAACCACCCCTCAAACTATTGTACCACCATACCATACCGTTGTAGTAACCACTGTTTAGAGATTCAGAGACATTTATTTATTTATTTGAGATGTAGGTGCCGGCCGGTGTGGCCGTGCGGTTCTAAGCACGTCAGTTTGGAACCGCGTGACCGCTACGGTCGCAGGTTCGAATCCTGCCTCGGGCATGGATGTGTGTGATGTCCTTAGGTTAGTTGGGTTTAAGTAGTTCTAAGTTCTAGGGGACTGATGACCTCAGAAGTTAAGTCCCATAGTGCTCAGAGCCATTTTTTTGAGATGTAGGTGAAGGGAGCGCTCTTTTGTTTTTGGCTCTGAGCACTATGGGACTTTACATCTGTGGTCATCAGTCCCCTAGAACTTAGAACTACTTAAACCTAACTAACCTAAGGACATGACACACATCCATGCCCGAGGCAGGATTCGAACCTGCGACCGTAGCGGTCACGCAGTTCCAAACTGAAGCGCCTAGAACCGCACGGCCACACCGGCCGGCAGGGAGCGCTCTATGCACAGTTTGGGTCTGCCTGCTACAAATTTCAGGTGGTAATGTGACCTTTTTTTTTCACAGCAGGAAAAAAAAACTGTTGTTTGACACCTTCAATTTTGAGCTGCATTGTAATTTTGGAAATGAATAAACTGCGTGGATTCCATCCCTCAAATTATTTAAATAAATAAACTATTCAAAATGGCTCCAAATTGTTTAAATAAATAAACAAATGCGGTGAAATTGTTTGAATAAATACTATATTCTACCATTCCAGCAACTTAATGCAGACTGAGAGAGTTTCCCCACCATATTTTTCTTGTTGGTGCGGTGAGAAGGTGGGGAGGGGGAAGGGGGCGGAGGGGGAGGGAGGTGAGAGAAGGGAGGAGAGGTGAGGGGGAAGGATCGGGCAAGGGGTCAGGATATCCCAGAGGTGTGGGGGAACGGATCCAAATGCTGGTTGGAGAATCACATGCTGTCATCAGGCTGGTTTGTGTAATTAATTGTTCAGTTAATTTAATTAGCATAATTATTTTGATAGTCATTTGATATAAATTGTCGTTGCTCCGCCATTATCCAACTACTTGCAAGTCATCAGGGTGTACGTATCTGTGTACTACTACAAGGAGGGTATGTGATCATAGGTCTTGTTACGGTGCTCGCTTATTTCCAAGTCCGTATCGATTTTAGAATTGAGTTTTCACTCAGACGGCGCTTTGGCGTTAGGCCGTTGTTTCCGTGTGTGATCGCTGGCCGGGGCTTAGCTGCAGGCGTGTGAGGAGGAAAGAGAGGGCTGCCTTGGCGTGGAGACAGTTCCTCTCGGCTGGGGTCGTTTGCGTCTGGACGCCGAGTGGGGCCCGATGGGAAGACCGGGCCGCGATTTTACGCTTAATACGTAGTGTGGACAGCGGCGTGGTGTGCCGTTTAACTCGATTCGCAAGGGGAGCAAAATCTCGCCTGTTGTAGTTTGTCGAGCCTCAGTTTGAAATACCTTCTATGTGCGGTGGGATGCCGTCCTCCTGTCTCTCCGTCTCTGGGATTGCTATCCTCGTTTACCGTACCAGGGATGTATATCGATGGGGTACGCTGCTCTCCGTACTCTACTAGACGCTGGTGATGGAAGTGCGTCGTTCAGCGGCCCGTTAGTCTGGGTGCTTTATGTTTGATCTTCAAGTGCAAATTATTCGAGTGGCACTCCTTAGAGTCTGCCTCGCGCAGTTAGATTGGAGTTTATTTTGTCTTGTGGTGCTTCCGCTTTCCGTTAACGAAGGTTAAGCTTGATTCGGCACTCCGTACGACGCTTGGCATCTCAGCAGGCGGGCCGGAGCCACCTTCGCGACTGAACGGAAGCCTTTGGACTGAGAGGTCTTGTGTTTGGCATATTGTTCATAAATTGTTGTTTTGGTGTTAAGTTCGCTGAGCTTTCTTATGGATTTCCCGGCATTTGGTCTGTCGTCCGGCTCGGGCTAGGTCTCGTTACCTTAAAAGTCGGTCCTTGTTTTGGCTTAGTACGATTTTGGTTTACTGCCTGGTGGTTCTGGTAGTACGCCGGGTCGCTGTGGTTGTGTTGCATTTTGTATGGGGCTGTGTGCTCGGAGCCGTGGAGTACCATTTGTGTTAACTGCTTCACTGGGGGGTACTGATCGGGCCATTCTTGGTCCTCTGCTGTATGAAATGATTTTATTATTATTTTAAAGTAACATTATCGCTTAAATGATTTAATTCTTGTTGCATTAACTGCATCTTGGGTACTGAGAAATTTAGCAGTGTAATTACGGAACATTTAATAGTGGCGCATGCCCCTTACCTGTTTCGTAATCTGTTAATTACCGAAAGATCTTAAGCTCATAGTCATATGTTGTGATTTTCTTAAATTATTGTATTTTTATGTCATGTTATTGTTTTTTTTTAATTTACTGATCACTGATATACTGTTCCAAGTATTAGAATGTTTCAGGTAGCTATTACTTGGGTGGAATGCGCGGAATCGCAATGGAGAGAGTTGTGCGTGCCTTACGTGTCCGTTGTTGGCGCGGCCTGGTGTCCGTTGTTTGTTTTGGTGCACCTGAGCTAAGTGTTGTGTTGCCTCCTCCCTTGCGGCCCCGTCGTGTTCTTCCCATAAACATTTCCTTCAAGGCATTTTAGTTAATTTTATGCTAGTATTATTTTAATTTCTTACATTCGTAAAATTGTGCGGCCTTCATTATGCACACTGTTTGTCATAGCTGATTTGACGTGCCATTGTAATTTCTTAAACTCCATTGTGTGTGCCCTTCGTGATACATATTGTTTGTCATAGTAGATTTGAGTATGGCAGTTATAATGTCTCATATATCATGATGTGCGTGTGTAATGGTGCAATAAATGGATGATTGTTATTTCTGTTTTTGACGCCCTTCATGCCTCCCTTCTTGTCCCTATTGGTACGCTATCGTTGTACTTGTGTTGGTAGCCCACATCAGGTCTACCTGAGGCTTCTGAGTAAAACAAGTTTTCTTCTAAAATGTATCTCCGACATAGTCATTTTAAAAATACACAAGTTGTTAGCAATTTCTCCCTCACGCACTCGCTCAGTACTACGCGGTCCACCCACACTCTTTATAGTCAAACGTTTATAGGCACAATTCTGGTACCCTCTGCACCTTTTTTCGTTTTTCTTTTTTTCTTAACTACGTATATACAGATTTTATTTAGAGTAAGAAACATATTACATCGGATTTTGATCCCGCGTTCGGCCATCCTGATTTAGGTTTTCCGTGATTTCCCTAAATCGCTCTAGGCAAATGCCGGGATGGTTCCTTTGAAAGGGCACGGCCGACTTCCTTCCCCGTCCTTCCCTAATCCAATGAGACCGATGACCTCGCTGTCTGGTCTTCCCCAAACAACCCCAACCCAACATCGGATTTTGTTCTTGTTTAAATAACTTATACCCTTTATATGACTACCTAGACTTCAGAGGTCAGTGTCATGATGGGCGTTGTACTGCATCACTGTATACAGAAAACTAAAACTAAGCTTAACTCCTTCCTAATAGGCCACGAAGGACCAAAGGTACTGACCCGCCGCCGTGTCAACCTCAGCCATATGCGTCACTGGATGCGAATATGGAGGGACATGTGGTTAGCACACCGCTCTCCCATACGTATTTGAGTTTCTGAGACAGTGCATCATTGTATACCATACATTAATTATTAACTTGACACACTATTTGGCTGTTATACAATGGCCTTCCTCGGAAAAAAACTAGTTTTGGTGGAGGAAAGGTGACTGTTTATTGCAGACATTTGGTATCAGTACGTCATATTTTTGGAATTTCATTGGACCGTAGAATGCGACAGGCTACTCATGACGGAAAGGAGAGGGTATGAAGGAAGCGATAGGTGGGGCAGCCGGCTTGTCGGTGATTGGCGACAGTCTGCGTATATTCGCATGGCTTCTGGTGAGCACGTTTTCTTTCTCGTGTGCGCAGAAATATTCTCACGGTTGTCTACATCTACATCTACATTTATCCTCCGCAAGCCGCTCAACGGTGTGTGGCGGAGGGCACTTTACATGCCACTTCATTACCTCCCTTTCCTGTTCCAGTCGCGTATGGTTCGCGGGAAGAACGACTGCCGGGAAGCCTACGTGCGCGCTCGAATCTCTCTAATTTTACATTCGTGATCTCCTCAGGAGGTATAACTAGGGGGAAGCAATATATTCGATACCTCATCCAGAAACGCGTCCTCTCGAAACCTGGACAGCAATCTACACCGCGATGCAGAGCGCCTCTCTTGCAGGGTCTGCCACTTGAGTTTTCTAAACATCTCCGTGACACTATCACGCTTACCAAGTAACCCTGTGACGAAACGCGCCGCTCTTCTTTGGATCTTCTCTATCTCCTCCGTCAACCCGATCTGGTACGGATCCCACACTGATGAGCAATACTCAAGTATAGGTCGAACGAGTGTTTTGTAAGCCACCTCCTTTGTTGATGGACTACATTTTCTAAGGACTCTCCCAATGATTCTCAACCTGGCACCCGCCTTACCAACAAATAATTTTATATGATCATTCCACTTCAAATCGTTCCGCACGCATACTCCTAGATATTTTACAGAAGTAACTGCTACCAGTGTTTGTTACGATTTCATATAATCATACAGTAAAGGATCCTTCTTTCTATGTATTCGCCGGCCACAGTGGCCGAGCGGTGCTAGGTGCTACAGTCTGGAACCGCGTGACCGCTACGGTCGCAGGTTCGAATCCCGCCTCGGGCATGGATGTGTGTGATGTCCTTAGGTTAGTTAGGTTTAAATAGTTCTAAGTTCTAGGGGACTTATGACCACAGCAGTTACGTCCTATAGTGCTCAGAGCCATTTGAACGATTTCTATGCATTCGCAATACATTACATTTGTCTATTTTAAGGGTCAGTTGCCACTACCTGCACCAAGTGCCTCTCCGCCGCAGATCTTCCTGCATTTCGCTGCAATTTTCTAGTGGTGCAACTTCTCTGTATACTACAGCATCGTCCGCGAAAAGCTGCATGGAACTTCCGACACTATCGATTAGGTCATTTATATATATTGTGAAAAGCAATGGTCCCATAACACTCCCCTGTGGCACGCCAGAGGTTACTTTAACGTCTGTAGACGTCTCTCCATTGATAACAACATGCTGTGTTCTGTTTGCTAAAAACTGTTCACACAGCTGGTCTGATATTCCGTAGGCTCTTACTTTGTTTATCAGGCGACAGTGCGGAACTGTATCGAACACCTGCCGGAAGACAAGGAAAATAGCATCTACTTGGGAGACTGCATCTAATATTTTCGTGGTCTCATGAACAAATAAAGCGAGTTGGGTCTCACACGATCGCTGTTTCCGGAATCCATGTTGATTCCTACAGAGCAGATTCTGGGTTTCCAGAAACGACATGATACGCGAGCAAAAAACATGTTCTAAAATTGTACAACAGATCGACATCAGAGATACAGGTCTATAGTTTTGCGCATCTGCTCGACGACCCTTCTTGAAGACTGGGACTACCTGTGCTCTTTTCCAATTATTTGGAATTTTCCGTTGCTCTAGACTCTAGAGGCTTGCGGTACACGGCTGTTAGAAGCGGCGCAAGTTCTTTCGCGAACTCTGCACCTGTTTCTTAAGGCTGTCGCGTCCGCGCCCAGTGTGGCTTCTGCCCCGCGACCGAGCACTGCCCTTTGGACAGAAGTTTGTAGTCATCATCTCTGTTGTTGTTGTCAGCTGCTTAATTATTTTAATCGCGTCTCAAATTTTTCGTTGGCGCGTACATGACTCTTTCGTGAGGACACGGACTTCCTGAAACAATATAGGCTGTCCACAGTCGCGGTGGTGTCCCGCTATCGCCGATTTACTACGATGTGCTAATCGCGCATAGCGCTCATGCTCTGCTACTTGTATACTTTTCAACCATATAGTGTTGCCATGTATGCTGAAGACTAGGTGGGTACATCACGTAACTAATGAGGAGGTACTGAATAGAATTGGCGATAGGAGAAATTTGTGGCTCAACGTGACTAGAAGAAAGGATCGCTTGGTAGCACATATTCTGAGGCAGCAAGGGATCACCAATGGAATATTGGAGGGCAGTGTGGAGGGTAAAAATCGTAGAGGGAGACCAAGAGATGAATACACTAAACAGATTCAGAAGGATGTAGGTTGCAGTGGGTACTGGGAGATGAAGAAGCTTGCACAGGATAGAGTAGCATGGAGAGCTGCATCAAACCAGTGTCTGGACTGAAGACCACAACAACAACAACTCACTCGTATACTGGCGGATCTGTCTCCCCTAGGCAGGCAGCTCCGCACCCACAAATTAGTTCACATGCTTCTGTAGTATTTATCTTATGGGCTGCATCCATGATGGAAATTATTATGTTGAGGATAGTGTGGCTACTGCGAAAAACGGTGTGAAACTTCGTCGGTGGAGGACGTTGCCTGGCGGTTCATTGACACACTTCACGTATGGTAAATGCATTAGCAGAAGATTCTCTTCCCTGCACTCTTCTCATGTTTCCTTTCAGTAAGCTTTGGTCGCCTTTCTTATAATGTTGTCGTCACAGCCGCTGGTGCGAGACGTATGGTGCAGCTCCCTCAGTTCTTGTTTGATGTCTTTAGTGTCACTTATCACGTAGGCTGTAGGTCGGCTGTGCCAGTGCACCATCTATTGTTCTATATTCCACCACGTCCAAAGCTGGTAAAACGCCGTTGTTTTCGGTGTCATGGGCGAGCTATATACTCTTATGCAGGCTAAAAGAAGCTCCCCAACTTCGCCTCCCCGTGGGGCTCCATACCGTAGCCAACAACGTGGGTGCAACGGTGCAGAAGGTAGGGCCGTGTGATCAAAAATTTCCATGAAGTCCGCAGCGACTGTGGAGACGTAGGAACCTACTGTCACTCCATCTCGTAATATTTCCCGGGCCGTTGCAGTACGTTGATGATTGGCACAAGCGCACCAAATCACACGTATTTTGTGGGATCTGCTCCTGCAGAATGCGAATGGTATCCCCTATAGGTATATTACTAAAGAGAGACATGACATCGAAGCTACAATAATGTCAGTTCACTGTATACATTGTTTCTTCATTGGTTGTATCCAGTAGGAAGAATCCTTCATATAAGGGTCTGTTTGTCCCATAAGACGTCGCAATGTCGGTGCCATATGTTTTTTCCTCAAACTGAAACCTAAGTTTGATAACAGTAGATTCTCTTAGTCAGTAATGCCCTTTTTAGTAGTGCTAGTCTGGTTTCTATATCCTCCTTGCTCCGTCCGTCATGGGTTATTTTGCTGGCCAGGTAGCAGAATCCCTTAACTTCATCTATCGGTTATTTTGCTGGCCATATATCACAATTCTTTAACTTCATCTATATCGCCATCACCAATTTCAGATGTTAAGTTTCTCGCTTTTTTCATTTGCACTGCTTCGTATTACATTCGTCTTTCTTCCATTTGCCCTCAAACCATGTACTGTTCTCATTAGACTATTCATTCCATTCAACAGATCCTGTAATTCTTCTTCACTTTCACTGTGCATAGCAATGTCATTAGCAAATCTTAACAATGATATCCTTCACCTTGAATTTTAGTCCCACTTTTGAACCTTTGTTTTATTTCCGTCATTGCTTCTTCGATGTACAGACTAAACAGCAGGGGTGAAAGAGTGCATCCTTGTCTTACATCCTTTTTAATCCGTGCACATCGTTCTTGGTCTTTTATTCTTCCCTCCTTGGTTCTTGTACATACTGTGCATTAATCTCGAACGCTTTTTACAGGTCGACAAATCCTATGAACATGTCTTGATTTTTTTTTTTTCAATCTTGCTTCTATTACTAACCACAACGTCAGAATTGCCTCTCCTAAAGTCAGACCTATTGTCGTCTAACAGATACTGAATTTCTTTCTCATTATTCTTTACATTCTTCTTGTCAGCAACTAAGATGTAAGAGGTATTAAGCTAACTGTGCGATAATTGTCGCACTTGTCAGCTCTTTGGAATTATGTGGTTGATGTTTTCCTGAAGGTTTGAGATACATCGCCAGACTCATACATTCTGCACGCGAACATGAACAATCGTTTACGTTTTGTTGTCACTTCATACAATAATTTCAAAAATTCGGATGGAATGTTGCGTACCCCCTCTTCGAAAGTTCTTCTAAATTCTGTTTCTAGTACTGGATCCCCTGTCTCTTCCCTATCGATTCCCGTTTCTTCTTACATAACGTCATAAAGTACCTCTTCCCCCGCACAGAAGCCCCCAATGTGCTCTTTCCACCCATCCGCTCCCTCCTTTCCATTTAACTCTGAATTTCCTTTGCACTCTTAATATTATATCCCATGCTTTTAATTTCACCGAAGGCTCTTCTGACTTTTCTATATAGTTAGTTCTTTGCGCAATTACTTTTTTCTGATTTCTTCACACCTTTTCATTCTGCCATTTTGCCTTAACTTCCCTGCACTTCCTGTTTATTTCGGTATTAAGTGACTTGCATTTCTGTATTCCTGAATTTCCCTGAACTTTTTTGTGCTTCCTTCTTTCGTCGATCAACTTTCTTCTGTTATCCATGGTTCCTTCGATGTTACGTTCCTTGAACCTACGTTTTCTTCTCCATCTTCTGTTAGAAATGTCCCCTCACCTTGAACTGAACTTCCTACTGAACTATTCTTCATCACAGTATCTATAGCCTCAGGGAATTTCAAGTGTGTCTCTTCGTTCCCCACTGCTTCCGTGTACCATTTCCTGGCGCATTGATTTTTTCCTGACTACTCTCTTAAACTTCAGTCTACCCATCATCATTACCAAATTGTAATCTGAGTCTATATCTGCCTTATGATCTGATTTCGGAATCTCTGTCTGATCATGATACCTACCCGTATCTAACGACCTCCTCCCCTCGTGAAGCTTGAACTGAGTATTAGCAATTAATACCTGAAATCTGTTGAAGAACTCAATTAGTCTTTCTATCCCTTCATTCCTATTTTCCTGCAACCTTCTATTCTAGCCCTTCTGTCATACTCACACGCGAGCATGTAGTCTGTGAATGTTTAGGAAACGTAATTTGAGGTGTGAATGTGATAACCACGAGTTTCGGTGCCACTGTGCCTTGTTGTTGAACACTCCACCGCCAGCACTGAGAACAAGACGGCCTCGGAACTTGTAGTGATGTCAGACCACTAGCGCTGCTACCTGTCTTCTCCTCCGGCTAATTGATTCTCCTTCTCTCTGAGGACCGCCGAGAACTGCGGCCGCGGCTCAGAACAGGATTAGCAGAGTTAGCGGGCCACGGCGGTGGCGCGCCCCCAGAATGCTGACTGGTGTCAGGTGGGGGCAGCCAGCCAGCCGGCGCAGCTGCTGGCGCGCCTCGCCACGCGGTGCAGACACGTCTCTCGGCTGACGCCGGCATAGCGGGCACCGATCTGTACTGGCGGGATGCAGAGGTGTAGGAAAGACCACTCAACATTTGCCGAATACCCATTTCACTCCGTCGAACAATGTGGCTGATGAAGAGAGGTGTGAATATTGTCAACTCTAGCAGAAGCTAGATTTGAAGGAGATCTCAAATCACCTGCAGTTTTTGTGGGTCTTGCGGCAGTTAAATCACTGGATGGAGGGAGGGCTTGGTGTCGAAGTTTATTCAAACCATCCAGTGTCAAAAGCAGGCATTTCTTGTAAACAATATGTTCTCCGACATAAGCTTTAAGATCTATGGACAAGCCAACAGATGGTAGACGTTAAGTAATGGGCCTATCTTAGGGATCTGTTCTGGCGCCCATTCTGTTTAACGCATACATCTATGACATTCCTGATAGGTTCAAATGGTTCAAACGGCTCTGAGCACTATGGGACTCAACTTCTGTGGGATTCAGTCCCCTAGATATTAGAACTACATAAACCTAACTAACCTAAGGACATCACACACATCCATGCCCGAGGCAGGATTCGAACCTGCGACCGTAGTGGTCTCGCGGTTTCAGACTGTAGCGCCTAGAACCGCACGGCCACTCCAGCCGGCTGCCTGATAGGGACTCCATGAAAATCTGTTACGTATACAATCTAACACTAGTGTTCCAGAGTAAAGATATTATACACTGTGAGAATGTGCTGATGAGCGATCTGATGGAACTGAGAGATTACTGCCATAAATGGGGACTTTAACTTAACCCAGACAAAACTGAGATTACTCTGTTTCTTCAAAATAATAAAGAATTTAAAAAGAAGCTACATGTGACTTTCACTGGATCCACAGTAACCGCGCAACTAAAAGCGCAACTAAATGCGGTCCTTGAGATTACAACCTACATCAAGTTCCGTAGGAAAGTTGGCTCAAGAGTGAATTTACTTCGCGAGATTGCCAGAAGGAGTCGGAAGATGGATGCTGATGCGTTACGCGCTGCTGCACTTGTTCTGGTGTATTCCGCTGGTGATTAATGCATTCCATAGTGGGAAAACAGCTCCCACACAACAAGGACTGATGTGCAGGTTAGTGAAGCCACTGATGCTCTTAGATCTGCCTCTAATCAGTGATTACCTGTCCTAGTTAATATTGGTCCGCAAGAGGTAAGTGGGAAGCAGCAAAGTCTTGAAAGTCTCTTCGGGTGTGCTGCCGGATCCTAAAATCAACTTGAGTCGATATTTCGGCGATCCAACTGGTCGCCATCTTCAGGAAAATGCTGCTTCTGCTGATGAGTCCCGCTGAGAACTGACGCCAGGTTGCAAATCGACGTCCTATATAGGCCACCGTTCAGTACACGGCGCATGCGCTGCCCATCACGGTTTCCGCCTTCCAAGACAGGGAGGTGGCGCCGCCCTTAGTGAAACACTGCTGGCAACCAAGGCCGCACGGAAGAACGTTCAGCTTTGATGCCAGATAATACAGGATTCCACGTCTTGCTAAGAGGAAACCCATTGTCTCTGTTAATTAAATTATCAGCCAACCTAATTTCAATCGCCTCTTTATAGACACTGTTCCTAAAACCGGAAATGTTGGCAACCACCACAGTTTCCTCAAATCTCATATTGTGTCCCTCATTTAGGCAGTGTTCCGCTACCGCCGGTTTTTCCGGCTGTTGTAGCCTCGTATGACGGCGATGTTCCACACACCTGTCATGCACTGTGCGAATCGAACGGCCAATGTAAGCTTTCCCACAGTGACACTGAATTTTGTACACACCGGGTTTCTTAAGCCCCAAATCATCCTTCACAGAGCCGAGCAGACCCCTAATCTTAGAAGGTGGGCGGAACACACTCTTAATGTTAAAATTCCTTAAAATTCGTCCAATCTTACACGATAAGCCTCCAGCATAAGGAAGAAAGGCAACAGCTCTATGTTCCTCTTCGTACACCTCCAGAGATGATCCAAACTCCATAGCCGGACGAATCTGCTTCTCGGTGTATCCATTTTCCTTAAAAACAGTCATCAAAATGTCAAGTTCTTGGGTTAAGCTGTCTGCGTCGGAGATGGCATATCCTCTCCGTACTAAAGTCCTAAGGACGCCATTGCGTTGGTGTCGTGGATGACAGCTCTTACGATGCAGATACCAATCTGTGTGTGTTAGCTTTCGGTGAACACTGTGTCCCAAAGTTCCATCTGGTATTTTATAGACCATAAAGTCTAAAAATGGAAGCATCCCATCATTTTCAACCTCCATAGTAAATTTTATACGGGGATGAAGACAGTTGAAGTGGTCCAAAAATCTGTTAAGAGCATTACGTCCATGTGGCTAGACGAAGAAGGTATCGTTCACATATCTCCAACGTGCTTTTGGACTGTTTTTAAGGAAAATGGATACACCGTGTTGTGTACATAGTTCCGCGTAGTCAGCGCGTACACAACTTTCCCACTAGAGCGCGCCCCGCTAAGCACAACAGCGCAGGCGCAGCGCTCGTCCGTCTCCACACTACGAGATGGCGCTGTGTTAGAGACGGACCAAATTCTGCTTCCGCCGATCCGCGTATTAATATGTCACGCAGCCAATGAGATTGCTGCTAACGTAGAATCTTTTTTCCTCGCGGACCACACTCGCGCAGTGATACCTGAACGCTCGAGGTATTATAATGTGTGTACAGACCTCCGATTGTGCCGGCCGAAGTGGCCGCTCGGTTCAGGCGCTGCAGTCTGGAACCGCGAGACCGCTACGGTCGCAGGATCGAATCCTGCCTCGGGCATGGATGTGTGTGATGTCCTTAGGTTAGTTAGGTTTAACTAGTTCTAAGTTCTAGGGGACTAATGACCTCAGCAGTTGAGTCCCATAGTGCTCAGAGCCATTTGAACCATTTAGCCAGACCTCCGATTAGTCAGTCTGCATTAGTCTGTACCAGTCTGCATTAGTCTATAGTCAAGTTTCAGTCTGCGCCTAATAAGATTACCATATTCCTGTACATAGCCATGAAGATAAATGAACAGACACTTTGTCAAGTATCAGAGATGAGAATAAGATTAACGTACCAAGACCAAAGGAACTTCAGATTGTCAATTGTAAGCAGCATTCAGAAACAAGTTAAGCAATTTCTATGCTTTTTATTATTTTAATAACTGTGTGTGAAAATTAATCAAGTTCTGTTTAAAGTTGGTCACCGTCAATTTGCTATTCTAAGCGTGCAAGTGGCATTTCTATCGTCTGACCTAACGGCAGAAGATAAACACGCCACAATAAGACCATGAGACATATTGCTGACACTCGCCTACTTCGTTAGAGCGACAAGTCAAATAATCTGATGGTGTGTGTACCGAGGGTCTTACAGTACGCACACCACACACCGAGAAGCAGATTCGTCGGGCTATGGAGTTTGGACCATCTCCGGAGGTGTACGAAGAGGAACATAGATCTGTGGCCTTTCTTCCTTATGCTGGAGGCTTATCGTGTAAGATTGGACGAATTTTAAGGAATTTTAACATTAAGAGTGTGTTCCGCCCACTTTCTAAGATTAGGGGTCTGCTCGGCTCTGTGAAGGATGATTTGGGGCTTAAGAAACCCGGTGTGTACAAAATTCAGTGTCAATGTGGGAAAGCTTACATTGGCCGTTCGATTCGCACAGTGCATGACAGGTGTGTGGAACATCGCCGTCATACGAGGGTACAACAGCCGGAAAAATCGGCGGTAGCAGAACACTGCCTAAATGAGGGACACAATATGAGATTTGAGGAAACTGTGGTGGTTGCCAGCATATCCGGTTTTTGGAACAGTGTCTATAGAGGCGATTGAAACTAGGTTGGCTGATAATTTAATTAACAGAGACAATGGGCTTTCCCTTACTAAGACGTGGAATCCTGTATTATCTCGCATCAAAGCTGAACGTTCTTCCGTGCGGCCTTGGTTGCCAGCAGTGTTTCACTAAGGGCGGCGCCACCTCCCTGTCTTGGAAGGCGGAAACCGTGATGGGCAGCGCATGCGCCGTGTACTGAACGGTGGCCTATATAGGACGTCGATTTGCAACCTGGCGTCAGTTCTCAGCGTGACTTATCAGCATAAGCTGCATTTTCCTGAAGATGGCGACCAGTTGGATCGCCGAAATAACAAGTTGATTTTAGGATCCGGCAGCAAACCCGAAGAGACTTTCAAGACTTATTACGCCGGGAAAGCCTTCGTAATCACGGGAAGCAGCTAAGACAAACTTGCTGACGAAGATAATGTTTTATAAGAAATTAGAAGGAAGGTCAGCGTTGGCCGTAATATTGATGGTATATTGACAGCAAAATCTATTTTCAATCACATAGTGATCATCTTCAGTGCTGTGGTGTACGAATTAAACTCACACTGAGTTATTGTGATCGTTTCTTAGCTTTGGTTACTGATAGTAACTTGGCACCAGTGCCTATGAGTTTAATTTGTACACCACAACACTGAAGATGATCACTTTGTGATTGAAAATAGATTTTGCTGTCAATAAACCATTAATATTACGGCCAACGTTGACCTTCCTCCTAATTTCACCTATACGGTCGTTGTGCACACAGCACTCTATGGAGTCGCCAATAAATTTTGTAAGAAATCTCACTTAATCGATGCACTGAAAGATCCACCACCAAGTCGTCTGAAATTACGTAAGTCACCCTGGGTTGATTCAAAAGTATTAGTTCTTACGACGTGACTTCTAAGTGGCGACAAATCTGGAAAGATCATCCACCCAACAACGCTCAGCTTGTTCAAGATACAAGAAAGATCTCTCTTTTCTCTGAATCGCTCAAAAAAATTCTGGTACAGTGCTTATAAATATAAAATATTTTCATTCAATCATCCTACAAGCAGTTAGAGCCCTCACAGTAAATTCATTATAAGTGATATTTGGTGATATGGGAGTGGAAGGGACGTCATTATTCTAGTGTATTTCGGTTGATACAAGAAGCTGACGTTAATATACAGCCAGACTATCCACTACCAAAGACATCATTTGTGTTGCCTTTGTGTTCATTCGACGTGAGGCATACCTACTTTTTAGGTATTTCATCAACACTTGTAGACGATAGATTTCAGATCCAGGGAAAGAATATTTCGACAAAAGCTTTTCAAGACAATAACAATTAACTGAATGTATGCTAAATAGTGTAAATTTTGGAAGCGAATGCAAACTTCACCACAATTTGCTGATGACATTGTGAAATGCACGTGTACTCCACAAGTGTGTCGTTGACTTAGAAAGACACTTATCAGACAGGACGGTACTTTAACGGAGCTTCAAATTAAACTGTCCAAGTGAGACTGTTTCGAGAACTTTTTTCACATACTAAAGTACGATTTTCATGTGTTTGTCAGCTGTGCTACTTCAGCTGTGTTATCTCCTGTCGTTCAAGACAATGAGGAAATTAATAGATTAAGGAAATGTACTCTGTATCTGTAGTTTGTAATACTGCTCGCACCTCATCAGATATGTCCAAAACAAATCGGTTGTCACGATACTCGTTTCTCTGGTTCCGTAAAGTATGCGGAGTAAAAGCAACTGCTATCGAGACTTCTGCTGATAAGATTATCTCAAGACTATAGCGAAAGGAAACGCAAGCACGAGTAACACTTGCTGTATCTGCTACCCTCAGCAGCAGCTGATTGTTGCCGGCGTTGCCTTAACGCAGCCACAGCCATGCCAGCCAGCGCTCTGTGAAACAAACGCGTCTGATTCGCTCAGCGCCGCCCTGCCCGCGGCGCCACTGTAGTAGCGCTGCCCTCTGAGCACCGCTGGTCTCTTTTGGCCAGCGCTGCTCTGCTGGCGTCACCGGCCTGCTTTGATCGTGCCGCGCCTAAACTGCAGCTCGTCCTGCGCTCCTGCGTTACACATTCTCCGACAGGCAAAGCGCGCTTTGCTATGAACATCGTAGCCAATATTCTGTTAGTGTATATTCTCCTCCCCCCTGCCTCTGCCTATCTCCTCCTCTCCTTTCTCTGTCCATCTTCTCCGCTCCCTTCCCCGTGTCCATTGCCTTCCTCCCTTCGCCTTCCTCTGTCCATTTCGGCCTCTCCCCTCTATGTACATTTCGTATGCTTTCCTATTTTTCTCCATCTTCTCCATACCCCTCTCTGTCTGCCCATGGATTATCTCTCGCATATTTCTGTACGTCATCATCCAAATAGGAGGTTGCTGGTTGTTACCTCTAAAGGAAGTGTGGTTGAAATCGACCCAGGTTTTTACGAAGAGCTTTTTACTCGTGGCTTTTTTCGCGTACGCACCTATTACTATAGTTAACAATGGAATATAGAAAGTTAAATGTAGGGTTCTTTGATTCCAGGCTTGCAGTAATAAAACTTTTGCATTGAGTCAAAATTCAATTATCCAAGCGAACATGGTGTGTCAATCAGTTACTTAAAATTTTAAAACCCCAAAACTCTAATTAGCATGTCACTCTGTAAGAAACTGAGAATTGTAATGCAGTTACCAGCCGCACGGAGAGGTCACGCGGTTAGAGTGCCCTGTATTCGTATGTATCCAATGTGCTGTTCAAAGGGAGTCTTAGTGAAAGTCACTACAACAACTAACAATAATTTTCTTAAACATAACTTTTCAAAATAATGTGCCTAATTGGGCTGGTTACCGTTTATTGTTTCATTCATATGAATTTTTCTACTTTCGTGGAGCCTCAAAGTTAAAGCCTGTTTAGTTTTCCTATTAATTACAATTTGTTCAAAATTATTTCCCGATACCTTCATCCATTAGACACACACACGGTCATAGTTAAAAAATCCTCCCAGAAGGTAACATTGGTTTGTGGCACAGCAATCGACTGTCATTTGGCAGTTTTATTAACTAAAAATGTAGTTTATAACGTAAATATTTGGAGTAAAGCAATTGTAGGGCGAGTATTGAATGTCCAGTGTCGCGAACTTACAATACATCATGCATAAAAAAATTAATAAAATACATGTCAGGCTCTTAAAAGATAAAATATAAATTATTAACAAAATTATAATGGATGCAAAAATGACAGCAGAAGAGAACGAGCGAGACGAGAAAGTACCTAGTGTGCTAGGTGGCAGTAGTTCGCTAGACAAGAATACAGATGACGCCACAAGGCAGCAACAGGTCTCCATGGAGTACCATATGATATGCACGTTAACGACGAAATTCAGAGGATGAGCTCGTCACAAATAGAACAAGGCAGGAAAGACGACACGACTGAAGACAGTGATTATGTTAACGACTATATGGATATGTTCAGTTCATCGGAAGTCGAAAATGAAACGAGCGAAAAGCGAGGAGTAGAATCTGAATATGAGGACACCTTAGAACAGGAATGCGAAAAACCACTGTATGTGACCGAATTGTTAAAAACGTTGGCTGCCCTTTACCCTACCCTTCAACGGTCCCAACGTACCCTCCAAATCCACCTTGACCAATTCACCGCTTGGTGCAACCAGTGGTTCCTCCGTGTTAATCCTTCCAAGACCCAGGCGATCATCGTAGGCCACACCACCCGCTCCTTCCGCCTCCTTGATTTCTACCTCACCATTTATGGCCGTCCTATCCACCTCACTCTTACCCTCAAATACCTTGGCCTCACACTCGACCGCCACCTCACCTGGACTCCCCATCTCCTTACCATCCAAAACAAAGCTCACAACGGTCTCCACCTCCTGACACACCTGCCCGGCCGGACGTGGGGTCTGCATCCTTCCTCCATCCTTCACACCTACAAATCCTTGATCCGCCCCATTCTCTGTTATGCCAGCGTAACTTGGATTTCCGCCCCTCCCCGGTTCTATAAAGCCCTCCAAATCCTGGAACGCCATGCGCTCTGCCTCGCCTTCCGCATTCGCCTTCCATCCCCCACGCGCATCCTCTACGACCTCGTCCCCTTCTCCCACGTTCTCCTTTTCCTCGAACACATCCGCACACTATATATTGTCCGACGCCTTGATCCCCCTCACCCCCTGGTGTCTCCCTTCCTCTCCACCCCCAACCAGCTGCCGCGCCTTTACCGTTGTGTCCTACCCTCTCTCCATATCCACACCCTCCATCTCCTTTCCCAACGCAATTTCCACCGTCTACCCCTCCTGGATGATGAGCTTCGCCCTGACATCTACCCTTCCTACCAACTCTAACCCCATCTTCCTGCCTCCTCCTCAGGGCTCCCTCTCCTCCCCCTCCCTCCTCCTGAGCGGCTTCCCCCTCCTACTCCCCCTCCCTCTCTTGTGCCTACTTTCAGTGTCTCTGCGCTCCCTCCTGCCCTGTCTTCCCTCTCCATCTCCCACCCCACGTGTCTCCTGCCTCTTCGTGAACCCACTGATGCCCCTCCTCTCTTCATCCCGCCACTTCCCCAGCTGCCCCATGCTCTCCCCTCCTTTTCCATCCTCTCTGCCCTTTCCCTCGGCAGGTCCCGCCTGGCAGTTTTATTCTTCGTCGTGTGTGCTCCAAGTGGGTTTTAAGTGTGTTGTTCCGGAGTGTTTTTACTACTGTGGCCGACTTTTAACGTGTGCATGTCCATTCAGTGTCTTCTGAGTTTTGAAGACTCGCCAATTGTGTTTTTTAACTTTCTGGTGACTTTTAACTGTCCTCCATGAACGTCTCCATGTTAGTCTATTTTCTACCTCCATTTTCTCCCATTATTCTGTTTTAAGTTCCCCTTTCTCGCCTTATGTATGTAACAGGGGCAGGGGAATGAAATCACAATTAAAAAAAAAAAAAAAAAAAAAAAAAAAAAACGTTGGCTGCAAAAATTGCAGCACAAGGTCAAAAAATTGCAGAACAAGGCAGGAATATTAACAAACAAGTTGCAGCACACAGTAGCAATATTAACAACCAAATTGAAATGCTAGGTGTTAAAATTACTAAACAGATCGAGAAAGTAGATGCGAAAGTAGGCATTGTGAGCAATGCAATCAGGGACTTAAAAACTGAGATAGACACCATCAATAATAATGTCGACAATATGCAGGGACAAATATATGACATCAACGATAGATTTGATACCGAAATAATGAAAATCAATGACACTGCAGAATCTTTGGTGGTCACAATAGTTGATTAAAATGTTTTCGGCCTCAAAACCGATTTGATAAACAAATGTAACACCGCAATTTCTCAATTGAAATAAGCGGTGAATGATTCTGAAAAAGAACTGAGGAAACAAGTAGCAATTTGCAAAAATAAGTGTGGACAGAACACTTCACAGATTCAAGGTATAGTGAGTGGTCATGAACGTAAAATAAGAGAAACCAAATTATGTAACTGACAGGATAATGTGTACCAAATTGCTGGAGGGAAAAGAACGATTCGATCTGGCAAAAAGACATAATGGATGGCACCACTCAGATTTCTTGAAACCTGTGAAAGGAATTTTCCTGATTATGTAATGGATCAGGAGAAGATCAATGTGGTCATTAGCGCCTTATCTGGCGATGCAAAAAGATGGGAATTAAATTTAGATACAGAACAAATGTCATTTGACGAATTTAAACAAAAATTTATAGAGGAATACTGGTCAGAACAAAAGCAGGACTACCTATGGCGAGAATTTATTATGGCAATGTTGTATGAGAACAGAGGTAGACAGAAACTCAGTGAAAGAGTTTTGCGAAATGTGGTATCGAAAACTGACACATTTGACAAAGAGACAAATGGAAATCGAAATAATGGGGGAACTATGGGAAAAGCTCCCGAAAGATTCAAAACGTTACGTGGGAAGCAATCACAAAAGCTTCTAGTCGTTTTTGGAAAGAGTAGAAGACAAGGATCACTGGAGAGGGAACCATGATTATAGTCAAAGTAATAATATCTGGACAGGAGAAAATCACAAGCGTAATGAACAAACTGAGAATGAACATTACCACATATGTATGATGCAAAAAGCTAGAGGCAGAGGTTGCGGCAGCATGTCATTTCACGGTAGGGGGTTTGAGCCACGAAACTTTCAAAACTGAAATGATGTGGAAAACTAAGACCCGTGTGTTTTATGGACCAGATTTGTGCAGAAAAGTGTTACAGGCCCAAACTATAGAAACCATACCAGATAAAACGTAGTGCATTTAAAACACGAGCTAATGCCAGAGATGCATCACAAGGCGGTGCGCGCGGAATAACAGGTGCAGACAAGGGTGAGTCATGTACACGGGATGTGCCGCAGGCAGTGGCACGCGAACTAGGCCACCACATGCTTTGAACTTGGCGGAGCGATCAGCTGGCCACCGTAAGGCATTAGGAAGAGATAACATCGCAAAAGAATTCAGTGGACTTGTTTCTCTGGTACCGCGCGCCGCGGAATTTGAATCCCCGCCAGACGTCAAGGACATCGAAGACCCCTATAGGCCTCTGCACCATCGCGCCGTAATCTGTGGCGGCGCGCGCCTCCTGGCCCGCACTTAGCGTGAGGGCGCCACAGTGGAACACGTGGTTGCAGCGGCCAAATGCGGCGGTCCCGATAGACTACTTAAGCGCCTGCCTCTAGCTCAGCCAGCCAGTCTAATCTTGCGTACGTCTCAGGACACATCGCCTCGCCTTAGACAGCTTATTTACTTTCTTGTTCTGTATACGAGTGGATGTGATTGTCAGGTTTTCTTGTGACTCCGTTGCCTCGATCTTGTTGTTGTTCGTTCTGTTTCTCGTTTGTCGTATCCGTCCCTCTTCCGTTGTGTTGTTGTTCGGGGGGCCACTCCGTGGCCGTGCTTTCCGTCACTTCAACCCCGCTACCGTTCCGGTCGCTGTTACAAGAGTTTCGGTAGAGAATATCACAGAAATGAGAAGAGAATCAGACATGTTATTAAATATAAGTGAAGAGACAGACAATTTGTGCGAAAGCGAGTCGTCAGGGATGGCAGAAGGGCAAGACGATTTGTTTTACAGTTCAAAGTGCTATGAGCGGATTATATGACCAGAGATTTAATAAAAGGGAGAAACGAAAGTGTAAACGTCTGAAAGAGAACGTTGTCCGAAAATGAAAAGGAGTTGGAAGTAGTTGGTGCTGTACTAGGTGCACGAGCAGCAATTTTAGAGGAAGGGGTTGGTAAGAGAAAGGAAGGCGCCACATTAATCATGTGAGCTGCTAATGTTAGGAAAATTTGTGCTGATAATGGAAACATAGTCAGTATAAATAGGAATCTGGAGGAGGATGAAATCCTCAATAGTGTGGATGTGGGGATCCTGGCTGACGAAAACTCATCCGAGTAAAAACTGGTGATGGTCATGACGATATAGATTCAAATGAATATATCCGAACCACTGAAATCCAAGATGATTATATTAAATATGAAGTTAAAGTTGAGATCATATGAAGTGATAATTAAGAAATGCCTGTGAGCGAAAATGAAATAGAAATTTTAGGAAAGGATCAGAAACTAACGAAAGATCAATAGAAGAGCTGGCTCGTTGCCTTAGAGTAGCATTCATGCTAGAATCAGACAGTGAACGTGAACTGAGTGATAGTTCAGACGAAGAAAACGTAGAAATAGAGGAGAAAGAACAAAGCATAACGAAAAATATATCTGAAAATAAAAATGAGCATTTTTCTAATCAAAATCCAGTGGTAGATACCGAACCGAAGAAGAAAGAGCCATCTGATGATATGATGCTGGGGCAAAAGTTGACGAGAGTTGTGAAGAGGCCAGAACCCAAAAAACTGAAAAAGCCCCCGGATATTTCTGATTTGCCAGTAAATAACATACTACAAAATACGAACGTCATATAATGGCCTTCGTTGTTCCATGCCACTTTTGTCCCACAAACTTTTAAGCTGCTATCATACTTTCGGAGTCATTCTAGGTGGCAGTAGTTAGTGACTCACCCTGTATATCATAGCCGATGTCATCTACAGACGGCATACAGCAAACACGAAGAATGACACGCGAAACACTAGTAAACCTGATATCTGCCCGCAAAGTGTTACATTTTTGTAGGATTTTGGAACGTATTGTCTTAAAATTTGTGTGACACTTGGAAGGAAACACTCTATTGAGAGATACCAACACGGATTAAGACAACATCATTCTTATAAAACGCAAATGGCTCTCTGTTTGGATGAAGTAACTCATGTAACCGCAAGGATTTTTAACTTCATTCCACATCTTTACATTTCCAGAAGGTTTCTCACACCGTTCTTTGCATATGCCATCCACTTAAATCACGTCCCTTCAAAATATGTCTACTACGTAACAGGGTACACGATTTTCTGACAGAGTTCGCAGTAAGTAATAACTGACGAGAATTCACCATCTGAAACCGAAGCTATATTTGGAGCTCTTCAATGAAATGTGACATTCCCTTAGCTGTTCTTGATCTATAAAGATAATCTAGATGTCAGTCGGAAGAGCCCTCTTGAATTAACAGTGAAGCTAACAGCTAATCGGAAGTAGCTACAAAGTGACTTAGAAGAGATATATGGCTGGTGTACAAAAAGCAGTGGTTGAAGGTATGATGTCATACAATTGAATACCAAAGAATTCCGGTTGAATTTCTGTTACTTCAAAAATTACACTAATTTGGAAGTTTTCGATTCACCTAAATATGTACGTATGGCATTTAGGAACAACATAAACTCGACGTGGGATACAGAAAATGTTACACTGAAGATACCCCAAGGACTGTGTTATATTGGCGGAGCCCTTCGAAGATACAATAAATCCACTAAAATAATTGTTTACATTATGTCTGTGCGTTATTTTTTGTAGTAATCCTGTAAATTATGCGATAGTTAAGCTACAGGATTGACAGAAGACAACGAAAAATTTCAAACGTGGACCGTCGCTCCGTGTAATCGCGAAACAAGTGAGAGATTGTGACGGATATCATAAAGGAATCGGGATGTCTATGATTCAAACATAACGGTATTTAAATCCACAAACGTGTCATCCGAACACCCACATATTTTGTTTCCAAAATCCGTAGCAAGCATTGAGGAGCACCATCAGGAAAGAGGCATCAGAGGTCGAATGGACAGATTCAGGTCTTTGGTTTTCCAGGCAGGTAATGAAACCGTACTGTTAATGATTGTCACTACATTTCAGACTCATTGTGATCCCATTTGAATGAAAATGATGAAGACGTATGAATAATATACTGTTGGAATTCAATAAGACACTCTTGCATGCATAAAAGAAATTAAAAACTGATATACAGGAATTTGATGCTAGGTACTTCACATTCGTGAGCATGCGTTATCCGTTTTCATTATCCAGGCAAAGGTTGTGGTCCCCTTAATACGCTTGGAAATGACAACACATTTTGCAGCATCGTTTCCTGCGCCCAGTAGAGGACATTTCGGAAACGATGACTGTATCAGAATGGCCACGAGCCTTGTCATGAAGAAACATCTGTGGCGCAGGGGTTTGTGGACAGGAACATTCCTGAAGTGGACTGGCGTTACCACAATCGCTATATACCCATACGGAAATCTTCTGGGATGAGTTGGAACTTCGTCTTCCCTCCAGTCTTCAGAATCCACCATCAGTACCTTCTCTGGTTTCGGCTCTTGACGAAGAATGGGCTACAGTTTACTCCACTGACATTCAGACACCTCATTGATACTGGTAGATATCAGATTGTGATAAACGTGAAGGGTGGCCTCAGTCCATGTTATTCATATTAGTGACTACTAACAGATGCCCGGATTCTTTTTATCAGATAGTGTGTGTGGGATCAAACAATGTCTTCAAATATCGCCTTGGGTAGAACTCTGAGGGAACAATATCTGGTTAAATGGCAGACCATGCTATTGGATATCCTCAATCAGTCTGTTTGGATACTGCCGTAAAAAGTATACAAAAGAGGGTTTAATCCAGTCTTACTTTAAAAAAATCAACCATTGTTTTCCTGCAAGGGTAATGTTACACAGTGTCACGGATGATTTGTCACGACGAAATTGTAATATAATTATTAATTACAAAAATGACATACTAACTAAAGGAAAACCTGTCAGCTACGTGTAAAATGATTTTGCTCGACCGGTTTCGAGCAAAGGCAGTCATCATGGAAAAATGTGTTTGGTATTACGTACTTATAAGCAAGTCAATTACAGTCAAAACATTGACTTCCGAAACTGTTCTCTCCTGCAGGCAATTAAATAACGCGTGATAAAGCATATAGCTATATAAGACTGTCACCCGCCATTTCTGCACACACATTGATACTGAAGAAAGGCACGGAAATGTAGCATCTGCCCGCACCTAGTCTTTGTAGTAATTTATGAATGGACTCTGTGAGGATGCCGCCGCCTCTGTACCTGAAGTACCAGCAGTCGACACTGTACTTGCGGCAGGGCTGATGTAAGAAGTTCATTTGGCGTACAGCATTCACAAGTAGTATGAAACAAGCGGTGAACTTCAGTAGGAAGTGAGCCTATACTGTTGTTAATGACTCGATACTGACAGTTAATGACAAGTAACGTGGTCCATTGTTTCTGGACACAAATTTGTAGTACATTTTTTCTAGTTTTCACCTGTAATATGTCCTGCAAGAAACGAGGCACTTTTTAAATACTATGAAGAACCTTCGTCGTGAGTTGGCCCATTGGATTGAATCACTGTCCATTCTAAGCCTTTAAAACGAGTGGATTTACCAGGGGACCGTAGTCATCGCCGTTTACCGGCTGCTCTTGAGCGCTAATGGTGAGTGTGTGCACTAGAAAGTGACGTACGCGTACGTCTTTCACCGACGCCTGCGTCTGATAACGTTTGTCAGAGTTTACAGGCGAATTCCACATTCGCGTAAAATGCAGCGTGCCGATAAAGCTACAAACGGCACATTTTTAAAGCAACGAATGCTATCTTTGATAAATGAGGGACGATACAGTTTTTTTTTTTAAATTGGCGATTCCCATGACGACAACACACGACCCCGTGCTAACAACGCCATTACTGGACGCCACAGAGTGTCTATCACGTTGGCTTTTTCCTCTTTTTTGGTGGTGGGGGCCGAGAGAGTGGGGACAGTGGATGGGGGTGGAAGTATGTGCGATGCAGAATGTGCGAGGTGTTTTAACACCTTCTTACATCCTTCCCCTTTTTGTCATGGAATATAACATACACAGTAGAAACTCCGCGTAAATTTTCTGTGCGAATCGAAATTGCATTCTTTCAAACAGAAATTAATTGCGTTTTGCGATAATAATTTTGTACCTAGACAGTGACGACCCGCTTATTGTAGGGTCTCCAGTGTCTCTTCCGAAAGCTGTGACGCCCTGATTTGTGCTGTGGTTAACATTAACAGAGCAATATTGTGAAAACTAATAAAAGAAAATCATTATCTCACTTTTTAGAATTTTATGAATAGAGGAAGTAGAATGAAAAATCAACATGGAGAAACTTATATTAAAAGAAGTAGAGTTAGGTATGTGCACAATTTGCAGCCGATGCTTCTTAATTTACAAATCAACACTTCGTTTAAAGAATGGAATCGATTAACACCTTTGATAGCCAAGATTTATAACGTTTACTACAGCTCTCTGACGATTTTGTCATTTAGGCGAAACAAAATATGTGCTCAAGATGTAGTTCTACTTAGTCTCTGCTATTGCTGTAACTAATGCTTTCTGTTGTTGAAAACGGTTCAAACAAATATTCAACGACAGAATTAAACTCTAAAACGATTTTCTCATTTCTCCTACCTTACTCTCTTATTTTTAATATATCATAGCTGAGAGGAGGCTCTGAAGGTATCAACGAGCACCTGGCACAATCATTGGAAATTTAAAAAATAAAGCCAGCACGGAAAAATCAAGATATTAAGAAATAAAAAAAATAGCTAGTCCGTTATTGACGATTGGCTATGAGACTTAGAATATCACAAAGAGACTCCTAAGAAGAGTCTATGTAGAGACTGAGTAGAGACTTGGCCGGCAGTGAAACGAAGGTATCAGAAGTCAATTCGATACCACTTCAGTTAAAGGCATTATTATAAATTACAAACAAGTAAAGAGTCGTAAGCATTCCCGGCTGGAACACTACGAGTCTTTTTTCTACCGGCTAGTCGAAAAGAAATTTCTTTCTTCGAGCATAGTTGCCTATTCCTTCGCAGTGCGTTAAGGTTGAATCATAACCGTATTGGTTGAGTGTAGGGACGTAATGGAAGTGAGTGTCATGTTTCTGTTGTATGACTGAGAGCGAACGTTCATTGGCAAATCATTTACAATGGCGCCAGGACGGCTGTCGTGCTTAACTTCGCCGTCCATAGCGTGCACTCACTCCATGAACTGAGAAGTTCAGAATTCAGTGCTGGACTTTGACGCGAGGTCTAGCGGTCAGGAGACACATACCGCCACCTAAAACTGCCTTGCCAGCCAAGTACAGGAGGTGAATGTTTTCCACCAGCAGAATTCTAAAAGGCCCCCTCCGAGTCGAAGGCCACCGGACAGACGTGCATTGGCGACTTCGTCTGTGAAAGTGGGTATTCTCAAATATTTTACTCTCTCCTGAAGATCATCGTCTAATATTCTCTCATTCTTGTAAAACGAAAAAAATCTGTGAAGGGTTGAATACTACCGAGTGGAGTAGTCCCCTGGAATTCTGCAATACGTGCTCAAAACTTTTACACAAACTGAACACGATGGAGGTTCAAGTCCTCCCTCGGGCATGGGTGTGTCTGTTTGTCCTTAGGTTAACTTAGGTTTAGTAGTGTGTAAGCTTAGGGACTGATGACACAGCAGTTAAGTCCCGTAAGATTTCACACACATTTGAACATTTTTGAACAAATTGAACAAATCAGTAAATCACCCTGGACACACTTACGGCAAATTTTTATCCAGGAATTTCACAAGCTGGAATAGGCTGATACGAGGCAAATTCCGTCTTCCCATTCACCAGTAACTAAAGTATGACGGCTGTTAGTCAGTAAACAGCGAGCGTAGATCATACGGGTTGTGCAACTGAACGCCCTTATCAAATTTTGTAGCCGGCCTGGGTGGCCGAGCGGTTCTAGGCGCTACAGTCTGGAACCGCGTGATCGTTACGGTCGCAGGTTCGAATCCTGCCTCGGGCATGGATGTGTGTGATGTCCTTAGGTTAATTAGGTTTAAGTAGTTCTAAGTTCTAGGGGACTGATGACCTCAGAAGCTAAGTCCCCTAGTGCTCAGAGCCATTTGAACCATTTTTTTCGATAGATCTTGTAGCAACCCTGAGGCCTATTTTGCCCCCAGGGGCTCAGCATTCATTTGCTGAGTACGGGCTTGGCGACCCCGGGGTCCTGAGCTGGGGACTGGTCGGCGCCGCCAGTCTCCTGTCACCGTAACCCCCGGACATGCTTCAGCGACCACCGTATGGCGCGGCGGTGGAATGTTGTGTGCTGCGGGGAATGGTTATCTTGGCTTGACCCCCTGGATTGCGAGGACGGTAAACCTCTATAAAAACCCCTCAATCTTACGGTGTGCTGCGCGCCTATAAGATGCATGGCTGTTGGGGTGGAACAGTCGCAAGCGGGCAACCTCTGGGGCACCTGCCGCACCCCAGTTGTATAAGGCTTACCTAGGCACGCGGGGCTCTGTCTAGGTGGACTTCTAGTTCCCTAGCTGCTCGTGGGACCGAGATGGATCCTTCGAATTCCTCTCTTCCTCCTCCCAGCGGAAAGGGTGAGCCGCTGGAAGGTTCCAACACCCAGTCTCTGAAGAGGGCTCGTGCAGCCAGTCCCCCTGACTGCAGCACATCTTTGACAAGTCAAGACTTTAGTAACAGAATGCATTTTGGTAATCAGAATGTGTTTCTCATTGTAAAACGGAAGGAGGGTAGTTTTGAGAAGGTTTCGCCCTTCTATATACAAAAGGGTCTGGAGGGCATCTGTGGCTCCTTAAAATCAGTGAAGCGTTTGCGTAATGGGACCTTGCTCGTGGAAACTTCCACTTCCCAGGAAGCCACTAACCTGCAAGCTGCTAAATACCTTGGGGAGTATGCCATAGACACTGAACTGCACAGCACCTTGAATTATAGCAAAGGTGTTGTGACGTGCCGGGATCTAGCTGATATTCCCAAGGAAGAACTGCAACGTGAGTGGGCTCCGGAAGGTATCGTTGATGTTCAACACATCATGAAGAGGGTTGATGGCAATCTTGTGAAATCCGACTCTTTTATTCTGACCTTCAGTAGCACGAAACTTCCAGACCATATTAAAGCTGGCTTCCATCGCCGTAGTGTGCGGCCTTATTTCCCGTCTCCAATGCGCTGTTTTAAATGCCAGCGTTTTGGGCATACCACCTTTGGGTGTAAAGGCGAAGCGACTTGTGGCAACTGTGGTAAGGCTGCTCATGAAGGAGTTGGTTGCTCGTCTCCAGCTAGATGTATCAATTGCTCTGGCAACCACCCTGTGTGGAGTAGGGACTGCCGAATATTTTTAGATGAACGCAAAGTCCAGGAAATAAAAACGACCAAGCGTATTCCCTATGGTGAGGCCAAGAAGATCTATAGGTCGATGCAACCTCCCACATTTGTTACATCTTTTGGATCCCTGGTTCAGAAGCCTACTCCAAAAGTCGATGCCTCGACGCAGACCGAGGTTGTGAGTGTTGGCACTAACACCTGCAGCTGTCAGTGCACTTGCAACGCAGCCAGTGTTTCAGAGCCAGTAGCCCCTACTCGACTGGCAGACAAAGGTACAGTGGCGAACTTGGGCCAGCCCCTGGCGCCTCCAACAGCTGCGGCTGTTCCCAAGCCCAGTGCGCCAATTACCACTCCCACATCCGCTCCCCCACAGCCCACCAAACCACAGAAAGCTCCTGTACAGCAGCAACGGCGGTCAAATCCCGTGGTAAACCATCTGACCATGCGGATGTTGTTTTACGTGAGGCTTCCTCTGACTCTTCCCCAGAGTTGATGGAATACGATGTATGTGTGGGGCAATCATCTCGCCCCACGCCTGCTCCTCCACCTGCTGCGGTCTCCCCGCCTCGTTGGAGAGACAGGATGAAGGTGCTACCCCCATCATAGATGGCTCCCATACTTCAGTGGAACTTGCAAGGGTTCAGGACGCATGTGGAAGAACTTCGTCTACTATCTCAGGATAGACCACTGTGTCTATGTCTCCAGGAGACTTATTTCCATCCCTCATACTCCCCTGAGATACGAGGCTATATGCTCCACAAAAAGGACGAACTGTGTGGAGAGAGAGCTAGAGGTGCCGTCGGTATTTTCGTCAGGACGGACTACCACTCCTCGCCTCTCTCACTTACGACGACTTTACAGGCCGTCGCTGTGTCCGTGCACGTGCGTCATCCATTGGCTGTATGTTCCCTTTACTTGCCCCCACATGATGCTCTTGATGAAGCGGCCCTCACCGACCTTATTACACAGCTCCCCCAGCCATTCATTATTTGTGGTGATTTTAATGCCCACAATGTGCTTTGGGGCTCTGCAATTACCTTCCCCAGGGGTAGAGCAATTGAGAGGCTTCTCCTGTCATCCTGTGCCTACTTGCTCAGTGGAGGACAGAGTACTCATTTCTGCACGGCGACTGGGTCGTTCTCTGCCATTGATCTCTCGCTTTGCTCTCCAGCTCTTGCCGCCAGTGCTCACTGGGAAGTGGTTGCTGACTTGCACGGCAGTGATCATTTCCCAATCTGGATTCACCTGCCAGATGGCGCGGGGCCCGAAAGGAGTCCACCACGATGGGTGCTCAGTGGAGCTGACTGGACACTTTATAGCCAGTTGGCCCAATTCGAACACTGTGCGAATGTTGAGGTGTGGGTGGATCATATTACCAAAAAGGTCCACCACGCCGCTGCAGCGTCCATTCCACAGTCCACAGGCCACCGGAAGAGGCCACCTGTGCCTTGGTGGAGTGCCGACTGCCGCTCTGCAATCAGGACCAGGCGTGCGGCTCTGCGTCGGTTCAAGTGTCGGCCGACTGCTGAGAATCTTGCAGCCTTTCGGGTGGCGAGGGCAAGATGTCGCCGCATTATTCGTGAGAGCAAGAAGAGGTCGTGGCAAACGTTCCTGAACACCATTTATCGTTCCACCAAAAGTTCCATTGTGTGGGAGATCATCAGGAGAATTTCTGGCAGAGGAGGGAGGTGTCCCATAGCTGCTGTAATGACTAACGGCACTCTCCACACGGATCCGCGAGACATTGGCCAGACTATGGCAACGTATTTTGCCACAGTTACTGCATCAACCAGTCAGGGTCCAGGTTTCCAGCGCCATAGAGCGCTTGCTGAGAGATGTAGTCTGAACTTCCAGTCCACCTCTCATGAAGTTTACAACTGCCCATTTTCTATGTGGGAGCTGGATTCTGCTTTGTCTGGATCTCGTGACACATCCCCTGGTCACGACAGGATCCATTACAGTATGCTATGGCACCTCACAATGCGCAACAGAGAGCTCCTCCTCGCACTTTTTAATGACATTTGGGCGTCGGGTCACTTTCCTGACTCGTGGCGTGAGGCAGTTTTAATCCCTTTTTTAAAACCTGGGAAAGACCGCACGAGCCCAAGTAGCTACCGTAGTATTGCCCTCACTAGTTGCATAGGGAAGACCTTGGAGCGGATGGTCAACCGCCGCCTTGTCTGGATGTTAGAATCCCGGCAACTCCTTAGTCGCTTTCAGTGTGGGTTCAGGAGGTTTCGTTCCACCTTCGATAACCTCACCCTCCTGGAGGCGGCTATACAACAAGCTTTCCTCCGCCGTCATCACCTTCTAGGTGTATTTTTCGACATCGAGAAGGCCTACGATACCACTTGGAGGCGTCTCATCCTGGAGCAGCTTCACGAATGGGGTTTTCGTGGTTGTCTTCCTCTTTTTATTCAGTCTTTCCTCTCGCCACGATATTTTAGATACCGAATTGGTGACGTCCTGTCTGATCGCTTTGAGCAGGAGAATGGTGTCCCTCAGGGTAGCGTTTTAAGTGTGACTCTCTTTGCCATCGCTATTAATAGCATTACGTCCATAGTGAAAAGTCCTGTCCAGTGTTCTTTGTTTGTGGAGGATTTCTCTTTGTTCTGCTCTTCTTCAAGCCTTCCAACGACAACTCGTCAGTTGCAACTTACGATTAGGCGTTTGGATGACTGGGCGCAGAAGAGTGGTTTTCAGTTTTCCACCGAGAAGTCTGTCTGTGTTCTTTTTAACCGTTCTCGTTCGATTTTAACCTTTCCTGAGTTGCGGTTGAGGGACACTATTCTTACTTATAAAGACATGGTGAGATTTCTGGGGCTCATTTTTGACTCGAGGCTCACGTGGTTACCTCATCTTAAAGACCTGAAACGGCGGTCGCTTCAGGCTTTAAGTATTTTAAAATGTCTTAGCCACAGTACATGGGGAGCTGACAGGACTTGTCTGCTCCAGTTTTACAGGGCGTTTGTGTGATCTCGGCTCGATTATGGGTGCACGGTGTATGGGTCTGCGAGGCCTTCTTACTTAAAGATTTTGGACGTTGTCCACCATGAAGGGCTTCGGCTGGCCACTGGGGCATTCCGAACTAGCCCCATACCAAGCCTCTGTGCAGAGGCTGGTGAACCGCCACTTCATATGCGGCGAAGGCTACTTACAGTGCGCCAGATGTATAAAACTTTGTCCACACCATGCACACCTACATACCATACCTTTGCTCAGCCTCCTCTGGCACGTTTGTTTCATAACCGGCAACGTGCCCCGCAGCCCTATTGGATTCGCGCACAGGATTGCCTCGGTGCGATGTCTATGGCTGGTCTTCGTGTTTTACGTCGCGGTTGGAGCAGATCTCCACCTTGGCTCCTCCGGAGACCCAAACTTATTTTAGATTTGACTAATTTTCAGAAAGATGGCACAACAGATTTTACGTTCCAATCTCTGTTTTTTAACATTTTAAATGTGCTTCACTGTTTCACTGTTGTTTATACTGATGGCTGCAAACAGGAGACTTTCCTTGGCTGTTCTGTGGTGTTCCCTGATCATGTTACCCGGATTCGCCTTCCTGCTGAATATACCGTTTTCGCAGCGGAGCTCCACGCGATCCTGAAGGCACTGGAGCAGATGCATCGTGTTCGGGGCGATCGATTTCTTCTCTGCTCCGATTCTCTTTGTGCCTTACAATCACTGCAGAACCAAATGGCTCCAAATGGCTCTGAGCACTATGGGACTTAACATCTGAGGTCATCAGTCCCCTAGAACTTAGAACTACTTAAACCTAACTAACCTAAGGACATCACACACATCCACGCCCGAGGCAGGATTCGAACCTGCGACCTGCCTCGGGCGTGGATGTGTGTGATGTCCTTAGGTTAGTTAGGTTTAAGTAGTTCTAAGTTCTAGGGGACTGATGACCTAAGATGTTAAGTCCCATAGTGCTCAGAGCCATTTGATATTGCATCACAATACATAATAAGTACTTACTATGTACGTACATGTTTAGTATGACGGTGATACTACATAAGAATATTTTATTATCTGAAGGTGGCAGTACCCGAGGAACCGGTCATAGTGAAATGTAAAAAAAATTATGTGATCAAGAGGGACCAGTAAAATAAAGTGCACAAAACATGATTCATCTGAAAAGGCCACCTGTCACCACTCAGTGGACGTTCACTTGCGGTGATGCCGTGCAGGATCCAGCCTTCGTCGCCGATGAACAGCCCTCAGTATGGGTGTATGATATGAACCGGTACTTTGCTGACCCGTACGCAGTAGCGTTCTCTGAACGTTTGTTATGAATACATTGCTGGTAGCCCCTCGGTTCATCCGAGCGGCTAGTAGCTCAATAGTAGCGCGTCTATTTGCCTGTAAACATTTCCGGAGATGTCGTCCACCCCTGTCATCTATGGCCAGTCGCTCAGCACAAGTGCTTCGGCTCAGGTTTTGGACAGCGCCATTTTTCCATGTGTGATATGCCTTAACAACGGCGGCAAGCGGACGATTTCCGAATTTAGTCGTTCCGGAAATGCTTCCGCCCTTGTCGCAAAAGCCAAGTGCTACCGCCCTTTTGGACGACACATACATCCCTCCGTTCCCCCATAACGACAAGGGCCCCACTGTTTGCCTCTTGCCCCCGACATGCGTTATAATTATAAAACCCATTGCTAGTGCTGCCACATGCCGTCTGTGAGTGGTTATCGTACGCCGACGTCTAACATAACTGCTTATCACACTGAAGTGGGTGAACCTTGCAGTTTCAAATTTGTGTTTACGAGTCACCATTGACGTCAGTGTAAAATATTGCCCTAGTTAGTGCTAATGTATTTCAAATGATAATTTTGATAATAAATCTCTGTCTCTCTGGGCTAAAATTTCACCGGTGACCCACCTTGCCAAAAAATACAATACTGCTTCAGCGAGTCATTTGTTACAAACCACAGTATACTTCTGTCGGTTGAAGGTGCTGCACATCGCAACTTCACATTTGGATACAATACTGCAAAGTGTGAGCCGCGTGTCCTACCGATACTCATACACCCCTTAACACTCTTTAAGAATCTCATTTCTGACGACTGATTTCACTGAGTTGTTTTTGAGTCCACACCGAGGCTTCGGTGCCATAAAGCAATGTGAACAAAGCCATTCCGATATAAATTTTGGTTTTCAGTTCTTTTGTAACTTAATATTTAAAATTTCATTCAAAGGTCCCATATACATGTTGAAATTTCCTGACTTTTTGCTCATGTCGTCTCATTACAAAAGCTTATGTCACATGCCAGATATTTAAAATTCGGTAATTGCTCAAAAACTTTGTTTTATAGCACAATCTTGCATCTGACTGAAGTTCCTCCGGCAAATGCCATAATTTTCGTTTTATTAACTGGTATTTTAAAATTATACGATTTACATAAATTATTTAAAAGCTACATGTATTTCTGTATCTGTGTGTCATTCACTTGAAACATTACTTGATAGGCGGTAAATAGAAAGGTGTTTGAGTAGACACAGTTTCGTAATTAAAATCCTGGATATACAAGCAATTTCCACCTCTTTAAAGTATCGTCGATATATTATTAAAAAAAGACTCAATGAGAAGCTACATTCCTGACTAAGTGATGTATTTACTGGTACCCGTTGATTTCTTTTAGTTCCTGTGTCTATAATGAAACTATTATATTTATTCAGACCCGTTATTATCAAAATTAGGAGAGGTGGATACTCTCATTCTCAGATATTTGTCACAATTACATTCGATTTATCGTATCCAACGCGTTCTGAAAATCTATAAAAGGGAGGTGTGTTTCCAAATCCTTATCTCTTCTTTGTTCCATTATTTGTTTGACAGTGAAGATATATCCATGCACATTATCGCATTTCTAAATCCATTTTGCTCTTCTCGTAACAACCATTAACATTGGTCTTTAATATGTTTTTTTGTTTACTTTAGATTTTGTATTCTGTACTCACTAGATTAATTCCTTTATAATTTTGACTATTTTTGCGATCTTCTCTTTCGAATAAATATTTAAGCGCGTCTGTTGACCAAGAGAGAGATATATTTGTCACTTTTCGAGACATTTGTTGAGTAGGTGTTAGATTCTTAATTTGATTGTTATATCACCTTATTTGATAAATTCCACATTCGCTCCATCTAATTCAGATGCCTCCTGTTTTTTCAGAGCGTAATACTGTACCTTATTCTTGAAATTTTGTAGGTTGTACCTCCCGAACTTAATTTATATCGGCCCTGTCCATTTCATTTTCATTCACTTGCACATTATACTGCAATTATTTATCTTGCTTTTCGTTATCGTTGGCTTATTAGATTTCATCTTGCAGTACCTTTTTCTGATTTATTAATAGGTTTTATCAGTTTACATCCAATCAACAGCCTCTTATCTGTAATTATTTTACATATAAAGATTTTCCATGCTCGCTAGTGAGCATTTCTGGTTATTTTCTTGGCAGTTAATCTTTTCTCGTTTTATATGTATATTACAGGATATATCTGTTTAATTTTATGTATATCTTATATGTTTTCCGCTATTCTTCAATTGATTGTTTTAACTGTGCGTTCTATATTATAAAGCCCTTTTCATCTTTTATTTAAATGCTTCTTAAATCTGTTTTCGTAAACAATTCTTATCTTCTTGTAGAAACCTCGCTTTACGCACTTTTTAATTTTTTCGTTTGAGTTTTGGGTTATTTTTCCTCCATTTTGTGATTATTCCACTTTTTGCAGTTACGAGATGGTGATCCCAACGCACATCGCCGGAAAAAAAAGGCATCACCCTCCAGTACTGTGCTCAGTGGCATCAGGGAGTAATATGCAGCTAGCGATGAGTTGCAGTATTTTTGAGTCATTTGTCACGGTTATTGGTGATCAGGTAGTAAATATGTTTCTTGGGAAAATGGACATTTTAGTTTCAGCAGGTTGGAAGTTGGTAATTGCCTAAGTTCTTCTCCATTTTCATTTACTTTTACTACAACATTTGGAATAGGTATTTTGCCAATTCGAACATATAAATCTTCGTTGATAATCTGATGATCACTCTCTATTCGTTTATCTGTTACTGATTGAAGTATTTTATAGAACTGTTTTGTTTCGTCTTTTTTCCGTCTTCAGGAGTTAACATCGATATCTGTCAGATGTCCTGGCCCTATTTTGAATCGTATTGTTACCACTCTTTTATTTATGTACGAATAAGTTTTTAATTTATTCTTCCACTCTTGATCTATTAAAATGGATATTCCACACCGATCTGATCTACTCCGCTATACATCACTGTGTATTAGTTCCAGCCTTTTCGGTCCTTTTAGTTCCTTCTTTGATTTAGATACAGATACTACGATGACTTTCGTCTTTACTTCTTCTTCTAATACTTGCACTTTCGTATTTATACGCCTCTCATTCTATGTAATTATTCATTCTAGACCAGATTGTCTCGTTTCATATCGTCTTATACGAACAGAAAAATGTGGGATGACTGATCATGCTTCCACCACAATTCCAATCAGGGGCCATGAGTGAAATCAGATTAAATTTACATAGGATATAGTTCTGAATATTTCAATCGAGCTTTAGACAAACAGTGATTGTTCTGAAATTAATTTATTTTTTGCTTGACCGGCACAATCACACTAATTTCAAATCAATTTAACTGTTTCGGTCGTCATTCGCTATCATCAAATCGTGAAACACGAGACGTTATTCAATTCTGTCACAGTAGAAACCACATTTTCAAACAGTGTCTTCATCGAAACTTTTACGTTTAAAACACTGATGTATTATTACTGCCAGTGGCGGCCTGTAGCCGCGCACTTGCAATTACCTGAAAAAACGGCGCGTTTGCGGACCCACATTGCCTGCAGAGTTTTTGATTCCTTTATAGCGTATTCACATCCGAGCCAGTTTACGTTATCAGTTGTTATGTACCCTGTATTTTCTCTCTTACTGTATGCCGTCTGAGTGAAATAGTGTGGAGAGACGAACTGACAGTGACTAACTCAGTCGTGCTATAACTTTTAGGCAGGCAGATTTTGTATTTTTGATTAGTCTCTCTTGTAGTTTCGTTTATTGTAACAACGAGACAGTTTTAAGGATACTCTTATTATTTAATGTTTGTTACAGTAAATACACTCTAAAGAAACTGCATGTGAAGGACTTATTCTCGAGTGTAAAATGTAGCTGTACCTTTTGACACTTCCTTCCTCCAGTAACATATACCGTTAAGTATTTCAATGAATTCAAGATCCATAAAGGATTTGCTGTGGAAATCCTACTTCGAACACAAGAAGAAAGTCATCAGTCAAAGGAGATAATAATATACAAAATTTAGACTGCTAAATATGAAGCGAACAAATATCTGTTAGCGGGTGGGCACTTACAGCTGGTGACTCTGGAATGTGGACTGCTGAAATGACTGTGATGAGCTACTTGCCCATTGGTTTATTACACCCGTGGAACAGATTTGTAAGAAAAGAAATGCTGAGTCGTCACTACACATGGAAACAGAGGTTGACTAGAATTTAAGGCTGATGTAAGCTCAAGGAATGTTTTGATATCAACAGCCAATAATCTATCGAGTATACATGTATGTCAGATACACAGAACTCTCTCTGCTGGAGCACTCTAGCAGATTTATCCCTGGACAGACGGGACGAGGCTGCAGCATGCCGGACGTGTCTGGTTGTACCATCTCTCACGGTCGACTGAACCAATACCCACACTACTGCCAGTGTCTTCAGCAGCTCGTCGTCTTGTGGGTAGTGACGTTGAGTCTGGATCGCGGTGCAACGGGCTCCATTGTCGGGTGGGAGGCGAAGTTTCTCCGCTGATAACTGGGTGTATGTGTCTTGTGCTCATTATCATTTCATCATCATCGACGCCCAAGTCGGCAAAGTTTTGTCATCGGAGACAAAGGTAATGTCAGGAGTACCGTTATCAATTTCTCTATACGTAAATGATCTGGCGGAGAAGGTGAGCAGCAATCTGCATTTGTTTGCTGATGATGGTGTGATGTACGGGATGGTGTCGAAGATGAATGATTGTATGACGATACAAGATGAGCTAGACAAAATTTCTAGTTACTGTGATGAATGGCAGCTGGCTTTAAATGTAGAAAAATGGAAGTTAAGGCGGATGACCAGGAAAAACAAATCCGTAAAGTTCGGTTATAGCATTAGTAGTGTCGTGCTTCACACAGTCACGTCGTTTAGAAGTTGGGCGTAACGTTGCAAAGAGATATGAAGTAGCTCCATTCCATATCGCTTTGCAACGTCAGCATGTCAGAATTGTGGCAGGAACGAGTGGTCGACTTCCATTTATTGGGAGAATTTTGGGAAGTGTATTTCATCTGTAAGGGAGACCGCTTATAGTACGTTTGTGCGAATTATTTTTGAACACTGCTCTCGAGTGCCTGGAATCTGCAAAAGGTCATTTTACAGGAAGACATTGAAGTAATTCAGAGGCGGACTGCTACGTTTGATACAGGTAGGTTCGAACAACAAGCAAGTGTCACGGGGATGTTGCGGGAACTCAAATGGGAATCCATGGAGGGAAGGCGAGATTGTTTTCAAGGAACACTGCTGAGAAAATTTAGAGAAACGGAATTTGAAGCTGTCTGCAGAACGATTCTACTCCAGCCAACAAACATTTCGTTAAGGAGCACAAAGATAGGATAGAGAAATTGCGGCTCTTGCGGAGGCAGACGGCCAGAAGTTTCTCCCTCGCTCTGTGTGCGAGTGGAACAGGAGAGGAAACGGCTAGTAGCGGTACAGGGCACCCTCCGCCACGCGTATTGCCGTGGCTAATGGGGTGTGTACGTAGATGTGAATGTGGAAATAGACTTGCACCAAGTCCCCGTACTCCCTGGAAGGGGATTCCCGGCCAACAACGATGTACGCACATTTTTTCACTATCTGAATCAAGTTGGACACAGCATTCCTCCCACTCTCTGCCAAAACGATTTAAAGAGACCCAACTTAGCCTTGAGGAATGTGCATCCTGTGGAGGCGTATCTCGACGTCGACCATATGTATAGGCAGCGTCATATTGTTGGAGGTGACGGTGAGTGCTGGGGTTCTAATGACGTGGCCTAGAGCTGAGGTTATACCAGTCGGAGGTATAGTAAACGAAGGAGGCACACCACTAACCACTATAGCCAGACATCTGACTGTGTTCGTTGAAAAAGAACCGTAGGTAGTGTGAGCAGCAGGCGTTACTGATCGCCTTATTCATCTTATCAGAAACCTCTACTCTGATAGCATTTCAGTAATAAGACAAGATTGAATATTTCAAGCGCTGTTGAATCATGTAAGGGAGTTAGACTGGAGTGCATCCTATCACCAGATCTATTTAAGATCTATGTAGAGTGTTTTATGAGAAAAAATCTGTTTAGCTAGGCTAATGGGATCTGAATAGGAGACTGGAGAATCAGTAACTTAAGATTTGTTGATAGCACCACACTGTGCGCAGAATAACAATTGGAAATGATGGATCTGCTACGAAAAGTTAAGTGAGAAAGAAAGAAATCTGAAATATCAGTTAATAGCAGAAAGATGGAGATCATGATACATACATAGGTTTTTCACTACAAGCTAGTTATGTATTATCTGAATATGAGGAAGTTTATCTTTTTGCCTACCTGGGCTCAGCCGTTCAGAAAGAGAGTGACTTTGCACAGAAAATACGGGACAGAACTGTTCTGTGCCGAGATGCTGCATCAAAGCTGCCAGTGATTTGGAAAGATCGAGCTCTAACCGGACATACTAAACTGACCATGCTCCAATATCAAGTTTTGCTTTATAGGTTTGAAACGTGAACGATAATTGAAGGAAACTGCTTTTGAGATGTGGACATGCAGTACGTTACTGAGAGTTTCATCGATGAACAAACAAACTAATAAACCAATCCTTCAAGAACTGAGGGTGCAGAAGACGTTATCCGGTATTTGTTTCAGCGAGTCCTGTTGTTCTTTGCTGAAGACGTTCGGCGACAGGAGTGTGATTTGGGAATGACGAAGCAATGTCGAAGTGAATGATCTTAGGGAGGATAGCCGAGTCGATCGATGGACCAGGTAAATGAGAAGACCAACCAAACGTGTGGCCAGATACTGAGGGATGCAGGAGACCGGGAAAAACGGAGACATTTAAGAGGATTGTGTGATGGGCCGCCAGTTATGAAAGGCGGACTATCGATGGTGAGTTTCCGCCTACTGGTGAGGCACAGAAGAAGGAACTGGGTAGTGGTACTGACACCCACTTCCCGCTGGAGTGGACATATGGGTGCGAGGCGAGAAACGTTTGCAGAATGCCGAAATCTCCGCTGACTGGTCCCCAGAGCACAGTCACCAGTTCGCGACTACTACAGTGTGGAACTTTGTGGCAGAGTTCGTGTGGAATGGCGACTTGCATCGGGACTGCAGAACATTATTCTGTAGTGCGAGTCGCTGCAAAGGTTAGTGAACTCATAGGCGTGTACTGCAAACAGGTGCGTCTGCCTGCTGCTGCAGATGCAGCTGGGTCTGGCAGTGTCGTCCTTGACCGTCCTGACATGCTACCAGATACGAGGAGACTTCGAAAAGTAAGTAAATCATTACTATGGCAGGCTGGTAAATTTTACTGAACTTTGCAATACAATTCAAAGCAACACAGATAAATGACAATGTTTCTCAACATAGTCTCTGTATACAACTTTAGGAACTGTATACCTATCGTCCATCTCCTTGACGATAAAAAACCGCTCCCTGGTCAGGCAGCCTCTGTCTGAATGCCCTCAACGTTATCTCTACCAACGAAAGATGGAAATCGTATGGTGTAAGACCTGGACCGTATGACGGACCGGCGTCCCCCCTGCCTGCGAGGCGCTGGTCAAATTCTTGGCACCATTACACTACATCTTGACGCGACATTGCACTTTTTCCATACACTGCAAGAAAATCACGATGAGCCAAGGCGCAATTTAGACGCTTTGCCCACGAAAATCTTACTGTCTGGCGTACTTCAACTTTGGGGGTAATTTTAAAATTGTCGAGCCATTTCACTCTCAAACTGCGATGCCTCTGTTACCCGTACCGGAGCAGGACTGTGCCTACAGGAAATTCGGAACATTTACTCTTTTCTGATGATGGACCACTCTTGTTGCGAGATGGCCTTAGCGTAAGACGACATGAGAGAGTAGCTTACTCTTGCAAGTCCCGACGTACGTGGCGTGGCCTAATATCCAACTAACCGCCGCTAGGGCACTGCTCAATGAGAAAAACCTTGGCAGTGGGTGAGAGCGCTGTTTGCACGTTATGCTACCATCGAATCAGGAGATGGCGTATTCTGCTCGGTTAATATACGTGCAGATTTTCAACTGAGCCTGGTCTCGCTACTGATAATAATCTTAATGCTGCTATATTGGTTAAAAACTGAGAGTTGGTTGGCGATTGACATAACGGCCCCTGCATCACGTTTGATTGCAGTTGGAAAGGCGCTTTTAGAAGCGGCTCATTTTCCTGTAAAACACAAAAATGTGATAGGAAGAAGAGAACTGTAAGCTGCTGTCTATTGCTATAGCTTACAGAATACCAACAACACCATAAATTTGAACTATGTTCATGCTTACCAGATATGTTTGGAAACTTTAGAGAAGAGTCAACAGGGATCACAACAGTGCATTTAGATACGGCCCTGCAAACTATTTGCCAAACCACAATGTTCTGTACTTCAAACTAAGGGAAAAATATTCTATGTGAGATTGCCTGTTTTGAATGGCGTTGTTCGTTCATATGTCGTCATTATGTGCTCCATGCCTTTCTTTACTGAACGCTGCAATACAGTTCAAAGCAACGCAAATGATTGGCGATGTTTCTCAACATCGTCTCTGTAAATATCAGACATGGCACCTTGACACTACTTTTCTTCTCAAAATACAACTGCCCGTTATGTAAAGTGAATACATTTTCCTTACAAGAGTATGAAGGCTCGCTAATCGGGTATTGCCGTACTTTGTTTCTACTATTAGAACATTTTTCGCAATAGCTAATCAGTACCAAAGAGCAAAACAATGTTTTGTACGAAGACTACAAATGATTGGGCCATCTACTTTTTGCTATCATACGGTTTTGCTTAATGGAGGACTTTAGAAAGTCTCTGATGCCATTTCGGGTATAAAGAGTTCTGGTGACGCATTTCAGGATCGTCTAACTGAAACCATACTATCTGAAGATGGGCAACTGGTCCAAAACATGATATCTGAAAAAATAAATAAATAAGAAAAGCCATCTGCTGACTGAAATTAAATACTTTTTGTGCATTTAAGTTCACTTGCAGAAAATTTATCCATTTTGGAATAAGGCTAAATAGGTGGTATGTACCCTCTACGAAATTATTCAGTAAATGTGGTGGCAAATTTCCTGTTGGCTTCTGACTCGGGCTCTTCGATCAACGTTCGCCTGATGATTTTTCTGATGTTTCGCCAGCACGAGTGGCTGGTGGGTCCACGACCAGCAATGGAGGGAGCCTCCTCACGGGACTAGTTGTTTCCGGACACAGAGGAAAATCGGCGTGCTCATTAAGCCAACTACTGAGTTCTGACTCCAGCAGATACCCTAAATCCGAATCACCAGCCGTACCTCATCGATTTTTCCACGTAATCCCTTGGCTTCGTCTTCAGGCACACATCGAAACACACTAATTGGCAGTGATTATTGCATGGCGTGCTGGTAGAAGTTATTTATATCTAAGTACATGATGTAACTTGAATCAAGGGAGAAGCTGAAGCTGTCACCCGGCATTCTATTATTTGCCTTGGCGCGTCTATGGGCACACTGGCAAACCCCCCACGGATCCCTCGCTAAAAGAAAAGAAGCATGTCGGGATGGGTCAGTAGTTCGAGGCTGTGCTTCACTTTCTTCAGCATTGTGTCCCTCGACAACCCAGGTGCCGTGTAATAAAAGGCGGAATTCATGGCGTATGTAGTCGTGCATAGACTCCAGAATTTCTTGAAAACGTCCGCAAGGAAGTGCACATCTGTGTCCATGTAAAGCTGTGCATGCTCTCCAAAAGTTGTAATGCTGAATTCCCGCCAGACGTTCACTGAAGGCTCATACTCTGTATCCATTATTACATGGAAACTTCCTGGCAGATTAAAACTGTGTGCCGGACCGAGACTCGATCTCTGGACCGAGTTCGAGTCTCGGTCCGGCACACAGTTTTAACCTGCTAGGAAGTTTCATATCAGCGCACACTCCGCTGTAGAGTGAAAATTTCATTCCATTATGACATCGCCTGTAAAGTTGCTGTGGAATGCAATTATGTCGGATAGCCTGGTTTCGTTGAGTTTTGCCACACTATCCAGATACCCATATGGAAAAAGCCGCCTTCCTAGCCACAAGCTGAAACTCTTCCTCGTTGCGAAATGCAGCTCGAGTGTTGTGCATGTTCTCCTGAGGTAGAGTTTCAACGGGTTCCTGGAGTGGTGCCTGCATAAAACGATAAAACATAGCGAGTCAAGGAGACGGAGCGTAATTTTTGGCGTTATTCGCTTTAAGAATGAGAGAAGACACTGTCCTCATTATTCTCCATGGCGAAATGAGCCAACCAAGAAAGTAATCGTCATATCACCTTAACTTATGGAAGAAGACGAGTATGTGCCTTGGTAACTAGTACGTCAAACCACATGTATTGTGAGCTGCACCACGGAATTTTTCCCATGAGGTGACAATTATCCCTACGATGAGTTTTCGCTTTTCAGTCTAACGGCAGCCCGCAAATACCACAAATACGACAATCAATCGTGCCATTGTACAAATCTTCATTATCCTTCGATCTGGTCAAGGAAACGTTGTCACTGTAAAGGTTATCAACCTCCGACGAACGTTTTGAAGCTCGGTGAGCAGCCAAACCGCAGGATTTGTAGCAGTTACGGCTTGAATCACAGGACGATACAATTTGATACGCTGCCACAAATGGCCCTAATCACTATGGGACTTAACATCTGAGGTCAGCAGTCCCCTACACTTAGAATTACTTAAACCTAACTAACCCAAGGACATGTCACACATCCACGCCCGAGGTATGGATGTGCGATCGTAGCAGCCGCGCAGTTCCGGACTGAAGCGCCTAGAACCGCTTGGTACGCTGCCACATATGGTGCGTGTTTTTATGTTGTGGTAGTGGCGTCACCTTCAGAGCAGTCACAGGAGCGAGGAGGCATTCAAAGTCGGCGTACACCACAAACAGCCATCAATCCTGATGGTGGGCATTTTTAAACTTTATGAATCTGTTTTCCTCAGTAGGCATAATAACACGTACCATGTCCTTGGAGGAGCAGCTACTAGATGCTTCACTACTAACTTGTCTGTAGAAAAGGCATTGAGGCACCTGAAACAAATACGCTTTGCATGTGTATTTTTTGTCAATTGCTGTGAAAAGAGTTTGGACATGTCTTTGATCCAAACATAATAATAATTGCCTTTGTCCTTATTTTTATCATCGAAGAATAAGAGCGTGTTTTCGTGCATCTTACGCTCACTGGCAAATTTTGGGAAACGCAGGGGCAGACGACTGTACGCTTATTCTGCTCATCTGACTTGCGGTTCTCCTGGTCGCAAACGTGGACCAATATTCTGATATTCTGAGCCTAAAATTTAGGTATGTCTTGGATCTTGACAGGGAACTCAATACCGACAAAGTTATAACACTTATGAACGTCAACGTATCGAGATGTGCGCTGTGGATGATCCTTATGAATGTAATTTATTTCGCAAGCTGGGAGTTACCATGCAAAACAAGTCTTATCGTTTCATTTTTGATATTAATGATTGCCTTCTTGCCTGTTATATTTTTTGGTTGCTCCTTACAGCCGGACCCTCCATTTTCAGGTACATAGACGAGTGTATAGATGTCCAAGTAATCATACGAGTGCTTTAGCTGACCTCCTAACTTCCATCTCGGAAAATTGGGCAGATGTGGCTCTCAAGGTGGACTCACCAAACCACTCGGTGAGTGATGTGCTCCGCGCTATTATGCTATCATCCCCCCAAATATAACGAAGACCCGTCTCTGGGGGGATGTGACTGTTCGATGTAGAGAACTGCGCCGCATTTAATGGAGGGTTACCACGGAATATTAACAACCTTGTGCAGTTCCACGACAGGAAGGCACACTCCTAGAAAGCCAAAAGTGTCGCGATACCCTCTTCCCGGATTCTGAATTCTAATGAACGAGATTTGATCCCCAAACGCATCCCCAGTCACCCAATATTCACCAACTGCAGCATGGTGTCACTGACGTGATGTCCTTCAACAAAAGGACAGAGAGGAAATTGCTGCAAGCCACAGATTTAGTGCGTCTAACACCGGTACAACTAGATGAGAAAGCTGCTGTCGGTGAGGTGTGGAGGGGTGTGTGGCGTACCTTGTGAGATTGGTGAGGACAAGGAGGTGGAGGAGGGGGAGGTGCTGCAGTATGGGGCCAGTGCGATCAGGCTGGGTATGGCTGCTGCTGCAGCCCAGACCCGCTTGCTAGGAGGAGGGTGGCCCAGTGGCGCCAGAAGGGGTGGTGTGTGCGTGGCAGTGGGGGCAGCAGTGGGGGAGGCAACTTCTCGTGTGGCGACAAGTGGTGCCGTGGCCAGCCAGGCATGCTTCGCTAGGCGCCGCTTTGACAGAGCAGGCTTTGCTGCACCCAGGACCCAAACCATAGTGTATTGCATGGACGGTGGTGCTGTGGAGAATGAATAATGAACACTATTACGTGCAATGTTCCAGACATCACCAGCTACTGCTGCAAGGAAAGAAAGAGCACAGCTTACTATTATTATCTGCAAGTATAATGAGTACATGAACATAAATTAACTGCTTTGCAATGTCTCCTTGGCACCTACATCAGGTCATCTGGCATCTCCTATGGCCGACGAAGATCTTCCTGCAACTTCTCCACCCACTGTGGCATTTTGTCTTCACTTGAATTGGAGAAGAACGGATACTATCTTCATATTGATAAAGCTTACCACCAATGATCTTCTTCAGTGCGGAACAGGCACATTGCCCAAACTGTTATGGGAATTGTTAGATTGACTGCCGCGAGTAATGAGTATAGTGGAAAGCGCACGACAAATGTGTGTGGACAGTAAGCTGGAAATGTGGGTCTGGCAGGGACTGTTCCAGAGATAAGTCCCTGCAGTCGTACTATCCTCTGTGTCCTCGGTGGCTCAGATGGACAGAGCATCTGCCGTATAAACAGGAGGTCCCGAGTTCGAGGTCCGGTCGGGGCACACATCTTCAACTGTCCCCATTGATATTTATCAACGTCTATAAGCAGCTAAAAGGTCTGGATTTCATTGTAATTTCACCAAGGGAATTAGTCATTACGATCAATGCGAAACACAGTAAGGGATTTATTTTTCTAGCCCCATGCATTTCCTTGAAGCTGTTAGTGGATGCTTGTTTTATACAGTCTATTTGTAGCATGTTAGGCTGAGGTTTTTTCATGATATATTATTCCCACCACCAATCTGTAGCACCGTAACCAGAGCAAGATATCACATATGATGTTTGTGGCAGCAGAACGTAGTGCTTCCTATCAACTCTTTCCTGTTGGCATAGCTGTGCAAAGGGTCTGTGTCACCTAATTCATTGTGTGCCACGTGTGTTTGCACTGTGGGTGTGGTAATACATGAAGTGGCTTGTGCATGGGCACGCAGTGTCCTGGCTGGCATTGCTCCTGGCACGTGTGCCCTGCAGTCAGTGCAAAGACGCTATCGAAAGATTTTTAACAGTGTAGTTATGTGCAGTGAGTCATGTTGACATCGATTTTGTGATGGTATTCCTTGCGCGATCGGAAAAAAACGTTTTATTTAGTTACATCATTTCGATATTTTTTATATGACCTGCATATTCCAGAACAGCAGAGAATAATGAGCGTTTCTCAGCAAATAAAAGAGAGATCCATCCCCTGTGAACCGAATTTTATAAATTTACGGCATATCCTCTACCACGTAATTGACGTTAAATTTCCTGTCGTGACATCATTCCTCTCTAGCATACCCTGAGTCCTTTTCCTACCAATTTCCAGGTATGTGAGGGGAGCGGAGTTGTGGATGAGACGGGAGGGCTTCGGGAGTTCCCAGAGGGGATGGGTGATTAATTTATCGATTTAATTTGTCATTTAATTTTATATCAATGATATGTTTGTATCAGGGAGGAGAGTTCCCAGTCGGTTGGGGAACTGTAAGGGGAGAGGGGTGTGGGAACTTTCTTAGAAGGTTAGGTTACCACCAGAGGGTCATAAATCAACCCCCAGGGGTCATAAACAATTAAGAGAACACTATGTTAAGGGGAGGGTGAGGGTCTCGTAAATCAATCCTGTTGCCCCGAATGTATGCAACCTGCATTAACAAAAAGCCCAAGAACATGCATTATCCTACTCTTCACCTGCCCTCTTGTGATTTATGAAAAATGTATTCCCTCTTACTAGCTGTAATTTATCTCAGAGTTCATTTAGTCTTTCTCCTCTCTCATTACTTATCTGAAGCCCACATTTTCCTGTAACTCTTCCTTCTGTTCCTTCACCAACTGCCACATAAGTCCTCTGTGTTTATTGGATTATTATTTCCTTTAACAAACTGAATTACTCTTTTCTCGTCAGACAAGAAATTCTGATCTTCATTTCATTTCACTTCACTAACCACCACTCATCAATACTGAGCATTTGCGGCATATATTTGTGCATTCGGTCACTGCAAGGTGTGTAGCCAGTGTTTCAGTGGCGAGATGTGTATCGCTTACATGTTGCTTACTTGACATGGTAGCATATCTAAGTGTTCAGAGAGGACCGCATGTGGCTACTGGGCCAGGTATGTACTAGCAGCCGGCCAGGGTGGCCATGCGGTTCTAGGCGCTACAGTATGGAACAGTGCGACCGCTACGGTCCCAGGTTCGAATCCTGCTTCGGGCATGGATGTGTGTGATGTCCTTAGGTTAGTTAGGTTTAAGTAGTTCTAAGTTCTATGGGACTGATGACCCCAGAAGTTAAGTCCCATAGTGCTCAGCGCCATTTGAACCATCTAATAGGAATTACTCTGGCTGACTCTCATCACTTACACTCAAGAGCAATGTCTCGAGCAATATCCCAGCTAGGTCACAGTGTCTCACATAACATATACCACCAGTCTTCCACAGCAGAAGTCTCTTATCTCTATTAACATTCTGCAAAATTGACAGTGAATATGTCATATCGTGTTCTAGGTCATTATCACAGTTACCAAATTACATGTTAGTGTTACGTTATTCTTAAGTAGCGACGGCGTTTCCTAAAGTAATAAACAGATACTTTCCAAAAACAGTTTTCTGATTGCATTCCAGAGCAACGCAATTCCTCGCCAAAGCAAAACCAATACCACTCCCAGAATCTCCAAACTCCATGTCCCTTTTGGTTCATAAAGTCCTTAGACAGAGATCATGCTCTTTCAGTGTGGGTAAGAACAGACAGATGTAGGTCACTCCACAACCATAGTGGCGCTTATGGAGATTTGCCTGTCAGTGGCCGGCAAAATATTTCATCTCCTGTCTTCAGGCCTGTCCGTGTACAAACACACTACAGTCATTGTAAAGATCGTGAATCTTCGCTGTTACTGTTTTAATTGTACCGTTCTTGGTAACGAGACTTGTCTGTCTAATAATCCCATAGGAAACAGAAACTCTGACATAAAATCGCTACGATTTCCAGCAGATTTCACAGTCTCACCTCCTTAATGAATCCTATTAGTATACTGTATATTAACCAAATCGCAGATAAGAGTTGATCAGTAAATAGGTCTCAGTTCAGGAAAATAATTATATCTTCATAGACACTAGTACTTTTTAATTTCTCGCGTCCGTCGGCCGTCGTAATTTAATATATTATTGTTATTGGTATTATTATTTTTTGAATGTTGCCGACTTACGTGGTGCGCCTTAATAAAAATGATATTTAAGTTGAACAATGTAATAAACTTTTCATATTAATTTCCTCGGCTAGTCAGCTCACTTTAAAGCAAAATATCTTTAGTTATTAATTAAAATTGCGGCCCACACACGCCCGAGAGTATTTTTCTTACCTCCGTTAACCATTGTATTGTAGTCAGAGTCCTGGCTCTGGATCTCGGCTATGGTACTGAAAATAAGAATCTTAAAGCTAAGTATTTCTGCAACTTCGTGTGGCTGTGGAGAAAAATTAATATTATGCTAATAGCGGGCGAGTTTTCCGCTTCCGCTAATTTTTCATAAGTTAAATTCGCCACGTAATGGCGTCGTTGGCTGCATCGGCCGCTGCGATTGTTGAGCTGCAATTTACTTGAATGCAGGTTAATTCAAGGAAGGCGGACATGAAATCGGGATCACCTCCCACAAATTAAAAGTGCACAATAAATTTAAATCGGTATATTATATGCTTAACTCATACAAATATGCTTACATTTGTCAGCACACGCAAGATGTCCCTCTAGACACATTCAAGACAAAAGAAGAAGTGAAGTCGACTAAAAAATTAACAAAACAGCGTGTCTTGTCGTCTCTTTAGATCATTCTGTCATAAATTATTTCTTTGCAATCTAAACCTACTCAGAGAAATTATTATTTTACGGCTACATGATAAAAAATTTGGCACTGGGGACGCTATATTGCCCCCCGAAATGTTTATGTCATAAAAAATGTTCGTGTTTTTTGACATAAATATTTCCACTTTCATGTCCACAGTGTCCACACGCAGATCGTATGTTGCAATTACTGAGGTGCGTTGCACACAAAGTGTAATGCAGATGAAGTTCAAGGTATACAACCACGAGTTAGTCCGGAATATTTGAAGTCCCAGGGGTGTCAACTGTTCGCTCCCCATTTGGCGCGGCCGTAGGGAAACCTGGGGAAAACCTCGGCGGAGCGACAGACTAACTGCTTGGGTCACTTTCACTTAAACGTTTCTGGGATGTCATTGGAGTACAGGATGTGCATACATTACAAATAATGTTTTGTTGCGCTACGAAAAGAAATGAGGTCATTATAACAATTGATTGCGGTGTCGTTGATGATCTACGCCGCGGCGTTTAGCTCGCGACGGCGTCGGTTGGTGTGTTCGGTGCTCGGCGGTCGCGGCGGCTGCGGAGAGGTCAACGCCCGCTCGACGCCAGCGTGTGTCTCGCCGTCGCGGAACGTCAGAATCAGCTGATCGGCTGCACCGTTGGCGATGCGCTTCTGTCTCGCCCGGGCGTGGCGGAGTGGGATGATATTCGCCCCGCGCTCTTGTTGGCAGGAGTCAGCTCTGCTACGTATCTCCGACGTAGTACATGAAACATACACACAACCAACGTAATATTTGTTTCCCGCTGCAGATGGTTACGCTAGTGAGAAAGAAGCATTTATTAGTGCGGCAGTTGTTGTTAAGCTTTCGCCAGTTTTCGAGTGTCAAGCCAGCACTGTCCTGCAGAATACATGACATGGACCTTCTCCCGTGAATGCAGTTTTGATGCAATACTGTTTCCATTACACGTCAGTCTTTGTCTTGACAAAATTATTTGTTTTCGCCGCACTCGCAGGCACTGGTGAGTGTCCCAATACGAGCTTAGCACAAACATTCGCCGTTTCTGCGGTCGCTGTTTTGCAACAGTCCACGCATTGCATTCCAATCTCGCATTGTTGTACTCACTGAAATTACAGTCTGTCCCAAAAATATTTACTGTGGGTTCACTTCACGTTAACATTACACATTTATAAGCAAATTCACAGTTTTTCGTGCGTAATATTGGCGTTTGGCGTCTTTACCGCTGTTGAACGTTCAATACTAGCACTTCACTGTCCATATCACAGTTTCACCTTCACAGTTTTTCACACTGTTTAAAGTAACTGTTTCGATTAGTTCACAAACACTAATGTATTTCATTCAGTCTGAACCAGATTTTGGCTCGTGCTTGATTTTACCAGTCTCTCGCACTAATTGTCTCTTTTCATTTTCCATTTAGAGTCGTACTTTCCTTCAGATTTTTTGACTATACAATTGTATTTCCGTCTCATCTGAGGTAAGTCCCCATGTCATGTCTGCCTACTCATTGCGTACTTGCCCTCCAGAGCCAGGCTCGACTTTACAAAACTTTGCCTCTCGCAATACTGTACACATTTTATAATCTAGGCCTAGCGTGCAAGTTCCTAGATTAGTGTTAGATTTGTGACTTTTGTTTACACTACAAATTCGTGCAAATCTCTGCCTTAGCAGATGGCAATATATTTTAACAGTGGTTAGCGGTAGTCGCGTTTACTGATTTGCTTTGTACCTTGTCCACAACACATGAGGTACCTTGGGTGATGTACACCCTGCACTCATGTTGTTTAGTAAATTATGATTGAGCATATTTCTAGATCAGTATAGACATGAACACATGAAACGACTTATACACTATAATATTGAATTTCATAAGTTGCATTACTACTACAGTTCAAAAATATTCATGACACTCTAATGAAAAATTCTGTCATCATTACATGCTATTGAAATTTTTTTTAAAAATTTTTTTAAAGCATTTTTCAACAAGAAATTTTTAAAATATTCTTAAACCTACGTTCATTTTTTTCTTCAAAATGCAATTGTTTAAAAATACTAATATTCCTTAACATCTACAAAATTGAATCGCACTAATATTGTGTGCCTCATTGTCTTTAAATGTTACACTAAAATCTGAACATTTACTCACAAAAAAATACACTATAAACTTAACCTATTATTCACATACGTAACAGTTGCTCTACTAAGCTAACTTCTTTAAGTCTTTGTAAGTATTTTTTTCTTATTTCCTTGGTAACTGCCTCCTTATTTGACCACGGGATGATGTAGTTTGCGTGACATAAAGTATCGTGAGGTACCACTTCGATGTTATAGGTGTAGCCCTCGATAACAACGGGTTTTTCCGAAAACACATTCTCATAATCTGTAAGTAGCTGAGTCAATTCGTTTTGTTGTGCTTCAGTCAAATGTTCTGACTCCCTAACTTTCATGGCTATAATTTTCCTTTTTTCCTCTTTATCTTCAGTAATAAAATCTTTATAATATGCTTGTCTTGTACTTAAGTCAGAATATAAATTCATTACCTGTATTCCTTCGAATCTCGTTTGAAAGCTCCGGCAATATTTACCGTGCACTTCCCGTGTCCTCAACAACGGCAAAACTACACGTCTATCCTCATTCATAAGGCTTACTTCCCCGCACAAGAGGTCGATTTTTGCGTCCCTCTGGCGTAAAAATTCCATCCCCAGGATGCAAGCAACACCTAATCCCTTAACTACCAGGAACGAGCTTTTCATTGCTTCATTTCCTACCGTAAACTCGACTTGCACCTGGTGCTTTATGATATGAGATTGTGCACCTATTGCACCTGTAACACGACAATTCTTCACTGGCAATACTGGTATTCTATTATTTTGACTCAAGTACTAGTAAAAATTTCCACTCATGACATTGGTTGACCCACCGATATCGACTATTATCTGTATTGGTGCTCCGTACATATCTGCTTGCAATATAGCCTGCACCACACTTTTGTCGGTTCGGTTACATTTCTGCGGTATGCCTACTAGTTCCTTTTCTATTTTTGCTCCTTCCTTGTATCTCAGCATACAAAGTTCATGGCTGTCATCCGTGAATGTGCCCTCACTACACCATCCTGCAGCCAACAACGGAGAGCGTATTGTGGCTGTCTTTAGTTTAACGGATGAGCATTAGTGGGTTGACAGTTGTCTGTCACTTCCGCTAACCTCACATTGTGGTTCTGGTTGTTGTTGTTGCTACTGTTGGGTTGGCCGCCCTGCCTCCCCGATGGTGTATTTTGATATTGTGTATGGCTCTGGTTTTGTGGTGGTCGGTTGTAACTCCCTGACATGTTCTGTGACGGACCTGGGTTGGCGTTCCATTGTGGCGCTATGTTTTGTTGCCACTGTGGTGTCGGTTCGTTACGACCACGTCACTGGTTTCGGTTGTTCCGCCATTCCGGATTGCCGTTACCATTATATCCATTACTCATGCGTCCATCATGATGTCTCTTTCGATTTTGACGATTACAACCGTTGCCGTTATAACCATTGCCATTGTTTGTGCCTCGATTCTGTTGCCGGTGCTCTTCCCTATTCCCGTTACCATTTGGTACTAAGTTACTACCATTACTGTGGCTGCTATTGTAATCGGCTTTTTGTTGATTACAGCCTGCATGGTTCCACTTCTTTTCGGTTTTCATATCTTCGATCAGTAAGTCAACAGAATCCACTATTTCCGTGAATTGTTCTATATCGTATTCCGGCACATTGATGAAATATCTTTTAATTTCACTGGGCAACTTCGTTTTTATTAATCTGATTATGTCACGATCGGACATTGGCTCGTCCCAGTACCTGGTTTTGTTTATATACTTTTCGAAATATTTGCGTAACGTTCCCATCTTAGGATTGTACATTTCTGGACTGTACAACTCCTTTCGTAGTCTTTCTTGGACGCTATCGGACCAGAATTTTTGCAAGAATGCACCTTCAAACTGTCGCATCGTTAGACATTTTTCGGACACGTCGGTGGCCCACAGTGCCGCGTCACCTTGAATAAAGGAGACCACGAACTGTATTCTTTGTCTTTCCGTCCATGTCCTGGGAAACACATTCCTGAAGCTCTTAATAAATACAACACGGTGGACATTTCGTTTTTCGCTATTGAAGGGTTGGAATGTCCTGTGTTTTAGTACATTGTCCTCTTTTTTGCACATCTGATTGCTACATTCTGTGACATTCATCACTTCGTGATGTGCGCTGCACGGTATCGCATGTTGTTCGTGCTCATAATTCGCATTAGGTTTCGGTTGCGCACTCGCACCCTGCCTACCGTCAGCGTTATTACAGTAATCAGTACGCGGAGTCGGATTCATGATCTGTCCGCCACTGTTTACATTGCTTTCCAACGCAGACAGTCTCCGCGCGACCTCCTGTTGCCAATTTGGCAACTCCGCTGTCACACGGGATTTGATCTCTGTTAATTCGGCATGTAGTGCGGCAGCGCTAGTGTCAATATTTACACTCGCGGCTGCAGTCGCTTGTTCTACAGCTGTTTTTACATCGCTTTCAATCTTTGCAGATATCTCGCGATCCTTTACTTCAAGCCATTCATTTAATTCTTTTTCTACTATTTGAGCTTGCACTTCCAAATATGGGTCAATACTTTTCCGTGCATCTATCTCCACATTATCCACGCGGTTTGTTAGAGTCTGGACATTATCTTCAAGCCTAGCCTGCGATATCTGTAATTTTTGCATCTCGCCGGCTAAACTTTGCACAAGATCGGGGATTTCTTTGCAAGCGTCCCGCATCTCAGCAAGTTCGCATTATTTCTTTTCCCCTTTCTTTCTGTTCTCTTTGTTGCTCTTGCTCATAGAGCATCTGAGCCAGTTTATGATCTCTTTCCCTATCTCATTCTTCTAACCTGCGCAGAAATTCTGCAAATGGGTCTGCAATCGGTGAGCATACTGGTATCCCGCTTAATCTAGCACTCGATTGGCCCCCGTGCCTAGGCAGTGGAGTTGTTACTCTATTCCCATTCTGCTGTGGAGCGTCATTCACCGTCCACAGATCCTCGCCCCCCGCTCCGGAAATTATGTTATCCAAGGCGGTGGCTTGGGATTCGTTTACGTATTGCAAATTATCCTCACTTTCCATATTAACAGAATTTTGTTCTTCTGGTACGGATGCCTTAGGTTGTCCTATCTTACCCATACTAAATTCACTTTAAGCCACTGACGAATCTTTAACACTGATACACACACGATTAATTATCCCCTCCAAAAATAAACATATAAATAAACAAAACAAATAATTATCCCCTCCAAAAATAAACACATAAATACACAAAACACCGAAGGTATCTCATGTGCACATGGTTTCGATATTCCGCACAGAGCTACACAGGATGCTTGCACAATAGGCCTTACCTTCCTTATTTTTCTTTCTCGCAATCCTTTTTCTTTTCTACATTTTTTCCTCTCCAGATCTCTTCAGGGTGTGGTTTTGTTGCTGTACATGTAAAAGAATCCATACAAGCATTAATATTTTAAAACAATTAGACACATACATAATTACATTCATTACAATAGAGTCAGATTTCGTAAATTTCGTATTTTCTTTAATCGGGCGCCAATCTCGCGTCCGTCGGCCATCGTAATTTAATATATTATTATTATTGTTATTATTATTTTTTGATTGTTGCCGACTTACGTGGTGGGCCTTAATAAAAATGATATTTAAGTTGAACAATCTAATAAACTTGCTTACTTGACATGGTAGCATATCTAAGTGTTCAGAGAGGACCGCATGTGGCTACTGGGCCAGGTATGTACTAGCAGCCGGCCAGGGTGGCCATGCGGTTCTAGGCGCTACAGTATGGAACAGTGCGACCGCTACAGTCCCAGGTTCGAATCCTGCTTCGGGCATGGATGTGTGTGATGCCCTTAGGTTAGTTACGTTTAAGTAGTTCTAAGTTCTATGGGACTGATGACCCCAGAAGTTAAGTCCCATAGTGCTCAGCGCCATTTGAACCATCTAATAGGAATTACTCTGCCTGACTCTCATCACCTACACTCAAGAGCAATGTCTCGAGCAATATCCCAGCTAGGTCACAGTGTCTCACATAACATATACCACCAGTCTTCCACAGCAGAAGTCTCTTATCTCTATTAACATTCTGCAAAATTGACAGTGAATATGTCATATCGTGTTCTAGGTCATTATCACAGTTACCAAATTACATGTTAGTGTTCCGTTATTATTAAGTAGCGACGGCGTTTCCTAAAGTAATAAACAGATACTTTCCAAAAACAGTTTTCTGATTGCATTCCAGAGCAACGCAATTCCTCGCCAAAGCAAAACCAATACCACTCCCAGAATCTCCAAACTCCATGTCCCTTTTGGTTCATAAAGTCCTTAGACAGAGATCATGCTCTTTCAGTGTGGGTAAGAACAGACAGATGTAGGTCACTCCACAACCATAATGGCGCTTATGGAGATTTGCCTGTCAGTGGCCGGCAAAATATTTCATCTCCTGTCTTCAGGCCTGTCCGTGTACAAACACACTACAGTCATTGTAAAGATCGTGAATCTTCGCTGTTACTGTTTTAATTGTACCGTTCTTGGTAAAGAGACTTGTCTGTCTAATAATCCCATAGGAAACAGAAACTCTGACATAAAATTGCTACGATTTCCAGCAGATTTCACAGTCTCACCTCCTTAATGAATCCTATCAGTATACTGTATATTAACCAAATCGCGGATAAGAGTTGATCAGTAAATAGGTCTCAGTTCAGGAAAATAATTATATCTTCATAGACACTAGTACTTTTTAATTATTTTAAAAATAAACTGATAGGTACACATGCGAGGTGCGTTGGTCTTCAAGAGGCTCGAAAGAATTGGGGTAAATTGTGGCTGAGTTACTAACAGCGAGAATACTTTTTTCCACACATTGATCCTGGGATTAAGATTTTCCAAAAGGCACATAAACAAGCATATTATTAACAATCTTAACCTACGGTGGAACGTTGGTAATCAGCACTACATAAATCAGTGGAACAAAGCACGGAGTAATGCGTGGTTGATACGGTTATTTGAGAAGACGAAGCACAGTGCAATAAATGGATTACGCATGCACATTCAAACTAAACATTCATCACAGAAGAAGTGAGAACCAACATCTAAATTGGATTAGAGAGGAATCAGGCTCGATGATTGAATATTCGGACAACAAAATTACGCCGAAATTCATTGTATAAATACGTGTCATTACAATTGAGAAATAATGAACAGGGACCACGTTCTGTAAACGGATCTCCCGACGGTGGGAGCCAACGTAAATCAGTAGTAACCGATTAACTACAAAATAACGACAAACAAAAAACCCGAGACCAAACTGTAGGAGTGAGAGAATTTATTTAAAAGCAAAAATTGATTCGTTAGTGAATCTAGAATACCGTGAATACAGTCTCACGAAGAAACACGCGGTAATGGCTATGCAAGTCTCACATTTGAAACTCATATCTCTACAAAACACAGTGGGATTTTAATATGACCATTGGAAAGTTAAGTACACCTGCAGATTTTATGTTGACTGTGATACAAATATAGCACCATTCTTATCCATCATCTATCAGAGATCATTGGAACAGCGGAAAGTTCCACGGGACTGGAAGAAGGCCCAGGTCATAGCAATATATAAAAAGGGTAGAAAATCGGATGCACATAATTACCGGTCAATTTCACTGACATCGATTTGTTGTAGAATCATGGAACATATTTCGTGTTCAGACATAATTACCTTCCTAGATTCTGAGAAGCTCATCTGCCGAAACCAGCACAGTTTTAGGAAACAGCGGTCATGCGAGACACAGCTGGCCGTCTTTGTGCATGATATACAACAGGCTCTAGACACCGGCTCCCAGGTTGATGCCATATGTCTCGACTTTGAAAGGCGTTCGACCCAGTTCCGCACGGTCGCTTGCTCCAAAAAGTGCGTTCTTACGGCCTATCCGATGACATATGCGGTTGGATAGATAGTTTTCTAACAGGCAGAGAGAAGTATGTCATCCTGAACGTGGTGGCTTCAGGTGTGCTCCAGTGCAGTGTAATAGGTCCGCTGCTTTTTACAATTTACATAAACAATCTCGTTGATGGTTTTGACAGCAGCATTGGACTGTTTGCCGATGATGCTGTAGTCTATAGGAAAGTAGTATCACACGAAAGTTGTGAATAAATCAATGACTATTTGCAGAAAATAAATGCGTGGTATAATGATTGGCAGTTACCTCTCAATATTAGTAAGTGTAACCTACTACATATAACAAGGCGAAAATCCCCATTAATGCACGAGTACAAAATAAAAGCCCAGTATTTGGAAGCGGTAACATCCGTCAAGTATGTGGGTGTGACTGTTCGAAATGATCTCAAATGGAATGATCAGATTTCACAAGAAACGGGCAAGGCGAACTCTAGATTCGGGATTATTGGTAGACTCCTGAAGCCATGCAGTCCTTCATCAAAGGAAATAGCTTACAATACGTTAGTTCATCCAGTCTTACAATATTGTTCGTCTGTATGGGACCCTTACCAGTTGGGTCTGATTCAAGGAATTGAGAAGGTCCAAAGAAGGCATTTAGCCATCATCGAGAGCGTTACAAATCTCATAGAAAGTTTGAAGTGGGACACACTTGCAGATCGTCGGCGCGCTAAGGGGAAGGGTCTGCTCACTAAATTCCGAAATCTGATCTTCGCCGAGGATGTAGAGCATATATTATTACCACAAACGTTCAAATCGCTCAATGATCACCATTCAAAGATAAGGGAAATTAGAGCTCGTACTAAGCAGCACATCAGTCGCCTCCAAAAGTGTTTAAAGATACTTTCACAAAGTATCACATCTGTAAATGGAATACTGAACTGTGCATAGAAGAGCAAGTATATAAATCTGTCACATGGCATTTCAGATATGTGCACAAATAGTTTATTTGGTCAACTGTATCTACATCTTGATGAAGATGTTTCATTACCACCCATATTATGTCTGTAATTCAGTCAAGTGTTACGAAGTCGGCGGAACAGTTACCGTGAATGCGACTGTAGCTTGGCTGTCCTTAGATTTAGACTGCAACCTAGAGATCCAACAAAAAATTTATTTGACAAGTATCTCTTTGATCGCTTGGATACAGTAGCTTTCTTGAATCGAGGGGCGCGGTATGGTTCCCTTTGACTCAGTGCTCCTGGATAGTATGAATGGGAAAGTGTGTCGCACACTTCATTCTGTAACATAAGGGGCAACGTTGGAGTACGAGGTTCATTCAGGTATTACCAGTGAAGCCATTTTACCTCCTCCATATTACTATGCCCTTACGATGACACTAGAAGTTCATCTCCATCCAGTCACGTTTTCGGTAAAACTGTAAAACTTGTTTAATTGAACAACGATCCGTAACCTATTAATCTAACTGGGTATTTCCCAGGGCCATATACAAACATAAAAAAGTTTTGCATCACTTCCGTTCCCAGAACTGCTGAAGATAGAAGTTGACTGTGAATATTGTATCACAGACACAGTCCCTTTGACTGTTCAGAGATGTCACTAAACCCGCCCAAAGATGTAAACAACCATGCACGAGCAGCGGGTATTGGACGGAAGGAGCCCGACAGCCGATCAGTTCCACTCATTCCACCAGGAAGGAAGTACACGGCTCGTGTTGTCTGTAGTTCAACCATGCCTAGACGGCCAATACCGCGGTTCGATCGTGTCCGCATTCTCACTTTGTGCCAAGAAGGGCTCTCAACAAGGGAAGTGTTCAGGCGTTTCGGAGTGAACCAAAGCGATGTTGTTTGGAGATGGAGGAGATAAAGAGAAATTGTGGAGGTCATGCGTCACTCAGACCGCCAAAGGGTCACTAACTACGGATTATGGCCCGGAGGAACTCTGACAGCAACGCCACCATGTTGAATGATGCTTTTCGTGCAGCCACAGGACGTCGTATTACAACTCAAACTGTGCGCAATAGGCTGCATGATGCACAACTTCACTCCCAACGTTCATGGCGAGGTCCAATTTTGCAACCGCGACGCCATGTAGCGTGGTAAAGATGCGCCCAACAACATGCCTATTGGACCGGTCAGGATTGGCATCACGTTCTCTTCACCGATGAGTTTCACATATGCCTTCAACCAGACAATCGTTGGAGACGTGTTTGGGGGCAACCCGGTCACGCCGAACGCCTTAGACACTCTGTCCAGCGAGTGCAGCAGGTGTAGGTTCCCTGCTGTTTTGGGGTGGCATTATGTGCGGCCGACGTTCGCCGCTGGTGGTCGTAGAAGACACTGTAACGGCTGTACGATACGTGAATGCCATCCTCCGACCGATAGCGCAACCATATCGGCAGCATATTGGCGAGACATTCGTCTTCATGTACGACAATTCGCAACCCCATCGTACAGATCTTGTGAATGACTTCCTTCAGGATAATGACACGGCTCGACTAGAGTGGCCAGCATGATCTCGAGACATGAACCCTTTCGAGCATGCCTGGGGCAGTTTGAAAAAGGCTGTTTATGGACGACGTGACCCACCAACCACTCTGAGAGATCTACGCTGAATCGCCATTGAAGAGCGGGAAAATCGAGGTCAACAGTGCCTTGATGAACATTTTGGTAGTATGCCACGACGAATACAGACATGCATCAAAGCAAGAGGACGTGATACTGAGTATTAGAGGTACCGGTGTGTACAGCAATCTGCAACATCACCTCTGAATGTCTCGCTGTATGGTGGTACAGCATTTAATATGTGGTTTTCATGAGCAATAACAAGGGCGGAAATGATGTTTATGTTGATATCCTGCCCTTAAGGTCTTTCTTTAATATGATGATTTTATCCGAACCAACTCAAGTAACCAGTCAGTATTTCAGGCCAATAGCCAATCGGCGTGAAAGAGTTATTTTCTTGAGATTATGCCAGCTTCTGTTACGAAATTTTTAAAGCTGTGTGTACATTTCTGCATTACCGTGTTACAACGACAGACGTCTATGAAGTATGCTGTATCATCTCTCATTGTGCGTTACCCATTGTAACCACGTGGCAATTATTCCAACTGGAAGATAATGCTATTAACTTACCTCCAATGTTTCTACCAGCGTACTTGACACTTATTGTCCTTTCACTATCCACTATACATATGCACTGAGATGACAAAAGTCATGGCATGGCGAGATGCACGTATACAGGTGGCGGTAGTATCGAGCACACAAGTTGTGTTTTGCCGGATCTATCATTGGTACGAAATTGCAAGCTTTATCTCTCACCATGGACGCCTTCACATAACGACGGAGAACAACGAAGTTTGCGTTGCTATCAGTGCTGAAAGGCAAGCACCACTGTGTGAAATAACAGCAGAAATTGGAGGTCAGTTGGTGCACGGAATCCTGCAATGCTGCGCCGGCAACACTTCCGCATCTGTGGACTGCTATAGAGCCAGCGTGGCTCAGCATTTCTGCAGGCGACTTTGAACGAACTGTTGAGTCCATCTCAGGTCGAGCTGCTGCATTGCGCAGGGAAAAAGAAGGTCCAGCACGGTGTCAGTAGGTATTGCATGACTTTTGTCATCTTAGTGTAGTTAACTCTCTACCTAGCTCTTGTCTAGAGTGGTCTAGCTAAGTACACAGCTCTACGCTACGCAGTGCCAAAATCCCTGTCAGCTACAAAATAGCAAAATAGCTCTATTTTACGTGTCTCTGTCATCTCTAGCGTTCAAGAGGATTAATAGGACTTTGGGGATATGAAATGTAAGGACATTAATGTGAAATGTAATCACTAAAAGGTACGATGTCAAGAACTGTAGTACATAAGTATAGTTTTGGGCGTATGACCAGGTGTTCCGGATACATTTTAGTTCATAATATTTTGTCGTCATTGTTGTCGTGTTCAACCCGTTTGATGAAGACCTCCACGCTAGTCAGTTCTGTACAAGCGGTTCCACATCTGCGTAACTACTGAGACCGAAATGCTTGTCGACCTGTTTACTACATTAAAACCTTGCTCTCTCTGTGTCTTTCTCCAATTAATCTTATCCACAGCGGTTCCCTCAATTACCAAACTAACGAACGTTCATACCTCTGTATGTTCTATACACCGAGGTCTTATTTTAGTCATGTTGTGCCATAAATTTCCTTATTCCATATTCGAATCAGCACCTCAAAATCAGTAAGTCCAACTAGCCGTGTAATATTCAGGATTTCTCCTGAGCACTAAGCTGCAAAATCTTCTATTCTCCAATAGAATACCGTTTGTCCTCCACGTTTAACTTCTGTATAAGGTTACACTCTAGACATACACTTCCAGAAAAGACTCCTACAACTTGAATCTGTATTAGATAAAAATTTTCTGTTCTGCAGGATTACTTTTCTTGCTACTGACAGTCTATAGATGATATCCTCTCTACTTCTGGCTTCATCAATAATTTTGCTGCACAAAAAGCAAACTACATTTATTACGTTTAGTGTCGCATTTCGTAATCTTATTTTCTCAGTATCGACTAATTTAATTCGCCTACAGCCACAAACCCAGTTTTACCCACTCTCTCTACAATTAATGCTTCCTTTTTGTGTCACTCGACTATTACAATGGCTGTCTGGTGTCCACGCAAGTTACACATATATTTTCACTACTTGTATTTCATCGCTACTAACTGGAAAATTTCTACGAGTGTATTGCATTCAACATCGTGGAAAGCTTCCTCTAAATTCTTAAATGCTGTTAATGTAGGTTTCGTTTTATTCAATTTATTTTCTAAAATAATTCGTTGTTCATTATTGCTCGAGTGTTTCTACATTTCTCCAGAAATCGTACTAATGTTCCATGAAAACGACTTGTATCAGTGTCTCATTCTTCAGTAAATAACTCGTGTTATTATTTTACGGTTGTGGCTCTTTAAACCAATTATTTGATAACACTTATACCTGTTGCCACCTGCCAATTTGGAACTCGAATTACTGCAAATTAAAATTTTTTACGAACTGACGATGGTAAAAGAAAGTCATTTTGATAAGTCCTCATATGGGGACACATATCATGAGTATGAAATTCAGGAACTATATGATTCACATATCTGCAAACCTTATCAAATAACCTGTAATATGAGAAAGTATCAACAATTTTATAAGAACACACACCTATGCAGGGACAGCAACATTTTTCCTACTCATCAATGACAAACTTCCACAGCACAGGTTTGTGGCTCCATCAAGAATGAAGTGAGAAAACTAAACTGCCCGTACGACAACCACTTACATTGTTTCGCAGACATCAGATTTATGCATACGTTCTTTCCTTTTTTTGTTTTGCGTGTTGGTATTCCGATTGCTATGGGTTTATTTATTGATTGTCATTTTCTACTTATAGTTTACTGTTGCTACTTGAGTTTATATATTGTATTTTGTCATTTCAAGATAGTGAGTGGAGCTGTGGACGCTAGAAAATGGAGAGCGGAGAAATCGGAACATTTTAGACGTGTTCTTCTGTTTGAATTCAGTAGAGGGGTGAAAGCCGCGGAGGCAGAAACATTTGCTCAGTGTATGGGGATAATGCCGTTGGACAGAGCACAGCACGAAAATGGTTGTCTCGTTTCAAGGTGAATAATTTTGACTCTCCACGTTTAGGAAGACATTCGGTGTTCGATGAAGATCGTTTAAACGCATTAATTCACAATGATCGAGCAAGAACTGCAAAATGAGGTGAACTGTAGCCATTCCAATATCGTGCAACATTTTCATGAAGGAAGAACGTTCAAAAATCGGACGTATGGGTACCACATTCTGTAAGCCAAAGTCACAAATATCAGCCTGTGGCGGTATGTGGGACTCTGCTTCCCCGTCATCAGTTGTCTCCTGTATCGTTACTGGTGACCAGAAATGGTGTCTTTATGCTAACACAGGCAAAGAAAGGAAAGGCTGAGTCCAAACAAAGCAGAAACTCCCCGTGCAAAAACCTACGTGCATCCTCAAAATATAATGTTATGTTATGGATGTGGTGGAACAGTGGCTGTGGTGTGGTGTGATGCACTACGAATTGCTTCCCCGAAGTCTGACCATCACTGACGATGTTTACTTCTAAACAGTTGAGACGTCTTGCAGACGCATTCTGAGAGCAGTGACCACGAAGACTGCATGAAGTGATGCTGCTCCATGGTAACGGCCATCCGCATACTGCTAGACTGACAAAAAGCGCTATACGGGAATGTGTGCAGAAGCCCTTCCGGAGCCAACTTATCTACCTGACCTGGCGCCCTCAGGTTTTCAACTTTTCCGTACTCTATGGATCAACCTTCAAGGAACTTCATTACTTCCTTTGCGGGTGAAGATACGACCCAAACATGGCTAGACGAGTTCGTCCATCAAAAGTTCGTGATTTCTACAGACGCGGAACCGAAAGTTACCACAATGTTGCCAAATTGTTGTAAATAGTGAAGGGGAGTGTATCTGTTGTGTTTATTCAACTTATAGAAAAACCTTACGAACCTACTCAGGAGTCCGATATCTTTCACACCAGGTGGAATAGTTCAAACCACGAACATCATCAGTTTTCAGCTATTTTCGCACGTTCTTTGGATCTCCATTTCCAGCAATCCACTGCTCCTTTCTTCATATTATATCCATTACATCATCCACAATCTGAAATATTTTTCACGGTGGCCTCCTCTTAACTTCCTCATACTCTCCTAAGGCTGCTTTTATAAGCCCCGAGCACCGTTTTTTTCTTTTTTATTACATTCAGTAATTGTCTTTGCTCTGCCGCTCTTCTCAGCACGTTCTCATTTTTCGCTACATCCATCCAACTTATTCTTCCTGACCCCTGCCATGTCCCAATTTCAAAAGCTGCAGTCTTATGCTATCTTTCTTCCTCAATGTCCAAGCTTCAGCACCATACTATATCACATATCAAACATTTCATTAGAATCTTCCTCAAATATTTTTCCATATTCCTGCAGAATAATTTTCTTTGGTGGTGTTGAGACAGCAACCAGCCACGCATTTATTTTCAGTTCCTTTATTCAAAAGGTACCGTTACCGGTTTCGAATCATTACGATTCATTTTCAGACGTTTTTCATGCTTTCATTGAAACATGTGGTGCGTTTTTTTACAGATTGTATAGAATTATGTGGTGCATTTTAGAAATCTATTCTGTGACAAATCTAAAATGTTCAGTGAGAAATATTTACATGTGCATGGATAAGAAAGCAGTGGGAATGTATTCACATCTGTTGGACGAAACCTGTGAAGACAGTTAAATTGCAAAAAAAAAAACGCACCACAAGTTTCCATGCAAGATGAATCATAATGATTGGAAACCGGTAACGGTACGTTTTGAATAAAGGAACTGAAAACAGATTTTTGCCTGGTTGCTGTCTCAACACCATCAACATTTGTCTTCAAATAACAGCCACAGTCACCAAGCATGTCATCATACGACAAAATTGCATGAATTTCTTACGAAATGCCTCTTTCGACGTTTCTGTCTTGATTTTAATTCCTTTGCTGCTCTTCCAGTCGATTTCTGTGCTGCTTGCTAGGAATTTAAAATTTTGCACTTGTTCTAATATTTCTCCATTCAGCATTATGCCAGTTCAGGACATGATCTAATTGATAGGAAGCGTGGAGTCTCATTACATTTTGTTGAAAGTTTCTCGAATAATTGCCCTACTGCTGGAACGATACTGTGTGAATATGCCGGCAGATTCTAGCAGTGACGAGAACACGCAACTGCAGGGGGAGCCGCGTTTCCTGGGTGAGGCGGGCTGCAGCTGCTGGTGTCCGCCACCCACGCAGCCAGCGAGCCAGCCGGCTGCAGCGGCGCGGCTGTCCGTCGCTCAGTGGCAGCGCGGCGTGACGTGGCAGTAATTGCAGCGCTGGCGACGGACGGCGGCAGCTGGCAGCGCGCGTCTGTCTGCGGCAGAGCGCTCACTGTGTGCTGCGGGATGCCGGCTGTCGGCGCCGCCCCTGCCTAAATAACGCCCGCCTATTAACGTCCGCACCACTCAGTACTCGGCGCAACGCTATACCGCAGCAGCACACGGTGAGAAGATACCGAGTCAGAGGAACTGGAGAACCACTGCGTCCAGTACCTGCTCCAGAGCAGTACATTCAATTCTGTACAGGGCAAGATGTATCATCATCAAATACAACTGAACACAAGGGAAAGGAAATATGTGAAACCGACTGTTCAAAATTACTAGTTGCGTATATTGGTCAAACCTGATTTCCCAATAACGTAATTATTACAGTTCTGCTCAGGAACGTTTCCCTACTTATAATTCCGAATTTTGGGAGGTAAAAGCAGTAGAAGGAAGTATTAATTTCTGTAGTTTCTTTCGTTCATATCACACGATGAAATTTACTAGAGCAAATTTAAGACAAAGTGTTCATGAAGCAGTATTGTACTCTAAGGATAATGTACACTTAAGTAACAAAAGTCATAGGGTACCTCTTAATATCGTGATGGACTCCTTTTGCGCCGCATAGTGTACCACATCGACGTAGTATGAACTCAAAAAGTCGCTAGTATTGCCCTGCAGGAATACTGAACCAACCTGCAACCGTCAACAACTGCGAGAGTGTTACTGGTGCAGGATTAACTGAGCGCTCGATTACGTCCCATAAATGGTAGAAGGCCTTCATTTCGGGCGATTACGTGGTGAAATCAATCGCTCCAATTGTCCAGAAAGTCGTTCAAACCAGTGCCGAAAAGTTGTGGCCCCGTGACATGGAGCATTGTCATCCATAAAAATTCTACAGCTGTTTGAGAACATAAAGTCCATGAACGGTAGCAGAAAGATCTCCAAATAGCTGAACATAAACATTTCCAGTTGATGATCGATTCAGTTGTACTACAGGACCCATCCCATTCCATGTAAACACAGGGTACATCATTGTGGAGACACCATCAGATAGCACAGTGCCCTGTTGACATCTTGGGTTCACGGCTTCATGGGGTGTCCGCCACACTCGTAGCCTACCATCAGCTCTGGACGATTGAAATCGAGGCTTCTCTCACGAGGCCACGGTTTTCTAGTCGTCTAGGGTGCGACCTGTGCGGTCACGGGCCCAAAAGAAGTGCTGCAGGAGGTGTCGCGGTGCACTCACGTCGGCAAATTTCACCGCGCTGTCCTAAGCGATACGTTCGTCGCACGTCCAACATTCATTTCTGATGTTATTCCACGCAGTGCTGCATTTCTATCAGCACTGACAACTCTACACAAACGCCGCAGCTCTCGGTCGTTAAGAGAAGTCGGTCAGCCGCTGTGTTCTCCATAGTAAGAGGTTATGCCCGAAATGTGGAATTCTCGCCACACTCTTGACGCCGTGAATTTCGCAATATTGATCTTCTTAACAATTTCCAATGCAATGGAACGCCCGTGTATCTACCTCTACCATTCCGCATTCACAGTCTTAATTCCCGTCGTGTCTCACCGATACAGATGGCCGTACCGTAGCTCCAACCACAACGGATGGGTATCTGTTGAGAGGCCAGACAAACGTGTGGTTCCTGAAGACGGGCAGCAGCCTTTTCAGTAGTTGCAGGGACAACAGTCCGGATAATTGACTGATCTGGCCTTGTAACACTAACGAAAACGGCTCTGTTGCGCTGGTACTGCGAGCGGCTGAAAGCAAGGGGAAACTACAGCCGTAATTTTTCCCGAGGGCATTCAGCTTTACTCTACGGTTAAATAACGATGGCGTCCTCTTGGGTAAAATATTCCGGAGGTAAAATTGTCCCCCATTCGGATCTCAGGGCGGGGACTACTCAAGAGGACGTTGTTATCAGGAGAAAGAAAACTAGCGGTCTACGGATCGAAGCGTGGAAAGTGAGATCCTGTAATCGGGCAGGTATTTAAAAAGAGAAATGGATAGGTTAAAGTTTAACATAGTGGGAATTAGTGAAGTTCGGTGGCAGGATGTACAAGACTTTTGGTCAGGTGAATACAGGGCTATAAATACAAAATCAAATACGGGTAATGCAGGAGTAGGTTTAATAATGAACAGGAAAATACAAATGCGGGTAAGCTACTACGAACAGCATAGTGAACGCATTATTGTGACCAAGATAGACACGAAGCCCATGTTTACTACAGTAGTAGAAGTTAATATGCCAACTAGCTCGGAATATGATGAAGAAAATGATGAAATATATGATGAGATAAAATAAATTATTCAGATAGTGAAGGGAGATGAAAATTTAATAGTCATGGGTGACTGGAATTCGAGAGTAGGAAAAGGGAGAGAAGGAAACGTAGTAAGTGAATATGGATTCGGGGTAAGAAATGAAAGAGGATGCCGTCTGGTAGAATTTTGCACAGAGCATAACTTAATCTTGGTTCAAGAATCATAAAAGAAGGTTGTATGCATGGAAGAATCCTGGAGATAGTAGAAGGTATCAGATAGATCACATAATGGTAAGACAGAGATTTAGGAACCAGGCTTTAAGTTGTGAGACATTTCCAGGGGCAGATGTGGTCTCTGACCACAATCAATTGGTTATGAACTGTAGATTAAAACTGAATAAACTGCAAAAAGTTGGGAATTTAAGAAGATGGGACCTGGATAAACTGACTAAACCAGAGTTTGTACAGAGTGTCAGGGAGAGCATAAGGGATCAATTGACAGGAATAGGGGAAAGAAATACAATAGAAGAAGAATGGGTAGCTCTGAGGGATGAAGTAGTGAAGGCAGCAGAGGATCAAGTAGGTAAAAAGACGAGGGCTAGTAGAAATCCTTGGGTAACAGAAGAAATATTGAATTTGATTGATGAAAGGAGAAAATATAAAATCGCAGTAAATGAAGCAGGCAAAAACGAATACAAACGTCTCAATATCGACAGGAAGTGAAAATGGCTAAGCAGGGATAGCTAGAGGACAAATGTAAGGATGCAGAGGCTTTTCTCACTAGCGGTAAGATAGATACTGCCTACAGGAAAATTAAAGAGACCTTTGGAGAAAAGAGAACCACTTGTATGAATATCAAGAGCTCAGATGCAAACTCAGTTCTGAGCAAAGAAGGGAAACCAGAAAGATGGAAGGAGTATATAGAGGGTCAATACAAGGGCGATGTACTTGAGGACAAAATTATGGAAATGGAAGACGGTGTAGATGAAGATGAAATGGGAGATATGATACTGCGTGAAGAGTTTGACAGAGCACTGAATGACCTGAGTCTAAAGAAGTCCCCGGGAGTAGACAACAATCCATTAGAACTACAGACGGCCTTGGGAAAGCCAGTCCTGAAAAAACTCTACCAGCTGGTGAGCAAGATGTATGAGAAAGGCGAAATACCCTCAGACATCAAGAAGACAATAATAATTCCAATCCAAAGAAAGCAGTTGTTGACAGATGTGAAAATTACCGAACTATCAGTTTAATAATTCACAGCTCCAAAATACTAACGCGAATTCTTTACAGATAAATGGAAAAACTTGTAGAAGCCAACCTTGGAGAAAATCAGTTCGGATTCCGTAGAAATGTTGGAGCATGTGAGGCAATACTGACCCTATGACTTATCTTAGAAAATAGATTAAGAAAAGGTAAACCTACATTCCTAGCATTTGTAGACTTAGAGAAAGCTTTTGACTATGTTGACTGGAATACTCTCTTTCAAATTCTAAAGGTGGCAGAGGTAGAATACAGGGTGGGAAAGGCTATTTACAATTTGTACAGAAACCAGATAGCTGTTATAAGAGTTGAGGTGCATGAAAGGGAAGCAGTGGTTGGGAAGGGAGTGAGACAGGGTTTTAGCCTCTCCCAGATGTTATTAAATCTGTATATTGAGCAAGCAGTAAAGGAAACAAAAGAAAAATTCGGAGTAGGTATTAAAATCCATGGACAAGAAATAAAAATTTTGAGGTTCGCCGATGACATTGGAATTCGAAGAGCAGTTGTACGGAATGGACAGTGTCTTGAAAGGAGGATATGAGATGAACATCAACAAAAGCAAAACGCGGATTATGGAATGCAGTCGAATTAAGTCGGGTGATGCTGGGGGAATTAGACTAGGAAATGAGACGCTTAAAGTAGTAAAGGAATTTTGCTGTTTGGGGGGCAAAATAATTGATGAGAGTATATAAAATGTAGACTGGCAATGGTAAGGAAAGCGTTTTTGAAGAAGAGAAATTTGTTACATCGAGTATAGATTTCAGTGTCAGAAAGTCGTTTCTGAAAGTATTTGTATGGAGTGTAGCCGTGTATGGAAGTGAAACATGGATGATAAATAGTTTGGACAAGAAGAGAACAGAAGCTTTCGGAATGTGGTGCTAGAGAAGAATGCTGAAGATTAGATGGGTTGATCACATAACTAATTAGGAGGTATTGAATATAATTGGGGATAAGCTGAGCTTGTGGCACAACTTGACAAGAAGAAGGGACCTGCTGGTAGGACATGTTCTGAGGCATTAAGGGATCACAAATTTAGCTTTAGAGAGCAGTGTGGAGGGTAAAAATCGTAGAGGGAGAACAAGAGATGAATACACTAAGCAGATTCAGAAGGATGAAGGTTGCAGTAAGTTCTGGGAGTTGAAGAAGCTTGCACAGGATAGAGTAGCATGGAGAGCTGCATCAAACCAGTCTCAGGACTGAAGACTACAACAACAACAACAACCTGAATACAAAGGATAACTTTTGAGGACTTAACGTCAAATGAGGCAGAACCGATCTATGACATTCTATCAGAATTTCTAAAGTCAATGGGTGAAGTGGCAACAAAACGACTATTCACGTTGGTGTGTGGAATGTGTAAGTCTGGCGACTTACTATCTGACTTTCGGAAAAATATCATCCACAGAATTCCGAACACTGCAAGAGCTAACAAGTGCGAGAATTATCCATGTTCATGACAGGAGTAATATACAGAAGAAGGGAAACTAAAACTGAGAATTGTTAGATGGCGATCAGTTTGGCTTTAGAAAAGGTAAAGGCACCAGAGAGGTAATTCCGACGTTGCGGTTGATAATGGAAGCAATACGAAAGAGACATCGAGACTCGTTCATATGATTTGCCGATTTGGAAAAATTGTTCAACAGTGTAAAATGGTGCAAGATGTTCGAAATTCTGAGGCAAATCGGGGTAAGCTATAGAGTGGGACAGGTGATATACAATATGTACAAGGGCCAAAAGGGAAGAATTGAAGACCAAGAACCAAGTGCTCAGACTAAAAAGGGTGTAAGAGAGGGGTTTGTCTTTTGCACCTACTGTTCGGTCTGTACACGGAAGAAGCAATGACAGAAGTAAAAAAAAAGGTTCGGAAGTGAGATTAAAATTCAAGGTGAATGAATATCAATGATACGATTCGCTGATGAGATTGCTATGCTGAGTGAAAGTGAAGAAGAATTACAGGATTTGCTGAATGGAAGATGCAATCTAATGAGTACAGAATAGGGACTAAGAGTAAATCAAAGAAATTCGAAGATAATGCGAAGTATCAGAAATGAGAACCATAACATATTTAACATCAGCACAGATGATCACGAATTAGATGAAGTTAAGGAATTTTACTTCCTAGGTAGCAAAATAATCCAAGACCGACAGAGCAAGGAATCATCAAGAGCAGACTAGCATTGGCAAAAAGGGCATTCGTGACCAAGTGAAGTCTACTAGTATCAAACATACGCCCAATTAGATGAAAAATTTCTGAGAATGTACATTTGGAGCACAGCATTGTATGGTAGTGAAACAAGGACTGTGGGATAACTGGAACAGAAGACAATCAAAGCATTTGACATGTGTTCTGACAGACGAAAGTTGAAAATGAGGTGGACTGATAAGGTAAGGAATGAGGAGCTTCTGCACAGAGTCGAAGAGGAAAGGAAACTGTGGAAAACTCCAACAAGGAGATGGGATAAGAAGCTAGGACATCTGTTAAGATATCAAGGAATGACTTCCATGGTACTAGAGGGAACTGTAGAGGGCAGGTTCTGTAGAAGAAGACAGAGATTGGAATACATCCTGAGATAATTGGGGACATAGGTTGCAAGTGCTACTCTGAGATGAAGATCAAAAGGTTGCCACGGGAAAGAAATTCTTGAAGGGCCGCATCTGTAGTGGTACAAACTTCATTCTAACCCACTCTCCATTGTTGCCAGATGTATCCAAGATGGCGGGGGTGACGTCTTCCAAGATGGCGGATTGTAGGCAACAGTGCACGATGTCATCCAAGATGGCGGCCGTGACGCCATCTCATGACATGACTACTGTTGTCCAAGATGACAGCTTTTGGTGGGAAAGTGCCACGCCCTCTGCCGCGACCCTCTGGTGGGAAGTTTGAATTTTGGAGGGAAATTGAATTATGGGCTTCTATGGGTGACCTGGCAGTCCTCCACTTCCCCACCTTTCCGACTTTTTGCATGATGGCGTGTCATCCTACTGAAAAACGAGCAGGAATTTTTATTTTTCGAGGGAATTTTGCTCTAAGAGCTAACTCCTGTGGCTGAGGGGAGTTAGTATAGTGCTGCCTCTACTATAATTTGTTTAAATTTGTTGAAGTTTGTTGAAATTTGTTTAAATTTATTGTCTACCTACAACATTAGTGGGTTAGTGTGGTGTTACCACCACAAGAGGCTCAGATGTCAGTAGAGATGGGTCGAACTCGTTCATTCCCATGAACTACTTCATTCATTTCACTCTTTGTCATGAAGCATTCAAATGAAGTAGTTCATTCATGAAGTACGGAAGCCTGGCGAAGTTGCCCAGTTCGCCACTCAGCTGCGGCTATGCTCACTTCGCCTCGTTTGCACAATAAAGCTTCGTAATACTTCATAATTTTACCAACAGATGGCCGAACTATGCAGTAACGTGCACGCAACGTTTTTACAGCGTCTGAGTTAACGTAAATAGAGCATGGTCGAATGGGTCAAGGGAAAGATAAACAGAGAAGCCTGTCACAAATAAACAAGGTATTACATTTAATCTTGCTCGACATTTTCTCATGAAGCGCCCAAAAATGTCTTTATCTGCCAAGTGAAAACCTTATTTGTTGTATTCATGGACTGATAACTAGGGCTACCAACGAAATCGATTCCAATTTTATTTCCCTTTTAATATTTAATCCAAAATAGAATGAATATATTTACGACTGTCACAAAGTCTTTATACCTACGTTAAGTAATTATTCAGAAGTTTTCCTGCATATTTTATATTTTTTGAGAATAATAAGCCTCCAAATTCAAAACGTAAATTGTCACATGTAGTTACTGGTACGATTTCAGGTAAAATCCCTCTTTATTTTATTCAGAAAGAAGTTTTTGTGTCTTTTCACTCTTATACAATGGTTAGCAACTTGCGATCGCGTAAAAGTAGTGAAATTTGGGGTTTCTTCGGCTATTTAGGTTATGGGAAAGCAAAGTGCAGCTGTTGTTGTAAGTGTGTTGCATATAAAGGAGGAAATACATTTAATCTAGCGCGTCATGTTCGAGTGCTGCATCCAACAGCGTCATTGTCAGTCAGGCGCTTAGCGCCCCCTGCTCCTGCATCTTCCGATATTTCTTGGACAAATAACCCTGACAATCCGGAAACAACATCAGCAGTTGCCAGAAGCAAACAGCAGTCGGTGCCAGAAAAAAGCAATATCACTTCATTATCAGACAGCAGACATCAATATCACGGAACATTACCTATGTATTTTCCGAAACCTCTTCCGAACAAAAGAAATCAGGAGATAGATTTCGCACTTCTGGAGGCTGTTTTAACGGATTATTTGCCCTCCAACATAGTGGAAAGCAAACATTTTCAAAGTGTTGCAGGCAAACTGAATAGTGCTTACAGAATGCTAGCTCAGAAGACCATTTCCAATACACTACTACAACAACAGTACGCCATGATGAAAGAAATTGTGAGAGTCAAAATTAATTCTGCGGAAGCAGTTGTGCTGACAATGGTTGGGTGGACGTCAACCACAAATGAGAGTTATTTTTCGGTGACAGCACACTACGTTAAAGACCTGGAGCTGGCGTTTTCCCTCCTAGAGTGCTTGAAGTGCGACGAAAGGCACACGTCAGAAAAACTCTCTGAAGAACTGTGACGTGTCACAAGGGAATGGGGAATTCAAGAAAAAGTCGTGTGTGTTGTCAGCGACAATGGTGCTAATATTGTGGCAGCTATAAGACTCACAGCCTGGAAACACATCCCCAGCTTTGCACACACATACACACACAGTTTAATTGTTCAGAATGGGCTTCCGCACATTCAACCCATTCTGAATAAAGTAAAAAAAAATATATATTGAATTTTTTAAAAGAATTTCTCAGGCCAGCACGAAACTGAAAAATATACAGGAACAGTTAAAAGAGCCAGTTCTGACACTAAAACAGGACACTGTTACAAGTTGGAATTCAACCTACGGTATGCTGCGAAGAATAATCGAGGTTAAGAATTCCCTAATGACAGTTATCACTCTGAATTATCCGGATCTTCTACATCTGACTGCAGAGGACATTGCAAGTATAACACAAGCCTGTGACCTGTTGAAAGCTTTCGAAAACTGCACCGAGGAAATGTCAAGTGAAAATGTTGTCACTGCTTCTAAATACTCCATAGTCGCTCGTTGAAGATATGTTATTTCCGGTTTGTTAATAACACTGAAATTCATGTAGACGTGCAACAGATGGCCGAAAAGTTAGCTAAAGACCTAAAACGACGATTTAGAAATTCAGAGGAAAATTCTATTTTCGCAGACGCAACTTCATTGGCTCCCCGATTCAAATTGCATGGTTTTTCTGATAACAAGTCTGCTAGGAAAGTGAAATTAACTTGCAAAAATTCGACTGTGTATTGTTGCAACCTCCACGCCGTGTGTTCTCGAAGCAGGACACTTTATAACTGACAGAAGAAATCGCCCGACAGGAAAAAAAGTGTAACAAATCATGTTTTTAAACGGAAATTTCTGAACGTTCACCAGATCCGTTGATGTTTATTCATAAATATATATGAATTTTTTTAAATTTAATAGGGACAATCCTAAAAATGACATTTAGTGTAATTATTTCAATAATATTTACGAGATAAACATTCCTACATGAACGATTATCTTTCAAGTGTGGATTCCATGCATGCTTCAGTTCCAGACTCACAAGGTCAACATTTCATTTTCATGTTGGCTGTGCGTGCTCACACAAACAGCCTCTTCCTTTGTATCTTTAATATTCATTTGTCTGCAAGCGCTGCCAACCGTAGGCTACCCGTAGACGCGACGTATAACTCCACAAATAGTCGCGGGTAATGATGTCAGCACTGCAGGAAGCAGCCGACGCTGCCTTCCCCCCGCCCCTCGCCACCCCAACCACCCCAAAACCTATCGTTCCCCACAAACACCGCGCGATTCGTCGACAGGCAGTACAGGGAAGACTGAAGTGAAGGGCGAATGAGTGACGTAGCGCCGATGTAGCGGGCGAGGGAGAGGGAGAGGGGAAGAGAGTGTGGAGTGTGCTATCTGTGAAGAGTCTGAAGTACCAGTTCATTGAACTTGAGTGGTTAGTTAACACTTCACTGGAGCGAAGCGTTCATTTGAACGACTCATTCACGAGCTCCCCATCACTAGATGTCAGTACTCGTTGCGCTGTTGGTGTGGAAGGAGCATGTCTTCAATTAGCGAGGTACTGCTGCCAGACAGGGCGAGTTTTAATAACTGTATGACATGCACTCATTCAGCCAAGAAATGCGTCAACAGCTCACTGCATGATGAATGGAAGTGAGCTATAATGCTTGAGCATAGAAAGAGGAAGAATACAGTTGGGAACATATGTGCATTGGATTGACATGCATTAAAGATGCATTACACAACACATTGAAACATATGTCACTGCTGGAATTGTCTGTCATTTCTAAAACCTGCGTATGAGGTCCCTCCACACAAGAGACAACTGCCTCTGATCCAGCAGACCAAAGAAATGAGGTAGTAGGTGAGTTCACCGCTAGAAGGCACTACAATAGGTCACGTGAGTGTACAGTTCAGCATTATGACCACATCAGGCGTTTTTTTTTTTTTTTTTTTTTTTTTTTCAGCTGCATGTGTGCCCCAGCCTCCTCACCCCGCAGAGGCCTGGATCGGAAAATTGGTGAGAAAAGGAATCAACCCGTTCTGGGCTGCTGCAGAGAGGAAGGAGTGTACTTTATTTAGTTGCAGAACAATTAATTTAGAGACACAGTTCACCAATTTTATTTATTATGCTGATACAAAACACTCACCCTGACCTGCTAGAGGTCACAATATGCAGTTTACAGACCTGGAAACTACTCGTAAGTAATGCAGTACACTGCTATGCAGAGACGCAGACAACTCGTAAATTACCGAAATTATCCAGAACACAGCATACAGACATGCAAACTACTGGTAAATCACTGAAATAATGCATGTGTAATGCTACGCAAACGCCCTCACAGCACTTAAACATCCAAAAATAATGCAGTGCGCGAACACTCAGTGCACATAGAAAACGCATCATATCAGCGACTCGAACCCTGATTATACTGGACGGAAAGCCTAAGTGCACCCCTAACACATGGAAACTGTCCAGATGCGGGAAAGGAAGGATAGGTTAGTGTACTTTATTTTATAATCAGCACAGACATACCCACCCTGCGTAAAATCAGGAAAAAGAACTTCGACTATTTTGATGCGAAAAATACCGATAACTGCAAATGGCCTCGTTATTTGGAAATTAAATTGATCATGAGAGTCACTTTGCATGGCCGGATATTTCTAGTTTTGTTTTTCTGTAGTCGGATTACACTCACTATGTAGGTCAAATAGGAATCCGTTAAGGGAACACAATGTTCTTTTCGAGGAACACTACTGAGAAATGACGTCTGAAGCTGACCACAGAGGGACTCTACATACAACAACAAACGTTTCACGTAAGGACCATACTATTAAAAACATGATCGTCATGTCTACGTTACCATCACTCTGCATAAAATGTGGGCTTCAGTCTACAGGTACACACACACACACACACACACACACACACACACACACACACACACACTAGAGTAGATTTGACTTGCCGATTCTGTTTCACCTGAATTTGATCACAATTTTCAGCCAAAATCATTTAGTCAGCACAAATTAATTAAAGTAACATGGACAAGAATAGTTACGCGATCTCATCAGCGCACCGCACCACATGAAAGATGATATAGAAGAGCTCATATAGAGAAGGAAAAAGTTTCAGTGAAACGAATTTCGGTGAATAATTAATAAACCACTAGACATTAACCAATTGAGTTTGATAGTATAATTATATAACAAACACGCCTTCTACATCTACAGACAATCAATCCAGTTGAAATTAGTCTCCAAATTCTTATTATAAAAAGAAAAATTTGTGATGGCTTAACCACTCGGTAAAACTAATACACTTGTTACAATCTATAAGGCTGGGCATGTAAATAAGAGGTTAGTTTAAGTAGAAGAACCAACCGACCGTAACCCAGATAACTTTTAAGTGTAGAACTTTTGTTTTGTTATTAAGATGGTTGTTAATCGTTTCTAGATAGTATGAGTAAAATTGTAATACCTGTACTTACTTATAATTATTATACAAACCACAAGCAAGTAATTAAGCTTGTAAAAGGTTGGTGTTTGATTAGATAATATTCCTAGCAGTATTTAAATAAACAAGTAATCAACCAATGTTATTAAAAGATTGATTTAATAAGATCTCTGAAGTAGTAGTTATGACGAATAAAAATTGTTCAAATTTAATTTTTTCTTTATAATAAATGGAGGAAATTGTAGATAATTCTAATACTACTTATACTATAAGAGAGTTTTGTTAGGTAAAGATAAATCAACTGCTGAACGATTAAATCATTGGCTACTTACTGAGAACATGCACAATAATAATTTACTTACAAACATAGGTGATATTATTTATGCACAAGGACAACCAAGACTAAAAATCTTTTGAACCTACTACACAACCCTTTTGCGATAACATTATACTTATTAAAGTTTCTAGTTGGGAGTTGTGTTGTGAAGGTAAAAAAAATAAATAATAAGTTCTTGATGAAAACTCCCAACTAGAAACTTTAATAAGCATAATGTTATCGCAAAAGGGTTGTGTAATAGGTTCAAAAGATTTAAGTCTTGGTTGTCCTTGTGCATAAATAATATCACCTATGTTTGTAAGTAAATTGTTATTGTGCATGTTCTCAGTAAGTAGCCAATGATTTAATCGTTCAGCAGTTGATTTATCTTTACCTAACAAAACTCTCTTATAGTATAAGTAGTATTAGAATTATCTACAATTTCTTCCATTTATTATAAAGAAAAAATTAAATTTGAACAATTTTTGTTCGTCATAACTACTACTTCGGAGATCTTATTAAATCAATCCTTTAATAACATTGGTTGTTTACTTGTTTATTTAATTACTGCTAGGAATATTATCTAATCAAACACCAACCTTTTACAAGCTTAATTACTTGCTTGTGGTTTGTATAATAATTATGAGTAAGTACAGGTATTACAATTTTACTCATACTATCTAGAAACGAGTAACAACCATCTTAATAACAAAACAAAAGTGCTACACTTAAAAGTTATCTCGGTTACGGTCGGTTGGTTCTTCTACTGAAACTAACCTCTTATTTACATGTCCAGCCTTATAGATTGTAACAAGTGTATTAGTTTTACCGAGTGGTTAAGTCATCACAAATTTTTCTTTTTATAATAAGAACTTGGAGACTAATTTTAACTGGATTGCTTGTCTATAGATGTAGGAGGCTTGTATGTTATATAATTATACTATGAAACTCATTTGGTTAATGTCTAGTGGTTTATTAATTATTCACCGAAATTTGTTTCACTGAAACTTTTTCCTTCTCTATATGAACTCTTCTATATCATCTTTCATGTGGTGCGGTGCGCTGATGAGATCGCGTAACTGTTCTTGTCAACATTACTTTATTTAATTTGTGCTGACTAAATGATTTTGGCTGAAAATTGTGATCAAAGGCAGGTGACGCAGAACCGGCAAATCATATCTACTTACGAGGCCCTGATAGTGGTTGGTTTTCTGATAGAAATGCTGTCCACGATTTGGAACCAAGTCTACCCATTCAACCACTTACTTTCGTTGGATCCTGTAGATACATCTTTTAATGAATACAGCCACTGATTAATCATATTTGTTTCACTCTCATATTTCGAAATGAGTCATATTTTTTCAACCTACCTGCTAAGGATCTCATACGACAAACTCCAGCGCTGTTTTTTAGACAGTCCCTCTGCATCTTGTAACTGCTCCTAAGTCGGAATTCGGAGAGCCTTATATAGAAGACCTTCTGCATCCTTAGGGAAACAGGACGAGCTAAGTAAATGCGACAGGAGCGTGTTTTGACCACTCAGTGGAAGTGGGTAGTAGGAAATGGGTAGAAGGAGAGATTGGACTATCAGTTATGGTGATGTTTCTTGTTGGAAAAATTAGAAGACTACACATCATTCGTGGCATGGAGAAAGGACGAAGATTTAGTGACACATCTCCAAACTACATGCAGCTAGTTCAAAGGCGATCTCTGTCTCTCAGTGTGCATTCATCGCTAAAAAATATTTGGCGATCATATTAAATGTACAGGTATTGATTCATTGGAGCAGTGATTCATGATCGAAATCGCTTCCACAAACCTATGTAAAGTTTCATCACCTGTACTGTAGGATGATCATATTCAACAGACTATCAATCACAAGAAAGGGTTCCTGTATTGCTCTTTCATAAGAAGTTTAATACATTGTTTTTTTGGTTGTAACAGGCCCAATCAGTGTCCACCTCCATACACTTTGTTTTCTTCTACCATGACTTACAGGACCGTGTCAGCTGATGTTAAACTGACCTTAACAGTTTCGATTCTCTGGCTCTCATAGAAAACTGAACGTTGCATGGCATAAACTATACAGCTACCACTGCGAAGGCTAGTAGAAATAAAACACAGACGCGATGTTTCTCATTGACAAAAAAGTGGAAGACATCGCATGGGGGTCCAACAGCTATGACGTATACAGTTAATCTCATCTTCCCATCGAAAGGTAGCAGATGTCTTGGTGCTCCGTTCGAGAAGCATTGGTCCTTCATTTTGCAGTCATGTACACCATTACTGTTCGGGTGTTGACCATCACCAGAAGGTGCTATTCACAACATGCGTGCAGTAGCACAAATGAAAAGAAATACTGTTGTCTCGTTGATGAAAAAAATAAATAAATAAAAGAAAGAGATGTATAGGGTGTAGCTGCATACGGAAATAGGATGAGTCTGTAGCAATGAGGAACGCTTCGAAACAACTGTATTAAGGAGATGACCTCTACACGTAATCGTACATTCCACAACGACAGGTAGTAGACATGCAGTGTGCTGTCAACGGAGTGGTGTCAGTCAATCATTATGCGGTAATCAACAGCGTACTGAGAGGATGGTTGGGATTGGAAAGACACCACTGACATAGAGCGATAAACTGTAATACACACGACAGTTGAAAGCGAGATCAATTTTAGCAATTTTACCTAGAAGTCGGAGAGAGCAATATCGACCAAATTTGCAACCTGTGCAGAAACAGTGAGTTCACTTAATGCTATAGGAACGTGTTTTGACCACTCGGTGGAAGTGGGAATATGTTTTCGTCCCTCACGACTATCACCCAAACATTCTATCGTCGTTATTCTGTACCGTCCAGCAGCGAAAAATTACGAACTATAAAAGCTCAGTTAATTTCATCCGACAGATGTTTACCATATCTCTCTCTCCTGATATATCGAAAACGAATACCGTGTACATGCCGTCATCGAGCATATGCGGCGATCCTATTAAAGATACAGGTATTTATCCATTGGATAGACCAGTGTAAAGTTGCATTGCCTGTACTGCAGGAGGATCACTGTATCCGACAAACTATACAATAAGTCGCAAAATACGCTGCCTGTGACCTTGTGTCGTTGTTTGAAACGTTCCTTTTTCTGCTGTAACACTATTTTTACACTGTCATACATTGTGTTCTTTTCCGGCACTGCTCGATGTCCGTTTCAGGCTCTAAACTGACATTAAATCGTTCTGATACATTAATTCTCGCAGAAAACTAGACCTCCCACGGTATAAATCATGTTGCTACTGCTGCTAACATAACACACCACACAATTACAACGTAAGGGAACTGGAAGAGTTTGGTGGCATTCTGGACTTATGACCTAAGATGTTGAGTCCCATAGTGCTCAGAGCCATTTGGTGGCATTCTGGAGAGTCTCCAAACTGCTGTCCGAATGTGATTCATGACCTCTACATTTTAACTCATCTGCCACAGTGACGGAGTAGGTGATAGCTCTGTGTTCCGTTTCGACTCATTCCTCGTATTGTAATCGTGTACGAGATCACTCTTTCGATGCTAGCCATCCCCTGTAGGTGTAGCCCCTCCGCTTTCTCCATATCAAACAAGCGATGTCAGTCAATCATTACGTGGTAATGAACAGTGTACCAGTGGGCATATGGGGTGGAAAAGACACCGTCGATATACTGTAATAATAAGCATCACAGTTGATAATGCGAACGATTTTAGCAATTTTATCATAATTTCAACGCCGAACAGTCACGCAGCAGCATGCTTACCAACTTTCGTACAATTGCTAAACCGTCCCTTCTGTACTTTGCGAGTGTCATTGCGAATGTGGATAGATGACTGTGCAGTACGTCCATTCATTGCTAATTCTCGAACATATACATCATGAACGTGCACCAGACTGCGACCTACATATCTCCAGCACTTCGATCATAGTGCGTAACTTATGATCTATCTCTATGTGGATGTGTCACAGGGCATTCTCGTATTTGTAGGATAAAGTTAGAGATCGGAAGATTTCCTCGCATTGTCTTTGTCCAACGCTCCCTGCAGCTGACCAGAAGTAGACCGCTACATTCCATGTTTCGTGCAGGAACATTGCGAACTGAGGCTGTAACTACTGTTCTGCACCCATCCGTGGCCACAAGTCTTATCCAGACGCTCGTGTGTCGAGGATGTTAGCACCCCTTATCGGTATACGATAGATGTGAAACTGTTGTGATGATATAACAGTCGCTTAAGAACAAGAAACGGGTAGTTTTTATGCATGATGGAGTTCCAGGCAGACGAAGTTAGCTACGTTTTACGTAAATCATCTGCGCTCGCAATTCTAAAGTGTTGTTCTAGTGTCTGGGATCATTACCAAGAACATAAACTCATGTACTCCTGCACTTAAAACACGCTACAATATTAGATCGTTGTGGTTTCCGACCTACTAGTCGTATGGAATGCAGCATTGTTACTATCGCAATGTAATAAATATATTTCCAGCGCATCACATAAATTCTCCATGCAGGTTTCTCTACAATAAACTATGGTGATCAACTGTAAAATGAAAAACTACTTCCTTAAACACGGATTCCTTGTGATACACATACAGTATAGCTTTCCAAGGGTGTGTAGCCACCACTATTCACATCCGATCACGGTTCAGAAATTATACTATGCTCGCACCAGTCCTATATAAAGTGGTCTTTAGTAACGGTGAATGCCTTTTACAAAGAAAGAGACAAAGGGACAAACGCATAGCAGCGCTGTTTGAAATTAGGCATTATGCCGTCACTAACTCCGTAAACAGGACATATGTCAATCAGATGTATACGTGGGGATTGTAGTACCTCGCAGACACCTATACCAAAGTTATGAAACTGAAGACTCGATTTTATGTCCAAGGTGTGGGAGGGGATGGAGTGCCTCGCATATTTAATAGGATCGCTGATATGCTCGATTCCAGCACATGCACGGTAATCGTTTTCGATATATCGGAAGTGAGAGATGCAGTAAAAAATCTATTGGATGAAAATAACTGAGCTTTTATAGTTGGTAGTTTTTTCTGCTGGATTGTACAGAATAACGATGATAGAATGTTCGGGTGATAGTCGTGAATGGATCCTGAGGGACGACAACATGTTCCCAGTTCCCCTGAGTGCTCAAAACACGCTCCTATAGCAATAACTCAGCTCACTCTGTTTCTACACAGGTTGAAAATGTGGTGGGTATTGCTCTCTCCGACTTCTGGGTAAAACTGCTAAAATTGATATCGCTATCAACTGCGGCCTGTTTTACAGTACATCACTCTGCCTCCTTTTATTTGTGCTGCCTCACGCCTCTTGTGAACAGCACCTTCCGGTGATGGTCAACGGCGGAACAGTAATCATGTACATGACTGCGAAATGAAGGACCAATGCTTCTCGAAACGGAGCACCGAGACATCCGCTACCCTTTCGTTGGGAAGATGAGATTAACTGTATATGTCATAGCTGTTGGAGCTGCTGCGGTGTCTTCCACATTTTTGTCAATGAGAAACATTGCGTTTAGGTTTTATTTCCACCGATTGGCCAAAACACGCTGCTGTCGCATTAACTTACCTTGTCCTGTATCCCTACAGGATGCAGAAGGACGTAGATATAGTGTTCTCCTAATTCCGTACAGGTCAGACAGATTGGGAAGATCGCATGGACCAGCCTACAGGGAGGTCAGGTCAGAGACTTGGGTGCAGTTACAGGATGCAGAGGGACTAGAGTTTCTGTCGTATGGGATTCTTAACAGATAGGTTAAAAAAATGTGACTCATTTCGAGATATGAGAGTGCCACAAATATGATTCACCAGAGACTGTAATCATTAAAATATGTCTCTACAGGATCCAACGCAAGTAAGTGGTTGAATGGATAGACTTGATTCCAAATCGCGGACAGCATTTCTACCATAAAGCCTAACACTATCAGTGGCTTGTGTGTGTATGCCTGCAGACTTAAGACCACGCTCTGTGCATGGTGACAGTAACGTAGTAGCGACGATCGTGTTTTTAATGCCACGGTCCTTACGTGAAATGTATGTTGTGGACTGTAGAATCCCTACACATACAGACAGCTTCAGATGTCATTTCTCAAAAGAGTTCCTCGAAAAGAACATCGTGTTCCCTCCGCGGATTCCCATTTGACCTACCTGGTGAGTGTAATCCGACTACAGAAAAACCAAAAACAAAAATTACTCGCCATGCAAAATGACTCTCATCATTAATTTAATATCCAAATAACGAGGCCATTCTGCAATGATCGGTAATTTTCGCATCAAAGTAGTGGAAGTTTTTTTTTTTTTATTTTACGCAGGGTGGGTATGTCTTTGCTGATAATTTGTGATCGGCTGTGGTACACTTCACTGGACGCCGAAAAATGATAAGATGGGACTCCAGCAGAATGTAAAAATCTATACCGATTTTTCTCATAAAACTAAAGGAAAATGGACTTTCTCTATTTTCATGAAAAGAGGACATTTATTATCGCCGCGAATGTTTTTTTTTTTTTTAATAGTTGCTTTATTAAAAGAGTCGAGCTGATGTTAGATAGTCCAGCACAGAACGGCGGGCTACTTCTCTATGAGAACACAGCTCCACCTCGGTCCCAGCTGGAGCGTCCTACATGACGTTAAACAAAAGTGTCTTCCATCCCAGAACGAGAGGCCTATTGGAGGCGTTGGGGATCTGTCTAGTCAGTGACAGCTCGTCATCGCAGCTGCGCCCCCTAACCATTAGGGGCGGCTGTGTCATTGTACCTTAGACGACCAAGACGCATTTGTGAAAGCTGTCCTTTTATCCCTTATTGTTTAGTTAACCAGACCAGGTTTTGTGCTGGCGAAGGACCATCGCCTCAAGGCGGCCAGCGGCTACCATGTGCCACGAGCCTGATGCTGTAGTAGCTCTCTCCCTTGGTCCATCCGCCCTGTAGGTGGAGAGAGGGCCTCGATTTTCGACAGTTTGTGACTGTACATCGAGGATAACGCAAGTTCAACTACCGCCTCCTCTATAGTTTTTTAGGACGACGATTTTCCCCAGTTGAAGTGCTGCATTATGACCCATTCAATATGAGTGCTAGTTTTTCACGACAGTTTCAAAATGTAATTAGAACTGTGACACATTTTTTTCAACAGCTGTGATAGCGTCCATTGGCTTCGATTACCTGAGCTATAGTGTGATTTTTAGTAGGTGTCTGTAGCGAACTCCGACATCAAACAACGATAGATGCTGTATGCTTGCAGGTAATACGCTTTTTTAAACTCCTCTCTGTCCAACACCAGCAACTAGTCAGTTGAACATACTTCTCACGAAAAAGAATAAAGATAGTACCTTACACCCCAACCTTTTTCTCCCCTAGCTTGAAGGTGTAGGTTAGAGTTTGAGTGCTTCTATCGCTGGTTTCGAGAGGCATTGCGAAATATTTTCCCAGCAGGATAACACCAGTTGTATGGTATCGTCAGTTTTTGCGGCATACTGCGCATTTTTGCCCTCCTTGTGTAGCGATATGCATTGAGTTGTGTAATTACGTAATTAGGTTCGATACTTGCGTCAGTTTCGAGTGGTATTGCGAAATTTTTTCCGAGGAGGATAAGACCTGTTCAATGGTATCGTTAGTTTTTGAGCTTATTGCGATTTTAAGACATTCTTGTGCAGCGCTATGCATATAGTCGTGTAATTAAACCCGAACTTTGTAAATAATTACGTAATTTGGATCAATAGTTGCGTCAGTTTACCGAACAAAAAAATAAAGAACACTAACCTATCCTTCCTCTCCCACATCTGGAAAGTTTCCATGTGTTAGGGGGTGCACTTATGCTTTCCATTCAGTAGACTCATCTTTTGAGTCGCTGACACGTTGCGTTTTTTACGTGCACTGTGTGTTTGTCAACTGTATTAATTTCGGTGATCTACGAGTAGTTTGCACGTCTGTATGCTGTGTACTGGATAATTTCGGTAATTTACGACTTGTTTGTGTCTCTGCACATCAGTGTACTGTACTATTTACGTGTAGTTTCCGGGTCTGTAAACTGTATATTGCGACCACGAGCACGTCAGGGTGAGTGTTTTGTATCAGTGTAATAAATAAACTAGGTGAAATTCATTCCTAAATAAATTGTTCCATAAATAAATTAAGTGCACTCCTTCCTCTTTCCAGCAGCCCAGAATAGGATAATTCCTTTTCTCACCAAATTTTCGATCGAGAGTGCCAGGGGGTGAGGAATCTAGGGCACACATGCAGCTGAGAAAAAATGGATGATTTCATCATCATGGGGTGCTCCTACTGACTGAACTGCACAATAACGTGACCTGTCACGGCGCCCTCTAGCGGTGAACTCACCAGCTACCTCACTTCTTTGGTCTGCTGGATCGGAGGCAGTTGTCTCTTGTGTGGTGGGAGCTTATATGTAGGTTTTAGAAATGACAGAAAATTCCGACAGAGACATATGTTTCCATGTGTTGTGTAGTGCATCTTTAATGCATGTCAATGCAAAGCATTTATTTGCAGGACTGTATTCTTCCTCTCCATATGTTCAAGCATTAATGCTCGCTTCCATTCTTCATGCAGTGAGCTGTGGTTGCCCTTCTTGTCTAAATGAGTGCATGTAATACAGCTATTAAAACTCCCCCTACCTAGCACCAACATCTCGCTAGTTGAACACATCTCCTCCCACACCAAAAGCTCAACAAGCACAGATATCTCAGCCTCTTGTGGTGGTAACACCACACTAAGCCACTAATTCTGTATGTAGATAATAAATTTAAACCAATTTCAACAAATTTAAACTAATTTATACAAATTTTATTCGAACTGAATGACATTATGAACAGTCTCTAGCAGGGGCAGCACCATACTAACTCCCCTGAGCTGCATTAGTAAGCTCTTAGAGCAAAATTCCCTCCAAAAGTTGAAATTACCACCCATTTTTCTAGGGGAAGACATGCCGTCACGCAAAAAGTCGAAAATGAGGAGGGGGCGCGGAACTGCCAGGAGATCCGTTGAAGCACATAATTCAATTTCCCGCGAAAATTTATACTTCTCGCCAGGGGTGCGTGGCAGGGGGCTTGGCACTTTCCCTCCAAAAGCACTCCAAAAAAGTCAACGGTCAGCCGAAGCCAAAAATTTGGAATACCGCAGTAAATGGTTAAAATGGCTCTGGGCACTATCTTCAAAGGTTAATCGCCACACACTGAGAGTGTGGAGCTTGAAATTTTGACGCATTAACGAGATTCGCCGAAGGTTTGTGTGTCCTGTGCAGTGTCACAGACGAAGTACTAAGGGCTCTTTCTCATCCACGGGAAGACTGCTGGTTCGCTTGTTCGTGGTTACCTAATCAACGAAGTTTTGCAGAACGTTCCCTTGGCTCCCCACGTCTCCTCATCTACCGACATGTGACGTTTTCCTTCCGGGCTTCATAAAGGACCTCACAGCTCCGAGAACGCATCAGCGCTTCTCTGATGTATGTTGCCGCATAAGCTATGAAACGAACTTGACTACCGGTTGCACGTGTGACCATTGAGACACACATGGAACATGTGCAGAGTGCGAAATGCAAATTCAGTAAGTCTACGATTCAATTAGTGTACCAATCATATTTGTACATATAGTATTTAAGTTCTGCAAGCGAATGAATTACTTGTAGCAGCCGAATATAGATATTAATGCAACTGTCGTATTTTGAGCCAGCTCCCCATCGCTGAGTTTCGGTTGTTGAATGCAGTGGTCAATTAGTGATACAAACGTATTTACTTATACAGCAGTTTCTTGTTACCTAAGCAACGAGTGTTTACAATACACGTTATTGTGTTCTGAGGATTTCGTAGAGTTAAAGATAAAAATTAAAACACAGAAGTGAGATAAATGGTACCGAAACGACATCCAAGATTTTTATATTATGAAGTGCTTTTACGTGTACGAAACTAATCGAAACATAAGCACAGGAAGGTAAGGTAAGAACAAAGAAGGAAAACAGGGAGGACAGGGAGGCAGCGAGAGGGCGTCCTGCTGGCTGACGGGAGGAAGGGAGGGAGAAAGAGGGCAGGCACGCCGCGAATACGGAGCCCCGACTCATATTTCACGCCCTTATTAAGAAAAATGGGCCCGTGTTCCCGGAGGAAAAGCGACGGTCGCGCCGGCGGAAAATTACCCACTTTAGTGCCAATCTGGTGTCACACGCTTTGTTTTTATACCGTCTGGTACCGTCACGGTTCCGTCCTCTCAGAATTACCCGAACTTCAAGTAATATGCCGATTAAACGCTCACAATAGAAGTTGAAATCTCGCGCTATCTGTCTGACTAAGCTGCTTTCATATCTTTTATGATTTTGGTACTAATGCCCTGAAAATATTGCCATCATTGTACAAAATTTCAACCCATGAATGAACAACGTATAGATCTGACCTTTATTAATGAGATATTAGATGGTAAACACACTTTCATAGCGCAGTGGAATACACGAAGCGGTCTCTAACACCTGTCAATGCAATGCAAAATTATAAAGAAGACTTTCAATCATTCTACTGAACCACGGTATTACTGCCCTTGGCCGCTGTCGAATACACGCGGTGACGGTGAAGTAAACAAGTGCGACAGTGACTGACGGAAACGCCTCCCACTGCCAATGCTTTCACGCCAGCTGAGCAGATGATGTCTCGCGCTAAGCGGACCGAAGCGCCCTCTCTCCCAGCTGCAGTAACGCTCTGCTCCACTGATACAAGTGTCGCTGCATCTTCTGCAGCAAATGTAAACTACACCTTGTATTGCCAAAATTCTGATAGCAAGTAGCATGACGGCTGCATCACGTGTCTCGACGTTCTCTGTAGCGCAAAACGTAACTTGTACCGGCTGAAATGTGTCTGCATAGAAGGAAAATATTCTGTCCCGCACGAGCAGGTTATCCAGCTGTAAACACCTCGTAAACAGCTTGTTATCGACGAGCCGCGCTCGCATCAACTACGAACGCGGACAAAGGTAGAACAACCCCATGTCGACGGAGCATAAAAGTCGTTAATCTTACAAATCTTTTTTGTTTTGTTTTGAGTCATCGGTCTGACATTTTCCAATTTCTGCTTCCTTTATATCTTTTACCCACTACAGCTCTTTCAGTACAATGGAAGTTATTCATGTTGTCGTAACACATGTCCTCTCATACTGTCCCTTTCTCTTGTCAGTGATTCCACGCCGATTCTGCGGGGAACCTCCTCATTCCTCATCTTATCAGTCCACCCATCTTTCAACTTTCTTCTGTAGCATCACATCTCAGATGCTTCGGTTTTCTTCTGTTCCAGATTTCGCGAAGCACACGTTTCACTACCATACGATGCTGTGCTCCGAACATAAATTCTCAGAAATCTCTTCTTCAAATTAGGGCCTACGTTTGATACTACTAGATTTCTCTTCGCTAGAAATGCATTTATTGCCCGTGCTAGACTACTTTATATATTCTCATTTCTCTGTCTATCGTGGATTATTTTGCTGCCTAGGCAGCAGGATTCTTTAACTTCGTCTACTTCGTGATCACTAATTCTGATTTTAAATTTCTCGCTATTCTCATTTTTGTAACTTTTCAGTACTTCCGTCTTTATTCGATTTACCCAAATCCGTATCTGTAATCATAAGACTATTTATTCCATTCAACAGACATTGTAACTCTTCTTCACTTTCACTGAGGATAGCAACGTCATCAGCGAATCTCATCATTGACATACTTTCACCCGGAATTTTAAGCCCGAACGTAAATCTTTCATATATTTCCGTCATTGCTCCCCCAATGTGTAGATTGAAGATAGGGACAAAAGATAACATTCATATCTTATACTTTGTTTAATCCGAACACTTTATTCTTGGTCTTCCACCCTTATTGCTCCCTCTTGCCTCCTGCACATATTGTGTGTTACCCGTCTTTCCCTATGGCTTATCGCTACTTTTTTCAGATTTCCGAACATCTTGCACCATTTTACATTGTCGAACGCTTTTTCCAGGTCCAGAAATCCTATGAATGTTAACTTTTTAAAACCAAAGTGATCGTCACCTGACGTATCCTCAATTTTCTTTTATTTTCCATTCTTCTGTACATTATTCTTGAAACCGACTTAAGCTGATTATGCGATAATTCTCGCAATTACGGGCTCCAGCAGTCTTTGAAACTATGTAAATGATATTTTTGCTTGTGATAGTTGGTATATCGCCACTCTCAGGCATTCTACGCACCAGCATGAGTAGTAGTTTTCTTGCCACTTTCCTCAATGATTTACAAATTCCAGCGGAATGTTACAGGAGGAAAAAAGGTAAAATATACGCTTCAGATCAATTCCCATTATTACCCAATACATGGTGTGCATCGATCTTCAGACGCGACACGTGCATACGTTCTCCAAGGCACCACTTGGAACTTCAGTGTCGCGACACACGGATGACTGAAGATCGATACTAATCCGAGTATACTGGACAAACTTTCTATCACGATAGAGAGGTATAGTTTTCCCTGCAACGAGAACACATCCGCAAAGCTAAAAAATCATGTAACATACATTGAAACGCCAAAGGAAGTAGTATAGGCGTGTGAATTCAAATACAGATATATGTAAAAAGGCAAAATAAGGCGCTGCTGACGGCATCGCCCATATAAGACAAGTGTCTGGCGCAGTTCTTAGATCGATTATTCTTGCTACAATGGCGGGTTGTTATGATTTAAATGACTTTGTGCGTGGTGTTGTGTTATAGTCGGCGCACGAGCGATGGGACATAGCATCTCCGAAGTAGCGGTGATGTGGGATTTTCCCGTACGAGCATTTCACGAGTGTACCGTGAATATCAGAAATCCGCTAAAACATCAAATCTTCGACATCCCTGCGGCCACAAAAAGATCCTGCACGACCGACAACGACTGAAGAGAATCGTTCGACGTGACAGAAGTGCAACCATTCCGCAAATTGTTGCAGAATTGCTGGGCCATCATCAAGTGTCGACGTGCCAACCATTCAACGAAACTTCATCGACATAGGCTTTTGGAGCCGGAGGCCCACTCGTGTATCCTTGATGGCTGCATCACACAAAGCCTTACGCCTCGCCTGGTTCCATCAACACTGGCATTGCACTGTTGATGAGTGGAAACATGTTGCATGGTCGAACGAGTCTCGTTTGAAATTGTATCGAGTGGATGGACGTGTACGGATGTGGAAACAACCTCAAGAATCAATGGACCCTGCATGTCATCAGGCGACTGTTCAAGCTCGTGGAGGTTCTGTAATGGTGTGGAGCGCGTGAAGTTGGAGTGATATGGGACCCCTTGTACATCTAGTTACCATTCTGACAAGTGACACGTACGTAAGCATCCTGTCTGATCACCTACATCCATTCACGTCCATTGTGGGTTCCGACAGACTTGGGCAATTCCAGCAGGACATCGTGACGCCCTACATGTTTAGAATTGCTACAGAGTGGGCCCAGGAACACTCTTCTGTGTTTAAACACTTTCGCTGGCCATCAAACTAAGCAGAATGAACATTATTGAACATATCTGGGGTGCCATACAACGTGCTGTTCAGAAGAGATCTCCAATCCCCCCCCCCCCCCTCCGCCCCTCTCACCATCCTCAATGCACTCTTACGGATTTATGGACAGCCCTGCAGGATTCATGGTGTCGATAGTCTCCAGCACTACTTCAGACATTAGTCGAGTCCATGCCACGTTTAGAAGTACAAGCGCTCCGAATACATAATCTATAAAAACAGTTCTGTGGACGTCTTAGTGTACTAAGTGGAACAGAGGTGCCTGTAGTGTAGCTTCAGCAAGCAGGGTGACGGAAGACCGGTCCAGCCCATCGCGGCCTACGGCAAGCGAGGAGCCGCCTTCGGTTCGCTAGGAGGTTCTGATGGGACGTCAGAGAGACCGTATATTGAAACTTCGTGGCAGATTAAAACTGTGTGCGGGACCGAGACTCGAACTCGGGACCTTGGCCTTTCGCGGGCAAGGAAGGACTGAAGAAAAATCAAAACACAATCATAGGATTTCTGGACCTGTAAAAAGTGTTCGAGAATGTAAAATGGTGCAAGATGTTCGAAAATCTGGAAGAAGTAGCTGTAAGCTATAGGGAAAGACCGGTAACATACAATATGTACAGGAGGCAAGAGGGAGCAATAAGCGTAGAAGACGAAGAATGAGGTGTTCGGATTAAACAGAGAATAAGATATGGATGTTATCTTTTGCCCCATATTCAATCTACACATTGGGGGAGCATTGACGGAAATATATGAAAGATTCACGTTCGGGCTTAAAATTCCGGGTGAAAGTATGTCAATGCTGAGAGTCGCTGATGACGTTGCTATCCTCAGTGAAAGTGAAGAAGAGTTACAATATCTGTTGAATGGAATGAATAGTCTAATGAGTACAGATACGTATTTGGGTAAATCTAAGAAAGACGAAAGAAATGAAAAGTTGCAGAAATGAGAATGGCGAGGAATTTAAAATCAGAATTAGTGATCACGAAGTAGACGAAGCTAAAGAATCCTGCTGCCTAGGCAGCAAAATAATCCATGATAGAGCAATGAGGATATATAAAGTAGTCTAGCATGGGCAATTAAGGCATTTGTAGCCAAGAGAAGTCTAGTAGTATCAAACGTAGGCCCTAATTTCTGAGAATTTATGTTCGGAGCACAGCGTCGTATGGTAGAGAAACGTGTGCTTCGCGGAACCTGGAACAGAAGAAAACCGAAGCGTCTGAGATGTGATGCTACAGAAGAAAGTTGAAAGATGGGTGGACTGATACGATGAGGAATGAGGAGGTTCCCCGCAGAATCGGCGTGGTAACACTGACAGGAGAAAGGGACAGCAAGGCAAAGCTCCCGAGTTCGAGTCTCGGTGGGCCAACCACACTGTTTTAATCTACCAGGAAGTTTCATATCAGCGCACACTCCGCTGCAGAGTGAAAATCTCATTCTGGAAAGACCGTATATTGTTCAGGTTTCTTTGGATAGTGAATGTCTGTTAATTCGTGACTAAACTATAAATATTTATTTAGTGGACTACCTTTCTCAACTCTTCAGCAACTGCGTCGTTTGTGGGACATTCCAAACTGACGTGCTCAGGATTGCCACCCACATCACGGCGGTCACACACTGCCGTCTCTGGTCTGCAAAGGCGTGCGGGAGAGGGCCCGTGTCCAGTTAGGGACTGCGCGGAATCTCACAGGGACTTCGGATGTCTTAATCTGACTCATCCTCTGACACTCTGTAGGACGTAGCACGTTCTTCGCCCTTTCTGAATTATTCCATTTCTCCTCCCACATGAATTACGACTTTTTATTTTAACTCTTACTTATTGAAATTGTACTAGCCAAAAGTCTCCAATGGCGAGCCTGCTGTTCTCTTACTGCCGTGTCTCGGGGACAGACCACCATAATCAGTTGGAGAAGTCCTGCACTCTGGAGTCATAGCGCGCTGTCCAGTTACAATGTCGCCATCGCAGGGGACAGATAGCAGCTACTACTTTTGAGAAAAATTTGTGTAATAACGTTAGTGCCCTTTGTACTTCAGCTTGCTTCAGCAAGGGCCATGAAATTCCGTCGTTAACCCGAGACCACTTCAATGTATCTGACCTCCATTTGCCATCGAAATGGTGGATTATTAACGCTAAGTACTGGGTGCCGAGTTAACTTTCTTTCAGTACGATTAGCTAGGTTTCTGCGGTGCTAGTGATAGTTTACTCCTAGACCACCGCATTGCTGGGATATTCACTGCAGTGCTGGAGTTCTGCTCTGTCACATGCCGTGTCCCACTCGCGACCGCCAGGAGGAGGCCGTCCACATGCTCCGTCACATCCAGTAAAGCGTGTTGATGCTTCCGCAAAAGTGGTTTGAATGCAGGAAATCACAAGGGCCAATACTGACCCCTGTGACATCCTCTAGTTATGATTTTCTGTACTGTTGTGCCGGTGGATGACAGCCGAACCTGCCGATCTTAACAACAGTCTCTCAGACACACATATAGCTGACCTGGACACCTTACCTCCAGCAGGCGGGAGAATAGCGACATCCATCACAATTTGCGGAAACCAAAACTAACGTCCACCACGATTTCTGCAGCACATTAGTTTTACACGCGGGTTATCTGCAAATGTCAGAACTAGATCAGGCAATGAAACACACTGGAATTAAAAGCTGATTACCACAATGTAATTTTTACTAGTCGTGAAAGAAACTGTACAAAGAAGATGTCAGTATCGTTCTAATCATTGTCTGGAATTAATAGATTTCTTAAAACTTTTGACACTTTCAACAAATACTTGCCTAGCCTCACTTGAGGCTCCCATACTTAAGGGTATGTACGTCGGTGTTGCAGCTTTTTTACAATTTCATCAGAACGGTGAGAAATTTGTAGCTGTGTTATGAGTCGGGCACGGAGAACATAATAGAGCAAGTTTGAAATTAATTTTTGTATTTAGAATAGTTGAAGGTAACTGGCTAAACCGAGAAAAATGTTAAACGGAATAATGAAGTTGCTTTTGGGAGAGAAGTTTGGAAATTAAAATTTCTGTATGTCGAAAAAGGAATCTTCACAATGCAAGTAAACTAGTAGTTGAGACTAGTGTAGAAGAAATGTATTTAATGTACAAACGGTTAAAAACTGAGGGTCCTTCAGCGAGTAAGGGAGAGATTACAAGAAAGACCCCCTTGTGCTAAACCTCCAGAAATATCTCAGTTTAGTCAGCAATTCCGTAGAGGATGGTGCAAGAAGATACAGTATAACTGACCGTGTTTTTCCATCCGAGTTTGGAGAGATTGAGAGTCGTCGTGTAGGATTATTTCTACCTCTTTTGCCGAGAAACTCTCTAAATTTAATATGTCCCCACAGAAGCAGTATCAACGCCGTCGGCTTCTCTGTAAATTTGCAATTCTATTTTCTGTGATCCTGAATGAAGAATCGAAAAGCTATGTTATTCAGTGTAATGTTCAAAAGGGATTCCGTTATGATATACTTATTTACTAAACATCATAAACTGATAACATCAACAAAACTGCTAATTGTTTAATTAGAAACTAACAATTTCCTGAGAGCATGGTCTAACGTCAGATCAAGGTCGGAAGGCAGTCTTTCGGCGACTGGAGACTATAGCGCAAAATCTGTACCTCATGCTTACACTCGTGATATTTCGTAGATGTTCGTCCATTTTCGTTAGCTTAAATGTTAGTCATTTATCTATGAAGATGATCGATTTATGACTTTGGCACGTTTTTGTGAGAAAGCACATTGACTTGCACGCTTCTCCTAAGCGACTTGGAAAGAGCGACTTTTCTTATCAAATACTTATTAAGCAAGATTACTCGTTTCGCGCCAGAACAACTGTGCTTGCCTTACGTTAACTGGTTGCCGACGTAACGGGCTTTCCCTTGCGCCACACACGGCCGTCCACTGGCAACGCCATATGGTCCACCGGCTCCTTCCGCCAGCATGGGAACTGAAATCTTATACAACCGACTGTGCATGCGACAAGACCGCTTTATTCGCTGAAAGCTGTATGATATCTGCAGACACGATAAAAATTGTAAAACTGGAAAACAAGGAATTAAAATGTTGCTTGAAACTAAGGGGTGTCTTACGGATCCCCTTCGGAAATATCTTTTCAGAACTGTGATTTTTCTGTAAACGAAATCGTAATTTAGGAAATACAAGGAACGTGGACTGTCAGCTCTTCTAAGCAGTCTATACTATTTAGATCAGTTTACCTTCTACGAGAGTTGTTTTCCGTATTACTCTCTTTTCATGAAATTCATTTTAGTATTTCGTTATCAGATGTTTTAAGCACAAGATATGTTTCTTCATGAGGTATTGTTACATTTGCTGTTAGTAAACAGCCTTTCTTAGCTTTCCTATCAATTGTATCAATAGAAGCTTTGACTTTTACCTTCCATGCTTTCGTAAAATTAAACATCATCACTCTTTCAAATAGAAAATCATTAAACACCAATAACATATCGAACAAAACACTTCAGATACAACATCAATGAGAGCAAACATAAGTTTCAGAATATTTATTATCCGCAAAAAATGTACTCAGAACATCACCTGACACAAGGTCCTCCCACGGTTCGTTCAACCCCTGCTATTTAATGAATGTAAAGATGAACTGAACACACGTCATTCCGAAGTTCTTTGAACTCCACTATTCGTATTCAACGCGACAGAGTTTTCAGGTCTCCCTTTACCTGTCACGTAATCTCTTAGCATCAGATACAATGTGTGTAGGTGTTATTACTATGGATTCAAGACGTGCTACTTCAGCTCGATTTCAGCCATGCACTCTGCTCATATTATGCCGTTCTTCAGATTTCTCGTAGAACATTTTTATCTAGTTCTTAACACTGAATGACTTTTCGCCGTTTTTCATTAATCTTGCTCATTTCGAAAATATGTTCAGTTTCCTTGAAAACAAATTCTGTAACCCTCCTTTTACAACTTCGTATATTACTTGTATTTTCTCAATAACATTGTATACTTACCATCATCCTTATCCCATCTGTGAAATTTGAAAATACATCCAGGTACTTCAAAATCAAATTCTGTTCGGTTCCTTTCATCATTTTGTTAATCATATTAATTTCCTTTATATTAACTCTCATTTCACAGTTTACTAGTTTTCTTTCACTAAAGTTCTATTATTTTCCTATCCTGTTTTAATTTTACCTTTACTGGGTTAGTGTTGAGAACATTCACTGATTAGCGATTCATAGTATCACTTATCACCTCTAAGAAACCACCAATATTTGCGTATTTCACTGTCTGCTCCGTACCACTTATATTAATGGTCAATCTGCCCTTTTCAAAACTCACGACGTCAGCTTGGTGTACCAACAGATTCTTTCCCTTAATAAAACTGAGGGATTCACCTGATACCAACATGTGAATAAATCTCACAAATTTTACTCTAGACTTCATTTTCATTTATATTCGTTTGTTTATTCCACTGGCATCAGCAACCTCAAACCTCTGCACTGGTAACGCTGATACATTTCTTTCTACCTATTATTCGCTCATATGATTCTCCATTTCAATGGCAAATAATTTGCTAGCTATGACAATGATCGCTACTATTTCAGTACTACCAGCTTCAACCCTCACACTAAACTGATAACTTCTTCTTCTTTATTGTCGCCTTGTCCCACGTCACGTAGGGTCGGCGTTGCTCTTCTGGATCCTTCTCCTCCATACTACTCTATCCATTGCCTCTTCCTTCTTCCATCCTTTCTCCCTTTGGTCCCCGGCTATCTTATCCTTCCACCTCATCCTCGGTCTTCCTCTCCTTCTCGCTCCTTCAATCTTCATATCTTCAACTCCGTTTCCTATATACTCTTCCCCTTTTCTCTGTAAGTGTCCATACCATCTTAGTCTGCTCTCTTGTATCTTTTTCCCCCATGGGTCCCACTCTCACAGCTCCTCTAACAAATTCATTTCTAATGCTGTCCTTCCATGTTACCCCACGCATCCACCTCGGCATCCTCATTTCCGCCACTTCCCTTTCCTGGACTACTGTCTCTGCCCCGTATATCATAGCAGGCCTTACCACTGACTTGTACACTTTCCCTTTCAACCCAATGCTCACCTTCTTGTCACACAACACTCCCCTCATTTTCCTCCAGTTGTTCCAACCGCAATTTATTCGGTGTTGTATCTCGCTTTCCAGTCCTCAGTCCCTCTGTATATACGACCACCGTTATTTAAATTTGCAGACCAATTTCAGCTCATCATCCTGGATCTTGCAAGACCTCATCTGCACATCCTTCAGTGCTAAATATTCTGACTTTGTCATGCTAATTTTCACCCCTCTTTCTTCTATTTCCTTCCTCCAATCCTCCAGCTTTACCTCAAGTCTGTCAATGCTCTGCTCACAAAGGTCTACGTCATCCGCAAACATCATATTCTACGGCGCTACCTTCTTCACATCTTTCACCAGCACATCCATAATCAGGTCAAAGAGGTAGGGGCTAAGCGCAGACCCTTGATGAAACCCTACTTTTACTGGAAACTCCTTTGTCATGCCCACACGACTTCTCACTAGTATGATTGCTCCTCTGTACATTTCCTTCACTAACCTCACATAATTCTCTGGCACGCACTGCTCTCTCATGCTTCTCCATATTTCGTCCCTTGGGACTCTGTCATATGCTTTCTCCAAATCAATGAAAGCCATATGTAGATCGGCTTGTAGCTCCCCGTGTCTCTCCACTGTCCGCCTTAAAGCATGTATTGCATCAGTTGTTCCTCTTCCAGGCATGAACCCAAACTGTTCTTCACACAACACAGTCTCCTTGCGTAATCTTGCTTCTATAACTCTTTCCCAAATTTTCATTGTGTGTGCCATCAGTTTAATACCTCTATAGTTACTGCAGTCCTGCACATCAGCTTTCACCTTAAACATTGGGATCAGTACACTGGTTCTCCACTCGTCTGACATCTCCTCCTGTCGCCAAATCTTATTCATTAAATCCAAAAGGAGCTTAATTTCATTTTCACACTAAACTGATAATTCTGTGTTCTTATTTCTTTTCTATATTTTCTCTGACACTATGATAACATCGTCTGTTAGTATGAAATATTGAACTTCCAGTAAGGTCCTCCCTGCAAAATCGTCATTTTGTATACAATTATGAAAATGTATATTCTCGTCAGTGTCTTCTCTGCCATACCCATTATTTGACTTACTACCACAAATACATGAGCACCTTTCTTCCCTGCCCATTCCTTTCCTAGTAAAACCATTATCATATTTTCATCTTCATTTATGGGAACATTGCTTACTTTATTATTATTTTAGTTCCCATTATTCATTGATTTCCACATTACGCCCTTCCAACCGTTCCCTTTCATTGCTTTCTTTGGCTAAACAACTTCTTGGTATGACGCTCCAGAATATCCCATGTTTCTTTCTATGATTCCTGATATGTTGTACTTTTCTCTTAGTGGCAAATTCACGAAAGGTAACTGTTTTTACACCGGCCGAAGTGGCCGAGCGGTTCTAGGCGCTACAGTCTGGAACCGCGTGACCGCTACGGTCGCAGGTTCGAATCCTGCCTCGGTCATGGATGTGTGTGACGTCCTTAGGTTAGATAGGTTTAACTAGTTCTAAGTTCTAGGGGACTGATAACCTTAGAAGTTAAGTCCCATAGTGCTCAGAGCCATTTGAACCATTTTTGAAATGTTTTTGCATAGTGGTCATCTTTGTTAGTATTTCAACTGTTGTAATTTGTTGCGGTAAACTTTCTTTCTAATTTTTCAGCAAAGATATCAGAGCTTCTGGTAGCAAAATCACTTACCTCCTTCTGAATTTTAGCTACACTGTGAAACGTCACTGTAGTATTAGTTTCTAATGACTCTATCCTGTTACACAAAGCTGATCCATTTTCTTCGAGATTTTGCGTACACTGAAGATTGACACATCACTTTATTCAATCTTCTTGCTGAAGTTTTCCTCTATAATTTTAAGATTCTATCGTATTTTTTTTTTTTTTTTTTTTTTTTTACGAGCCTGGCGATTTTCTACTGCTGCTTTCCCTGCCGTGATTTTTTTTCTATATACATCCTTATCTACTGGCATCTGTTCCTTTATTATATTCTTTATTTGCTCGTCTAGAGCTTTAAAATGGTTCTCAGTCAACCTGATGTATTTCTCTAATTTATCGCTGGTTGTTACTTTCCTGAATGACCTTCATTAGCTAACGTTTTGTATCCCAAGCATTTTATTGTTAGTCACTTGTAGTTGTTGGTTCGATTCATCTATCTGTTGTTTAGCATCCCTATTAGTTACTTGTATTTTAATTTAGTCACTTCCAATACACTCTTCCATACTTCATTCTGTCCCTTTATTTTTGCTAGCTTCGCTTCCTGTGGTTGTGAACTCACTAACACTTGACTCAGCAATGTTTTCTTTTTCCTTTAAACTACGTAATGCTATTTCATGCATCTCGTTTTCTACAGCGTCACTCATTCTAATTACTGGTCCTCAACTAGATTTTGGACAAGGAAACACATCACCATTCTCTGACAAATCTAGGCTTTCTCGCACCACATTTGGTACTATACTTGGGTCACTCATCTAAGTTTTTTGACTTACTCTAGCGCCTCTAAGTAACATTAGTGAATGTGACTGAATTGAAACTTACTTTTTCTGGGTTCCGGTACTCTGCTGGACGACGTAACGCTCGTGTGTCTCGCCGTTCGTCGAACTCCGGACCTCAGCGTGCCTGCCCCTGGCGCACCTCTTCACTGAAGCTGCGCTGTGTTGAGATGCTTCCCGCACGACGCAGTCACGTCGCGTTGTTTCCCTAGGTTTCACGGCAGGCTGTGCCACACTGCACATCGCTGTCGTCTCTCTTCTGCGCCACGACGTCTTCTCGATGATCGTTCTTTAAGGTTCATAATCCTTGGGCGCGACCTGTATTTGTCGCTACACGAACGTTTTACAATAGGCCACACGCTTTCCACCTGCACCATCCGCATGGATTTAATGTTGCCTCCCCCCCCCCTCCCCCACAGTTAACAAATTTCGGTCAATTTATTCAGTTATTGTTCGCTTCTTGCTTCCTTTTACGTTCCACTTCCGGCAAACTGCACTTTCTGTTCCTCACACCTGACACAGATTTGTAATAAATAGTTTCTTCTTTCGCAAGTTACCCAGCCGCGAAGGTTCTTAATATACCATCTGCAAATATCCATATGCGACCAGTTCAACCCACGCAAGGAATACGTCGTGCAAGAACATCCCACTTGTACTTAACCACCATAAACGACTCAGTTTATCTACTGGATCCGCAGAAGATGGTATAAGAGGCGTAAAGTACGACTGTCTGTGCTTCTCCATCTGAGGTTCGCAGAGATTAAGACAATCCGTCCTCGGACTGTCATGGTGAGTCCTCGTGTAGGATTCCTTCCACCTGTTTGGCTCAGATGCTCTCGAAGTTTATATCCCTCTGTGCACCTCTTTACGAACCGCTTACTATTTTAAGGAAGATTCCCATTTTTCAAAGTACCTCTACGTATATAATGGAAACAACTGTATTCTACAATGTTATGACCTACGCAAAGCGTTATTTTTGTCTAAGAGGCAGGATAAAGTTAGGAGCTAGCGTTACTGTTTTGTTGTTTCATGTTTCAGTATACAGTGTGAGTCACTAACTGTTGCCACATAGAATAACTCCGAAAGTATGATAGGAGCTCAAAAGTTTGTAGGACGAAAGTTGCATGGGACAACGGGGGCCATAATATGACTTTTTTTTTTTTGTTGCTAGGTGAGATCGCGTCAGAGACATGAAGGCCAACTTTGTTTTTTTAAATGGGGTGCTATAGTTTGGTACTTATTTTCTGATAGCGGCAATCAAGACGAATCAAAAAATGGTTCAAATGGCTCTGAGCACTATGGGACTCAACTGCTGTGGTCATAAGTCCCCTAGAACTTAGAACTACTTAAACCTAACTAACCTAAGGACAGCACACAACACCCAGCCATCACGAGGCAGAGAAAATCCCTGACCCCGCCGGGAATCGAACCCGGGAACCCGGGCGTGGGAAGCGAGAACGCTACCGCAAGACGAATCCAATGATGTGTAACAGTAAGGTTTTTGAAGGTCAACGAAGGTCAAAAAGGTGGCATGAACGTCCATTTAAAACTGGTGTTAGGAGTGATGACCATTGGTATCAATGCAGTGTTGCAATCTTCTTATCATCGATTGAGTGGTATTCCTTATGAGTTCGGCACTTATCGAAGCAGATGCTCTGACAATTCTGTCTCGTATATCGTGCAGATAGTAAATATTCGCCGAATATGGCGTATCTGTCTAACGTGCCATTGACATGTAACATGTAACGTTCTGCCATTTGATTGTTTCGCAATAGAATTTTAATAGGACCGGTAAGAAAAGTTACTAACGAGGAAACGGAAATTGGTACTCTTGCTACTGTGGTTCGAGATCCTTGTTTTAATTCACATCAAATTTCAAGGGAATCTGGCATGAATTTTGCGAGGAGAAGAGTTTACGGTGGCATTTCGAGTCGTGAGTTGGGCCCTGGCAGTCAGTTGCAAAGCGTCTGGAGCGCAGCCCCGGCCAGCCGGTCGCCGGCTCGCAGCAGCAGTGAGCCCTGCCTGGACATCGCCCGCCCGACCGTTGCCGCCACGCATCACTTAAGCCGGACCTGACCTTTGGTGGGTTGTTGGTCGGTCGGTTGGTACGAGGACATCTCCGTGCGGCGTGGTCGACTGGGCCGCTGGCGGTCTCTGCGCAGTGTCGGAGTCTGCCACCCAGGACGTGAGGGTCGAGTGGTTTTGCGCATTACAGTGTTGGTTCCGGCGTCGGTGTTGTGGAGGTTTTCCTGTGAGCAACAACGAGTGAAGTTATCGAGATAGCCGCCGTCAGGTGGAATTGATTAAATTAATTTATCCATAGTCAAGTACACCAGCGGAATTTTCTGCCTTGTGGCCCTTAGTGTCCTGGTTACCTGCCCTGGCCGCTAACGCAATTTCAGGCAGTGTTCATATTGGGTGAAGTTAACCGTATCATCTTGTTTCGTAGTTAAGCGAACCAGTGGAATTTTCTGCCTTGTGGCCGTTAGTGTTCTGGTTACCTGCCATGGGCGCTAACGTAGTTTTTAGGCAGTGTCTTTTCCTCACCTGTTGTTGGCGCTCAACATGGTGTGTAATTTTCGCTGCTCAGTTCACATTTGCGTTTGTTTGGGGATAGTGGTACTTGTAATTTTTTGGGGGGCCTTGAATTCTCGTGTACTCTGTCGTGGCAAGCAAGGGGTTGCTCAGTCAGTCCGTGACTGTCCCTTGGTTGGGTTCTCATGAATTAAGTGTAGCTGGACTCACCATCTGTCTCACCTAAGTGAACGAGGGCAGACCGATCCATTGGAGACTCCTGACTGCCGTTCTCTTAATTATCCTTTTGGCAGTGTTAATGTGGTTGTAATTTAACTTTATTTTATATTTTCAATTTGGCAAGGTTAGTTGTGGGCCTTCAGCCCTGAAAACGTGTTCTCAGAATTTCCTTCAAGTCCAAACATTATCGCCTTCGGCTCTTTAAAAGTTATTGTAATTTCCTCTGAAGGATTTTACAAGTTATTGTGGGCCTTCCGCCGTTGGTGTTGCAAAAACGAAATTTTTAAACTTAATGTATTGTTTTACCGATTGTTGCAATGTATATTACTTAATTTTTAGAATTTAACTTTGCGGCCTTCAGCCATGTTATTGCGTTTGTTTATCTCTTTCTGTGCACCTTGTGGGCCATCGTCCCTGTTAGCATCTTAAAACGTTGTGGCCTCCTGCCTTCAGTAATCATCATAGTACATTTGGAATTTTTAAGATTTAATCCGGCTCATTCAGCCGTTCCGCATGCTGATCTCATATACGTATACGATTTATCTTATTCGTAAATTTAACTGTGTGTCATGTCTTTTCCAAATTTAACTTATTCTAAAGCATCTGTTTGGAGGCCTTCATCCGCGAAGCAAATTTCATTCTTTCAAAACTGTATTTGTGAACTAAATGATAATAAATTACAATTGTGAAATGAATCCTACAGCAACTCCCTTGGCCCTTTCCACAATCCTAATTACCTCTTAGCCCTGTGTGATTTAGCGGGCGTTTCAATGGCTAGGAATGAGTTGCAGAGACAATTCCCAAATCGCTGTATTGGACTCGGAGGATATGTATCGTGGCCGGCTCGTTCGTCAGACTTGACGCCTCTGGATTTTTTTCTTGTGGGGATTCGTAAAAGACATTGTTTATAAAGACGTTGCAAATACACCTGAAGATATGCGAGAGAGAATTGTCGGAGCATGTGCTTCGATAAGTGCCGAAGTGATAAGGAATACCACTGAATCCATGATAAGGATATTGCAGTACTGCATTGATACGAATGGTCATCACTTCGAACACGTTCTGTAAATGGACTTTATGGCACCTTCTCGACCTTCCTTGACCTTCAAAGATCTTACTGTTACACATAATTGCATTCGTCTCGATAGCTGCTATCAGAATGTAAGAACCATACTATAGCACCCCATTAAAAAAAATAAAAAGTTGACCTTCATATCTCTGAAGCGACCCCACCTAGTAACAAAAACCCAACGTCATATTATGGCCCCCGTTGTCCCATGCAACATCTGTCTCACAAACTTTTCAGCTCCTATCATACTTTCGGAGTTATTCTTCGTGGCAATAGTTACTGACTCACCCTGTATACAGTTATGCACGACAGTGACTTGTTCATTTTATTCTTCTCTTTTCTGTTTGTCTTTACGATTACCACTACGAGTGCTGCCTTCGTTTCTGGTGAATGAAAGTATATGTTTCTTATTGAAATAATATATTCGAAAGATTCATTCAACATATCTTACGTCATTTCCTGTCCTCTACTATTTCGAAACATTAAATTTAACTGTGGCCACTGTAATTGTACTAGTGGAAGCTAGTGTGGTTTTGCTTAACGCCATTAACTTATTTCCATTTTTAACTGCCATTAATTGATCTATCGTTCAACGAAACCTGCTCGTAGTTTATTTAGTTTCGAAGTCCGATACTTTACTGCATTACTGTCCGCCTCCGGTAGCAAGAGTCGGCTTGCGCGTCGAGCGAGCAGGTTGTCATTAACTTCCGCCTGTGCCGCAGCGCCGCTTGTGTCGAAGCTACTCAGTCTTGTTTGTGTATCGAAAGGAGTCACATCGTAGTTGCGTAGCGGAGTTTGTTGTCGTTTTCCTCTTGGCGGCGGTGTTTTCTGCTCGCACCATGGTGTCGAGTCTTCTAAATCTGTTCCTCGTCGAGTTACTGTTCGTTTCAGTTTTGACAAGAGCACGCGTCATGTTCAACCTGGCTCCTTAGAAATCTACGATTGGTTGGTTCATATTATCCGTGTTACACCTGATCAGGTAGATACTGCTTACTTTGATTCTGATTTGTATGCATTCTTTGTGAAGTTTTATGATCCTGTTCAAGTAGAAAGACTTCTCTCCCGGGTTGGTTATAAAGTGTTGTTTACACATCAAGATGGTTCTGATAGTCAAGTCTTCCTTGAATATACGGCACTCAAGTATACTCCAGTTAGAATTTATAACCTTCCTCCTGAAGTGGACGATTCATTTCTTAAAAGAACGTTGCTTCCGTTTGGAACCATACGGCATATTCGATGGGAACGCTGGTCAGCACAACATCGCTTCCAGTGTTTTGATGGCATCCGGACTGTGGACATAGGCGTTAAAAAGAATATTCCTTCGCACTTGACTGTTTGTGGTTACCGCCTCCATGTTACGTATACAGGGCAAGAAGGAACTTGTTTTCTCTGTAACAAAAGCGGTCATCTCAGATCTGACTGCCGGCGCCGTACTACTGTTGTGACGTCGTATTATCAAAAACGTCTTCCTTTAACGTTAGCAGACATAGTAACTTCGCAGTCAGCTGACAGTCAGTCTGCAGCTTTAAGCGATGTAGGGGCAAAATTACCCCCTACTCCTCGCGAATTTCCACCGTTACCGACGCGTCCCAGTGCGGCCTCTGTCCACCAGGTGGCGACGGCTGCTGCAGCGCAAGTCGAACGCCGGCGGACTGAGGATGGTACAGATTTCGAGGACGCCCCACTCCAGTCTCGTTCTTCTGAAACGGCGTTGACAGAGGGTGCACCTTCTGGCGGTAATGAGTTGTCTGCTGATGTTAATTGTCATTCCAGTATTACCAGAGAGGATGTAGCTGCTTCTGTTGACGTCCCCCCTTGCGCGTTCGGGGTAAGAATAGGCCCGCGGTATTCCTGCCTGTCGTAAGAGTTGACTAAAAGGAGTCTCAAACGTTTCGGCCTTATGTGATGGTCCCCTGTCGCGTTTGACCTCCATATCTCAAAATTTTTCCGAAGAGCGAGCCGATTGGGGAAGGGCGCCTTAATTGGTGCATTGTGTCCATCTTGCGTTGAGAACTTTCGCCAGCTTATTCGTCGTTACATTGCAGTCCTGCCCGCTCTCCATCTCTTGGGCATGGATCCGTCCCTGCGTGCACCTTCCGCCATGCGATGAGCAGTGCCAGTTTCTGCACGGATGAAAACCATGGACGACATGTCACCTAAAATCCAGCACGGTAGCCAGTCCGTTGTGGTGGGGCCGCCATGTACCCTGTTGGCTGTAGCCCCCTGACAACACAGGAATCGCTCTACTGATGCCTGCGCCGTTTACTCCCCACGTATGCCAAGGAGTCGATGCCCGTCCCCCTGGGGCATCGGGACTCCCGGCAATGGCCATCCTGCCAGATGGCCTTTGCTGTGGCTGGGTGGCGCCCGTGGGGAGGGCCCTTGGTCGGAGTAGGTGGCATCAGGGTGGATGACACGCAATGAAGCGTGGCACATCTTCTCCAGAGCTGATGGGGAATCCTCTATATCCGTGAAGCCTCAGTTCTTTGTAGAGCATTTAGAGGACAAGTTTGGGGAGGTGGAGGGCTTTCCCAAAATGCGGTCCAGTTCGGTATTGATAAAAACGGCATCTCCTGCGCAGTCGCGGGCCTCGCTCTCTTGTAATAAGCTTGGGATGTCTCCGTTACTATCACGCCCCATAAAAGTTTGAATATGGTCCAGGGCATTATTTTCCACAGGGATCTCCTTTTACAGTCCGTTGACGAGCCGCGCGCACACTTCGAGCGATGAGGTGTCCATTTCCTCAGGCGCGTCCACCGGGGTCCGAGGGATCATCAAGTTGCCACCAGTGCCTTCATCTTGGCATTCGAGGGTGACACACTATCTGAAAAGGTCAAGGTGATGGTCTGCTGGTGTGATGTAAAGCCATATATCCCTCCCCCAATGCGGTGATTCAAGTGTTGGAAGTTAGGCCATATGTCTTCCCACTGTGGTTCCAGCCTCATGTGTCGCGATTGTGGTCGTCCATCCCATCCTGATACTCCATGTGCCCCGCCTCCCATCTGTGTCAACTGCGGAGGGCACCATCCCCCTTGCTCGCCGGACAGTCGGATTCTGCAGCAGGAAAGGAAAATAATGGAAATCAAGACCCTGGACCGACTGATGTACACTGAGGCTAAGCGGAAATATGATCGGCTTCATCCTTTGTACAGGACGTCTTCTTATCCCGCCATTGTTACTCCTGTTACAGTTCCATCAGCTTCACCACTTCCAGTAACCTCTGAGAGTCGAAGGACCACACCTGCCCCCTTGACGGTGGGGGGCACTTCACTCCCTGTTGCTCCTACCCCATCTCTTTCTGGAGGAACACCCCCCTCCCCCCGACCACCAGGGACATCACTTCCCCCTTCCCATCCGGAGAAGCATAAGACTCCTTCTGCTTCTCTCACCATGAAGGGGTACCTTGGTGACCTCCCTTCGCAAGTTCCGACCGGTTTAAAAGCGGACACCCGCAAATGGTTCAAAGAAACAACGCTGGTTGTAGGCCCTCACGGTCGTCATCCGTCTCCTGACGACCTCGATCTCGCCGGTACCTGAGACACCATTGAACACCATTGAGAGTACTAGCACAGGTGCTCAATTGGAGGCCACAGGTGACCCAGCGGCGTAATCTGCCTTCCCAGTCCCTTCGCGCCTTTCTCAGCCATGGACCATATCATCCTCCAGTGGAACTCCAGCAGTTTCTTCCACTATCTTGCTGAGCTCCGAGAACTTATCAGCCTTCACCCTTTCTTCTGCGTTGCTCTTCAGGAAACTTGGTTTCCCGCAACGCGAACCCACACCCTCTGTGGCTATCGGGGTTATTATAAGAACCGGGCAGCTTATGAAAGGGTGTCTGGTGGCCTCTGCATCTATGTCCTTAACTTTCTTCACAGCGAGTCTGTCCCTCTACAAACAGCTTTAGAGACTGTCGCTGTTCGGGTGTGGACGCTAGAGGCTGTTACCGTCTGCAGTCTTTACCTTCCACCGGATGGTGATGTCGCACAGCATGTCCTGGCTGCACTGATAGCCCAATTGCCGCCACCTTTCTTGTTACTGGGCGACTTCAACGCCCATAACCCTCTGTGGGGTGGGTCAGTGGCGACAGGTCAAGGCACCACCATTGAGCATTTATTGGCACAGCTCGATCTTTCACTGTTAAATGATGGTTCCTTCACACACTTCAGTGTGGCGCATGGCATGTACTCCGCCATTGACCTTTCGATCTGCAGCCCTAGCCTCTTACCATCTGTCCAATGGAGTTTGCATGACGACCTGTGTGGTAGTGACAACTTTCCGATCTTTCTGTCCCTGCCACGGCGTCATTCTTCTGGGCGCCCCAGCAGATAGGCTATGAATAAGGCTGATTGGGACTTGTTCTCCTCCACTGCCGCTATTAAGCCTCTCTCTAATGACGACATTGATGCGGTGGTTCACTCAGTCACCACCAGCATCGTTAGTGCCGCAGAATCTGCCATTCCTCGTTCTTCTGGGTCCCCTCGGCGGAGAACTGTGCCTTGGTGGTCGCCTGAGATCGCTGAAGCGATTAAAGATCGCCGGCGGGCGCTCCAGCGTCACTAGCGACATCCCTCCATAGAACACCTCATCGCCTTCAAACGGCTGCGTGCGCGGGCCCGCCACCTTATCCGCCAACGCAATCAGGAGTGCAGGGATCGGTATGTGTCCACCATTGGCCTCCATGTGTCTTCATCGCAGGTCTGGACCAAGATTCGACGCCTCTATGGCTATCAAACACCTGTCAGCGTCCCAGCGCTCTCACTTAATGGAGGAGATTCTACTGACTCTGATGTCATTCCAAACCGCTTGGCAGAGCATTTTGCTCTGAGTTCCGGTTCTGCAAATTACCCCCTGGCCTTCCGCTCCCCCGCCCCCCCCCCCCCCCTGCGGATTCAGGTGTAAGAATAGACCCGCAGTTTTCCTGCCTGTTGTAAGAGGCGACTGAAGGGAGTCTCAACTGTTTTGGCCTTTAATATGATGGTGCCCTAAGGTGTTTGACCACTACCTTTCCAAATTTTCCGTTTGTGCGTACCCTTTGGGAAAGGACGCCTTTCGTGGCGCATCTTAAATCCATCTTGCCCTAAAATCTGGCACACCCGATATGGAGTTAGATTTACATTGAGCTTCCGGCCACATCTGCTGCAGTGTGTTCCGGATAGCATACATTCCCTCCTTTGTGCACTTCCATCTTTGCCCTCGTGATGTACATGGATATTTCGTCACCAGACATCCAGCACAGTAGCCAGTCCGTTGTGGTGGGGTCGTCATGTACCCTCTTGGTGGTAGCCCCCTGACTACACAGGGATCATACTGCTGATGCCTGAGCTGCTACCTCCCCACACATGCCGAGGAGTAGATGCCTATCCCTCTGGGGCATTGGGACTCCCGGCAAAGGCCATCCTGCCAGGTGGTCTTTGCTGTGGCTGGGTGGCGCCCGTGGGGAGAGCCCCTGGTCGGAGTGGGTGGCATCAGGGCCGATGACCCGCAATGAATCGTGGCACATCGTCTCTCGATGGTGGGCCTCCACCAGCAGTCTCTAAGCGATCGAGGTATAACCTCAATGGAAAGAAATCTGATCAGAGATCGTTCCCTCCCTGGCCACTCCATGGGAGGAACGTATGGCTAAAGACGGCAGTACCCCGGTACCTCGTGTGTAAGCAAGTTGATGGGAATCGTTTATGTCGACCAAGCCCCAGTTTTTTGTGGAGCATTTAGAGGACAAGTTCGGGGAGGTGGATGGCTTGTCCAAAATGCGCTCTGGGTCGGTTCTCATCTGCTCCATTAAAGAGCGGATGGACCATCGGAGCCTTTCGTTTTGCACCCATCATCCAGAATCGTACAATGTTCCATTTAGTGAGGGGGAATTTTACAGTGCACTAGCCGCTTTCCCTGATATCGCTCCTGGGCCAGATCGCATCCACTGTCATATGCTGAAACGCCTTTCAGTGGACTGCCAGCGACGGCTCCTGGACTTTTACAACCGTCTTTGGGTCGAGGGTGAGTTTCCGTCGCAATGGCGTTAAAGCATTGTCATCCCCATTTTGAAACCGGGCATGAGCCCTTTGGAGGTGGACAGCTACCATCCCATTAGCCTTACCAACGTTCTTTGCAAGTTGCTTGAACGGATAGTGAGCCGGCGGTTGAACTGGGTACTGGAGTCTCGGGGCCTTCTGGCACCATCTCAGGGTGGGTCCCATAAAGGCCGCTCCGCCGCCGACAATCTGGTGAGCCTGGAGTCGGCCATCCGTACTGCCTTTGCCCACCGTCAGCACCTGGTCGCTGTCTTTTTCGAGATGCGGAAGGCGTACGATACGACATGGCGTCATCACATCCATTCTACGCTTCATGAATGGGGTCTTCGGGGCCCTCTGCCGATTTTTATCCGCAATTTCCTGTCGTATCGTACCTTCCGCGTGCAAGTCGCAGCCTCATATAGTTCCTCCTACGTCCAGGAGAATAGCGTGCTGCAGGGTTCTGTTTTAAGTGTCTGCCTGTTTTTAATAGCCATTAACGAGCTCGCTGCGGCTTTGGGAAATTCTGACTCCCCCCTGCAGGTTCGGGGGTGAGAATAGGCCCGGGGTAGTTTTGCCTGTCATGAGAGGCGACTAAAAGGAGTCTCAACCTTTTCGGCCTTATGTGATGGTCCCCTCTCGGGTTTGTCCTCCATCTCTCAAAATTTTTCCGAAGAGCGAGCCGATTGGGGAAGGGCGCCTTACTTGGTGCATTGTGTCCATCTTGTGTTGAGAACTGTCGCCAGCTTATCCGTCATTGCGTTGCAGTCCTGCCCACTCTACATCTCTTGGGCTTGCATGAGCTCCTGCGTGCACTTTCTGCCAAGCAATTTGCGGGGCCACTTCCTGCACTGACAGCGACCATGGACCACCTGTCACCTAACATCCAGCACGGTAGCCTTTCCGTTGTGTTGGGGCCGCCATGTACCCTGCTGGTTGTAGCCCCCTGACAACACAGGGATCGCTCTACTGATGCCTGCGCCGTTAACTCCCCACGTATGCCAAGGAGCAGATGCCCATCTTCCTGGGGCATCAGGACTCCTGGCAACGGCCATCCTGCCAGGTGGCTATTGCTGTGGCTGGGTGGCGCCTGTGGGGAGGTGTTCATTTCGTCTGGCGCGTTCATCGGGGTCCGAAGGACAATCAGGTTGCTACCGGTGCCTTCATCTTGGTCCTCGAGGGTGATACATTGCCGGAGAAGGTCAAGGTGATGGTCTACCGTTGTGACGTCAAGCCCTATATCCCTCCCCTGATGCGGTGCTTTAAGTGCTGGAAGTTTGGCCATATGTCTTCCTGCTGCACTTCCAGCCTCACATGTCGAGATTGCGGACGCACACCACATCCCAATACTCCATGTACCCCGCCTCCCATCTGGGTCAACTGCGGAGAGCAGCATTCACCTTGCTCGCCTGACTGCAAAGTCTTTCAGAAAGAGCGCAAAATCATGGAATATAAGACACTGAACCGGCTGACCTATACTGAGGCCAAAAGGAAATATGACAGACTCCATCCTGTGAGAATGACACCTGCTTACGCAGCTGCTACAACTACTGTGCTAGCCCCATCAGTTTCGAGACTTCCAGGCAGCTCGATGAGTGGTACGACTCCTCTTGCTCCTTGCCCTTGGGGGGGCTCTACCCAACCGGTTGCTCCTGCACCACCTACCTCAAGAGCAACATCCTCCCACCCAACTAGGACGTCCATCCCCGCTTCTCAGCCGGAGAAGCGTCTACCTTCTTCGGCTACTCTCGCCCGTAAGGTTTCCCTTGGGTCCCTCCCTTCCCAGGCTTCCACCAGCGGGAAGGATGACGGCCGACAGTGGCATAAGTCCCCACCAGCGGCCGGGCGTAGGGCTTCACGATCCTCCTCCGTCCTGGAGACTGAATCGGTGAGGCCTTCCCAGCCGGTTCAGCGAGAGAAGTCAAAGAGAAAGTCCTCTACGGCCCAAGAACTTGCGGTGGCACCGACCCCACCGCACCCTTCGAGTTCTGCGTCTGAGGATGAGGTCGAGATTCTGGCGTCCGCTGAGGACCTTGATCTCGCCGGTTCCTCAGACGCTATGGATGTCACTCGCATGGATACTGAATTGGTGGCAGTGAGTGAACAAACGGCGTAAATTGCCTCCAAGTCCCTTCAAGCCTTTCTCGGCCATGGATAATATCATCTTCCAGTGGAACTGCAGCAGTTTTTTCCGCCATCTAGCTGAGCTCCGACAACTTAATAGCCTTCACCCTTTCTTCTGCATTGCTCTTCAGGAAACTTGGTTTCCCACAATGCGAACCCACACCCTCTGTGGCTATCGGGGTTATTATAAGAACCGGGCAGCTTATGAAATGGTGTCTGGTGGCGTCTGCCTCTAGGTCCTTCACACTCTGCACAGCGAGTCTGTCCCTCTCCAAACACCTTTAGAGGCTGTCGCTGTTCGGGTGTGGACACCACAGGCTGTTACCATCTGCAGTCTTTACCTTCCACCGGATGGTGATGTCTCGCAGCATGTCCTGGCTGCGCTGATAGCCCAATTGTCGCCACCTTTCTTGCTACTGGGCGACTTCAATGCCCATAACCCTCTGTGGGGTGTGTCAGGGGCAACAGGTCGAGACGCCACCGTTGAGCATTTATTGTCACAGCTCGATTTCTCGATTTTAAATGATGGTTCCTTCACATACTTCAGTGTGGCCCATGGCACATACTCCGGCATTGACTTTTCGATCTGTAGCCCTAGCCTCTTACCGTCTGTCCACTGGTGTGCGGATGACGACCTGTGTGGTAGTGACCACATTCCGATCTTTCTGTCACTACCACAGCGTCACTCTTCTGGGCGCCCTAGCAGATGCGCTATGAACAAGGCTGACTGGGACTTGTTCTCCTCCACTGCCGCTATAGAGCCTCTCTCTAATGATGACACTGATGCGGTGGTTCATTCGGGCACCACAGGCATCGTTACTGCCGCCGAATCTGTCATTCCCCGTTCTTCTGGGTCCCCTCGGCGGAGGGCTGTGCCTTGGTGGTCACCTGAGATCGCTGAAGCGATTAAAGATCGCCGGCGGGCGCTCCAGCGTCACAAGCGCCATCCCTCCATAGACCACCTTATCGCCTTCAAACGGCTGCGAGCGCGGGCCCGCCTCTTTATCTGCCAAGGCAAGCAGGAGTGCTGGGAGCGGTATGTGTCCACCATTGGCCTCCATGTCACTCCATCGTAGGTCTGGGCCAAGATTCGACGCGTCTGCGGCTATCGGACCCCTTTCAGCGTCCCTGCGCTCTCACTGAATGGAACAGTTTGTACTGACTCCGACGTCATTGCAACCCACTTGGCAGAGCATTTTGCTCTGAATTCCACTTCTGCGAATTACCACCAGGCCTTCCGCTCCATTAAAGAGCGGATGGATCGTCGGAGCCTTTCGTTTCGCACCCACCACCCAGAATCTTACAATGCTCCATTCAGTGAGATGGAATTTCGCAATGCCCTAGCCACTTGCCCTTATACCGCTCCCCCCCTGCAGGTTCGGGGGTAAGAATAGGCCCGCAGTATTCCTGCCTGTCGTAAGAGGCGACTGAAAGGAGACTCAAACGTTTCGGCCTTCTGTGATGGTCCCCTCTTGGGTTTGACCTATTTTTTTTTTCCAAATTTCCGTTGTTAGTGCGTGCCATTTGGGGAAGGACACCTTACGTGGTGTTTTTCTATTGGTCCATCTTGCTCCACCATCTTGCATGTTACCTCTTGTCATGTGGGGGGGGACTACGCCCAACATCTTCTGTGTTGTCTCCTTCTCGCCTTCTGCGCACTCTTCTTAGCGCCCACGACAACTGTGGACCCCTTCAACACCTAAAATCCAGCACGGTAGCCAGTCCGTTGTGGTGGGGTCGTCATGTACCCTCTTGGTGGTAGCCCCCTGACCACGCAGGGATTGCACTACAGATGCCAGAGCTGTTTCCTCCCCATGCATGCCCAGGAGTATGTGCCCATCTTGTCTGGGGCACGGGGACTCCGGGCAACAGGATATCGGCCAGGTACCCGTTGCTTTGGCTGGGTGGCGCCCTTGGGGAGAGCCCTCATTCGGAGTAGGTGGTATCTGGGCGGATGTGGCGCAATGAAGCGCAATAAATCACTCCAAGCTGGTGGTCACACGGCCACCAGCGTCTCTAAGCGAGGTAGAGTCGACTTCGATGCTGCGCAATATGACCCTCAGATGTTCCCCTCGTTGGCTGCGCCATGGGAGGGACGCCGATCTAGTGCCAAGCGGGAGCCTTACGTACCGCAATACTTGTCTGCAGCAGGACTGATGGTGACTCCTTTCTTCCGACGAAGCCTATGTTTTTTGTGGAACACCTGGAGGATAAGTTTGGGGAAGTGGCGGGGTTGTCAAAAATGAGGAATGGGTCCATCCTCCTCAAGACGTCCTCCCCAGCCCAGTCACGAGCGTTGCTCTTGTGTGATAAGCTGGGTGACGTCCCTGTTACCGTCACTCCCCACAGTAGCTTAAATATGGTCCAGGGGATTATTTACCGTCGTGACCTCTTGTTGCAATCCGATGACGAGCTGAGAGCCGACTTGGAACGACGTGGTGTGCATTTTGTCAGTCGTGTCCATCGAGGACCCAAGACAAACAGGGTGGCCACCGGTGCCTTTATCTTGGCCTTCAAGGGTGATGTCTTGCCCGAGAAGGTCAAGGTGATGGTTTACCGTTGCGACGTCAAGCCCTACGTGCCTCCCCCGATGCAGTGCTTCCAGTGCTGGAAGTTTGGGCATGTGTCCTCCCGTTGCCCATCCAGCGCTACATGTCGGGATTGTGGACGCCCCTCTCATCCTGATTCTCCATGTGCGCCTCCGCCTGTATGTGTCAACTGTGGGGAGCACCACTCTCCATGCTCGCCGGATTGCCCCGTTCTTCATAAGGAGCGGAAGATAATGGAATTTAAGACCCTGGACCGGCTTACTTATCAAGAGGCTAAACAGAAATATGAAAGGTTGTATTTTGCTTCCATTCGAACATCTTATGCTGCAGCCACGTTATCGTCGCCCACGCGAGCGACGGTTGTCGCTTCATCTGTGCCGCCTTCAGTGGGCCCTCGGGGCCATGCATCTCTGTCTGCCCCCTCGTGCCTGGGGGCCAGCCTTCCTCTGTTGCCCCCTTAGCAGTTGGGGGCAAACCCTCTTCTGTCGCTCCCCCCACGCTTACTTCGGGAGTGACATCTGCTCCACGACCGGGAGGCTCGATCTCTCCCCCTCCTTCTCCGCCGGCGTTGCCTCCGCCGGTTCCTCTCTCGCGGAAGGGGTCCCTCGGGGCTCTCCCTTCCTCCGTCTCTTCTCCTTCCCAGCCACATGTCAGCCAGTGGCTGAAGGTTCCGCCACCTGCTGGTCGTAGGGCTTCTGCGTCGTCGTCAGCCTCCGACGCTCCTTCAGAGAAGCTCTCCCAGCCCTCTCACCCTAAGGGCCGACGTGAGAAGAAGGAACGGCATGTGTCCAAGAAGAAGGACGTTCCGGCGGTTTCAGCACCGCCTGCTGTACCTAGTCCTAGCTCCGGGGATGAGGTGGAGATCCTCGCCTCTGCCGCAGATCTCGCCCTCACAGAACCCTTGGGGGCCTCTCCTATGGACTCGGCTGACTCTCCCCCGGTGGCGGCAGTTGGCTCTGAGGCGCTGTCTGCCTCTTAGTCGCATTCACGCCCTCCCAGTCCCTTCCTGCTTCCATTCTCCAATGGAACTGTGGTGGTTATTTCCGCCACCTGCCTGAGCTCCGGATGCTTCTGAGTGATTCCCCTGTTCTCTGCATTGCTCTGCAGGAAACTTGGTTTCCGGCACTGCGGATCCCCGCCCTTCGTGGTTATTGGGGATACTATAAGAACCGCGCTGCCTGTCAACGAGCGTCAGGTGGGGTTTGTCTTTTTGTTCACCACTCTGTCTGTAGCTCGCCGGTACCACTTCAGACGCCTTTAGAGGCAGTCGCTGTCAGGGTTGAGCTCTCGCCGGCTATTACTGATTGCTCTGTTTACATTCCTCCGGATGGGCAGCTCCCCCGACATGTCTTGGCTGCACTGCTGGCTCAACTTCCGCCACCTTTGCTGCTTCTAGGCGATTTCAATGCCCACAACCCTCTATGGGGTGGGACTGTCTCCGATGACCGCGGTCGGGCCGTGGAGCATGTGTTGGCTCAGCTCGACCTTAGCCTCTTGAATACCGGTGCTCCCACGCGTTTCAGTGTGGCCCATGGCTCTTTCTCGGCCATCGATCTTTCTCTTTGCAGCCCCGGACTTGTCCCATCCCTCCACTGGCGAGTGCATCCTGACCTCTGTGGTAGTGACCATTTTCCCATCTATTTGTCACTGCCCCAGTGTCATTCTTCTGGGCGCCTGCCCCGCTGGGCTCTCCACAGGGCTGACTGGCCGGCTTTTACTTCTGCTGCAACCATTGAGTCTCCCCCCCAAGGGCACATTGACGGGGTGGTCCGTGTCTTAACCACATCCATCATTTCGGCGGCCGAGGCTGCCATCCCCCGCTCTTCTGGACTCCCTCAGAGGAAGGCTGTACCCTGGTGGTCGCCAGAGATTGCTGAGGCTATTCGCGACCGTCGGCGGGCTCTGCAGCGTCATAGGCGGCACCCGTCTCTGGAGACTCTCATCGCCTTTAAGAGGCTCCGTGCCTTGGCCCGCCGTCTTATTGCATGGCGTAAGCAGGAGTGCTGGGAGCGGTATGTCTCCTCCTTGGGCTCCCGTGTCTCCCCCTCGCTCGTGTGGTCCCGGATCCGGCGGATTTATGGATACCAGACCCCTATGGGTGTACCTGGGCTCTCCTTGGACGGCGCTGTCTGCACGGACGCTGCCGCCATTGCTGAACAGCTTGCCGCGCACTTTGCGACGAGCTCGGCGACTGCATCTTATCCCCCCGCCTTTCGCTCTCTGAAGGAGCGCGCCGAGGGGACGCAGTTCTCATTTCACACGCGTCGTTCTGAAAAATACAATGCTCCTTTCAGCGAGACGGAATTCCTCGCTGCCCTCGCTGATTGCCCTGATACAGCACCAGGACCGGACTGCATCCACGCGCAGATGCTGAAGCATCTCTCCCGGGACTGCCAGAGACACATTCTCGCGGTATTTAACCGCATTTGGAGCGAAAGCGTGTTCCCGTCGCAATGGCGAGAGGGTGTTATTGTCCCCATCTTGAAGCCCTGTGCGGACCCACTGGCGGTGGACAGCTATCGTCCCATTACCCTCACCAACGTTTTGTGCAAATTGCTCGAAAGTATGGTGGGGCGGCGTTTGTGTTGGGTCCTTGAGTCGCGCAGTCTCCTCGCTCCATCCCAGGGTGGCTTCCGTCAGGGACGGTCTGCCACGGACAATTTGGTGCGGCTGGAATCTGCTATTCGTACGGCCTTTGCCCGACGTCAGCATCTCGTTGCTGTATTTTTCGATCTGCGGAAGGTGTATGACACCACATGGAGGCATCACATCCTCGCCACGTTGTATGAGTGGGGTCTTCGTGGTCGGCTCCCGGCTTTTCTTCAAACCTTTCTCTTGCACCACTCTTTCCGGGTGCAAGTCGGTGCCGCCACTAGTTCTTCTTATACACAGGAAAATGGGGTCCCGCAGGGCTCGGTGTTGAGTGTGTCCTTATTTCTAGTGGCCATTAATGGTCTGGCTGCAGCCGTGGGGTCGTCGGTGTCTCCTTCTTTGTATGCCGACGACTTCTGCATCTCATTTAGCTCCACGACTACGGGAGTCGCCGAACGCAGGCTGCAGGTAGCCGTTCGGAAGGCAGCATCATGGGCTCTGACTCACGGTTTTCAGTTCTCTGCTGCCAAGACTCGAGTTATGCACTTCTGCAGGCGTCGGACGGTCCACCCCCATCCTGAACTTTACCTCGACGGCCACCTGCTTGAAGTGGTGGACACTTGCCGCTTCTTGGGACTCGTGTTTGATGCCCGGCTCACATGGGTTCCTCATATTACTCAGCTGAAGCAAAAATGCTGGCGGCAACTCAACGCCCTCCGCTGCCTTAGCCACACGTCTTGGGGTGCGGATCGCTGCACGCTGCTGCGACTGTGCAGAGCCCTTGTGCAGTCTCGGCTTGATTATGGGAGCCTGGCCTATGGGTCTGCATCACCCTCAGTGTTGAAGTTGTTAGACCCCATACACCACTGTGGGGTCCGGCTTGCAACTGGCGCTTTTCGTACGAGCCCCGAGGATAGTCTACTGGTGGAGGCCGGGGTTCCCCCACTGCGGATTCGCCGCCATCGACTGCTCGCCGACTATGCTGTCCACGTGCATTGCTCGCCAGGCCATCCCAATCGTCGCCTGCTTTTCCCTGCCATGGCCCTCCATCTGCCCGAACGGCGGCCTAGGTCTGGGCTTTCCGTCGCTGTCCGCGTTCAGTCCCTGCTGTCGGAATTGGGTTCATTCCCTCTTCCGCCTCCCTTCAGGGTCCGTGCACCTACGCCTCCCTGGTGTTTGTCCCGTCCGTCCGTCCGTCTGGACTTGGCACAGGGACCCAAGGACTCGGTTCCGCCTGTGGCCCTCCGTCGCCGTTTTCTTGTGCTCCTCGCCTCATTTTCGGACTGTGAGACTGTCTACACTGACGGTTCCCTGGTTGATGGTCGCACTGCCTACTCTTTTGCTCATGCTGCACGTGTTGAGCAACACTCCTTGCCGGCTGGCTGCAGTATTTTTACTGCAGAGCTGGTGGCCATATTGCGCGCTCTGGATCATATGCGTTTCTGTTCAGGTAGGTCCATCGTGATCTGCAGTGACTCCCTGAGCAGCCTCCAGGCCATCGACCGCTGCTATCCCTCCTCTCCTCTGGTGTCCTCCATTCAGGAGGCTGTTTCCGCCATTGCCAGTTCTGGTCGTTCGGTGGTCTTGGTTTGGACGCCCGGTCATGTTGGCATCCCAGGGAACGAACGTGTAGACAGGCTGGCCAAAGGGGCGATCGACGCCCCGGCTTTGGAGGTCGGCCTTACGGCTCGCGACCAGCAGATGGTGTTGCGCCGTAAGCTGATTGGGATGTGGGCTGCTGAGTGGCGTGGCATGACAGCCCCGAATAAACTGCGGGCTGTCAAGGGGACGACCGATGTGTGGCGTTCCTCCCTGCGGGCTTCTCGCAGGGACTCGGTAGTCCTGTGTCGGCTGCGCATCGGCCATACATACCTGACGCACGGCCATCTGTTGCGTCAGGAGGATCCCCCCTTGTGTCAGTGTGGGTCCCGGCTGACGGTCGGCCACATTTTGCTGGAGTGTCCTCGACTGCGCACACTCTGGCAATCTTTTGATCTCCTGGGCACTTTGGCTTTGGTTTTATCCGACGATGCCTCCATGGCTGACAATGTTTTACATTTTATCCGTAGTAGTCGTTTTTATGGTTCGATTTAGGGAGGTCCTGCGCCTTTCCCTTTCTGTGTCTTTTGTCCTTGTGTCTGTTGCTGTTCTGGTGTGCCGTCAGATGGTTGACTCTTTCCATTTTTTTTTTTTTTTTTTTTTTTTTTTCCTCATGGTCAGTCAACCAGTCTCCGGCCATCCTCCTTTCTTCTGTTTCTTTCTGTCTGGTGTTCCTCTGTCCTGTTCTTGTCTGTAGTGTTTCTTGCTGCATTTGTGTTCTTTTAGCGCCTGGGGGGACGTCTCCTCCCCCTTTGGTTTTTATCTGCTCCGTAGATTTTCGGCTCGCCTGATTTTGGAAAGGGGGACTGATGACCTTCGCTGTTTAGTCCCCCTTAAACATCCCAACAACCACCACCACCTTTCTGTGTCTTTTGTCCTTGTGTCTGTTGCTGTTCTGGTTTGCCGTCAGATGGTTGACTCTTTCCCTTATTTTGTTCTCGTGGTCAGTCGACCAGTCTCCGGCCATCCTCCTTTCTTCTGTTTCTTTCTGTCTGGTGTTCCTCTGTCCTGTTCTTGTCTGTAGTGTTTGTTGCTGCATTTGTGTTCTTTTAGCGCCTGGGGGGACGTCTCCTCCCCCTTTGGTTTTTACCTGCTCCGTAGATTTTCGGCTCGCCTGATTTTGGAATGGGGGACTGATGACCTTCGCTGTTTAGTCCCCCTTAAACATCCCAACAACCACCACCACCTGATACCGCTCCTGGGCCAGATGGCATCCACTGTCAGATGCCGAAACACCTTTCAGTGGCCTGCCAGCGACGCCTCCTCGACCTTTACAACCGTCTTTGGGTCGAGAGGGAGTTTCCGTCGCAATGGCGGGAAAGCATTGTGTGGTGTCACCGCCAGACACCACACTTGCTAGGTGGTAGCCTTTAAATCGGCCGCGGTCCGTTAGTATACGTCGGACCCGCGTGTCGCCACTGTCAGTGATTGCAGACCTAGCGCCGCCACACGGCAGGTCTAGAGAGACGTCCTAGCACTCGCCCCAGTTGTACAGCAGACTTTGCCAGAGATGGATCACTGACAAATACGCTCTCATTTGCCGAGACGATAGTTAGCATAGCCTTCAGCTAAGTCATTTGCTACGACCTAGCAAGGCGCCATTACCAGTTTATATTGAGATTGTAATTATGTATCATCATGAGCGATGTTCTCCAATTATGTATTAAAGTGAAGTATTCAAAGAGCTTCGTACTTTATTTATTAGACTCAACTCCTTTAATTGTTCCAGACCTCACGCCAGTCTGCATGATCTTAAATGCGTGCATTTCGGCCTCCTCTAGCAACACGTTGTTGGCTCTTCTGCCAACACATCACATTGTCATCCCCGTTTTGAAACCTGGAAAGAACCCTCTGGAGGTGGACAGCTACCGTTCCATTAGCCTCACCAACGTTCTATGCAAGTTCCTTGAACGGATGGTGAGCCGGCTCTTGAATTGGGTACAGAATCTCGGGGCCTTCTGGCTCCGTCTCGGGGTGGGTTCCGTAAAGGCCGCTCCGCCGCGGACAGTCTAGTGAGCCTGGAGTCGGCCATCCGTACTGCTTTTGCCCGCCGTCAGCACCTGGTCGCTGTCTTTTTCGACATGCGGAAGGCGTACTATACGACATGGCATCATCACATCCTTTCTACGCTTCATGGATGGGGTCTTTGGGGCCCTCTGCCGATTTTTATCCGCAATTTCCTGTCGTATCGTACCTTCCGCGTGCAAGTCTCGGCCTCATATAGTTCCTCCCACGTCCAGGAGACCGTTGTGCCACAGGGTTCTGTTTTAAGTGTCTGCCTGTTTTTAATAGCCATTAACAGGCTCGCTGCGGCCGTGGGAAATTCTGTCTCCGCTTCGCTGTATGCTGACGACTTCTGCCTTTACTACAGCTCTACTGACATTGCAGCTGTTGAACGTCAGCTACAGGGCGCTATCCGTAAGGCGCAGTCATGGGCTGTAGCTCATGGGTTCCAGTTTTCGGCAGCCAAGACCTGCGTTATGCATTTCTGCCAGCGTCGCACTGTCCACCCGGAGCCGCGGCTTTATCTTGCCGGCGAGCTTCTTTCAGTGGTGGAATCTCACAGGTTTTTGGGGGTGGTTTTCGATGCCTGGTTGACTTGGCTGCCTCATATCCGGCAGCTTAAACAGGCGTGTTGGCGGCATCTAAACGCTCTGAGATGCTTGAGCCACACCCGCTGGGGTGCCGACCGATCTGCCCTGTTGCGGCTCTACCAGGCGTTAATCCCGTCCCGTCTGGATTATGGGAGCCTGGCTTATGGCTCAGTACCCCCATCTGGGTTGAGGGTGCTGGACCCAATTCTCCACAGCGGGATACGCCTTGCCACTGGTGCTTTCCGCCCCAGCCCTATGGACAGCATACTAGTGGAGGCAGGTGTCCCTCCACTGCGGTTACGACGACAACAATTACTGGCTGCTTATACTGCCCAGGTTTTTAACTTGCCCGGGCATCCAAATTACCGTGTCCTGTTCCCGCAGTCAGTCGTCCATCTGCCAGAACGTCGGCCCCGGTCGGGTTGTCCAATCGCCGTACGCGTCAAAGAGCTCCTCTCTGGGCTTGGGTTTTTCCCAGTTCCACCTCCTTTCCGGGCACCTCTGCACACGCCCCCATGGTGTGTGCCGCGACCTTGCCTTCGGCTCGATTTGGCACAGAGCCCGAAGGACTCAGTCCCTCCGGAGGCCTTCCGATGCTACTTTTATTCCATCCTGGCCAGGTATCAGAGCTCTGGAGTTGTTTACACCGACGGCTCGATGGTTGCTGGTCGTGTCGCGTATGCGCTAACTCTAGGGGACCATTCCGAACAACGTTCCTTGCAGGATGGCTGCAGCGTTTACACTGCTGAGCTGGTTGCCATCTTTCGTGGCCTAGAGTATATCCGCTACTGCTCAGGTGAGTCCATCGTTATCTGTAGCGATTCCCTGAGCGGTTTACGAGCTCTCGACCAGTGTTTCCCTCGTTCTCGTCTGGTGATGGCTATCCATGAGTCCCTGCATACTCTTGCCCGTTGCGGCCGTTGTGTGGTCTTTGTGTGGACCCCCGGTCATGTCGGTATCCCAGGCAATGAACATGTTGACCGCCTGGCCAAACAGGCCACTGGAACCCATCCTGGACATTGGTCTCCCGGAGACTGATTTGCAGGCAGTCTTACGCCGCGAAGTTCTCTCACTTTGGGATACTGAATGGCGCGATCGGATCACGCCCAATAAACTCTGTGCCATTAAGGAGACGACGACTGTGTGGCGGTCATCCATGCGAGCCAACCACAGGGACTCAGTCGTCCTTTGTCAGCTCCACATTGGCCACTCCCGGCTAACACATAGTTACTTACTGCGTCAGGAGGACCCTCCTCTGTGTCACTGTGGGGCGGCTTTGACAGTGGCCCACATTTTGTTGGCCTGCCCCCTTTTAGCTGTGGTCAGGCAGACATTTGCGCTGCCTGATACGCTCCCTGCCCTTTTATCTGATGATCCTGCTATGGTTGGCTTAGTTTTACGTTTTATTCGGGCAGGGGGGTTTTATCGTTTACTCTGAGTGTTTGTTATGTTCTTTTGTGTTGATTCTAGCCATTGGCCTACGATTTTAATCTGAGTTTTTAATGCGTTTCTCGGTGGTTGGCTTTTCCTTTTTTGTTTCTATGGTCAGCCCACCACCGTCACATTCTGTGTGATTTTAGTTTGTCTTGTCTGGTCTTTGTCTAAGTCTCTCTTGTTCTGTGTTGTCTGTGATGTATTCTGTTGCTCGTTTTTATTCTCTGTGGGTGTTTTTATTATTTGGAAAAAGGGACCGATGACCATCGCAGTCTGGTCCCTTTAATCCCACAAACCAACCGCCGCTGCTTTTATTCCGTCCTGGCCACGTATGAGGGCTCTGGAATTGTTTACACTGACGGTTCGATGGTTGCTGGTCGTGTCAGGTATGCGCTAACTCTAGGGGACCATTCCGAACAACGTTCCTTGCCGGATGGCTGCAGCGTTTACACTGCTGAGCTGGTCGCCATCTTTCGTGCCCTAGAGTATATCTGCTCCTGCTCAGGTGAGTCCTTCGTTATCTGTAGCGATTCCCTGAGCGGCTTACGAGCTCTCGACCAGTGTTTTCCACGTTCTCGTCTGGCGATGGCTATCCATGAGTCCCTGCATACTCTTGCACGTTGTGGCCGCTCTGTGGTATTTGTGTGGACCCCCGGTCACGTCGGTATCCTGGGCAATGAACGTGTTGACCGCCTGGCCAAACAGGCCACCAGTGAACCCACCTTGGACATTGGCCTCCCGGAGACTGATTTGCGGGCAGTCTTCCGCCGCGAAGTTCTCTTGCTTTGGGACACTGAATGGCGCAATCTGCCCACGCCAAACAAACTTCGTTCTCTCAAGGCGACGACGCGTGTGTGGCAGTCATCCATACGAGCCACTCGCAGAGATTCAGTTGTTCTTTGTCGGCTCTGGATTGGCCACACCCGACTGTCTCACAGTTATTTATTGCGTCGTGAGGACCCGCCTCTCTGTCGCTGTGGGACGGTTTTGACGGTAGTGCACATTTTATTAACTTGTCTGCTTTTATCTGTGCTCAGGCAGACATTTGCGCTGCCTGATAGGCTCCCTGCCCTTTTACTCGATGACTCTGCCATGGTGGATTTAGTTTTGCGTTTTATTCGGGCAGGGGTTTTTGTAGTTTAATCTGAGTGTTTATGTATCTTAGTGTTGATTCTGGCTTTTAGCCTCTGATTTTAAACTGAGTTTTTAATGTGTTCTTGGTGGTTGGCTTTTCCTCTTTTTTTTCTCTATGGTCGGCCAACCACCGTCACACTCTGTGTGTTTTAATTTGTTTTGTCTGATCTCTGTCGGAGTCTTTCTCGTCCTGTGTCGTCTGACGTCTTTCCTGCTGTTCGTTTTTTTTATTCTCTTTGAGTGGTTTTAATTTTTTGGAAAAAGGGACCGATGACCATCGCAGTCTGGTCCCTTTAATCCCACAAACCAACCAACCAACCTAAGCAGTCGACCGATGTGTGGCGGTCCTCCCTGCGGGCTTCTCGCAGGGACCCTGTAATCCTGTGTTGGCTCCACATCGGCCATACCTACCTGACGCACGGCCATCTTTTGCGTCAGGAGGATCCCCCCCTGTGTCGGTGTGGGTCCCGGCTGACGGTCGGCCACATTTTGTTGGAGTGTCCCCGACTGCGCACCCTCCAGCAGTCTTTCAATCTCCCGGGCACTTTGCCTTTGGTTTTATGCGACGATGCCTCCATGGCTGACGACGTTTTAAATGTTATCCGTGATAGTTCATTTTATGGTTCCATTTAGGGAGGTCCTGCACCTTTCCCTTTCTGTGTCTCTTGTCCTAGAGTCTCTCATAATTGGTTGCAGATTTTAGTGTGTAGTTGGAAGGTTGACTCTTCCCCTTTTTTTGTTTTTGTGGTCAGTCAACCAGTCTCCGGCCATCTTTTCTTCTATTTCTCTCTGTCTGGTGTTCATCTGTACTCTTCTTGTCTGTCGTGTTTGTTGCTGCTTTTGTGTTCTTTTAGTGCCTGGGGGGGAGTCTCCTCCCCCCTTTGGTTTTTACCTTCTCCGCAAAATTTTCGGCTCTCCTGTTTTTGGAATGGGGGACTGATGACCTTCGCTGTTTAGTCCCCCTTAAACACTCAACAACCACCACCACCACCGATGACCTCTGCAGTTTGGTCCTTTTAATCCTCAAACCAACCAACCAACCATCGGCTCCGCATTGGCCACACCCGGCTGACACACAGTTATTTACTGTGTCGGGAGGACCCTCCTCTATGTCGTTGTGGGGCGGCTTTGACATTGGCCCACATTTTGTCGGCTTGCCCCCTTTTAGTTGTGGTCAGGCAGACATTTGCGCTGCCTGATACGCTCCCTGCCCTTTTAACTGATGGCTCTGCCATGGCATGCTTAGTTTTACGTTTTATTCGGACAGGGTGTTTTTATAATTTAATTTGAGTGTTTGTTATGTTTTATGTGTTGATTCAGCCCTTTGGCTTGCCCTTTTAAACTGAGTTTTTAATGTGTCTCTCGGCGGTTGGCTTCTCCTTTTTTTGTTCCTATGGTCGGCCAACCACCGTCACACTTTGTGTGATTTTATTTCGTTTGTCTGGTCCTTGTCTACGTTTCTCTTGTTCTGTGTTGTCTGTCTACTATTCTCTTGAACGTTTTTTTTATTCTCTGTGGGAATTTTTAGTATTTATAACAAGGGACCGATGACCATCGCAGTCTGGTCTCTTGAATCCCCCAAACAAACCAACCAACCAACCAAAGGTAAATATTGTCAACTTGAAAACTGATTCATGCTGAAGGCACTAGAGCTCTGTAAGATAAATGTAAAAGAGGAAATAGCTCCCATCTCAAAAGGAAAGTATAGTTGGGAAGGCAAAAGGTGGAACTTTTTGGTGCACTGCACTAGCATAACAATGAAGAGTGAATTAGTCTATAGGTATCACAGATAGAGACAACATCTTTGTCTTAACATGAGAAGGGCTTACGGATCAATTATTGCATAAATATACTGGAATGAAGAATGCTGTTTCATGGCAGCACTGCATTTACGATTGGGCTGTATTATATAAATGTAAATCGACGCCAAGAAGAAATTTATGAAGGCCAAAAGCATCAAGAGCCGTGGCTGGTAACGGGTTGGTTGTATAGCCACCACATTGAAACACCACACCTGGCGCCTTCAGCAAAAGATCAGGAACTTCATTTAGAACAGTAATAACAGCTTTAACCAGTAAATTTGTTGTGTATATTTTTAGAAATAATAGTTTTTTTCTATCATATATTGATTCAAAGAACTTTATTTTCCTAAGACATATATGTAGACAGGGTTCTCGTCTAGTGAATATGATTATAAGAATCCTAAAATTGTAATGAGCTATAATTTTGCAAACTGAAACTAGTAAAATATATTGATAGTATTTTTTATGCAATTGAGAAATGCTGTTTGCAGAACACTGAAGCTTAGTGGGAGTTATAGTTCTGCTGAACTCCACATGCTAGTTACGAAATGAATGAAATGGTTTGCTCAATGAAAACAAAAATACTAAAGAAAATTATTTACTTAAGAACAAGAGATTTTGCTATTTGGATAAATAACTTCGAATGTAGCAAACACTAATCATATAAAATAAAGTAGGATACTGAAAGTCGTTACAGAAAAAGGTGCTATATCATTGTATAAAAGATTTAACTGCTCAAATCCAGTGCCATAATCGAAAGAGAACTTAATCAGTTAGATTCGTCTTATTTTTCAAACAGTGTTTAGTCAAAATATCATAAGAGTTGAAAGTACAGTTTAAGGAGCATCATTTGGTTAATTTCTAAGATGTGCTCTATATAAAAGAGCGATAATTTCAAAGCGTCTGTTAATATTGCTTCAGTATCACAATATGGTAATTTTACTTAAATAATTTAGAATAATAACTGGTGCTTCAAATCCCACTTGTAAAGAACGATTTGGTCGATTTTTCTTTCCTCACAGCTGAATATTATTATCTACACAAAGAACAGAGAAAGTGTGAATGTATCTGGGTGCTGTTTTATAATGCCTCTGGAGCAGACAAAGTAAAAATGTAAGTTAGCTGTACGTAAGAAACTTGTTCTGCTTTCCTAAATTTAGTAAGATGTATACAAAATAGCAAATCACAATTACATTTTAATATAACCCAATGAAGATAACTTCTCGCCTAATTAGGCTAGCGACTGATCGTTATTTGTTTTGACCACATAAAAATTCTGGAATCAAAAGGTCAATGGTTCGATCCCTGATTACCTGTAATATTGCTCCGAACTGGAATCACTTCAGGATACGAAATAATCTGATGCATTACTTGGTCAAACAATCTTTTAAAATTCCTGTAAACCTGGTAACGTTTACCTTAGGGCATGTAAGATAGGAATTCTTAGAGACGGTACTGCTTTGTACATTTCGACAGGGGGCCACGTTAAGAAGAGACTGTTAAACGTAGTTTGTTCCTGCGACAGTACTAATAATATCATAAAAAAGATTACATGTTATATTTGTCAAGTCGTGACAGGACCTCGTAGTGGGTACTGTCGATTTAATTATTCAATGCATTTGTCAGTGATATATTTGTTATTACAGAACACATTTTAACAAAAAGATACTTAAATACAGTAAAACGACAGTAGAGACATAAATTGTCCAGTGATACGAATCTACTACAGTAATTAGGAAAACAATAAAGCGGAAAATTAGATTATTTCTGGTGGATCGGACAGTATTTAAAAATGGTAAAGGCGACAGAACGTTCAGAACAGAACAGAGAGATACAAGAATAAAGACAGGAGGGCAGAAGCATCGGTAAGTAGCTATGATAATCAATACACAGAAGAATCTATTGTACAGCAACAAATTTTATAGTGGGTATTGAATATGGAAGTGAACATTTTCATGTGTTGAACCCATCATAGATCAAGAAAGAAGCGTTAGATTCAGAGGACGAAGAATAAGACCCAGAAGAAATCGGACTGGCACATATATATTTGTGTAAAGCACTGCATAGTTTAGTAGCACAAACTAGTAATAAAATAGACAACATCAATCACAAACAAGTAACATACATGAATAGCTTAAAAAACAAACTAGTGATATAAATAACAAATTTAACGCACGAGCAAGACGCAAGATATGTGAAGGAACAAGGAGGGAAAAATTAACCAGAAGCTCGAAAATGTACACAACAAAGCAGGTATTATAACTAATGAAATTAAATACATGAAAATAGGATTGACAACCTAAATAAAAATATTGTTACTGTGCAGGGAGAAATCAGTGATATTAATGAAATATTTGATACTGAAATAGAGAAAACCAAAGAAAAAGGAGGACCTATAGTACAAAAAAAGATTAAAAAGGGAAATTGCAAGAATCAATTAAGAGCATATTTCTCAATTGGGAACTACTGTTCACAAATCTCATAAAGCGTTAAATAAAGAGTGCAAGAGTCCGAAGAAAAGTACAATACCAAAACTTCAGGTACTCACTGAAAATTCTATGATCTTTAAAAGAAAATCAAGAGTGCAACTACACATATAGTAGACACGATTGCCTGCAATAAAGTTGTAGAGTACAAAGATTAATGCGACCTTTACCGCAAAAGTAGTGGTGCCTCACCATTAGATTTTATTAAAAAAATGCGAAAGTCTGTTTCCTGATAATCTCAAGGATCTGGAGAAAGTAAATATCGTTATTACTGGCTTAGCAGTAGATGGTAAAGGGCGGTGCATCAACATAAGCACTGAAGAAATGTCATTCATTGAGTTTAGACAAACGTTTATGGATGATTATTGGACCGAACCACTACAGTACAATTTTTTTTGTGAGTCGTGATACAGGTAAGTGGCTCATTTACACAGCACCTCGCGCGATGCCTCTCCGTGACGATCTCCGCGTTGGCGGCCGCTAGATGTTGGCGGCGGCGATGGACCCCGAGACCGTTCTTGGTTGTGAAGCTGCGGTGACACTCACTGCAGGCGTAAAGAGCTGCAACAGTTACAGAATCTACGGCGCGGCCAGTAGGCCGGCTAGGTGCTGGGGAAGCTGAGGTGGCACCTTCAGCGGAAGGGCCACGACTTGTGTTTACTTTAGTGCTGCCCCCAACTTAAAAAGGGATAATGCGAGGGGGGGGCTGGTAACCCCCCCAAGCCCCTGGTGCGGTCTTCCACTCTGCGAAAATCAGCGGGCCCACGTGAAGGGGAGAAGACCGCAGGAGAGGAGAGGCTAAGAGGGCTAGGCCCATGTATTACGCATCACTCTCCCTGTAACTACAGCCCAAGGAAGGCACCTCGCAGCAGCAGCACGACTACATCAAGACCGCGCTTCGAAAAGCCGAGTCCGGATGCAGCCACACCGCCGCCACTTGGCCACCTTAAGAGAAAGAAAAATTCATTTCCCTTAATAGCTGACTGTTTATACATTCGGTTGTCCCAGGAGAGTGTATGCTCTCCAAGCTGCCCTTTCCCACACGCATGAGCAGTTTCTACGTAGCCCCCCCTCGTGTTGCACAATGGCTGAATGCGCTGCTGAACGCAACACACGCCCTTCGCAGATAGTCTCACTTCACTGCCTACTAATTTTCCTGCGAATCTGGCGGAAATCGGCGCGACAGCAGGTCGGTGCACAGGATTCCGTGCCTCGCCATGCTGGCGAGTGAGGATAATTTCCGGCTGCAGATTGCGTGCCGGTCCTCACCGCGTCCTGCGGCAGACCGCAGGGCTCTGTGCCCGCACCGCCACACTGCAAACACTGCGCAGGCAGCTGTTGTGCCCCTCCTGTTTGCGATTACAGTCAAGAGGGCGCGTAATCGTCTCATTTATCCACTTCTCGACTACTGACCGGGCGAGATGGTGTAGTGGTTTGCTGTTGTTGTTGTGGTCTTCAGTCCTGAGACTGGTATGATACAGCTCTCAATGCTACTCTATCCTGTGCAAGCTTCTTCATCTCCCAGTATCTACTGCAACCTACATCCTTCTGAATCTGCTTAGTGTATTCATCTCTTGGTCTCCCCCTACGATTTTTACCCTCCACGCTGCCCTCCAATACTAAATTGGTGATCCCTTGATGCCTCAGAACATGTCCTACCAACCGATCCCTTCTTCTGGTCAAGTTGTGCCACAAACTTCTCTTCTCCCCAATCCTATTCAATACTTCCTCATTATGTGATCTACTCATTTAATCTTCAGCATTCTTCTGTAGCACCACATTTCGAAAGCTTCTATTCTCTTCTTGTCCAAAGTATTTACCGTCCATGTTTCACTTCCATACATGGCTACACTCCATACAAATACTTTCAGAAATGACTTCCTGACACTTAAATCTATACTCGATGTTAACAAATTTCTCTTCCTCAGAAACGCTTTCCTTCCCAGTGCCAGTCTACATTTTATACCCTCTCTACTTCGACCATCATCAGTTATTTTGCTCCCCAAATAGCAAAACTCCTTTACTACTTTAAGTGTCTCATTTCCTAATCTAATTCCTTCAGCATCACCCGACTTAATTCGACTACATTCCATTATCCTCGTTTTGCTTTTGTTGATGTTCATCTTATATCCTCCCTTCAAGACACCATCCATTCCGTTCAACTGCTCTTCCAAGTCCTCCGCTGTCTCTGACAGAATTACAATGTCATCGGCGAACCTCAACGTTTTTATTTCTTATCCATGGATTTTAATACCTACTCCGAATTTTTCTGTTGTTTCCTTTACTGCTTGCTCAATATACAGATTGAATAACATCGGGGAGAGGCTACAACCCTGTCTTACTCCCTTCCCAACCACTGCTTCCCTTTCATGTCCCTCGACTCTTATAACTGCCACCTGCTTTCTGTACAAATTGTAAATAGCCTTTCGCTCCCTGTATTTTACCCCTGCCACCTTTAGAATTTGAAAGAGAGTATTCCAGTCAACATTGTCAAAAGCTTTCTCTAAGTCTACAAATGCTAGAAACGTAAGTTTGCCTTTCCTTCATCTTTCTTCTAAGATAAGTTGTAAGGTCAGCATTGCCTCACGTGTTCCAGTATTTCTACGGATTCCAAACTGATCTTCCCCGAGGTCAACTTCTAGTACTTTTTCCGTTCGTCTGTAAACAATTCGTGTTAGTATTTTGCAGCTGTGGCTTATTAAACTGATTGTTCGGTAATTTTCACATCTGTCAACACCTGCTTTCTTTGGGATTGGAATTATTATATTCTTCTTGAAGTCTGAGGGTATTTCGCCTGTTTCATACATCTTGCTCACCAGATGGTAGAGTTTTGTCAGGACTGGCTCTCCCAAGGCCGTCAGTAGTTCCAATGGAATGTTGTCTACTCCGGGGGCCTTGTTTCGACTCAGGTCTTTCAGTGCTCTGCCAAACTCTTCACGCAGTATCGTATCTCCCATTTCATCTTCATCTACATCCTCTTCCATTTCCATAATATTGTCCTCAAGTGCATCGCCCTTGTATAGACCCTCTATATACTCCTTCCACCTTTCTGCTTTCCCTTCTTTGCTTAGAACTGGGTTTCCATCTGAGCTCTTGATGTTCATACAAGTGGTTCTCTTTTCTCCAAAGGTCTCTTTAATTTTCCTGTAGGCAGTATCTATCTTACCCCTAGTGAGATAAGCCTCTACATCCTTACATTTGTCCTCTAGCCATCCCTGCTTAGCCATTTTGCACTTCCTGTCGATATCATTTTTGAGACGTTTGTATTCCTTTTTGCCTGCTTCATTTACTGCATTTTTATATTTTCTCCTTTCATCAATTAAATTCTATACTTCTTCTGTTACCCAAGGATTTCTACTAGCCCTCGTCTTTTTACCTACTTGATCCTCTGCTGCCTTCACTACTTCATCCCTCAAAGCTACCCATTCTTCTTCTACTGTATTTCTTTCCCCATTCCTGTCAATTGTTCCCTTATGCTCTCCCTGAAACTCTGTACAACCTCTGGTTCTTTCAGTTTATCCAGGTCCCATCTCCTTGAATTCCCACCTTTTTGCAGTTTCTTCAGTTTTAATCTATAGGTCATAACCAATAGATTGTGGTCAGAATCCACATCTGCCCCTGGAAATGTCTTACAATTTAAAACCTGGTTCCTAAATCACTGTCTTACCATTATATAATCTATCTGATACCTTTTAGTATCTCCAGGGTTCTTCCATGTATACAACCCTCTATCATGATTCTTAAACCAAGTGTTAGCTATGATTAAGTTATGCTCTGTGCAAAATTCTACCAGGCGGCTTCCTCTTTCATTTCTTAGCCCCAATCCATATTCACCTACTACGTTTCCTTCTCTCCCTTTTCCTACACTCGAATTCCAGTCACCCATGACTACTAAATTTTCGTCTCCCTTCACTATCTGAATAATTTCTTTTATTTCATCATACATTTCTTCAATTTCTTCGTCATCTGCAGAGCTAGTTGGCACATAAACTTGTACTACTGTAGTAGGTGTGGGCTTCGTATCTATCTTGGCCACAATAATGCGTTCACTATGCTGCTTGTAGTAGCTTACCCGCATTCCTATTTTCCTATTCATTATTGAAGCTACTCCTGCATTACCCCTATTTGACTTTGTGTTTATAACCCTGTAGTCACCTGACCAGAAGTCTTGTTCCTCCTGCCACCGAACTTCACTAATTCCCACTATATCTAACTTTAACCTATCCACTTCTCTTTTTAAATTTTCTAACCTACCTGCCCGATTAAGGGATCTGACATTCCACGCTCCGATCCGTAGAACGCCAGTTTTCTTTCTCCTGATAACGACATCCTCTTGAGTAGTCCCCGCCCGGAGATCCGAATGGGGGACTATTTTACCTCCGGAATATTTTACCCAAGAGGACGCCATCATCATTTAATCATACAGTAAAGCTGCATGCCCTCGGGAAAAAATTACGTCTGTAGTTTCCCTTTGCTTTCAGCCGTTCGCAGTACCAGCACAGCAAGGCCGTTTTGGTTATTGTTACAAGGTCAGATCAGTCAATCAACCAGACTGTTGCCCCTGCAACTACTGAAAAGGCTGCTGCCCCTCTTCAGGAACCACACGTTTGTCTGGCCTCTGGTTAGCACACTGGATTCGAATTCGGGAGGACAACGGTTCAAACTCTCGTTTGGCTGTTTTGATTTAGTTTTTCCGTGATTTCCCAAACTGCTTCACGAAAATGCCGGGATGGTTACTTTGAAAGGGCACAACCGATGTCCTTCCCCATCCTTCCCTCATCCCATGGCACCGATGACCTCGCTGTTCGTTCCTCTCCCTCCAGTCAACCAACCAACCTAACTAGTGATTACTATTCTGAAATGCGTTTTCAAAATTACAGACTCTCTCCTGTTTCTAACGGTGAGTTTCTTTCACCTTCCAAAAACCTTGACACCTGTTTTACGTAATACCTAACAGAATAAAATTTAATTGAACATATGTCTACATTTTAGGATGATAGGACAAATGACCCTATAACTTAACAGTGGTATGTATATCACTTAGTTAACTGGGAAAATGGGTTTGACGGACTTGACAGATTTGACTAGAGTATCCCTTTGGAGTTCTGGAAACCTCTTGGTGCTAGCTGGTAGGACAGAACACTGACAAAATAGCTGCATACGAGAGAAAGAGTGGTAGTAAGAACTGAGGATGAGGAAATAGCTTGGACAGATTTCGAAAAGGCGTTAGAGAATGTTATAGTATTGTATCAATGCCTTTCTGTATTTCTACGTTCACACTATATTCATACCAGAATGATAAATGCTCCTATCAGAGCACAAAAAGGAGAATATGTCAGGGGAAGAGTTCGGGATTTAAAAGAGGGGAAGTAGCTTCCCAACATATAAGTCAACTTGGTTCAAAATTGTTCAAATGTCTTTGAGCACTATGGGACTTAACTGCTGTGGTCATCAGTCCCCTAGAACTTAGAACCACTTAAACCTAACTAACCTAAGGACATCACACACATCCATGCCCGAGGCGGGATTCGAACCTGCGATCGTAGCGGTAGCGCGGTTCCAGACAGTAGCGCTTAGAACCGCTCGGCCACTCAGGCTGGCTATGTCAACTTCAAAGAAGTTTAAATCAAAACATTTTGATATCTTCGTGCTTTCTTGCTTGTTAGTATTAGAATCCATGCCATGCAATATAACTCAGATTATCAGGTAAATTAACGTGAATGACACATTGTGTCAATAAAGTTTATGACACACGCATCACTACCCTTGGATTCTACACATTAGACATACACTACCACTCTCGGATACTTCCTACTGTAGATGTGTTCCATTCCGTAGAAGCACATAAATTTGTGCTTGTTTGTTCTTATACCCATTACCCTTCACCTAACAGGGGGTTTGTTTGGGGGAGAAATGGACCCCTTGGAGAAAAAGTAAAGCCTCCACCCCTACCCAGAAATGAGAAAATTATTTAGCGTACCACCCCCCCCCCCTCCCTAGGAACAAACCAACGCCAGTAATTTTATTCCCTCCCCCCCCCCCCCATCACACACACACACACACACATCAAGTAAACTTTTTTAGCTATTACTGGTGTAATCTTCAGCCAATGATATTATATATTGTTTACTAAGGCTGGTGAATCTTCTAAATTTTGAGCACAGGATCAGGACCTTTAGCCTATAAATTGCAACATGCAGTTGTGTCAACACCTCGCAACTAAGAGGAGACCTCACTGCGATGGAGAAGTAGGGTTAACGCGTAAAAAAGCTAGTATAAGTCAAGATATTTTGATTTAAATGTCTCTGAAACTTCTTTTACTTCCCTAACTTTTTAATACTATATAATACTATAACTATATTAGTGAATTAGAAACAAAAGTTTCTTTGGATATGACTAACCTAAACACCGAATTTATGCGTAAAATTAATGAGAGGAAGAATAAGTGTGAAAGTATTTCAAAGAGGCCTTGTGATTTGTCAGATAAAATCTGTGACTGTGAAAGTAGGTACTTGCAGGCTAATGTGCAAATTCAGGGTCTGTCTAAAAGGATGTCAGAATTCGAAACAAACACTTTCAAGGGCGTAGGTAAATATTTACAGGACCAAACTAAAAAATTAGATGATGATCTTTCTGAGTGGATAGAAGTTAAAATAAGGAAATCGAAGAGAAAGTTGATACCGCTCTCGAGTTCAAACAAGCTGATGTAGTTAAGGAAAAACAGAAGGCAAATGATGACTTATCAATTATTTACTACTGAGTTTCAGGGTATTAAATATAAAGTGACTGAAGAATTACCTGAGTCTCAAAGTGAAACAAATTGTAAATTGACAGAAGTAGAACAAAAATCTTCAAGAAATGTATTGACTAAAGACAACTATTCCGAATACAGGCTTAGGAATAATAAATCCTGTAATGAAGTAAAATATAACTGTTGTGGGAATACACCCAATAAATTTTGTGACTGTTATGGAAATTAAAATGACACTTTTGTCCTTTTGTGCAAAGGTGGTACTTGTCGTCTTTAAAGGTTGACACAAGCATATTCAAAAGCAGATGACAGCCACACAGATATTTTCATCAACAATTTTAAGCGTATTTTTCCTCGCAGTTGGTCTGAACATGAGAGACATCAATTTATTGTGTCCAAGACCACAGGTGAAGCAGCACTGTTGGCTGCAGAAGCGAGTGAGAATTGTAATAAATGCGCTGAGTTTGAACAACTTTTCTTATCGAAATACTGGTCTGATAGCAAACACGAGAGGCTATGAAAGTAGATGTATCAACAGGAGTTTTCTGATAGTAAACGAGTTTCATTAAGACAGTATTCCGAGAAATACATTAACAAAACCAGGTACTGGAGTGATCCTGTTTCCCATAGAGAAGTGATACGTATTTTGAAAGAAAAATCACCTACTCATGTACGTGATAACCTTATAAATGTCCCTGACTATGACGTGGAACAGTTACTGTCTGTGGTTTATTCGATCGATATGATACTAGAAGATGCCCGAGTGTGGAATAATAATCAAATGTCTTCCTCACAACGTAATAATAATAATAATAATAATAGTACTAACCATAACGACAACCTAGATAGAAACACTCAACCTATACTACACGAAGGTGGATTTCTTATGGCTACAATAAAACCAATAATAATAATCAATGTAATACCTGTAATACTAAAGAAACCTATGGAAATAATAATAATGAGATGAATCAGATTAGTTCAGGAAAACCAAATAGCAAACGCAGGCAGACTGATTCGAATAATCAGTATGGTGATTCACGCAGACGTGATATATACCCAGAAGACAATCCTAATAGTATACGGCCTTGGAAAGATCCTACGACTCCAGAAATTAGATGGGTTGATGCAAATGTAACTCAACAAGCACAACCACCACAAGGACCGGTACCACTTGGTAACGGACCAATGAAGTCGCAAAGGCAACAACTACCAAATTCCGACCATACTATACGTATTGTTGAAGTACATGAACCACGGAATATGATATCTACCGAAAGATTAAACTAGAACCGGTCACCGAAAGCCTTCCTAGGATGACTAGAGAGAATGAGGAGGGCAGGCATCATTTTAAAGAGAATGTACTGAGGTATAATGATGATTTGGGTCCAAGGGAGGAACTGGTTGAAGAAACGCCTTACATTTCGAATAAGTGTGGACGAACTTTGCAGGCAGTACATCAAGCAGTAATAAATGACACTGATGTTGAAATTTTCTTAGATACGTGAGCAACTATTAACGTAATGACTCGATATTGATATAAACAAATTAGTCGAGAAGCAAAAGTGCTTACATTTCCTGTTACTGGATGTACTGTATCTGGAGCATTTAGTGCGAAAGCGCAAAAGGTCTCAAAGCAGGCACGAGTCAACATTATAATGCGGGGAGCTTCAATAGAAAGTAGCTTCTTGATTGTTCCAAGAATGACCGTACCATGTGTTTTGGGTCTAGATATTTTGTGTCATCAATTTAAAAGAAGGAAGATGTACCTTGGACTCTGAAGGCGACGTTTTGACAGGAAAAATAGTCCCAGATCAGCACTGCATGAAGTTAGTGGTTAGCTATATTGGTATTGACTGTAATTTAGTTGGTGATATTTTCTATATGTAACATACAGGAGAAGAAATAAGTCAAGTTACACTTCAGGAGAAAATCTCCGAATCCGAATACCTATCTTCAAGTCAGCGAGAAGATTTGTGTTGCTTGTTAAGTAATTATCTGCCCATATTTAGCAAACGTCCCGGAGTAATCAAAGGTTTTGAATGCGACATTAAGACATATCCACACGAATCTTTTTGTCGCACTTTCTATTCTGTTCGTTGGTTAAAGAGAGAGGCAGTCAAGAAAGGAATTAACAAAATGTTAGAGTGAGGTATTATAAAGCCCTCTCATTCCGAATGTTGTAGCCCTCTTTTGGCGGTCCTCAAAGCGAAAAGTGACGTCAGATTAGTTCTAGACGCCATAGAAATAAACAAGATAATCATACCGGTACATACAAGATCTGAGAATTTGGATGAGTTAATTCAGAAATTCTGTGGTGCCCGCTTCCTGACATCCCTTGATATGAGATGTTCATACTGGCAAACGAAAATCTCTATTGAATCTCGAAAGTACACTGGTTTTATTTTTATGGGCAGTAGTTACCAATTCACTGTTGTTCAATTTGGACTAAATATTAGTGGAGGTGTATTTATATCGGCGCTAGACACTGTACTTGGACGAGATTTACTAGTTAGAGTTACCTTGTATGTGGACGATCTATTGATCGCTACCGAAACATGGAAGGAGCATCTCGATCTGCTTAAAATAGTATTTGCGAAGTTCTTAGAGTATGGAGTAATACTAAATTTAATGAAACCTAAATTCGCCAGAAGACAACAGAAGTTCGAAGGACATATAGTTACTCCGGACGGCATTATGCCGAATCCTAATAAAATGAGTGCTGCAACTTCCTGGCAGATTAAAACTGTGTGACGGACCGAGACTCGAACTCGGGAACTTTGCCTTTCGCGGGCAAGTGCTCCATCAACTGAGCTACCCAAGCACGACTCACGCCCCGTCCTCACAGCTTTACTTCTGCCAGTACCTCGTCTAAAGTTTGGAAAGTAGGAGACGAGGTACTGGCTGGAGTAAAGCTGTGAGGACGGGGCGTGAGTCTTGCTTGGGTAGCTCAGTTGGTAGAGCACTTGCCTGCGAAAGGCAAAGGTCCTTAGTTCGAGTCTCGGTCGGACCCACGAGAGGTTTCATGGTGTGACCATAGCCGCTTTAGTCTCTTATACAGAAGTCGGCACGGAGCCTGTAGTTTTCAATCGCAATGCAAATTCCGTGTCACATCGTCATTGTGTTCGTTTGCGGATACAGTAAACAAGTGGTCGTGCATCAGGTTTAAGGTACTGACTCCCAGGAGAGGTTCCATATGGTGACCAAAGCCGCAATAGTCTCTTGGAGATAAGTCTTTATGGACACTGTAGTTTTCAACCGTGATGCAATCTCTCTGTTACATTGTTACTGTGAGGGTGCGAGGGTTATGGTAACTGGGCAGTGGTGCATAGGTGACAAGTTACTGGATTCTCAGGAAATCTTCCATGGTGTGACCACAGCTGCATTAGTCTCTTTTAGTGAAGCGGTATTGGAGACTGTAGTTATCAATAGCGATGCAATTTCTGTGTCGCATCATCAGTGTGTGGGTTTGAGGGTTTCAGTAAACAGGAAATTGTGCATCAGATATAAGCTTCTGGGCTCCCAGCACAGGTTCCATGTGGTGAACATAACCTCATTAGTGTCTTGGAGAGAAGTCAGCATGGAGCCTGTAGTTTTAAATTGCTATGCAATTTCAGTGTCACGTGGTCAATGTGTGGGTTTCAGGGTTACAGTAAATGTGCAGTTGTGCATCAGGTAGAAGCTACGGGACTCCCAGGAGACACTCTATGTGGTGACTGTAGTCGTGTTAGTCTCTTGGAGAGAAGTCGGTATGGACCCTGAAGTTTTAAATAGCAGGGAGAATTTCTTTGTCGCATCGTTCATGTGAGGGTGTGATGGTAACAGAAAACGGGCACTGGTGCATTGGGAATAAGCTACCAGACTCCCAGCAGATATTACATGTGGTGACTGTACCCCGTTAGTCTTTTGGAGAATATCTGGCATGGATCCTGTAGTTTTCATTCGCGATGCGGTTACCGTAGCAGCGTTACTCGTTTGGAGAGAATTCGGCATGGAGAATGCAGTTTTCAATCACGATGGAATTTCTGTGTTGTATCGTCAATGTGAGGGTGCAGGGGATACGTAAATGGGTAGTGGTGCATATATTATAAGCTACTTGACTCCAAGGAGAGGTTGTATGCTGTCACTGTAGCCGCGTTAGTATCTTGCAAAGAAGTCGGAGCCTGTAGTTATCAATCGCGATGCAATTTATGCATCGCACAGTCAATGTGAGGGTGTGAGGGTTACAGTAAACGCTCAGTAGCTCATCAGGTATGAGCTACTGGAGTCTTAGGGCAGGCTACATGTGGTGACCGTTGTCGCGGTATTCTTTTGGAGGAAAGTCGGCATGGAACATGTAATTTTCAATCACGATTGAATTTCTGTGTGCATCGTCAATGTGGATGTGGGAGGGTTGAAGTAAACCGGCAGTAGTGCATCGGATACAAGCTACTGGTGTCCCAGTATGGGATCCATGTGATGACCATAGCAACGTTAGTCTATTGAAAAGAATTTGGCATGGGGCCTGAAGTATTCAATCTCGGTGCAATTTGAGTGTCACATTGTCAATGTGAGGGTGTGGGGGTTAAAGTAAAGAGGCAGTGGCGAATCTATTACAAGCTACTGGACTCCGAGGAGAGGTTCCATGCGGTACCTGAAGACACGTTAGTCTACTGGAGAGCAGATGGCATGGAATCTGTAGTATTCAGTTCACAATGCATCATCTGTGTGTCCCCCACCCCCCCCCCCCCCCCCTTCGGGTTCTGGGGTAAGAATAGGACCGCGGTATTCCTGCCTGTCGTAAGAGGCGACTAAAAATAGTCTCAACTGTTTTGGCCTTTAATGTGATGGTCCCCATTGGGGTTTGACCTCCATTTTTCCAAATTCAACAGAAGTAAGAGCCTTTTGGGGAAGGACACCTTACGTGGTGCACCATGAGTCCTCTGTGACCTAAGACCTTGGCACAGGTTATCGTCTTGGCGTCGTAACTCCACCCTCCATCCCTCATTTTGGGCATCCACACCTGATGGATTGTCCCAACAACCACCACCACCTGATGGATTGTGTCAGTTACGCCCTTAGTGCGTCACCATCTGCACCCATGATCACTATGGACTACCAATGGCACCCAAAATCCAGCACGGTACCCCCCTGTGGGTTCGGGGCTTAGAATAGGCCCGCGGTATTCCTGCCTGTCGTAAGAGGCGACTAAAAGGAGTCTCAAACGTTTCGGCCTTATGTGATGGTCCCCTGTCGGGTTTGACCTACATATCTCAAAATTTTTCTGCAGAGCGAGCCGATTGGGGAAGGGCGCCTTACTTGGTGCATTGTGTCCATGTTGTGTTGAGAACTTTCGCCATCTTATTCGTCGTTGCATTGCAGTCCTGCCCGCTCTCCATCGCTTGGGCATGGATACGCTCCTGCGTGCACTTTCTGCCAAGCACTGTGCAGGGCCATTTTCTGCACTGACGACGCCCATGGACCACATGTCACCTAACATCCAGCACGGTAGCCAGTCCGTTGTGGTGGGGCCGCCATGTACCCTCTTGGTTGTAGCCCCCTGACAACACAGGGATCGCTCTACTAATGCCTGCGCCCTTAACTCCCCACGTATGCCAAGGAGTAGATGCCCATCTCCCTGGGGCATCGGGACTCCTGGCAATGGCCATCCTGTCAGGTGGCCTTTGCTGTGGCTGGGTGGCGCCCGTGGGGAGGGCCCTTGGTCGGAGTAGGTGGCATCAGGGTGGATGACACGCAATGAAGCGTGGCACATCTTCTCTTGCTGGTGGCCAGCCACCAGCAGTCTCTAAGCGTTCTAGGGCCCATTTTAAAGGTAACGTTTATGACCCCAAATCGTTCCCCTCCCTCACCACACCAAGGGAGGAACGAAAGGCATTGGATGAAAGTGAGACGTATTCGCCCTGATATCTTGTCTGTACCAGAGCTGATGGGGAATCTTTTATATCTGTGAAGCCTCAGTTCTTTGTAGAGCATTTAGAGGACAAGTTTGGGGAGGTGGAGGGCTTGTCCAAGATGCGGTCCGGATCAGTGTTGATAAAAACGGCATCCTCCGCCCAGTTGCGGGCCTTGCTCGCTTGTACTAAGCTGGGGGATGTCTCCGTCACTATCACGCCCCATAAAAGTCTGAATATGGTCCAGGGCATTATCTTCCACAGGGATCTCCTTTTACAGTCCAATGACGAGCTGCGCGCCAACTTGGAGTGCCGAGGTGTCCATTTCGTCCGGCGCATCCACCGGGGTCCGAGGGATCGTCAAGTTGCCACCGGTGCCTTCATCGTGGCCTTCGAGGGTGACACGTTACCTGAGAAGGTCAAGGTGATGGTGTACCATTGTGATGTCAAGCCATATAACCCTCCCCCGATGCGGTGCTTCAAGTGTTGGAAGTTCGGCTATATGTCTTCACGCTGTGCTTCCGACCTCGTCTGTCGCGATTGCGGTCAACCATCCCATCCTGATCATCCCAGTGCCCCGCCTCCAATCTGTGTGAACTGTGGTGCTCACCATCCGCCTTGCTCGCCAGACTGTCCGATTCTGCAGAAGGAGCGGAAGATCATGGAAATCAAGACTCTCGACCGCCTGACGTACACTGAGGCGAAGCGGAAATATGATCGGCTTCATCCAGTGTGCATGACAGCTTCTTATGCCGCAACTGTCACTCCTGTTACAGTTCCATCTGCTCCAGTCAGCTCTCAGAGTCGAAGTCCCACACCTGCCACCTTGATGGTGGTGCGTACTAAACCCACTGTTGCTCCTGCTCCATCTACTTCAGGAGCAACACCCCCCCAACCATCGGGGACATCAGTTCCCCCTTCCCAGCTGGAGAAGCGTAAGACTTCTTCGGCTACTCTCGTAAGGAAGGGGTCCCTTGGGGACCTCCCTACGCACGTTCCGACCGGTTCCAAAGCCGACAGCCGCAAGTAGCTCAAACAACCGCCAGTCCCTGGTCGTCGGGACACACGGTCATCGTCTGTCCCTGAGACTGACCCGGTGACGCCCTCCCAGCGTGAACCACCCAAGGCGCAGCGCGAGAAGCAGAAGAAGAAGAAACTCCCCAAGGCTACCGACATTGCGGTGGCGCCCATTCCACCGCTTCCTACAAGCTCTGCGTCTGAGGATGAGGTGGAGATTCTGGCGTTCGCTGAGGACATGGATCTCGCCAGTCCCTCGGATGCAGTAGATGGCTGTTGTACAGGTGGTGACTCAGTAGCAGCAGGGGCCCTGGAGGCGTAATCTGCCTCCTCAGTCCCTTCATGCCTTTCCCATCCATGGCCAATACTATCCTCCAGTGGAACTGCAGCGGTTTCTTCCACCGTCTAGCTGAGCTCCGCCAACTTATCAGCCTTCATCCTTTCCTTTGCATTGCTCGGCAGGAAACTTGGTTTCCAGCAATGCAAACCCCCGCCCTCCGTGGCTATCGGGGTTATTTTAAGAACCAGGCAGCTTATGAAAGGGGGTCTGGTCCCGTCTGCATATATGTCCTTAACTCTCTTCACAGCGAGTTTGTACCTCTACAAAGAGCTTTAGAGGCTGTTACTGTTCGGGTGTGGACGCCACAGGCTATTACCGTCTGCAGTATTTACCTTCCACCGGATGGTGATTTCGCGCAGCATGACCTGGCTGCTCTAATAGCCCAACTGCCGCCACCCTTCTTGTTGCTGGGCGATTTCAATGCCCACAACCCTCTATGGGGTGGGACTGTCTCCAATGACCGCGGTCGGGCCGTGGAGCATGTGTTGGCTCAGCTCGACCTTAGCCTCTTGAATACCGGTGCTCCCACGCATTTCAGTGTGGCCCATGGCTCGTTCTCGGGCATCGATCTCTCTCTTTGCAGCCCCGGACTTGTCCCATCCCTCCACTGGAGAGTGCATCCTGACCTGTGTGGTAGTGACCATTTTCCCATCTATTTGTCACTGCCCCAGTGTCATTCTTCTGGGCGCCTGCCCCGCTGGGCTCTCCACTGGGCTGACTGGCCGGGTTTTACTTCCGCGGCCACCATTGAGACTCCCTCACTGGGTGACATTGACGAGGTGGTCCGTGTCTTAACCACGTCAATCGTTTCGGCGGCCGAGGCTGCCATCCCTCGCTCTTCTGGACTCCCTCGGAGGATGGCTGTACCCTGGTGGTCGCCGGAGATTGCTGAGGCTATTCGCGACCGTAGGCGGGCCCTCCAGCGTCATAGGCGGCACCCGTCTCTCGAGACCCTCATCGCTTTTAAGAGGCTCCGTGCCTTCGCCTGTCGTCTTATTACACGGCGTAAGCAGGAGTGCTGGGAGCGAGCCGAGCAGACGCAGACGCCATTATCGTTCCGCACGCGTCGTTCTGAAAAATAGAATGCTCCTTTCAGCGAGAGGGAATTCCTCGCTGCCCTCGCCGATTGCCCTGATACAGCACCAGGACCGGACTGCGTTTGTGTTGGGTCCTTGAGTCACGCGGTCTCCTCGCTCCATCCCAGGGTGGCTTCCATTGGGGCCGATCTGCCACGGACAATTTGGTGCGGCTGGAATCTGCAATCTGCACGGCCTTTGCCCGACGTCAGCATCTCGTTGCTGTATTTTTCGATCTGCGGAAGGCGTATGACACTACGTGGAGGCATCACATCCTCGCCACGTTGCATGAGTGGGGTCTTCGTGGTCGGCTCCCGGCTTTTCTTCAAACCTTTTTATTGCGCCCCTCTTTCCGGGTGCAAGTCGGTGCCGCCTCTAGTTCATCTTATATACAGGAAAATGGGGTCCTGCAGGGCTCGGTTTTGAGCGTCTCCTTATTGCTAGTGGCCATTAATGGTCTGGCTACAGCCGTGGGGTCGTCGGTGTCTCCTTCTTTGTATGCCGACGACTTCTGCATCTCATTTAGCTCCAGGACTACGGAAGTCGCCGAACGCAGGCTGCAAGTCGCCGTTCGCATGGCAGCATCATGGGCTGTGACTCATGGTTTTCAGTTCTCTGCTGCCAAGACTCGAGTTATGCACTTCTGCAAGCATCGGACGGTCCACCCTCATCTTGAACTTTACCTCGATGGCCACCTCCGTGGAATGGTGGACACTTGCCGCTTCTTGGGACTCGTGTTTGATGCCCAGCTCACATGGGTTCCTCATATTACTCAGCTGAAGCAAAAATGCTGGCGGCACGTCAACGCCCTCCGCTGCCTTAGCCACACGTCTTGGGGTGCAGATCGCTGCACGCTGCTGCGATTGTACAGAGCCCTTGTGCAGTTCCGGCTTGATTATGGGAGCCTGGCCTATGGGTCTGCATCACCATCAGTGTTGAAGTTGTTAGACCCCATACACCACTGTGGGGTTCGGCTCGCAACTGGCGCTTTCCGTACGAGCCCCGTGGACAATCTGCTGGTGGAGGCTGGGGTTCCCCCGCTGCGGATTCGCCGCCATCGACTGTTCGCCGACTATGCTGTCCACGTGCATTGCTCGCCTGGCCATCCCAATCATCGCCTGCTTTTCCCTGCCGTGGTCCTCCATCTGCCCGAACGGCGACCTAGGTCTGGGCTTTCCATAGCTGTCCGCGTCCAGTCCCTGCTGTCGGAACTGGGCTCATTCCCTCTTCTGCCTCCCTTCCGGGTCCGTGCACCTACGCCTCTCTGGTGTTTGCCCTGGCCATCCGTCCGTCTGGACTTGGCACAGCGACGCAAGGACTCGGTTCCGCCTGTGGCCCTCCGTCGTCATTTCTTGCGCTCCTCGCCTCATTTCCGGACTGTGAGCCTGTCTACACTGATGGTTCCTGGTTGATGGTCGCACTGCCTACACTTTTGCTCACGCTGCCCATGTTGAACAGCGCTCCTTGCCGGCTGGCTGCAGTATTTTTACTGCAGAGCTGGTGGCCATATTGCGCGCTCTTGAGCATATGCGTTCCTGCTCAGGTACGTCCATTGTCATCTGCAGTGACTCCCTGAGCAGCCTCCAGGCCATCGACCGCTGCTATCCCTCTTCTCCTCTGGTGTCCTCTATTCGGGAGTCTGTTTCCACCATTACCCGCTCTGGTCGTTCGGTGGTCTTTATATGGACGCCAGGTCACGTTGGCATCCTGGGGAATGAGCGTGTCGACAGGCTGGCCAAAGGGGCGATCGACGCCCCAGGTTTGGAGATCGGCCTTACGGCTCGCTGTCAGCAGCTGGTGTTGCGCCGTAAGGTATTTGGGATGTGGGCTGCTGAGTGGCGTGGCCTGACATCCCCGAATAAACTGCGGGCTGTTAAGGAGACGACCGATGTGTGGCGGTCCTCCCTGCGGGCTTCTCGCAGGGAGTCTGTCATCCTGTGTCAGCTCCGCATCGGCCATGCCTACCTGACGCACGGCCATCTTTTGCGTCAGGAGGATCCCCCTCTGTTTCGGTGTGGGTCCCGACTGATGGTCGCCCAAATTTTGCTGGAGTGTCCCCGACTGCATACCCTCCGACAGTCTTTTAATCTCCCAGGCACTTTGCCTTTGGTTTTATGTGGCGATGCCTCCATGGCTGATGACGTTTTAAATTTTATATGTGGTAGTCCTTTTTATGGTTCCATTTAGGGAGGTCCTGCACCTTTCCCTTTCTGTGTCTTTTGTCCTCGTGTCTCTCAATATTTGTTGCTGTTTTGGTGTGTCGTCCGATGGTTGACTCTTTCCCTTTTTTTGTTCTCGTGGTCAGTCAACTAGTCTCCGGCTATCTTCTTTTCTTCTGTTTCCTTTTGTCTGGTGTTTATCTGTACTCTTCTTGTCTGTAGTGTTCGTTGCCTCATTTGTGTTCTTTTAGCGCCTGGGGGGGCATCTCCTCCCCCTTATGGTTTTTTACCTGCTCCGCAAATTTTCGGCTCGCCTGTTTTTGGAATGGGGGACTGATGACCTTCGCTGTTTAGTCCTCCTTAAACATCCCAACAACCACCACCATCACCCACAGTGAACAGATGCGAAACATTTCAGAGTCTAAAAAGTCACCAAAAAGCACTCCGCAAGCACAGGTCATGTCTCTCCAACGCCGTTCATAGCAGTGTGAAAGATAAATGTGGCCGCCACACTTTTAAGCCCACGACTCTCCCCTCCACATCATATTCAAGCCTTTATGTCACTTAGTGACGTCACGCTACCATCAGGCTCCTTTATAAATAATTATTTACACATGCATTAAAAGATCTGTGTGCACCATTAGATCTGAACCAATATTTAAACAAAACTGATACCTGATATTTTCAACATAGGATTATACAGCCAAATGGTTGCGCATAACTGGTAGGTACATTAACCTAGGTTTCCACACCTATTTGGGGTGTATTCGTCAGAATGAAATTTTTGTAAATCCTGTAAAATAATAAATAGAAAATTAGGTATGACAAAAAACACATTAATCAAGATGACAATTGTCATGAGGTGCAAAGGTTACTTACTTAAAACTACATTGCTAAAAAGGAATGATCAGAATTTAGAGCACCTATGGTCAAGTGAGAAATGAAATAAAATGTTATAGCCTTTACCCCGTGCGCCCAGCTGGGAACAACATCAGATTCGTCGGCCCAGTGGCTTACATTTGTGCCACGAAAACGAGTTGCACCGCCTATCAGGTGCGATCTGTGATATGTGCCCATTTGAAACATTGTAACCGAAATAACTGCAAAAAGCAACACTTAATTTTAAAAACAAAATATTAGGAAAGAGAGCTTAATGTGTTTTTGAAGATACACAGTAGTGAAGCAGATTAAGAGAGCCATCCATTAAGCTTTACAGAAATTGCTCTTACGTAAAGGAGAGAATAATATAGAAAAACTTTTTCCAAACAGCAGTACAATGCAGACAATATTTGCATGAAGGTACCTTTACCAGCACATATCTTTGAATTCGAAGAAAATAATGTTTCGGAAACAGAAGCAGCGAAAAATACAGTAAAACTTGGCGGAATCAAACTTCCGCGAGCAGTGGATTGAAACCATTGAAAAAATTTTTGTTACGTAATTGTAACTGTTCATTGAGGATGAGGCCACTGTTCTTAGAAATATGCTTCAAAATCTCCAGCTCTTCGAGTATACCGAGCCTATGACCTTTGTTTCTTCATGTAAAATGGAAATTTCTTCAACGCATTTCGGTTTGTGTCCGGAAATTAGCAGATTATTAGCGAAACTGGAATTGTGTACATTACTGCCTGTTTTTTCCAACAAATATACCATGTACCTGATACTAAAAGACATTCCAATTTGTCCTATGTAACAAACAGGACACGTATGAAAAGTGTATGAGAGCAACTGTGGATTGAAGATTGCGAATCAGATTGTTCGTGGAAACCTATCTACATTTATAAACAGAAGACGACGAATTTTATATGAAATAGGGCCTAAAAATGGAATCGAGAAAACATTTTTGTACTCATTACTGTCAGATATAGCACCGCTACCTAAAGTGGTCACTTCAGCGTCAGTTTTAACTTTGAAGATCTTATCAAGTAGCGTGGGGTCATAGGCGTTATTGGCTGCAACAGTTTTTATTATGTTCATTTCTTCATAAAGCTTGTCTGGTGACACAGGTACAGAGACTGCAGAATTAATTGATGAATGGAAAAATGATTTTCTTGTGGGAATGCGGATGCACTGATCTAGTGGGCACAATGTGATCTGTAGTAGTAGCTTTTCGAAAAATATCGAAAGTAAGTCTGTCTTTGTCAATAGCAATACTGACGTCCAAGTAATTAAGGTGACGGTCGTTATTTTCTAATTCACAGGTGAAGCTGATAGGCTGTATAATACTAGGTTGAAACTAATATACGGGTGCTGAGTAACAGCCATGTTTAAAACTGTTGATACTATTCCTTCATGCAGTAGTTCCCCATATATTAATTATAAAAAATTGCAGATTTTATCAGCAGTAATCAATAGTTTATCATCTCTGTGCCTTAAGTTATAACAGTATAGATGTATAGTGCACCTCACTCCTACAGAAATTTTCCCCCTGTCTCACTGGAACAATCATAATTAACGTAACTTTAACATCTTTTGAATTGCGGACAAAAGTATGCGAATTAACAAACAAGTAATAAAAAATGACAAAAGTGTGTATCTTGTAAAACAAAGGTTGATGGCAGTGTATGACTATGGCTGCCAACACGTACTGCCTTGCTGTTAGTGCAGCTGTCTTCTACAAAATAATACGCTGACTGCAACTGATAGTTCAATTTAAAAGTGCGCACAGGTTATTTATTTACGTTATGAATCATGTGCATAGCTCAATCGATGAGCATTGATGACTGCTACAAAATGGTAGTTTGATCTATTTTGTGTAATAAAAACTATAAAAGTTATTAATGATTTACTGTATTTCAGTTAATCAAATCTGCTTGCCGCTGGATCTTCCCACACATATTACCCTCTGTAACATGGCATATCATATTTCTCAGTGTCTAATAGTTTGCGCTGTACGTGAGAATACGTGAACAATATAAAGGCCAGATCTGACGTCATTTCCGGAGCGTTCAAAATTTGCCACAAGATCACGTAGGCTCTGCAGCACCACTCCGCCCAGCCACGCCCACAGCGTCCTCAAACAAAACGTTAAGAGTCAATAACCACTTCTCGTTCCATACGGATATCTTGTCTAAATCATTATGAAATAGGGCCTCTGAAATCTTTAATCTAGATTGGCATATGAAGAAAGCCTATAACAGTTCCTCAGGGAACGCCAGAAATACTTCTGTTTTATTCTCTATATTACATTTTTCATGGCTCTTACTGCTTTATCCACTTCATCTAGTTCATCTGACGCTAGCCGTCCAATCAAGTTTTTTTCTTAAGCAATATATTCTTCTACATTTAGAACTTTTTTTACGATTTGTTCCCTATGATAATTGAATTGTTCATGTAAATGTTTCCTCATTTTCATAACAGTGTGGTACTTCTATGACTAATTTTTAATACGCACGAAATAACAAATAAAGTGATTTCTGCACTTCATTTCACATACATTTTGGATAGCTAAGACGCATCGTAAGCGTAGCCATGGCAGCAAGCTACATCTTGTACAGCAGTCGAAACCTCGTGGTGCTGTCCAGTTGCCTCACGATCGGGAAAGAGGGTCGCAACAACACGGAGAAAAAGTAGCGGCTGTGATGTTCTGCATCCTCCCAAGACCACATCAAAGGAGACTTCGTGGCTCTTCGAGAATCTGATTATAGAAAGTCAATACGATATTTTCCATAGCGCTCTTTGGTTCATAAAGCAGCCACCGCTGAAGCACTTAAAACTTTTCCTTTATTCAAGAAAACTGAGAGATCGTTAACAGTCCCCGGAGGAGTGAAGCGCTCAAAGCCTCCTCAGATAACGATATCAACGCGCAAAAGGAGGACGCCTGGAGACTGTTCTCAGCTTATATCATCTACTAGCATTTCAGAGAGGAAAATTGCTTGTAGTGATGGAGTAAGAAGAGGGAGCGTTACGATCTAAGGAATGATTTCGTACCAGACCCTGGATGATCTTTTCATTTTGGAAGGCACCATGGATCAACTCAACAAAAGTAACAAAAGTATATATCTGTCCTTGGGGACCGTGTTCACCCCTATATGCAGTTTGGTTTTCATTGGCACAATGGCATGCTCCAGGTCGACAATGCAACGTGTCACACAGGTCGCTGTGTACGTGTGTGATCTACCCACTAGTAAATCAGTTTTGCTCAGACCCTCCTAACACATTTAGGAACAAACTAACAGACACAGCATTAGCTTTAATAAGAGACGTAATAACAGAAGGAGAAATATAATTAATTGTGCTGATGATCAAGTACTACGGATCAAGTTAGTGGAAGAACTACATTTTATAATGAAGATTCGAAAAATTGATAACAGAAAATGTGTAAGGTGTCAGGCAAATCCAACACCTTCCATGAAAACCCTGACATGATGAGCAAATCCAGCAGTATGTCACATAGCTCCGAATAAATCGTGACATTAAATTAACCAAAGTAATATGATCAACGAGTGAGCAAATGGAATACCACACACTAACACAAGAACGCTTAAATGCATGTCATACCTTCCCACCGTGAAACAGACGCAGTTCCAAGGGAAGAAACGAGAACAGAAGCCAAGCGCAGAATCGTGTTAAGCTAGAAGGCCCTTCGATAAGGGACGGACAACCACGTCTCGAGCCAACCACCAGGACCACCCCCCAGCCCATGTTAAAAGATAGAGCCCTTCAGCCATCCAGAAGAACAGTATAGATCTTACGATAACACTGAAAGGGCCACACCAGGTGCAAGTTTTAGCGTGAGACTTTTTCACGTCTCTGTTACGTTGCAAACGTTAAAAACATTGCCCCACCACGAAAAGTAACCTCCAGGACCACCTCCCAGCCCATGTTAAAAGACAGACCCCTCCAGAAGAACAGTATAGATCTTACAATAACACTAAAAGGCCACACCAGCTGCAAGTTTTAGCGTGAGACTTTTTCGCGTCTCTGTTACGTTGCAAACGTTAAAAACATTGCCCCACCATGAAAAGTATAACGTTTCTCATTGGATGGACAGAATTTTTGTAAGCAGAGCTTAAGGTTAACATTGAGACCCTGATTGGTCAGATGAAAACACAGCCAGATAGGTTTTTTTAAACCAACTTCGATAAATTGTAGTAAGGAGAAGTTAGGAGATTTTCAAGAAGTAATAAATGAAATGCCACATAGCACTACACTACTACCTCCAGTTACTGTACTTAAAAATGTTGAACCCCCAAACATAACCAGAGAAAATGTTAGATTTCCTATTGTACCACATAGACAGCACAAACAAGTCATAGCAACAGCACTCTCCAACATCAGGAAAGCAGCCATTAAAAGAAAAGAAAGAGGAGATAGAACAGCAATTAAGAGAACAATCTTAGTAGGCCCAAAAGCATTTGTAAAAACACACCATCTCTCCAGCAAACAGAAACACAAAATACGTAAGTTTTACGCTGCATACAAAGGACCTGCCATAATTAGCCGAATTGCTCATGATAATGCTATGGAAGTAATGAACCCAAAAGCAGGCAAAATCTTAGGACTTCACCATGTGAGCCATATCAAAAAGTTTGAAGATTAATTTTATTACTGGTAAATAATCAGCACAATATTTCAGGATTATGTTGCAGATAAGATCGTCAGGAGAAAGAAGTATGAAGAGAGAGGAAGGTGGGAAAAAGAAAGTAGTTTCATTAAAAACAAAAACAAAAATAACGCCAATAGTACCATAGATTATGGTGAAGGGATAAAACATAGATAGTCTAACAGCATGAAATACTAAAATGCTATACACCACGACTCTACACAAAAATAAAAAACGATATTGAGGATTCTTGTAGAAGTTAAGACTCAAAATATCTTAGAATTGTAACATGGAATGGGCGACGAAATTTGTAAAGCTTTTTAAGAAGACGTAAAACAATGTAGGTACTAGACATATGTTAGATGATTATAAGTAAAACTTTTTGTAAGAACCATTGTAAAAACTCCAGCAAAGACCAGATGCAATGACCCACAAGTTGCAACGCGAGAAGTATCAAGAAAGAAAAGGACGTAATTAGCAAGACACGATTCCTACAAGGCAGAAGTGTCGAGAGAAGGGAAAGGACAGCGAGACCAACAGAGGGGCCTTGTAGCCGAAGTCGGCAGTAAATCTGCTGAACCACATAGTGGCGGAACCCTGCTGGAACAGAACACGGAACCACAGAGTGGCGGAACACGGAAGGCCGAGAGGGTCTTGGAACGCGCCGACTCAGCGGAGCGAGCAAAAAATGGCCCGGCGAGAAGACCGCTTGGGCAAACCACCACTGGCAAAAAAATATGTGTAAAAGTCACAATACTGCTATTAAACAGCATTCTAATGCACTAAACTGAAGAAAACTTCCACAAAGTAAAAATGACACTACCAAACAATTTATTAAACTGTTACTAAGTTCCCGAGTCCAGCCATCCTGATTTAGGTTGTCCATGATTTCCCTAAATCGCTCCAGGCAAATGCCAGAATGATTCCTTTGAAAGGGCATGGCCGACTTCCTTCCCCGTCCTTCCCTAATCCGATGAGACCGATGACCTCCCTGTTTGGTCTCTTCTCCCAAACAATCCAATGTTACTAAGAGGAGAACTTCAAAGCGTCTGGTTATCAATAAATATTTCCATATCCTGCCCAGAGAAGAACCAAGAAGCAAGTAAGAAGCAGAGAAAAAGCAGGAAGAACAGAATCTGAAGATTCGCAAGATTGAGACCAAGAAAGAAGATGGGTGAAGAATAGACGACATACCTTCCCAAATCCCTATCCTATTGTAAACTAGTCGTCTGCGAAGTATTACAACGAAAAACGACCGCTTTCAGCGACACATAATGATGACTTTCACGCATACAAAGCGAGATTCTGCACTCACACCTCCATTCCATTACGGGACCTCCACAACAGCAACACACACTTGCAAAGCCAACAAGGAACGACGAACGAAGCAGTACATCAAATACTTGCCCACATCCATCTCGCTCAAGTCCATCATCTTCGTGCAAAAACATTCGCCAACCTCATTCTTAAACATTCGTAGGATTGTGTGAATGTGTGAAATCAAATTATGTGATGTAGGAATTGTGCAAAAGAAACGTGTGAAAAACTAAATAAGTTAAGCACACCAGACAGCTAATAAACTACAAAATAACAGTCATTGACTATGGACTTAAGTAAAAAATAGACTATCGATAAAAACAAGTCATTAATTCTGAAGTAGATAGTATATAAAGAACAAAAGTAAGGCATAATAAACAATAAAACTATATGCGATTTATTTTCTCCTCATAAAAATAAAAGAATAACTATATTTTACTTATTTTTTCCTTAAAAAAACAAAGAATAAAAAATTATCTTGTTGGATGTTTTCCCTTTTTTTTTAACATGTGTACCATTTGTTAGGATAATATCTCAATACTTGTGTATGTATATTTCTTTGTCAAAGCAATTCTTGGAAATAATACTTATTTGTTAGTGTAACAATGTTGAAACGAGTGTCTAGAAACAAAAACATTTTACTTGTACATGATATTTAGAAAATGTGTTAGGAATAGATTTTACTTAATTACTACATTTATAAAAAAAAAAAATAGATTTCTAAGAAAATCGATGTGAAAGACCCCTCACTTTCGATAACAAACTTCTTAAAAAACAAACTTCACACTTAAATAAAGAAAGAAAATAATTAAAAATTAATAATAATAATAATAGCATAAAAATATTCTTCTCTTGTCAATATAAACATATTTTTGAGAATAATGTGGAAGAATATAAAAATATAAATTAGTAATACAAACTAGCATAGAAACAGAATAACGTGGCTGAACAGTAGGCAACAAAATTTATATAAAGGAATAATTGTTGACTGACTTAGACAATGATTCAGTCATTGCTTAACTTCAGTGCAAAAATTAAGTTCGAAGGGTGGTGGTATGTAAGGTGTCAGGCAAATCCAACACCTTCCATGAAAACCCTGACAGGATGAGCAAATCCAGCAGTATGTCACATAGCTCCGAATAAATCGTGACATTAAATTAACCAAAGTAATACGATCAATGAGTGAGCAAATGGAATACCACAGACTAACATAAGAACGCCTAAATGCATGTCATACCTTCCCACCGTGAAACAGACGCAGTTCCGAGGGAAGAAACGGAAACAGAAGCCGAGAGCAGAACCGTGTTAAGCTTGAAGGCCCTACGATAAGGGACGGACACCCTCGTTTCCAGCCAACCACCAGGACCACCCCCCAACCCATGTTAAAAGATAGAGCCATCCAGAAGAACAGTATAGATCTTACGATAACACTAAAAGGGCCACACCAGCTGCAAGTTTTAGCGTGAGACTTTTTCGCGTCTCTGTTACGTTGCAAACGTTAAAAACATTGCCCCACCACGAAAAGTATTAAGTTTCTCATTGGATAGACAGAATTTTTGTAGGCAGAGCTTAAGGTTAACATTGAGACCCTGATTGGTCAGATGAAAACACAGCCAGATAGTTTTTTTTAAAACCAACTTCGGTAAATTGGAGTAAGGAGAAGTTAGGAGAGAGTTGCTTCCGAGTCGGCGAGGTGCGTGGAGCTGTGCCGACCGACGGCCCCTGACACTGCCTAACCAACGAGAAGGTAATGAACGCATGCGATGCCGCATAACAGCGCATAAAGCTTCACTCAGAACTGCATAAGTCTCATCTGTTACACCCCCATTTTGCGTAATACTAGTGTCGATCGTCAATTAAAGCTCATGGTATTCACATTTGCTACGTAAGTTAAAATCTGAAACGCGAGGATTTTTCTGTTATATAATTATTGAGAAGCCACATCAGCCACTGTAATTTACGACAAGTTAGATAAGTAATTAAAGATAATTGAGGGTCACTGTACCATTTTGATAGTTTTCTCTTTTGTGAAACTTAATTTAAACCTAGATTACAGATGTGATATGGCATAGGTCATCCCTCGATCCATTGTAGAACTTGGAAACCCATTCAGGGAATATTCGTTCACATTTTTGTTGAACGCAGTTGGTTTTTATCACCCTGTATTAAAAAATTTCCTTTTATCAATAGTGCAATTTATAAACAAAGTTTTGTGAGTAGAATAAAATTTCCAATGGTAAACTTAACTGCTTGTTCGATGTTATTTTACCAGTTAACTAAAAATAGGAAAACCTTGAACCCCTTCCCCTAAATTTAGTTGGTATTAAGATTCTTTTACAGGGAGTGCAGTGGAGCTGACGCTGAAATCATTAAGTATTTGGTTATATCATCGCTAGTCTCACTGAACTCTTCTGAACTCTACATGTCACGTGTGGTCTGGTCCCAGGTTCAAACTAGTCAGTTCCCTAAAAGACACGCTCAGAGCGTCGTTGCGCGAAAGTGGTAGGGAGACACGACATAGAACAACAGACACCAAGCAGAATGTTAGATAAGGAATTAGAATAAATGTAGGATAGATCTCAATACTGAGGAAAACGAAGAAACGTATCGGTTCCATTGATGTATTATTGGAGGGAACCACTTCAGAATAAGTGAAGTAATTGGAAGTTTGGCGACAAAATGGAAAATTTTCAGAAGTTATAATATCTATATCTGATGAAAAGGTGAGATATATATTGACAGCAAAAATATTTCGGTAGATTTAGGGGAGAGATTCATCAAATATTTTGTCTGGTATGTAGTATTATACGTTACGGAATTACGTATGGCTAGAAACAAAGAGACATCAGAATCGGATGGTTCTGAAATGTTGTTGTGAAGAAAAAAGCTGAAAATGAACTGGACGGACTGAATGATGAATGCAGAAGGACTTGAAACGGAGGAAGAAACGGTAATAGTTAAACTTAGAAGAAAGAGGAAAACATCTTGTTTGCCAGCCACGAAAAGCCATTGATGGAGAGATTGTTGGCAGAGAGGGAGAGGAATGAGAAGGCATTAGATGCCGGATGATAACAGAAATGGAGTAAGTTATCAGCAGATTAAGGAGGGACACAATACGGGTTTACATGAGGATCGTCTAGTCGGTGCCTGTCTTCAGACAAGAAAATGTGATGCCTTTTCACAATATTTCTGTCTCTTTTCTAGGTTTTCAGTACAACTTTCTGATCTGAATCAGGTCCTTACATGTCGTTAACTGTATTTTCTGAAATTGGACTCAAGCAACGTTGTCCTGCCATTCTTCCCCGTAGTTTGAAATGGCAGTTGTTGTCCTGGTCCTCACCTCCTGACACTTTTACGCACTCCTCCATTGCTGCTGCTTTCCAGCTCTTGCGTATCAGCATACCTGCCACACTCCACATCGTGCAGTTTGTACTCATACTTCTGGACCCCTGCCGTTCTTTCAACTACTGGTTCTAACAGCTACGTAACGTAACTACACTTCCAACTTACACACATCTTCACAGCTTTACATTTGTTTTGTCGAATGTCATTTTATGTGTCTTAATACCGTTTATTATATACGTTCCTTCTACGTTATTGTTGTAACTTTATTGCTTCGTTGTTTCTCTATGTAAATTGCATCAATATAAATGTATAGCACTCACGTCAAAGATATTGTGATTTTCAAGACACTGTGTAATCTCACTCCTGTTATGCTGGTAGTTTTTAAGTCTTTGAATGCATCCGTACGCATCAACCTGAGGAACCTCGTGTGCGGTGGAGGCGCGCTTGATACTGGCGCACACGCAAAATGTTCCTGCGGAGCAGTTGGTAGAGGCGGGTGCTCCCGTAAAGACGTACGGTAGCTGTTCTGCGTGCTTGCGAGGCTTGCACAACCATCGAAGCAATACATGGTCCAGTCACATTAATCCGGCACCCTATGTTTGACGTCAGCGTTCAGTAACCACTCAAAGGTCCTAGGTTGCAACACTAGCAGGGATGGGGAGACGTGGAAAATTTTCGGTCGTTGTCATAATGCCGAAACGGAGCGCTTTATCTGACGTCCAAAAAGCTATGATCATTGACTTTTGGGCCGAGGATGGAAACATTAGACCGTTCACGTGCAGCCGTAGTTAAAGTATACCGTACATGGCAGAATGAAAAAATGGCGGTATCCAGAATCGGCTCCAAAGCAGCCGTGGTGCACCATGAGCAATAAACTACAAGGGTCAACAAACGCTGCGGGGATGTGTACGTGCTAATAGTGGACGTGCAATTGTTGAACAACTGACAGTCCAGGTGAACCAAGGGGCTAACAACAGCGTCTCATCAACGACCGTCCATCGAATGTTGTCAACCGGCGATGAAGGCTGGAGTTTACACGGTAACACCGCGACTGGACGCCCACCGAGTGGCGGAAGGTAACATCTTCAGAAGAATCACTTTTATGTTCCATTAGCTGTGGCGCACGGCGTTGCAAGTGACATATCTGTCACATTATGCGTTCTGCCGTGTGTCTTGTTCATACTCATAGCGAATGCCATCCGCATGGGAAATTGCAATTGCTTTAAATCTAAGGCCATATTTAAACCACATAAGGGGCGAATGAATATGTTTTCAACGGTATAAAAGGATGAGTGGTTGCGCCATCTATTGTTACATTTTGCGATAGGTATGTCACTGTGATTTTGGATAATTCGTCTTCTATTGTTTTAGCTGGGCTGTGTCTGCCCACGACTCGGACTGTTCGAACAGTTTACGACACTGTTCGGGAAATCTCGGGTTCTGCTCGGTTTTTTGATCCGCCGACGATGTACTGCCTTTTGTTGGTACTATATTTACGACATTCCTTAGAGTTATCAATCATGTTTCCGTCAAATTGCTGGGCTTTCGCTCGTCCCGCTATCTAGTCATGTCTGACAGTACTATATCGAATACGGGTATTACCACTGTAATTTATTCTCGCGTTGGGAATTACAGACAGTGTACCACAATATATTCACTTTGTTAGGCACTTAATTTTTTATTATTTTTCATCTTTGTATTATCTGAATGTAGAAATTTGAAGCAAATCGGCCAAGAGCTTTCCGAGATGTTTGGTAACATCATTTTTACCTTACATATTTTATAAATGTTGCGAATTTAGGAGGAAGGCGTAGGTTATCTTCAGTCAGAGATACTCAAATGATGCTTCTTCTTGTGAAACGTCCTGCACAGTTAGACGTTTATCCTCTAAAATATTGGAGTCCGTGAGGTCATCGTTGAGTCCAGAGCTGGGCTACGATGCCCACGGAGCCTGAGTCTCGGAGACGACGGACGAACGCGGCAGCTCGTAGACTCGGAGGTAACTGCAGGCTGCACACGACGCGGCCCACTGGAGAGAACTGTCCGCCGTAGTTCAGTGCTCCGGTATTTAACGAAGCATCGACCAGTCGCTATCCACACACGTGATGCCCATGGATTGGCAGCTGCGGCCCTTGGCGGACCTCGGTACAATTCGTACTGCCAACACATACAGCTGCTGCACTACGAATGTTGCGAGGGCGGCTTATCGATTGTGGTTCGGTACTCTCTGGAGTCGTGAGTACCGCCACCACAATAAATATATTTATATATCTCGCATATTAAAAAGTATATAAACTGCACCCGCCAATTCGAAATCTTATGTAGAGAGAGATATTCCTCTTGTCTTGAAGGTGAAATGTACAAAACTTTATCAAGATCGGAGTAAAACTGTAGATTTGTGTGAATTACAAACGAACAAACGGATCGGCTGGATGGGTGCTAGCGTGTACTGCGTGGAACTTCTTATATCTAACACCCTACAACGATCGTCGGAAGGGTCCATAGCAGAACAGGGAGCGTTACGATCTAAGGAATGATCTAGTGGCAGTCCGTGGAAAATCTTGTCATTCTGGAGCGCACAATGGATCAACTCAAGTATCAGAAGTATGAATCTATCCTAGGGGACCATGTTCACCTCTATATGCAGTTTGGTTTTCATTGGCACAACGGCATGCACCAGGTGGACAATGCTACGTGTCACGCAGGTCGCAGTGTACGTGTGTCGTTCGAAGAGCACCAGGACGAATTAACCGTATTGCTCTGGCCACCAGACTCACCGGATCTAAACCCAGCCGAGAATCTATGGGACCGCATCGATCGGGCTATTTGCGCCACGGATCCCCAGCCGAGAAACCTAACGCAGCTGGCCATAGCGCTGCAGTCTGTATGGCTTAACATACCTGTAGGTGCCTTCCAGAACTTCAATGGCTCTCTCTCTGCACTTCCGCGTTGCAAAAGGTGGTTAGTCAGGCTCTTGACTGGTTGTGACATTAATGTGCCTGGAAACCGCAGTTACACGTAAAGAGGGGTGCAGGAAGGAGATATGCAGGAAGGAAGACAGTGCAAATAGTACATGAGCTGTCAGTATGATGCATCTTGCTTGAGCACAAATGGATTGAGAGTAAATCCCACCATCAATGACCACATATGGCAAGAGCTGTCATTTGTCTCAATTTATTTTTGTTGGAGGTTAACGATTAGTGTTTTTGTATAATTAGATAATGTTTGACGAAAAAAGTTCAACGTGTTCAGCTGACTACAAATTACCCTATTATCCAAATTATTATCTATATGCTATTCTGTATGAACAAATTTCATCAGGCATTTGTTTCATTGACGTTACAGAGAGATTCGATATTCCAGTGCTACTGAAGTTTTCTGACTAACTAAAGCATTAAGTGCACCCGACCATGCATTTTTCTAACATCTTACATTAAATCAATAATGTGCAATGAATCAATTTCGACATATAAGATTAAAGCGTTGTAACTTATATTCAGTGGGATAAAAAGATAACATCAAACTGAAAACAACTTTAACATTTGGCTACAGAGCATCTATACATTCTTTCAGGTGGATTGTCTAATAGTAATTACTGTCTTACGTCTTAGCTTGTGTTGACTGCACTTCCATAAAACTGTGATGATGCTGAACGATTCCAAGCAGATACGAAATTACACTCCTGGAAATTGAAATAAGAACACCGTGAATTCATTGTCCCAGGAAGGGGAAACTTTATTGACACATTCCTGGGGTCAGATACATCACATGGTCACACTGACAGAACCACAGGCACACAGACGCAGGCAACAGAGCATGCACAATGTCGGCACTAGTACAGTGTATATCCACCTTTCGCAGCAATGCAGGCTGCTATTCTCCCATGGAGACGATCGTAGAGATGCTGGATGTAGCCCTGTGGAACGGCTTGCCATGCCATTTCCACCTGGCGCCTCAGTTGGACCAGCGTTCGTGCTGTACGTGCAGACCGCGTGAGACGACGCTTCATCCAGTCCCAAACATGCTCAATGGGGGACAGATCCGGAGATCTTGCTGGCCAGGGTAGTTGACTTACACCTTCTAGAGCACGTTGGGTGGCACGGGATACATGCGGACGTGCATTGTCCTGTTGGAACAGCAAGTTCCCTTGCCGGTCTAGGAATGGTAGAACGATGGGTTCGATGACGGTTTGGATGTACCGTGCACTATTCAGTGTCCCCTCGACGATCACCAGTGGTGTACGGCCAGTGTAGGAGATCGCTCCCCACACCATGATGCTGGGTGTTGGCCCTGTGTGCCTCGGTCGTATGCAGTCCTGATTGTGGCGCTCACCTGCACGGCGCCAAACACGCATACCACCATCATTGGCACCAAGGCAGAAGCGACTCTCATCGCTGAAGACGACACGTCTCCATTCGTCCCTCCATTCACGCCTGTCGCGACACCACTGGAGGCGGGCTGCACGATGTTGGGGCGTGAGCGGAAGACGGCCTAACGGTGTGCGGGACCGTAGCCCAGCTTCATGGAGACGGTGGCGAATGGTCCTCGCCGATACCCCAGGAGCAACAGTGTCCCTAATTTGCTGGGAAGTGGCGGTGCGGTCCCCTACGGCACTGCGTAGGATCCTACGGTCTTGGCGTGCATCCGTGCGTCGCTGCTGTCTGGACCCAGGTCGTTCTTCCCACGCACAATTCGTGAATGGAACAGGGAAGGGGGGATCAGATAGTGGTACAATAAGTACCCTCCGCCACACACCGTAAGGTGGCTCGCGGAGTATAGATGTAGATGTAGACGGGCATGTGCACCTTCCGCCGACCACTGGCGACAACATCGATGTACTGTGGAGACCTCACGCCCCACGTGTTGAGCAATTCGGCGGTACGTCCACCCGGCCTCTCGCATGCCCACTATATGTCCTCGCTCAAAGTCCGTCAACTGCACATACGGTTCACGTCCACGCTGTCGCGGCATGCTACCAGTGTTAAAGACTGCGATGGAGCTCCGTATGCCACGGCAAACTGGCTGACACTGACGGCGGCGGTGCACAAATGCTGCGCAGGTAGCGCCATTCGACGGCCAACACCGCGGTTCCTGGTGTGTCGCTGTGCCGTGCGTGTGATCATTGCTTGTACAGCCCTCTCGCAGTGTCCGGAGCAAGTATGGTGGGTCTGACACACCGGTGTCAATGTGTTCTTTTTTCCATTTCCAGGAGTGTAGATATGACCAACTGTCAGAGTCTAGTGGAGAGAAATCTCTACTAGCTGTAGATGTAGGAAGTATGCAGCAGACCTCAGCAGTTACGGTGGCTAGAACAGTTGCAAAGTCTAAGAGAAAGAAGAAGGTTCTGCTGTTAGGTATTTCTCATGGTAGAGGTGTAGGCCAGCAGTTGCAGGAAGTTTTCGGGAGTGAGTACCAGGTCACCAGCATTGTGAAGCCTAATGCAGGATTGGCTCAGGTGACTTTTAACATAGGGGTGCTATGTAGGGATTTTACTAAAGAGGATCAGGTAGTGATTGTGGGTGGGGCTGGTAATAGTATTGATAGGGATGGGGAGTATGACATAGATGGTGACCTGGAAAAGATAGCCACTCAGACTGGCAACACGAATGTGCATTTCGTGGAACTGTTTCAGCGTCACGATCGGCCTCATCTTAATACAGCCGTCAGGCGTAATAACATGAGACTTGGGGGTGCGCTGATGACAGAAGGCATGAGTCACATTTCAGTGGCGTCGGTGGAGTCTATCAGTAGGACGGGTTTCACTAGACATGGCCTGCACCTCAACAGGTATGGGAAGGGGAGGTTGGCAAAACTTATAGGTGGCAGCATAGGTGGGGGTGGTGGGATCACTCATGGGAAAATTCCGGTAGTTGTGGGTGTTAGAGCTGTACCTTTTTTAGATTGAAGTCAGCTGATATGTATTCCTGCTTAAGGGAAGTCTCTCTAACAAAGAAACCACTTTCTACAAAGCTTGGGTATCCGATTAATGAGGGAATTAGTATATTTCATCAAAATATACAAGGTATTAGAGATAAAGTTAGTGAACTGCTTATAGAAGCTGACTCTGAAATTATTGGTATATCTGAACACTTCTTAAATAAGGAGATAATTCAGAGGCTTCCTTTACCAGGATACAGGTTGGCTGGCAGCTTTTCTAGGAGCTCTTTGCGGTGTGGGGGAGTAGCCATGTATGTGAAAAACGGTATCCCATTTGAGTCAATTGATGTTTCAAAGTACTGCACTGAAAAGGTGTTTGAATGTTGTGCAGGTGTGGTTAAATTTAGTGGAGCTAAACTTCTTACTGTTGTTATTTATAGATCCCCAGACTCCGATTTCACAACATTTTTGCTAAAGCTAGAGGAGGTTCTTGGTTCACTTTATAGGAAATACAAAAAGTTAGTTATATGTGGTGACTTCAATATTAATTGTATAAGTGATTGTGCAAGGAAAAGGATGCTGGTAGACCTCCTTAATTCATATAACCTTATGCAAACCGTATTCTTTCCAACGAGAGTGCAAGGGAACAGTAGAACAACCATAGACAATATTTTTGTTCATTCGTCATTATTAGAAGGGCATTCTGTTAGCAAAAGGGTGAATGGCCTTTCAGATCATGATGCACAAATTTTAAGTCTAAAAGATTTTTGTGCTGCAACACATGTTAAATATAGTTACCAACTTTTTGGGAAAGCTGATCCAGTTGCTGTACAGACTTTTGTAAACCTTATCAAGGAACAAGAGTGGCAAGATGTTTATAGTGCTGATGAAGTAGACGATAAATATAACGCTTTCCTCAAGACTTTTCTCGTGCTCTTTTAAAGTTGCTTTTCGTTAGAACGTTCAAAACAGGGTACTAGCACAAACAGGCAGCCTGGGTGGCTGACTAAAGGGATAAGAATATCTTGTAGAACAAGTGGCAATTATGTCAAAACGTTAGAAACAGTCCAAATCTAAATGCAGCAGCCCATTACAAACAGTATTGTAAGGTGCTTAAAAAAGTTATTAGGAAGGCAAAAAGTATGTGGCATGCAGATAGAATAGCTAAGTCTCAGGATAAAATTAAAACCATATGGTCAGTTGTAAAGGAAGTGGCTGGTCTGCAGAGACAGGTCGAGAATATAGAATCAGTGCATAGTGGGGATGTCCGTGTTACTGATAAGTCGCAAATATGTACAGTACTTAATAATCACTTTCTGAATATAGCAGGTGAACTAAATAGAAACCTAGTCCCAACAGGGAATCATATAGCGCTCTTAGAAAAAAGTGTTCCGAGACTGTTACCTGAAATGCTCCTCCATGATACTGACAAGAGGGAGATTGAGTTAATAATTAAATCACTAAAGACCAAGAACTCTCATGGATATGACGGGGTATCTAGCAGAATACTGAAGTATTGTTCCATGTATGTTAGCTCAGTACTTAGCCATATCTGTAACTTTTCCTTTAGGAGTGGTCGGTTTCCTGACCGATTAAAGTACTTGGTAGTGAAGCCACTTTATAAAAGGGGAGACAGGGATAATCTTGACAATTATAGACCTATTTCTATGCCATCGGTGTTTGCTAAAGTTATCGAGAGGGTTGTATATACAAGGTTACTGCAGCATTTAAATTCACATAATTTGCTGTCAAATGTACAGTTTGGTTTTAGAAATGGCTTAACAACTGAAAATGCTATAGTCTCTTTTCTCTGTGAGGTTTTGGACGGATTAAATAAAAGGTTGCGAATGTTAGGTGTTTTCTTCGATTTAACGAAGGCTTTTGACTGTGTTGACCACAAAATATTACTGCAGAAGTTGGAACATTATGGAGTAAGGGGAGTAGCTTACAATTGGTTCGCCTCCTACTTTAAGAACAGAAAGCAGAAGGTAATCCTCCGCAATATTGAGAGTCGTAATGATGTTCAGTCCCAATGGGGCACTGTTAAATGGGGCGTTCCCCTAGGGTCGGTGCTGGGGCCACTGCTGTTTCTTATTTATGTAAATGATATGCCTTCTAGTATTACAGGTGATTCAAAAATATTTCTGTTTGCTGATGACACCACCTCGGTAGTGAAGGATCTTGTGCGTAATATTGAAACATTATCAAATAATGTAGTTCATGGTATAAGTTCGTGGCTTGTGGAAAATAATTTGATGCTAAATCACAGTAAAACTCAGTTTTTACAGTTTCTAACCCACAATTCAACAAGAACTGACATTTTAATCAGACAGAATGGGTATGTTATAAGCGAGACGGAACAGTTCAAGTTCCTAGGCGTACGGATAGATAGTAAGCTGTTGTGGAAAGCCCATGTTCAGGATCTTGTTCAGAAACTAAATGCCGCTTTATTTACCATTAGAACAGTATCTGAAATAAGTGACATTTCAACACGAAAAGTAGTATACTTCGCATATTTTCATACGCTTATGTCATATGGTATTATTTTTTGGGGTAATTCTTCTGATTCAAAAAGGGTATTTTTGGCTCAAAAACGGGCTGTTCGAGCTATGTATGGTGTAAGTTCGGAAACCTCTTGTCGACCCCTATTCAACAGTCTGGGAATTTTGACATTGCCCTCACAGTATGTATTTTCTTTAATGTCGTTTGTTGTTAGCAATATTAGCTTATTCCCAAGAGTTAGCAGCTTTCACTCAGTTAATACTAGGCAGAAATCAAATCTGGATGTGGAATGCACTTCCTTGACTCTTGTGCAGAAAGGAGTGCAGTATTCTGCTGCATCCATTTTCAATAAGCTACCACAAGAACTCAAAAATCTTAGCAGTAGCCCAAACACTTTTAAGTCTAAACTGAAGAGTTTCCTCATGGCTCACTCCTTCTATTCTGTCGAGGAGCTCCTGGAAGAGCTAAAAAATTAAGCAAATTCCAGTGTTACATTCTTGATTTTCTTTATTTAAACTAACGACTTGTCGCCTGAATATGTTTCTTATATTTCATTTTATCTGTTTCTACAATCGTGTTATAATTTCATGTATTGACTCGTTCCATGACCATGGAGACTTCTCCTAAATGTGGTCCCACGGAACAATAAATAAATAAAAAAAAATAAAAAAAAAACTGTGGCGGTTATTTCCGCCACCTGCCTGAGCTCCGGATGATCCTGAGTGTTTCCCCTGTTCTCTGCATTGTTCTGCATGAAACTTGGTTTCCAGCAATGTGGACCCCCACCTTTCACGGTTATCTGGGATACTATAAGAACTGCACTGCCTGTCAACGAGCGTCAGGTGGAGTTTGCCTCTTTGTTCTCCACTCTGTCTGTAGCTCGCCAGTACCCCTTCTGACGCCTTTAGAGGCAGTCCCTGTCAGGGTTGAGCTCTCGCCGGCTATTACTGTTTGCTCTGTTTACATTTCTCCAGATGGGGAGCTCCCCCGACATGTCTTGGCTGCGCTGCTGGCTCGACTCCTGCCAACATTGTTGCTTCTGGGCGATTTCAATGCCTGCAACAATCTATGGGGTGGGCCTGTCTCCAATGACCACGGTCGTGCCGTGGAGCATGTGTTGGCTCAGCTCGACCTTAGCCTCTTGAACATCGGTGCTCCCACGCATTTCAGTGTGGCCCATGGCTCGTTCTGGGCCATCGATCTCTCTCTTTGCAGCCCCGGACTTGTTCCATCCCTCCACTGGAGAGTGCATCCTGACCTGTGTGGTCGTGACCATTTTCCCACCTATTTGTCACTGCCCCAGTGTCATTCTTCTGGGCGCCTGCCCCGCTGGGCTCTCAACAGGGATGACTGGCCGGCTTTTACTTACACTGCCGCCATTGCGTCTCCCCCACATGGTGACATTGACGAGGTGATCCATGTCTTAACAACGTCAATCTTTTCTGCGCCTGAGGCTGCCATCACCCGCTCTTCTAGACTCCCTTGGAGGAAGACTGTACCCTGGTGGTCGCCGGAGATTGCTGAGGCTATTCGCAACTGTAGGCGGGCTCTCCAGCGACATAGGCGGCACCCGTCTCTAGAGACCCTCATCGCCTTTAAGAGGCTCCGTGCCTTGGCCCGTGGTCTTATTGCACGGCGAAAGCAGGAGTGCTGGGAGAGGTATGTCTCATCCTTGGGCTCCCGTGTCTCCCCCTCCCTCGTGTGGTCCCAGATCCGGCGGATTTATGGATACCAGACCCCTATGGATGTCCCTGGGCTCCCCTTGGACGGCGCTATCTGCACGGACGCCGCCGCCATTGCTGAACACCTTGCCGCACACTTTGCTAAGAGCTCTGCGAATGCCACTTACCCCCCGCCCCCCCCGCCCCCCCCGCCTTTCGCTCTCTAAAGGAGCGAGGCGAACAGACGCCGTTATCATTCCACATGCGTCGTTCTGAAAAATACAATGCTCCTTTCAGCGAGAGGGAATTAATCCCTGCCCTCACCGATTGCCCTGATACTGCACCAGGACCAGACTGCATCCACGCGTAGATGATGAAGCATCTCTCCAGGGACTGCCAGAGACACATCCTCACCATCTTTAACCGCATTTGGGGCGAGGGCGTGTTCCTGTCGCAATGGCGAGAGGGTCTTATTGTCCCCATCTTGAAGCCCTGTGCGGACCCACTGGCGGTGGACAGCTATCGTCCCAATACTCTCATCAACGTTTTGTGCAAATTGGTCGAACGTATGGTGGGGCGACGTTTGTGTTGGGTCCTTGAGTCGTGCGATCTCCTCGCTCCATCCCAGGGTGGCTTCCGTCGGGGCCGGTCTGCTGTGGACAATTTGGTGCGGCTGGAATATGCTATCCATACGGCCTTTGCCTGGCGTCAGCATCTCGTTGCTGTATTTTTTGATCTGCGGTAGGCGTATGACACCACATGGAGGCATCACATCCTTGCTACTTTGCATCATTGGGGTCTTCGTGGTCAGCTCCCAGCTTTTCTTCAACCCTTTTTTATGAGCCTTAGTTTCCGGGTGCAAGTCGGTGCCATCTCTAGTTCATCTTATATACAGGAAAATGGAATTCCGCAGGGCTCGGTGTTGAGTGTCTCCTTATTTCTAGTAGCCATTAATGGTCTGGCTGCATCCGTGAGGTCATCGGTGTCCCTTCTTTGTATGCCGATGACTTCCGCATCTCACTTAGCTCAACGACTACAGGAGTCGCCGAACGCAGGCTGCAAGTAGCCATTCGCAAGGCAGCATCATGGACTCTGACTCATGGTTTTCAGTTCTCTGCAGCCAAGACTCGGTTTATGCACTTCTGCAGGCGTCGGATGGTCCACCCTCATCCTGAACTTTACCTCGACGGCAACCTTCTTGAAGGGGTGGACACTTGCCGCTTCTTAGGACTCGTCTTTGTTGCCCGGCTCACAAGGGTTTTTCATATTACTCAGCTGAAACAAAAGTGCTGGCGGCACCTCAACGCCCTCCGCTGCCTGAGCAACACATCTTGGGGTGCGGAACGGTGCACGCTGTTGCGATTGTACAGGGCCCTTGTGCTGTCCAGGCTTGATTGTGGGAGCCTGGCTTATGGGTCTGCATCACCCTCAGTGTTGAAGTTGTTAGACCCCATACACCACTGTGGGGTTCGGCTTGCAACTGGCGCTTTTCGTACGAGCCCCGTGGATTACTGGTGCAGGCCAGGGTTCCCCCGCTGCGGATTCGCCGCCATCGACTGCTCGCCGACTATGCTGTTCACGTACATTGCTCGCTGGGCCAACCAAATCGTCGCCTGCTTTTCCCTGCCATGGCCCTACATCTGCCCGAAAGGCGACCTCGGTCTGGGCTTTGCATAGCTGTCAGAACTGGGGTCATTCCCTCATCTGCCTCCCTTCCGGGTCCGTGCACCTACGCCTCCCTGGTGTTTGTCCCGGCCGTCCGTCCGTCTGGATTTGGCACAGGGATCTAAGGACTCGGTTCCGCCTGTGGCCCTCCGTCGCCGTTTTCTTGCGCTCCTCGCCTCATTTTCGGGCTGTGAGACTGTCTACACTGATGGTTGCCTGGTTGATGGTCGCACTGCCTACGCTTTTGCTCACGCTGCCCATGTTGAACAGCACTCCTTGCCGGCTGGCTGCAGTATTTTTACTGCAGAGCTGGTGGCCATATTGCGCGATCTTGAGCATATGCGTCCATCGTCATCTGCAGTGACTCCCTGAGCAGCCTCCAAGCCATCGACCGCTGCTATCCCTCTTCTCCTGTGGTATCCTCAATTCGGGAGTCTGTTTCCACCATTGCCCGCTCTGATCGTTCGGTGGTCTTTGTTTGGACGCCAGGTCATTTTGGCATCCCGGGGAACGAACGTGTCGACAGGCTGGCCAAAGGGGCGATCGACGCCCCAGCTTTGGAGATCGGCCTCCCAGCTCGAGATCAGCAGCTGGTGTTGCGCCGTAAGGTGCTTGGGATGTGGGCTGCTGAGTGGCGTGGCCTGACATTCCCGAATAAACTGCGGGCTGTTACGGATACGACCGATGTGTGCGGTTCTCCCTGCGGGCTTCTTGCAGGGACTCTGTCATCCTGTGTCGGCTCCGCATCAGCCATACCTACCTGATGCACAGCCATACTTTGCCTCAGGAGGATCCCCCCCTGTGTCGGTGTGGGTCCCGGCTGACGGTCGCCCACATTTTGTTGGAGTGTCCCCAACTGCGCACCCTCTGGCAGTCTTTTAATCTCTCGGGCACTTTGCATTTGGTTTAATGTGACGATGCCTCCATGGCAGATGACGTTTTAAATTTTATCCGTGGTAGTCCTTTTTGTGGTTCCATTTAGTTAGGTCTTGCACCTTTCCCTTTCTGTGTCTTTTGTCCTCGCGTGTCCTCACGTCTCTCAAAATTTTTTGCTGTTTTGGTGAGTCGTCGGATGGTTGACTCTTTTCCTTTTTTTTTTGTTCTCGTGGTTAGTCAACCAGTCTCCGGCCATCTTCTTTCCTTCTGTTTCTTTCTGTCTGGTGTTCATCTATCCCCTTCTTGTCTGTAGTGTTCGTTGCCGCCTTTGAGTTCTTTCAGTGCCTGCTCCGCAATCTTTCGTCTCACCTGTTTTTGAAATGGGGGACTGATGACCTTAGCTGTTTAGTCCGCCTTAAACATCCCAACAACCACCATCATCGGTATCTACCATCTTCGATCAGTCACGGAGTGCTTTCGTTGTCCCTCACCATGGATCAATTTAAGAGTATTCCGTTGTACTCAGGCCATGACATCGGAAGTTGCATCTGCTCCCAAATTAAGACACTTTCTCCAGCAGCTTTTTTCTTCTCTTGCTCATTGATATGCAGGATTTAGGTTCGGTGTATTAATACCGCCAACTCAGTGTCATCCCTTTCCAATGCATACATTTTAATTCCTGTCGTAACGTATAAAATGTCTCACATAAGGTGCGAACTTGACATTCATTTAATCTGCCACCTTACGAAGAGCCTCTATTCTCTTATTATCCAAACTGTTAATCATCCGCATTTCACTTCTGTACATGTCTAAGCTCCAGAAAAACGCCCCCCCCCTCCCCCCCGAAAAAGAAAAAAATTCTCTTTTTCGGAAACTCCTTTTTGTATTACCAGTCTACATTTTATGTTGCGTTTGTTTCCGCCATCTTCGGCTATTTTGCTTCCCAAATAGCGAAATTCATAAGCTACTTTTAGTGTCTCATTTCTAAATCTCATTCCCTCAGATCACCTGTTTTAATTGACTACATACCATTCCCCTTGGTTTACGTTTGTTTATGGTCATCTTATAACTCTTATCAAGGCACTATTCATTGTATTCAATTGCTTTTCTTAGTCGTTTCTTGTCTCTGACAGAATTACCAGATCTGCAGCAAGCCTGAATTTTAATTCCCTTTACAAATTTCTCCTTGGTTTCTTATTCTTCTTGCTTAGTGTACGGATTGAATAACATCAGGGATAGGCTACAAACCTGTCTCACACTCTTCTCAACTACAGTTTCCTTCCATGTCCTTCCTCTTTTACAACTGCACTGTGGTTTCTGCACAAATTGTAAATAACCTTTCGCTCATTGCAATTTATCCATGCTGGACACAGAATATCAGAGATTGCATTGCAACAGATGCTATAAACGTAAGTTTACTTTTCTTTAGCGTACCTTATAACATAAGTTGTGGGGTCAGTATTGACTCGTGTGTATTCCAAAGCTGTTCTTCCCCTAGATCAATTTCTACAAATTTTTCATTTTTAGGGTTCCTTACCTCAGTCGGAAAAAAAGGAATCGTTCAGGATCAATTTGTTGGCAGTGTGTATAATGCTCAGTTATTACTAATAAATTTGAAATTATGTCAAAAATATTATGTGCTATGTTCATGTCAGTTCGTGTGCAACAATGGATCCATTCTTTTTATAGATAATAGACTAAAGAAAACAGTAAATAAATAGATAAATGCGTAAATAAATGTCCATCTGTCTGTTGAGGCCTGTTATTCTCAGGAACGAGGAGACGTATCATGTTGAAGTTTATATCAAATTCAGCTGTCTATGGTTTTTGGCAGTGTTAAACTAAGATTCTAAGTCAATTCAATCAAAAGATATGGCCATTGATATCATGTACTTGCAGTCATCAGACCTTAGAGATATACTGTCTATACACACAACTAAGTCTGCACGGAGCCTCAGAGCAAGGGCTTCTTCTGTAAGTACTTCAGCTCTTGCTTCTTTGGAACTGAATTCTTCCTGAAGGCTTATGGTATTTCGCTGTCTCACATATCTTGCACACCATGTGGGATAAGGTCGTCGTGACTGACTCTCCCAAGACTCTCAATAATTCTGAGGGAATGTCGTCTACTCCAGACGTTTTGTTTCGACATAGGTCTTTCAGTGCTCTGTAAATTCAGCTTACAGCATCGTATCTGCAATCTCAGCGTCATTTACCTCTTCTTTCCTTCTTTTAACATTGCCATCAGGATAATATCCGTTGTTGTAACAAGTAATAAATAATGTGTTCTCAAAGTACACATAGTCATCGGGAAAATGTGTCTAAAACTTCTGAGATTACGTGAGCTTCGATGTTCTCTTCAACTGTGTACTCTGCACATAGCGTTACATAAATCTCTAAGCATCATATTTGGTGCTGGCCTGTGTTGTAAGATCTTTCAGACACTAATACGCCGCATCGCTCACGGAGCCGACGCCGTTACGTGATACTCCTCGCAGCCTCTGCCAGAGTTCCCGTGGTGGCATGGGCGGGACATTACCCGAGATTACCTGCAGGCACTGCCTCCCGCACATAACTGTCGGCCCAAATCTTCGCCATACCTCAGCCGGTGCAGAAGTTTCGGCGCTACCCTAGTTCTCCAACCTCATGAATATTTAAGTTCCTTCCGAGCTGGAGAGTTTATCAATGCCATCTGGACGGGCCCACATCGCTGGCGGCGAAGCGATTACATCTGACTGGCCACCGCCTCTTTACACATTGAAGATGCCCTCACTTTCCGCGATACGCCACGAGTCTGAGGTCGCTCCAAACATTCGACATACATTATTCTGAATATTTCATACAGTTTCCACAGTTATTTATTTCCGATATTACTTTTTTATCGATGTCGAACGTATTTTCACGTTTTCATCATTGTTCTCTTGAAAATGGGCGGTAATTTAGTAAGTAACATATACTTGGCAGACCAACACAATATAACAAACTGGAAATATACCACACACACAACATACAAGTAACAAGGGTGCATATTGGAGTTCTAACATTATTGACGCTAATAATTACCGGAAATTTTGTTTTGACAACTATGTTCTTGTTATAATTATCAACAGCCACTTCTAAATTGTTCCATAAAATCGTGAGAAAAACCTAAAAATAAAAAGTTATTAACAGATAGAAAACTTGCATTTTGAAAGTAAGGCAAATCAGCGTTATAAACCTCACGCTGCGAAAATGTTGGGAAGTAAAACATAGGCAGTATACACGAGTGAGGCATGCTCTGCCACACTGACTGTGTGATCAACGCGGCTAATAGCCCTGCTGAGGATCCAGGCTCGATTTCCGCCACTGCCCCTCCCTTGTTGGAGGGCTGATATGTGGTGCACTCAACCTCTTGAGGCCAACTGTGCAGCTGCTTTTTATTTTGAGCCATCAGTCTTCCAACTGGTTTGATGTGGGCCGCCGCGAACTCCTGGCCTGTGCGAACCTCTTCATTTCACAGTGACACGTGCACCCTACGTCCTCGGTTACTTTTTGGATGTACTCAAGTCTCTGCCTCCCCCTACAGTTCTTACCCTCTACAGCCCTCTCCACTACCACGCAGCGAATTCCCTGATGCCTTGACACATCTCCTATCCTCTGGTCCCTTCTTCTTGTCTGTGTTTTCCATATGTCCCTTCCGTCCCCGATTCTCCAGACAACCTCGTCGTTCCTTACCTTATCAGACCAACGAATTTTCAACATTCCACTGTAGCACCACGTCTCTGTTCTCTTCTGTTCCGGTTTTCCCACTGTCCCTGATTCCCTTCAACACAATGTTGTGCTCCAGATGTACATTCTTAGGAATCGATTCCTCAAATTAGGGCCAATTTTCATACTGGCAGTTGACCAAGACTGCGCTCTTTGTGTGTGCTAGTCTGCTTTTTACGTCCTCCTGGGTACTTTTGTTTCCAAGATAGCACAATTCGTTAACTTCGTGTCTGTATGAAACCCAGTTTTGCCCAAGCGTCGAGCTATTCACATTTCTGGCCCGCACACTCTGTGTGATTTTAGTTCGTTTTGTCTTCTCTTTGTCTAAGTTTCTCTTTTTCTGTATCGTCTGTGTTCTATTCTGTTCATCGTTTTTATTCTCTGTGAGTGTTCTTTGTATTTGCAAAAAAGGGACTGATGACCGTAGCGATCTGGTCCCTTTAATCCGACAAACCAACCAACCAACCAACCAACTTTTCTGGCACATCTGTGTAACTTTGCCTTTTTCGGTTTACTCCCCATCCATAATCCGCAATCATTGGACCATTCCATTCAGTAGATCCTGTAGTTCTTATTAACACTAATGTGGAACCCCCTGCGGGTTCGGGGGTAAGAATAGGCCCCCGGTATTCCTGCCTGTTATAAGAGGCGACTAAAAGGAGTCTCAAACGTTTCGGCCTTATGTGATGGTCCCCTGTCGGGTTTGACCTCCATATCTCAAAATTTTTCCGAATAACGAGCCGATTGGGGAAGGGCGCCTTACTTGGTGCATTGTGTCCATCTTGCGTTGAGAACTTTCGCCAGCTTCTTCGTCGTTGCGTTGCAGTCCTGCCCGCTCTACATCTCTTGGGCATGGATACGCTCCTGCGTGCACTTCATGCCAAGCAATGTGCAGGGCCACTTTCTGCACTGACGGCGACCATGGACCACATGTCGCCTAACATCCAGCACGGTAGCTAGTCCGTTGTGGTGGGGGCGCCATGTACCCTGTTGGTTGTAGCCCCCTAACAACACAGGGATCGCTCTACTGATGCCTGCGCCGTTAACTCCCCACGTAGGCCAAAGGAGTAGATGCCCATCTCCCTGGGGCATCGGGACTCCTGGCAATGGCCATTCTGCCAGGTGGCCTTTGCTGTGGCTGGGTGGCGCCCGTGGGGAGGGCCCTTGGTCAGAGTAGGTGGCATCAGGGTGGATGACACGCAATGAAGCGTCGCACATCTCTTGCTGCTGGCCAGCCACCAGCAGTCTCTAAGCGTTCGAGGGCCCATTTTAAAGGTAACGTTTATGACCCCAAATCGTTCCCCCCCCCCCCCTCGCCACACCATGGGAGGAACGAAAGGCAATGAATGAGAGCGACAGGTATTCGCCCCGGTATCTCGTCTGAACCAGAGCTGACGGGGAATCATTCATGTCTGTGAAGCCTCAGTTCTTTGTCGAACATTTAGAGGACAAGTTCGGGCAGGTGGAGGGCTTGTCCAAGATGCGGTCAGGGTCAGTCTCAATAAAAACAGCATCCTCTGCCCAGTCACGAACCTTGCTCGCTTGTACGAAGCTGGGGGATGTTTCTGTTACTATCACCCCTCATAAAAGCTTAAAGGTCCAGGGAATTATTTTTCACCGCGATCTCCTTTTACAGTCCTATGACGAGCTGCGCGCCAACTTAGAGCGAAGAGGGGTCCATTTCGTCCGGCGCGTCCACCGGGGTCCAAGGGATCACCAAATTGCAACCGGTGCCTTCATCTTGGCCTTCGAGGGTGACACGTTACCTGAGAAGGTCAAGGTGATTGTATACTGTTGTGATGTCAAGCCCTATATCACTCCCCCGATGCGGTGCTTCAAGTGTTGGAAGTTCGGCCATATATCGTTCTCGCTGTGCTTCCATCCTCATTTGTCGTGATTGTGGTCGACCGTCCCATCCTGATACTCCATGTGCCACGCCTCCCATCTGTGTCAACTGCGGGGAGCACCATCCCCTTGCTCGCTGGACTGTAAGATTCTGCAGATGGAGCGGAAAATAATGGAATACAAGACCCTGGATAGGCTGACCTACACTGAGGCCAAGCGTAAGTTTGAACGACTGCATCCGGTACGAATGACGCCCACTTATGCCGCCACTGTAGCTCCTGTTACAGTTCCTGTAGCTGCGCCACACACTGTTAGCTCACAGAGCTAGAGACCCACCTGCCCCCTTGATGGTGGGGGGCACTCCACTCCCTGTGGCTCCTGCTCCATCTCCTTCAGGAGCAACGCCCCCCCAACCATCGGGGACATCAGTTCCCTCCTCCCAGCCGGAGAAGCGTAAGACTTCTTCGGCTCCTCTCGCCCGGAAGGGGTCCCGTGGGGCACTCCCATCCCCGGCTTTGCCCAGTGCCAAAGGGGACACCCGCAACTATCTGAAACAACCACCGTTCGCTGGTCGTAGGGCGTCACAGTCGTCTTCAGTCCCTGAGACTGACCCAGTGAGGCCCTCTCAGCCAGAACCACCTAAGGCACAGCGCACAAAGCAGTCCAAGAAAAAGGTTCTCAAGCATCCTGACATTGCGGTGGCGCTTGTCCCACCGCAACCTTCTCACTCTGCGTCCGAAAATGAGGTGGAGATTCTGGCCTAGATCTCGCCAGTCCCTCGGACGCTATGGATGGCTGTTGTACACGTGGTGACTCAGTAGCAGCAGGGGCCCTGGAGGCGTAATCTGCCTCCTCAGTCCCTTCATGCCTTTCCCATCCATGGCCAATACCATCCTCCAGTGGAACTGCAGCGGTTTCTTCCACCATCTAGCTGAGCTCCGCCAACTTATCAGCCTTCATTTTTTCCTTTGCATTGCACTTCAGGAAACTTAGTTTCCCACAATGCGAACCCCTGCCCTCCATGGCTATCGGGGTTATTATAAGAACCGGGCAGCTTATCAAAGGGTGTCTGGTGGCGTCTGCATATATGTCCTTAACTCTCTTCACAGCGAGTTTGTTCCTCTACAAACAGCTTTAGAGGCTGTCGCTGTTTGGGTGTGGAAGCCACAGGCTGTTACCGTCTGCAGTCTTTACCTTCCACCGGATGGTGCTGTCACGTAGCATGTCCTGGCTGCTCTGATAGCCCAATTGCCGCCACCTTTCTTGTTGCTGGGCGATTTCAATGCCCACAACCCTCTATGGAGTGGGCCCCCCTGCGGGTTCGGGGGTAAGAATAGGCCCGCGGTATTCCTGCCTGTCGTAAGAGGCGACTAAAAGGAGTCTCAAACGTTTCGGCCTTCTGTGATGGTCCCCTCTTGGGTTTGACCTCCTTTTTTCCAAATTTCCGTTGTTAGTGCGTGGAATTTGGGGAAGGACGCCTTGCGTGGTGTTTTTCTATTGGTCCATCATGCACCACCATCTTGCATGTTACCTATTGTCGTGTGGGGGGATTACACCCAATATCTTCTGGGCTGTCCCCTTCTCGTCTTGTGCGCAATCCTCTTCTTAGCACCCACGACAACTGTGGACCCTTTCAACACCTAAAATCTAGCACGGTAGCCAGTCTGTTGTGGTGGGGTCGTCATGTACCCTCTTGGTGGTAGCCCCCTGACCACGCAGGAATTGCACTACAGATGCCAGAGCTGTTTCTTTCCCATGCATGGCAAGGAGTATGTGCCCATCTTGTCTGGGGCACGGGTACTCCGAGCAACAGGTTATCGGCCAGGTACCCATTGCTTTGGCTGGGTGGCGCCCTTGGGGAGAGCCCTCGTTTGGAGTAGGTGGCATCTGGGCGGATATGGCGCAATGAAGCGCAATAAATCACACCCAGCTGGTGGTCGCTCGGCCACCGGCGTCTCTAAGCGAGGCTGAGTTTAGTTTGATGCTGTGCAATATGACCCTCAGTCGTTCCCCTCGTTGGCTGCGCTGTGGGAGGGACGCCGATCTAGTGCCAAGCGGGAGCCTTACATACCACAGTACCTTGTCTGCAGCAGGACTGATGGTGACTCCTTTCTTACGACAAAGCTGCTGTTTTTTGTGGAACAATTGGAGGATAAGTTTGGGGAAGTGGCGGGGTTGTCTAAAATGAGGAATGTGTCCATCCTCCTCAAGACGTCCTCCTCAGCCCAGTCACGAGCGTTGCTCTTGTGTGATAAGCTGGGTGACGTCCCTGTTACTGTCAGTCCCCACAGTAGCTTAAATATGGTCCAGGGGATTATTTACCTTCGTGACCTATTGTTACAATCCGACGACGAGCTGAGAGCCGATTTGGATCGACGTGGTGTACATTTTGTCCGTCGAGTACATAGAGGACCCAAGACTAACAGGATGGCCACCGATGCCTTTATCTTGGCATTCGAAGGTGATGTCTTGCCCGAGAAGGTCAAGGTAATGGTTTACCATTGTGACTGTCTCCGATGACTGCGGTCGTTCCATGGAGCATTTGTTGGCTCAGCTCGACCTTAGCCTCTTGAACACTGGTGCTCGCACGTATTTCAGTGTGGCCCATGGCTCGTTCTCGGCCATCGATCTCTCTCTTTGCAGCCCCGGACTTGTCCCATCCCTCCACTGGAGGGTGCATCCTGACCTGTGTGGTAGTGACCATATTCCCATCTATTTGTCACTGCCCCAGTGTCATTCTTCTGGGCGCCTAGCCCGCTGGGCTCTCCACAGGGCTGACTGGCTGGCTTTTACTTCCACTGCATCCATTAGTCACCCCCACAGGGTGACATTGAGGCGGTGGCCCGTGTCTTAATCACGTCAATTATTTAAGCGGCTGAGGTTGCCATCCCCCCCTCTTCTGGACTCCCTCAGAGGAAGGCTGTACCTTGGTGGTCGCCGGAGATTGCTGAGGCTATTCGCGACCGTAGGCGGGCTCTCTAGCGTCAAAGGTGGCACCCGTCTCTAGAGACCCTCATGGCCTTTAAGAGGCTCCGTGCCTTGGCCGGTCGTCTTATTGCACGACGTAAGCAGGAGTGCTGGGAGAGGTACGTCTCATCCCTGGGCTCCTGTGTCTCCCCCTCGCTCGTGTGCTCCCGGATCCGGCGGATTTATGGACACCAGACCCCTATGGGTGTCCCTGGGATCCCTTTGGACGAAGCTGTCAGCACGGACGCTGCCGCCACTGCTGAACATCTTGCTGCGCACTTTGCTAAGAGCTCTGCGACTGCAACTTATCCCCCCGCCTTTCGCTCTTTCAAGGAGCGAGCCGAGCAGACGCCATTATCATTCCACACGCGTCGTTCTGAAACATACAATGCTCCTTCCAGCGAGAGGGAATTCGTCGCTGCCTTCGCCGATTGCCCTGATACAGCACCAGGACCAGACAGCATCCACGCGCAGATGCTGAAGCATCGCTCCAGGGACTGCCAGAGACACATCCTCACCATCTTTAACTGCATTTGGAGCGAGGGCGTGTTCCCGTCGCAATGGCGAGAGGATCTTATTGTCCCCATCTTGAAGCCCTGTGTGGACCCACTGGCGGTGGACAGCTATCGTCCCATTACCCTCACCAACGTTTTGTGCAAATTGGTCGAACGTATGGTGGGGCGGCGTTTGTGTTGGGACCTTGAGTCGCGCGGTCTCCTCGCTCCATCCCAGGGTGGCTTCCGTCGGGGCCGATCAGCAGCAGACAATTTGGTGCGGCTGGAATCTGCTATCCACACGGCCTTTGCCCAACGTCAGCATCTCGTTGCTGTATTTTTCGATCTGCGGAAGGTGTATGACACCACATGGAGGCATCACATCCTCGCCACGTTGTATGAGTGGGGTCTTCGTGGTCGGCTCCCGGCTTTTCTTCAAACCTTTCTCTTGCACCACTCTTTCCAGGTGCAAGTGGGTGCCGCCTCTAGTTCATCTTATATACAGGAAAATGGGGTCCCGCAGGGCATGGTGTTGAAAGTCTCCTTATTTCTAGTGGCCAATAATGGTCTGGCTGCAGCCGTGGGGTTGTCGGTGCCTCCTTCTTTGTATGCCGACGACTTCTGCATCTCATTTGGCTCCACGACTATGGGAATCGCTGAACGCAGGCTGCAAGTAGCAGTTCGCAAGGCAGCATCATGGGCTCTGACTCATGGTTTTCAGTTCTCTGCAGCCAAGACTCGAGCTATGCACTTCTGCAGGCGTCGGACGGTCCACCCTCATCCTGAATTTTACCTCGACGGCCACCTGCTTGAAGTGGTGGACACCTGCCGCTTCTTAGGACTCGTCTTTGATGCCCACCTCACATGGGTTCCTGATATTACACAGCTGAAGCAAAAGTGCTGGCGGAACCTCAACGCCCGCCGCTGCCTGAGCCACACGTCTTGGGGTGCAGATCGCTGCACGCTGTTGCGATTATACAGAGCCCTTGTGCAGTCCAGGCTAGATTATGGGAGCGTGGCCTATGGGTGTGCATCACCCTCAGTGTTGACGTTGTTAGACCCCATACACCACTGTGGGGTTCGACTTGCAACTGTCGCTTTTCGTACGAGCCCCGTGGATAGTGTACTGGGGGAGGCTAGGGTTCCCCCGCTGTGGATTCGCCTCCATCGGCTGCTCGCCGACTATGCTGTCCACATGCATTGCTCGCCGGGCCGTCCCAATCGTCAGCTGCTTTTCCCTGCCATGGTCCTACATCTGCCCGAAAGGCGACCTTGGTCTGGGCTTTCCATAGCAGTCGGAACTGGGGTCATTCCCTCATCTGCCTCCGTTCCGGGTCCGTGCACCTACGCCTCCCTGGTGTTTGCCCCGGCCGTCCGTCTGTCTGGACTTGGCACAGGGACCCAAGGACTCGGTTCCGCCTGTGGCCCTCCGTCGCCGTTTTCTTGCGCACCTCGCCTCATTTTCGGGCTGTGAGACTGTCTACACTGATGGTTCCCTGGTTGATGGTCGCACTGCCTACGCTTTTGCTCACGGTGCCCATGATGAACAGCGCTCCTTGCCGGCTGGCTGCAGTATTTTTACTGCAGAGCTGGTGGCCATATTGCGCGATCTTGAGCATATGCGTTACTGCTCAGGTACATCCATCGTCATTTGCAGTGACTCCCTGAGCAGCCTCCAGGCCATCGACCGCTGCTATCCCTCTTCTCCCGTGGTATCCTCTATTCGGGAGTCTGTTTCTGCCATTACCCGTTCTGGTCGTTCGGTGGTCTTTGTTTGGCCGCCAGGTCACGTTGGCATTCCGGGGAACGAACGTGCCGACAGGCTGGCCAAAGGGGCTATCGACGCCCCAGCTTTGGAGATCGGCCTCCCGCCTCGTGATCAGCAGTTGGTGTTGCGCCGTAAGGTGCTTGGGATGTGGGCTGATGAGTGGCGTGGCCTGACATCCCCGAATAAACTGCAGACTGTTAAGGAGACGACCGATGTGTGGCGCTCCTCCCTGCAGGCTTCTCGCAGGGACTGTGTCATCCTGTGTCGGCTCCATATCGGCCATGCCTACCTGACGCAGGGCCATCTTTTGCTTCAGTAGGATCCCCCCCTGTGTCGGTGTGGGTCCCAGCTGACGGTCGCCCACATTTTGTTGGAGTGTCCCCGACTGCGCACCCTTCGGCAGTCTTTAAATATCCCGGGCACTTTGCCTTTGGTTTTATGTGACGATGCCTCCATGGCTGATGACATTTTAAATTTTATCTGTGGTAGTCCTTTTTATGGCTCCATTTAGGGAGGTCCTGCCCCTTTCCCTTTGTGTGTCTCTTGTCCTCGAGTCTCTCATATTTGGTTGCAGATTTTAGTGTGTAGTCGGATGGTTGACTCTCTCCCTTTTTTGTTCTTGTGGTCAGTCAACCAGTCTCCGGCCATCTTCTTTTCTTCTGTTTCTCTTTGTTTCTTTCTGTCTAGTGTTCAGCTGTACTCTTCTTGTTCGTGCCCTTGAGCATATTCGTACCAGCACTGGAGAGTCCTTTGTCATTTGCAGTGACTCGCTCAGTAGTCTGCAGGCTCTTGACGAGTGCTACCCACGCCATCCTATTGTTGGTGCCATCCAGGGGTCCATTCACGCTCTTGAACAGCGTGGTCGTTCAGTGGTGTTCATATGGACCCCGGGACACGTTGGGATCACGGGAAACGAACTCGCCGACAAGTTAGCTAAAGAAGCCACCCGCAAACTGCCGTTGGAGATCGGCCTCCCGGAAACTGATCTCAGAACGGTTTTGCACCGTCGGGTCTTTGGGTTGTGGGGAGACAAATGGCGCACTCTGTCTGCACCCAACAAGCTGCGGCAGGTATAGGAGACAAAGACTGTGTGGGGTTCCTCCATGCAGGCCTCTTGCAAGGATTCTGTTGTTCTGTGTAGGCTCCGCATTGGCCACTCTTGGCTGACGCATGGTCATCTGCTGCGTCGAGAGGACCCCCCTTATTGTTGCTGTGGTGCAAATATGACGGTGGCCCATATATTGTTGGACTGTCCTCTTTTAACCGCCGTCAGGCGAACTTTTAATCTCCATGGTGATTTATCATCTCTTTTAGGTGACAATGTCTCTATGGCAGATCGGGTTTTAAGTTTTATTCGCGCAAGCTGCTTTTATAGGTCCATTTAAATTTTTTTAACATCACCCTCTTTTGAGCTGTCTTTTTTAATTAGTTTTGTGTTGTAATTCGACTCCACCCTAAACTTTTAGGCTGGAGGTTTTAACGTGTTGCAGAGTGGCTGGCTCATCCTATTATTTTCGTGATCAGCCAGCCACAGTCCTCTGCTGTGCAGTTTTAATTCCTTCTGCCTTTGTTCTCTATGTTGTTTTTGTTGCTGTGCTCTGTTTTCCATGCTGTCTTACAATGGACTATGGGGCTTTTCTTCCCCCGGAATTTTTCTTTTAGTGCTTCGCCTGAATGGTGGATAGTTTCCCTGTGCTCTGTGTTTTTATGAAACAAGGGACCGATGACCTTTGTAGTTTGGTCCCTTTAATCTTTAACCCAACCAACCAACCAACCTACTCTTCTTGTCTGTAGTGTTCGTTGCCGCATTTGTGTTCTTTCAGTGTCTGGGGGGGGGGGGTCACCTTCCCCTTGGGGTTTTACCTGCTTCGCGAATTTATGTCTCGCCTGTTTTTGGAATGGGGGACTGATGACCTTCGCTGTTTAGTCCCCCTTAAACATCCCAACAACCACCACCTCCACATAACCGTTCATGCCCCTTATACACTGAGGTTCAAAAGTCATGGGATAGCAGTATCCACGTGTTCAGATGGCGGCGGTGTTACACACACAAAGTATGAAAGGGCGGTGCATTGGAAGAGCTGTAATTTGTACTCAGGTGATTTATGTAAAAAGTTACAGACTCGATCACTGCCGCATGGCAGGAATTAACGGACTCTGAATGCGGAATGGGAGTTGGAGCTAGACGCCTGGGACATTCCATTTCGGAAATCGTTTGAGAACGCAATATCCGGAGATCCAGAGTGTCAGGAGTGTACCCATGAAACCACATTTCGGGCATTTCCTCTCCCCACGGGCAACACAGTGGCTGATGGCCTTCCTTAACCCTTTCACGCCGGTGCCGTGTTTGTCGCGTCGTGCACTGTGGACGAGCGCCATTCCCACCCAGCCGTGCTCGCTGTACGGCGCGGTTTTCACTCTCCCCGCAGCGCTACTGAGTCCTGCTTACACACTCGTACTGTTATTGCAGTTATTGGACTTTGTACTACATATTTATTCGGGAAAATATTTAGACAAATTACACATGTTTTTTATATTCATTTTGAATATAAACAGTTTTCTTAGATCTTTCAGGTAATTTGATAATTTTTTAGTGCATTCCAACGTATATTGAATAATTTTTATGAGCCGTACTGCGGCTCGCGTTGGTGCTGTTTATAGGTTTCCGCCCTCTGTTGGAGGTCAGACGGTATCGTTTGCTTGCCATGGTTCCAGTTGCTTGTCTTCTTCTCGTCTTGACTGGTGACACTCGTTTCGCAATTGTTGCCTGTCCACTAGTGGCAGCAGTGGTGGTTATCGACATTTAGTAACTGTTGCCCTTTCTTTGGGGCGATGTCGTTGTTTTTCCGGGTCGTGTGAGTGTGTCAGAGTGGGAACACGCCAGGACTGCTGGTGGCGCGCATGGACTGCCGAATTGAAGGGCTGTGGTCAAGAGGGTGCACGACCTCATCGTAAACCAGATCCTGCAGGCTTTAAGATGAGTGCATTTCAATTCAAGAACAGAAACCTGCACCATTGTGACATCTCGCGATTCTGCAGTGTTTTGGGTTCATGTAGCTGCTCGTAGTGTCGCCCAGACGAAAAGCAGCGAATGGAGTGCTTGTATTTGGTGTTTTACAGCAAGTTCCTAAATCTTTTGTATAATTGCGTTCCTGGCGTGAAAGGCCTTCAGCCGTAATTGTGGCCATTTGGCTAGAAAAAAATAATTCGATATTTACTGCCATTCCTGGCGTCTGACACCTTTTGCTGTGCCCCCTGCGGGTTCGGGGGTTAGAATAGGCCCGCGGTATTCCTGCCTGTCGTAAGAGGCGACTAAAAGGAGTCTCAAACGTTTCGGCCTTATGTGATGGTCCCCTGTCGGGTTTGACCTCCATATCTCAAAATTTTTCCGAAGAGCGAGCCGATTGGGGAAGGGCGCCTTAATTGGTGCCTTGTGTCCGTGTTGTGTTGAGAACTTTCGCCATCTTATTCGTCGTTGCATTGCAGTCTTGCCCGCTCTCCATCTCTTGGGCATCGATGCGCCCCTGCGTGCACTTTCTGCTAAGCACTGTGCAGGGCCATTTTCTGCACTGACGACGCCCATGGACCACATGTCACCTAACATCCAGCACGGTAGCCAGTCCGTTGTGGTGGGGCCGCCATGTACCCTCTTGGTTGTAGCCCCCTGACAACACAGGGATCGCTCTACTGATGCCTGCGCCGTTCACTCCCCACGTATGCCAAGGAGTAGATGCCCATCTCCCTGGGGCATCAGGACTCCCGGCAATGGCCATCCTGCCAGGTGGCTATTGCTGTGGCTGGGTGGCGCCCGTGGGGAGGGCCCTTGGTCAGAGTAGGTGGCATCAGGGCGGATGACCCGCAATGAAGCGTGCTACATCATCTCTCGCTGGCGGCCAGCCGCCAGCAGTCTCCAAGCGTTCTCGGGCCCAATTTAATGCTCAGAAGTACGATCCGAAAACGTTCCCCTCCCTGGCCACGCCGTGGGACGAGCGCAAGTCTCAGGATGGAGGTAACAGTTATTCGCCCCGATTCTTAGTTTGCACGAGAGCTGATGGGGAGTCTTTTCACTCCACAAAGCCTCAGTTCTTCGTCGAGCATTTAGAGGACAAGTTTGGGGAGGTGGAGGGCTTGTCTAAAATGCGCTCTGGGTCAGTACTGATACAAACGGCATCCTCCGTCCAGTCCCGCAGGTTACTTGCTTGTGACAAGTTGGGGGATGTTAACGTTTCTATTACACCACATAAGAGTTTAAATATGGTCCAGGGTGTTATTTTCCGTAGGGATCTCCTTTTGCAGTCTGATGACGAGCTGCGCGCCAACTTAGAACGTAGAGGTGTTCATTTCGTCCGGCGCGTTCATCGGGGTCCGAGGGACAATCAGGTTGCCACCGGTGCCATCATCTTGGCCTTCGAGGGTGATACGTTACCGGAAAAGGTCAAGGTGATGGTCTACCGATGTGACGTCAAGCCCTATATCCCTCCCCCGATGCGGTGCTTCAAGTGCTGGAAGTTCGGCCATATGTCTTCCCGCTACACTTCCAGCCTCACATGTCGCGATTGCGGACGCCCATCTCATCCCGATACTCCATGTTCCCCGCCTCCCATCTGTGTCAACTGTGGGGAGCACCATTCACTTTGCTCGCCTGACTGCAAAGTCTTTCAGAAAGAGCGCAAAATCATGGAATATAAGACCCTGGACCGGCTGACCTATACTGAGGCCAAACGGAAATATGACAGACTCCATCCTGTGAGAATGACTTCTTCTTATGCAGCTGCTACAACAACTGTGCTAGCTCCATCAGAGTCGAGACTTCCAGCCAGCTCGATAAGCAGTAAGACTCCTCCTGCCCCTTGCCCGTGGGGGGCTCTACCCAACCGGTTGCTCCTGCACCACCTACCACAGGAGCAACCTCCTCCCACCCGTCGGAGATGTCCGTCCCCGCTTCTCAGCCGGAGAAGCGTCTAACTTCTTCGGCTACTCTCGCCCGTAAGAGTTCCCTTGGGACCCTCCCTTCCCAGGGTTCCACCAGCGGGAAGGATGACTGCCACCAGTGGCATAAGTCCTCACCAGCGGCCGGGCGTAGGGCTTCACGATCCTCCTCTGTCCCAGAGACTGAATTGGTGAAGCCTTCCCAGCCGGTGAAACCCAAGGTTCAGCGAGAGAAGTCCAAGAGCAAGACCTCTAAGGCCAAGGAACTTGCGGTGGCACCAACCCCACCGCACCTTTCGCGCTCTGCGTCTGAGGATGAAGTCGAGATTCTAGTGTCCGCTGAGGACCTTGATCGCGCTGGTCCCTCAGACGCCATGGATGCCTCTCGTACGGGTACTGAATCGGTGGCAGTGAGTGAACAAGCGGCGTAAATTGCCTTCCCAGTCCTTTCACGCCTTTCTCAGCCATGGACAATACCATCCTCCAGTGGAACTGCGGCGGTTTTTTCCACCATTTAGCTGAGCTCCACCAACTTCTCAGCCTTCGCCCTTTCTTCTGCATTGCTCTCCAGGAAACTTGGTTTCCAGCGATGCGAACCCCCGCCCACCGTGGCTATCGGGGTTATTACAAGAACCGAGCAGCTTATGAAAGGGTGTCTGGTGGCGTCTGCATATATGTCCTTCACACTCTGCACAGCGAGTCTGTCCCTCTCCAGACGCCTTTAGAGGCTGTCGCTGTACGCGTATGGACGCCACAGTCTATTACCGTCTGCAGTCTTTACATTCCACCGGATGGTGATGTCTCGCAGCATGTCCTGGCTGCACTGGTCGCCCAATTGCCGCCGCCTTTCTTGCTATTGGGCGACTTCAACGCCCATAACCCTCTGTGGGGTGGGTCAGTGGCCACAGGTCGAGGCGCCATCGTTGAACATTTGTTGTCGCAGCTCGATCTCTCGCTGTTAAATGATGGCGCCTTCACACACTTCAGTGTGGCGCATGGCACCTACTCCGCCATTGACCTTTCCATCTGTAGGTCTAGCCTCTTACCGTCTGTCCAATGGAGTGTGCATGACGACCTGTGTGGTAGCGACCACTTTCCGCTCTTTTTGTCACTACCACAGCGTCACTCTTCTGGGCGCCCTAGCAGATGGGCTATGAATAAGGCTGACTGGGACTTGTTCTCCTCCACTGCCGCTTTTGAGCCTCTCTCTACCGATGACATTGATGCGGTGGTTCAATCGGTCACCACCGGCATCGTTACTGCCGCCGAATCTGCCATTCCCCATTCCTGTGGGTCCCCTCGGCGGAAGGCTGTGCCTTGGTGGTCGCCTGAGATCGCTGACGCGATTAAAGATCGCCGGCGGGCGCTCCAGCGTCACAAGCGACACCCCTCCCTCGACCACCTTATCGCCTTCAAACGGCTGCGTGCGCGGGCCCGCCTCCTTATCCGCCAAGGCAAGAAGGAGTGCTGGGAGCGGTATGTGTCCACCATTGGCCTCCATGTCACTCCATCGCAGGTCTGGGCCAAGATTCGACGCGTCTACGGCTATCGGCCACCTGTCAGCGTCCCTACGCTCTCACTGAATGGAGCAGTTTGTACTGACTCCGACGTCATTGCAAATCGCTTAGCAGAGCATTTTGCTATGAGTTCCGCTTCTGCGAATTACCCCCAGGCCTTCCGCTCCATTAAAGAGCGGATGGAACGTCGGAGCCTTTCGTTTCGCACCAACCACCCAGAATCTTACAATGCTCCATTTAGTGAGTGGGAATTTCGCAGTGCCCTCGCTGCTTGCCCTGATACCGCTCCTGGGCCAGATGGCATCCACTGTCAGATGCTGAAACACCTTTCAGTGGACTGCCAGCGGCGCCTTCTCGGTCTTTACAACCGTCTTTGGGTCGAGGGGGAGTTTCCGTCGCAATGGCGGGAAGGCATTGTCATCCCAGTTTTGAAACCAGGAAAGAACCCTCTGGAGGTGGACAGCTACCGTCCCATTAGCCTCACCAACGTTCTTTGCAAGTTGCTTGAACGGATGGTGAGCCGGCGCTTGAATTGGGTACTGGGGTCTCGGGGCCTTCTGGCACCATCTCAGGGTGGGTTCTGTAAAGGCCGCTCCGCCGCCGACAATCTGGTGAGCCGGGAGTCGGCCATCCGTACTGCCTTTTCCCGCCGTCAGCACCTGGTCGCTGTCTTTTTCGACATGCGGAAGGCGTACGATACGACATGGCGTCATCACATTCTTTCTACGCTTCATGGATGGGGTCTTCGGGGTCCTCTGCCGATTTTTATCCGCAATTTTCTGTCGTGTCGTACCTTCCGCGTGCAAGTCGCGGCCTCGTATAGTTCCTCCCACGTCCAGGAGAACGGTGTGCCACAGGGCTCTGTTTTAAGTGTCTGTCTGTTTTTAATAGCCATTAACGGGCTTGCTGCGGCCGTGGGAAATTCTGTCTCCGCTTCCCTGTATGCTGACGACTTCTGCCTTTATTACAGCTCTACTGGCATTGCAGCTGTTGAACGTCAGCTACAGGGCGCTATCCATAAGGCGCAGTCTTGGGCTGTAGCGCATGGGTTTCAGTTTTCGGCAGCCAAGACCTGCGTTATGCATTTCTGCCGGCGACGTACAGTCCACCCGGAGCCGCAGCTTTCTCTTAACGGCGAACTTCTTTCGGTGGTGGAATCACACAGGTTTTTGGGGGTGGTTTTCGATGCCCGGTTGACTTGGCTGCCTCATATCCGGCAGCTCAAACAGACGTGTTGGCGGCATCTCAATGCACTGCGATGTTTGAGCCACACCCGCTGGGGAGCCGACCGCTCTACCCTGTTACGGCTCTACCAGGCGTTAATCCAGTCCCGTCTGGATTATGGGTGCCTGGCATATGGCTCAGCATCCCCGTCTGCGTTGCGGGTGCTGGACCCAATTCTCCACAGCGGGATACGCCTTGCCACTGGTGCTTTCCGCACCAGCCCTGTGGACAGCTTACTCGTGGAAGCAGGTGTCCCTCCACTGCGGTTCCGACGCCAACGTTTGCTAGCCGCTTATGCTGCCCATGTTCTAAGCTCGCCCGGGCATATAAACTGTCGCCTCCTGTTCCCGCGGTCGGTCGTCCGTATGCCAGAACGTCGGCCCCGGTCTGGTTGTACAATAGCGGTCCGCGTCAAAGAGCTTCTCTCTGGGCTCCAGGGTTTCACTGTTCCACCTCCTTTCCGGGCTACTTTGCATACACCCCCATGGAGTGTTCGTCGCCCTAGCCTTCGGCTCGACTTGGCACAGGGCCCTAAGGACTCAGTCCCTCCAGAGGCCTTCCGCCGCCGCTTTTATTCCATCCTGGCCACGTATCAGGGCTCTGGTGTTGTTTACACTGACGGTTCGATGGTTGCTGGTCGTGTCGGATATGCGCTCACTCTAGGGGACCTTTCCGAACAACGTTCCTTGCCGGATGGCTGCAGCGTTTACACTGCTGAACTGGCCGCCATCTTTCGTGGCCTAGAGTATATCCGCTCCTGCTCAGGTGAGTCCTTCGTTATCTGTAGCGATTCCCTGAGCGGTTTACGAGCTCTCGACCAGTGTTTCCCTCGTTCTCGTTTGGTGATGGCTATCCACGAGTCTCTGCATACTCTCGCCTGTTGCGGCCGCTCTGTGGTCTTTGTGTGGACCCCCGGTCATGTCGGTATCCCGGGTAACGAATATGTTGACCACCTGGCGAAAGAGGCGACCAGTAAGCCATCTCTGGACGTTGGCCTCCCAGAGACTGATTTGCGGGCAGTCTTCCGCCGCAAAATCTTGGCGCTATGGGGCGATGAATGGCGCGAACTGCCAATGCGCAATAAACTCCGTGCTGTCAAGGAGACGACGGCTGTGTGGCGGTCATCCCTGCGAGCCACTCGCAGGGACTCGGTAGTTCTTTGCCGGCTCCCCATTGGCCACTCCCGGCTGACACACAGTTATTTACTGAGCCGGGAGGACCCTCCTCTATGTCGCTGTGGGGCAGCTTTGACAGTGGCCCACATTTTGCTGGCCTGCCCCCTTTTAGCTGTGGTCAGGCAGACATTTGCGCTGCCTGCTACGCTCTCTGCCCTTTTAACAGACGACTCCACTATGGCTGACTTAATTTTACGTTTTATTCGGGCAGGGGGATTTTATCATTTACTCTGAGTGTTTCTGTTTTATTTTATTGTTTTGTGTTGATTCTGGCCTTTGGCCTATGATTTTACACTGATTTTTTAATGTGGTTCTAATTGGTTGGCCTTTCCTTTTTTATGTCTATGGTCGGCCAACCACCGTCACACTCTGTGTGGTTTTAGTTTGTTTTGTCTTGTCTTTGTCTCAGTATCTCTTGTTCTGTATCGTCTGTGATCTCTTCTGTTCCTTGTTTTTATTCTCTGTGGGTGTTCTTTGTCTTTGGAAAAAGGGACCGATGACCATGGCAGTCTGGTCCCTTTAATCCCCCAAACCAACCAACCAACCTTTTGCTGTGTTTGTGGTCACTTACTTTCAATATTTCAATACCGGTAAGTTGTAATTGCAGCGAGTTCTTAAATATTCATGATTTATTGCCATTCTTGGCGCTTAAAGTCTTCAGCCGTGATCACAGCGGCTTTTTTTTTAAATAAATTATCTGTATCAGTATTTTATGGTGATTTCCTAAACTGTAACGCACTGAAAACAATATTATTTTCACAGTTGTTTATTCCTTCATTAATAATGCGTAATATTTTTTTTATTTATTGCTGAGTCTGGAATTAATGTTTTAAAAATAAATGCGTGTAACTGTAAAAGGCAACCAATAGTAACTGATTAAGGCACTGTCCACAATTGTAACCAAATCCTGCCTTACCTTGACTACCAAGTTTCAATTTTTGTTTCCACTTGTTCAGTAGTATCTATTTACAATTGGCATACATTACCTTTCAGTAGGATTACATTACGAGAATGTCATTGCACAGTGCTACATTTCAAAAAGTCTTTTATGTACGATAAATAATGACGCAGGGAAAGGCACAAAGAGTCGCACAGCATTCCTTACAACACGTTTTAGTCTGCTTCCGCTTCTTCAGCGCTCTACAGACAACGCAAAGCCTCTGGCTGCTCCCGTCGTCAGGTAGGTGAGGCCCTGTTGTCAGTCTCGAGGAACGTTCTGGTCTTTTTCCTCCTCTGGATCTTCTTTTTTCTACTTTACGAGTGTATTTTTCCAGGATTCAAGTTGTCATTTTTCCACGATATTTTTTTTCTTGTTCTGCGGTTCTGATGTCTCTTCATCTATCTCACTATCTGTAGAGTCATCTTCTGTGCACAATCCCAAATCTGGGGATGTCAATGGAACAGCTGGAGCAGCACGTGTACTGATGTAGAAGCAGCTACAATAAGTGTTCCATGTTCATCGTCTGATTCGGACGATGATTCACTTTCATCTTCAAAGTCTCTACCCAGTATTAGAAGACGATTTTCCTCCACAGTAGAAACTAACTGAACTTAACAGCACGTCATTTCAGATAAAAACAAAAAAAAAAAAAACAAGGGGGGAAATGAGCAGTGAAACTGAAGCGAAACCAACGCTTTGAAACTGAATGCAACTGCGATCTAGTGACTACGTACTTAACTACAGACTTTGAGCAAAGCCGCTGAATGGTGCACAAGTCAAACATCGGCACAAGTCGATCGTAGTGAAGCGGAGAAAAACGACGCGAGGCGGAACTGCTGCGGCAGTCCACCGGCTGGCCGCCCAGGACCGCACTCTACTGCTGCAGCTGTCCACCTGCTGAGCGCCGAGTTCGCTCCCTATTCTGCAGAAGTTCACCATAGCGAAAGGGTTAACGACCGAGAGCAGGGGCGTTTGCGTAGAGTTGCCAGTGCTAACAGACAAACAACACTGTGTGAAACAACTTCAGAAATCAATGTGGGACGTACGGCAAACGTATCCGTTAGGGCATTGCGCCGAAATTTGGCGTTAATTGTCTATGGCAGCAGACGACCGACGGAAGTGCCTTTGCTAACAGCACGACAACAGCCTGAAGCGCGTCTCATGAGCTTGTGGCCATATCAGTTTGTCCCTAGACGACTGAAAACCGTAGCCTGGCCAGGTGAGTCTCGATTTCAGTTGGTAAGAACTTATGGTAGGGTTCGAGTGTGGCGCAGACTTCACGAAGCCATAGACCCAAGTTGTCAATAAGGTACTGTGCAAAATGGTGGTGCCTCCACAATGGTGTGCGCTGACTTTTCATGTAATATACTGGGTCGTCTGGTTATGTTTGACTACTAGGAGACCATTTGCAGTCTTTCATGGACTTCATGTTTCCAAATTTTTGTTGATGAAATTAACCATGTCACAGGCCACAGTTGCTGAGAATTGATTTGAAGACCATACTGGACAGTTCGAGCGAATGATTTGGTCGCCCAGATTGCGAACATGTATGGAACATAGTCGATACCTCAGTTTCTGCCCAAAATCCTGTATCGATAACAGTTTCGCAGTTGTAGACAGCTATTGAGTCAGAATGGTTCAATATTTCTGCAGGGGACTTCCAACGACTTGTTGAGTCCATGCCACGTGAGGTTGCTGCACCAGGCCAGGCAAAAGGCCCGACACGGTATTGGGAGGACTCCCACGACTTTTGCCACCTCAGTGTACATCAAAATCCCACTTCTATTAAAAGCACTAAACACGAAGACTGATGCACCTTACCAGCATCCTACCTGTCACAGAGAATTGCAGCTATAATCATTCAGATAACGACCGATGATCTGTATGTATGTGAAGCGACATTACATCGAACAATGCCTTCTGGGTGATTCACTATTTTGTCAGGATTTGTGTGCTGTTTTTTCAATGTTCTTTTACATGGTCACGATTGGCCAAATTTCAAAAGCAAATCTCTTTCTTGTCAATAAAGATATACAGTTCGGTGTATCTAAAAGTCCTAAGGAAGTCATAAAATCTCGAAAGCGCGTCATTTACGAACGAGCAGTTCTTCATGGTGCCATCAGTCCCCATAGCGCAATATTTCTTAAAACATGGGGCGTTTTATTTTCTATCCAGATTTCAGTAGAACAAATCAGAATTTTTTTTTCTCATGTGTTATGTGAAGTCACCAAAGATCATATTAGCGGCAAATGACAGGTGTAACAACTTCTCTAACCCACACTTCAAGGACAAGTGGCGTATGAAGTTTGCTGTAGACAGTTTTAAAGATGACTGTCCCTCAGCTACCGTATATTTGCGTTAGAACATATGTCTATCCACTATACAGTGAGATTGTTGCTGGCCCTACTCAGTTCATTCCAGAAGATGAATTTTAATGAAGGAACCCCTTCAACCACAGCCTAATTCAAGTAGCTCTAGGTATCCACTTCATTCTGTACAACGTTGCGTGCTTACAATTCTGATTCAGACGGATGTGGAAGTTGTTCGATTTATTTGGGTTACCCAATTGCACTGATAATGTATTGTGGGAATCAGTTGTGGATGTACATACTCTCAGACACACGCAAGAGACTAACAGTGTACGATTTGTTTGATGTTGAGTGCCAGTTCTCTTTCTTAATTTGTCTTTACAAATCTTTTGGTTTACTTGTTTACCGCAAACATCCGATCCTTCCCATAAGTTGCACTAGCTTTTTTTATCAAATTTAGGAGCTATGAAAGTCAAATACTGTTATTACTAAGCCGAGGTAAGTGAAACAGAACTCTTCCTGTTCTCGCTGTATCCAAAGGAGGAAGAATAGCCTATGAAAGAAGCATTAGGAGTGATTTATGGAACCTACCCGTGAAGTGACAGCTAACTTCATGAAGTACATACATTTTCTCATAAAGGAAGATAACTGGGGCGATGTATCTTGGGGGCAGTTTTCGCACAGGCGAGGTGCGTGCCGGACGAGGAACGAGAAGGAAGCAGGGAGCACGAAGCGGGGTGTATTTATCACTGCGGCTGCCATTTGGGCTGAGTTATGGCGGCGCAGCCAGCTGGTAGTTGGCAAAAAGGCGCAGACGAAGGAGTGGGAAAAAGGGGTAGGGGAGGCAAGCGACGCCACACCACACGCCGACCACTTTGTCTGAACACTGGAAGGGTGCGGAGCTATAAACGTTACGCAGACTGCGACAACTAGCGCCAAGGACTTGCAGCGTCAACACAGTTAACAATTGTTAATCAGATTTATTGATTATTACTTCAATTTAATGTTTGTAGCAACAAAATGTAGTTCCTCCTTTGGCATTAGACACCTGTGTGAATCTCAGCATCTGTAAAAAGTTTTCTGCATTCTGCACTCTCGACTACGATCCTTCCCCATTCTCTAACAGTTTTACATCTTTGATCTTCTGTGGCTTCCAACATTTCACTATTCCCTTCAGTAATCCCCTTATCCTAATAATAAGTGCTACATCCTTGATGTACACACATATCTGAGTACATTTGATGTGAATACAACTTGTGATTTGGGATTTATGAAAAGGTACTTCTGCAGCCATGTTGAAAAACATTGTAGAAATTGTTTCCCTTATCTCACTCCATCACTGACGCAAAACACAGGACTAGCAACAACATGTTGTTCCTGACGCTTATAACGTCACCATTGAAAATGGGCTACAGTTCTATCCACTTCTTAGACGTTTAGTGAACTGATTTTGGTTTATTCAACACTGTACTGTTTATTCATAACTACATTTCCAGGTTCACTTTCATGTCCTAGTTTTCTATGGTCCTTTAGTTTTCGCTCGTTTTTATCTAGTGTACCCATTTTCTGAATTTTACTCATTTAGTCACATACATTTAATTCGCAGCATAGGGAATCTTCTGAATTTAGTGCTTAATTCTTTAGAGAGTTTCTATCTATTATTTCTGATTCTTCAGTAATGCTTAGTTCCAGGTCTTTTTTTTTTCTCATGGTCCAGTCTATTGACATATTTTCCCAAAAGAACTTTGTTACCATTCTTGTACTTACTTTATAAAAGAGTCTGGTAAAGTTCAGTCCTTCCTTTCATTTCAATATTTTCTGGTTAACTCACTAAATTTCCCAATTAAATTACATGCTGACATCACTTATCTGTATTGTTCACGTATTATTTCTTGCAGTTCTTAGTTTCAGCGTATGCAATTCGATGTTCAAAATTTTCACTCATTGAAATAATCTATACTACCGTCTGTAGCATAACTCTAATTTAGTAATTTTAGAAATACTGTAGGCGCTAGACATGCTGAAATCCGGAAACTGCCATCGTTCTTTCTATTTTTGATATTTCTGATAAATCTCCCTACATAATTTCGTCAAGATATATTAAACTATTTACGTATTTAATGTGTATTGCGGTGTATTTTTAAACATAATATGAATTATGTTTACTTTCATCCCAAATCTTACGTTGATTTTACCTAAACACTTATTTGTGTCTCTGATTCTGTAATTTGCATATATTTCAATTTTTCCTTATTTTTCACTTTTTTATTTAGTTACTGATAGCTTATTTCTTCTTCTTCTTCTTTTTTTGCTTGTGCTTTTATCCCACAGTTCGCAGGGTCGGCATGGTTAGGAACAGATCTGGTAAGGTTAAAGTGAAGGGGTGTCTGGAGGCCCTTCCTGCCGCCACCCCTAACCCCTCCCGGAATGGAATTAGTGTACTCCTGCTGTCTATGTCGACTATAATCCATAGGGTAGTGCGAATGTGTTAAGATGTCTGCGAATCAGGTAACTGAGGCAGGATGTGGGGACCAGCCCAAATTTCAACTATGGGGTGTGGAGAACCGCCTAAAAACCACATCCAGGATGGCCGGCGCATCGACCCTCGTCGTTAATCCGCCAGGCGGATTCGATCCGGGGCCGGGTCATCTACCTGAGTACAGGAAGCAGCGCATTAGTGCTCTCAGCTAACCTGGCAGGATTACTGGTAGCTTCTTTATTTATGTAAAATGCAGAGTAATATGATTTGAACATTGTTTTCTTGTTTGTGTTCACTTTTTACAATTGATATTGTTATGGAGCTATTGGTGACATTTTTAATTACTTGTTTAAGCAGTCTTTATGTACCTGTGTGCAAGAATCAGTTTTGAAAAATCAAAAACCACTTTCTCTGATAATCTTTTCTGGTACGCTCTCGATGTGAACAACGGAAAACAATTTCTACATAATTAATATTCTCTGTTAAGCAAGTATTCAAAGTGATGAGTGACGGCCTGAAAAGAAGTATTGCAAAAGCGCATTGACTGCCGATAAACCATCAGGTTTTCGGAAGAACATCATCCACACAATTACGAAGATTTCAAAAGCCGACAAGTGCGAGAATTATCACACAATCAGCTTAACAATTGATACAGAGCTGTTGATAAGGAGAGTATATGGAAGAAAGGAAAAGAAAATTTAAGATTTGTTACATGACAATCAGTTTGTGTTTAGGAAAAGTAAATCAGAGTGGCTGTTCTGACGTTGTGGTCAACACTGGAAGCAAGACTGAAGAAAAATTAAGACACATTCGTATTATTTGTTCACCTGGAGAAAGCGTTCGATAATTTAAAATAGTGCAAGGCATTGGAAGTTCTGAGGAAAATAAGGGCAAGTTACAGTTGACGACGGGTACTACACGTTATGCAAAATAACCAAGAGGGGGTAGCAAGATGGCAGAAGCAAGAACGAAGTGCTCGAATTATAAAGGGTGTAAGACAGGGATGTAGTCATTCACCGCTACTGTTCGGTATGTATATCGAAGAAGAAACGACGGAAATAAGACAATGGTGTAAGATTGGGATTAACTTTCAAGGTGAAAGAATATCGATGGTAAGAATCGCTAATGACATTGCTGTCCATGGTAAAGTGAAGTAGAATTACAGGGTTCGTTGAACGGAATGAGCAGTCTAACGAGTGCAGAACATGGAATGAGAGTAAATCGAAGAAAGACGAAAGTAATGAGAAGTAGCAGAAATGAGAACAGCGAGAAACTTAACATCTTAACTGGTGATCACGAAGTAGATGATGTCTGTAGCTCGTGGTCTCGCGTTCGCGATCTAGCTCCAGAGTACAGGGTCCCGGGTCCCATTCCCGGAGGGAGATGACTGGGTGTTTGTGTTGTCCTCACCGTTTCATCATCATTCATGAAATTGGCGAGGATGGGCTGCGCAAAGGTTGGGAACTTGTACGGACGCTGATAACCGAGCAGCTGTGCGCCCCACAAGGCAAACATCATCAACGAAGTAGATGACGTTACGCAATTCTATTACCTTAGGCAGATAGGTGCCTCATGACAGATGGAGCAAGGAGGACATGAAACGCTCACAAGTATTGGCAAAAAGGACATCTTTGGCCAAGGGAAGTCTATCACTATAAAGTATAAGCTTTCATTTGAGGAAGAAATTACTGAGAATGTACGTTTGGAGCAAACCATCGAAATGTAGTGAAACATGGATTATGGGAATACCAGAAAAGAAGAGACTGGAAGAATTTCAGATGCGGTGTTACAGAATAATGTCGAAAATTAGATGGACTGATAAGATAAGGAACGAGGAGGTACTCTGGAGAATAGCGAAGAAACGAATGTATGCGGAATATTGACAAGAAGAAGTGACACGGTGATAGGACACCTTTCAACACATCAAGGACTACCATTCACGATACTGGAGGGAACTGTGGAGGGTAAGAACTGTAGGGGAGAACAGAGATCGTAATTCATCGAACAGATGACTGACGACAGAGATTGAAAGTGCTGCAGTAAGACGGTGAGGTTGGCACAGAAAAGGAAATAGTAGCGGGCCTCATCAAACCTGCCAGAAGGCTAACGAGTCAGAAAAATAGTACAATAAACACTCTTTACAGCACAGTAAGGACGGATACACAATTATCAGTTCAGAATGACTGTAATATATTGATTATTCCTTGCCACTGTACTGATATCTTGAAGCTGTGAGAAAGGAGGACAGACGCTCCAAGGCACGGAAGTAGAGTCGATGCTGAGGGCAGACGAAACTAGGAGAGATATTGTAACATGAAGTAAACCGTAAGGGGAGAGCCTTGAGAAAATGCAGACGCCCCCAGACGAGGTCCCAGGGCGCTAGTTACTCTTCAAGGAATTAACATGTAACTTCATATGTCGTCTAGACGCTGTGGTAGGTTGCCACCATAGAACTTTCTAAGCAACAGGCACGTACTAGCGTATAAAGCCAGCTTGATACCAGCCCTGAGAACAGCAACTTCAGTAGGCTCACAAGGGCTAGGAAAAGAGCAAAAACACCAAAAACTGTTGACCTAGCAGTCCCTACTCCCGGGAGCCCGAGGGGAGGGACTCAATGACGTATATGTTGCAAGCCCCATTTGGCATAGCAGTTATGTTTACCTTTCAGCTGAACGATGTTGATACCAAATCCGGACTTAAGTTATTGCAACTGCATTAACATCCCCGCCTTAGGAGCAGTAGAGGGGACCTAACGAAACCATGATTGACAGGTGCCGGCAGAGGACCGGCGGGATTGGCTGGTTGGCTTTAAGTGGGAAAAACAGTCCCCCCACGCGACTCTAAAACCCCTAGTTTCCGCGTTTTGGCGGAGTTCTCAGTCAGACGATCTGGGCGCCGAATCCGCATCCGTCGACTCCTGCCTCAGTCCACCTCCGCCTAAGTCTGCTCTCTCTCTCTCTCTCTCTCTCTCTCTCTCTCTCACACACACACACACACACACACACACACACGCACTAGGAGTGCCCCAATGTACAGAGGTACGTTCAGTATGTTTTCTTTTGAAACTAAGCTGTTGCCTTAAGATGCTGCTAGCGTTTGCTACTGTGGTTATCATCTACTCCTGGGACTTCTGCACTGGCTTCTGTTGCAACAGAGTTATTAATGCTTTTTCTAACTCTAGAACTAGCCACCAGTCTATTAGTTAGTCCTGTCTGGAATAAATAACTATTTCAAAACCCTATTTGTCCAAGAGTGTCCACAACGAGTTCCCTACCAACTCTCACCACTTGTATTTCTAGTAAATGCCTGTACCAGCGTTGGCTCAGATAGAAGAAAACAATCAAATGCCTTCCCTGGAATTGCCCTTCTGCCTTCCGCTCTGTACCCCTCTTCTCCTTCTCCCACCTATGTCAGCACACGACATGTTGGTCCATGCTAGGTCACTGTATAGCTGTAGGAACCCAGTAAAGCCCGCGTATTTGCAGTCCAAGGGGTTGTTCAAGTAAGATCCAATTAGCAATCTGCCCATTCATGTTCTCTATCAGCGTGGTAGGTATTGGAGCACAGCATGACGTGCAGTGAATGCGTTCTGGCAAGATGGGCAGTTTTATTTCCGCTGTTAAATCAGAGTCTAGGTCCATGTGATTGTTGCATGTGAAGCTGCAGATGATTGGCTGCAGGTGAAGCCTTTGGCTGTGTATATCGCAGTTGAGCGCTTCAGTGTATGAGGACACTAATACACTAAAAACTCACCCTTCTTGAACTGTCATATAGTACGTCATACACTCACACATTACGGATTAAGATCACTACATATATTGAAATCACAACTCCTCCACACCGTGAGTGCACTGGGGGAAAACATAGCATTACTTAACACAACAGTTAGGTTCCCCAGCCAAAAACACAAGCGACAATTTTCTTTTGTTATTATCAGTCGTAAATTACATTAACGACCCTTGTAAAAACGATTATTTTAAATTATGGTAAATTTTATAGGAGCTCCTGAACATTCTTGGTATTTCAAGCACCACACTAAGATTTTACAACTATTTATTGTTTAATACTTTGGACGTAGAAAATCAAATGGAGAATGAAATGAAAAAGCACACAAACCATCTGTCCTAAAAGCGTTCATGATGACCCACATTTGTCACACTAGAGATATCCTGAGGATTGATTAGTCTTCCCAATCTCACCGGCACGTCTCGAATAACTGGCGCAATAGCTGTAGCAACCGTTTTGCCAAGTGAGCAATAGTTTCCACTCTAATGATAACCTCTGTTGCAGTTGATATGACCTAAAGAGTAACAAAAGAGCTTAATACGAAAAGCATTTTCAATTTTAATTACGGATCCACTCTTTGAATACTGCTAGACAGGAAACTGCCACCAGTCGGTATTGGCTATCTTTGCTATTAGCGCTTTCGAGTCCACGAGCACCCATACACTTACGAGTACACATGTATCTTTGTTTCTCAGTTGTTGCGGCGAATCGTTACTATGTAGCTCATCTAGAAGACCTGTTTCCGTAGCCAACATCGCTATCGGTGTTACTCGCCTGGGAAATAAACTGGTTCGAATACTGGTGTTCGATATAGCTTTTGGTACCAGTTTTTTACCAGCAATCGAAGACAGTTGCTGCGTAAAACTCCTGAACACTATTTTTGCGCCGGTGTCTGGAGTGAGTACCAGACCCGGCCATAGCTGCTGTCTCATGAGGTGAGGGCGTGTGGCGGTTGTCAGATGGGGACTCGAAGCTCTGTTAGAAATCAAGTATTTTAGCGGTGTTTTGTTTGCTTCGAGTCGTAAAATAATGTTCTAGACAACAGGAATAAGCGGTTGCAATCCATCTGAAACATTCTGAAAGTGTGTACTGTGCGTATAAGCCGTGGTTCTGGGCTGCTGTCAACAATTGTCGTCCGTTTGCTTGATACAGGATCAGTGTGAGAAATTCAGCAAATATTGCCGATACTTAAACAAAGCGACCGTATTGTAATTCCAACATAGCCGATGGACGGCGCGTTAGCTGGAATGCGATTAATCACGGTGTACACACGATAGCTTCCGGGAACACTGGTGTTCGGATGCGAGCAAATATTGTTCTGCGACGTTACACAGTGTACAACCGCTTCGAAGTCTCCTTCAAAAGGAACCATACGCAGCACAAACTGATGAGAATCCACCCTGTGTGCTACGTCATAACAAACAGCGCTACTGATGTTACTGCTTGTCATGTCTCTGTAAATGACGTGATGGCCCCTCCGGTTAGCTCCTGGAGTGCTCGCTTATGTGAGCTGCCAGAAATCAGGGGGTCGCGGTATCGAGTCTCTTTTAGCGTGTCTGCCCTTTCTGACCTGTGTGCGTGCGTCCCTGTTGCAGCCTCGTGCGATGCCGATTCCATTGAGATTTAGTCTCTCTGTTGTGTCAGCGGGCAGAGCGAACATACCGACAGAAATACACTACACCGACAACTACACAGTCGACATTACACAGACGAAGCCATGTTGCTGAGTATCCAGCATTCTGTAGTGACATGAGTTACTATTGATGACAGCACTGCTAAATCAGAGTTACTAAACACACCTTCCGAAATTACTTCACCAAACAAGACGAAATAGATATTCCGGAATTCGAAGAACAGTTGCAAACATGAGTGACGTAGAACTAGATATCCTCGGAATAGAGAAGCAACTTAAACCGCTTAATAAAAGCAATTCTCCCGGTACAGGATGTATACCACTTAGGTTCCTTTCAGAGTATGCTTATCCAATAGCTTCATACTCAAAAATCTTAGGCCTATACAACCGCTCGCTCGACGAAAGATTCGTACCCAAAGACTGCAAAGTTGCACAGGTCACCCCAATATTCAAGACAGGCAATAGGAGCAATCCACTAAATTACAGTCCCATATCGTTAACATCCATACTCTGCAGGATTTTGAAACATATATTGTGTTCGAAGATAATGAATTACCTCGAAGACATCGGTCTATTGACACATGCTGAACACGGATTTTGAAAACATCGTTCTTGTGAAGTACAATTAGTTCTTTACTCACACGAAGATGCTGAGTGCTATTGACAAAATATTTTAGATTGATTTCATTTCTAGATTTTCAGAATGTTTTTGACACTGGGTGCAAGCTACATGTAATTGCGTGCTTGTGGAATATTGTCTAAGTGAAGCGACTGCATCCGTGATTTGCTTTCAGTAAGGTCACAGTTCGTAGTAACGGAAAGTCGTCGAGTAAAAGAGATTTCCAGTGTTCCCCAAGGTAGTGTTACAGGCTCTCTGTCGTTTCTTATCCATACAAACGATCTGGGAGACAATCTGAGCAAATTTCATAGGTTGCTTGCAGATGACGCTGCCGCTTGTCGTCTAGTAATGTCATTAGAAGATCAAAATAAACTGCCAAACTGTTTAGAATAGATATCTGTACGACGCGAAAATTGGTAGTTGACCCTAAATAATGAAAAGTTTGAGGTCATCCACATGAGTGCTAAAAGGAATCAGTTGAACTTCGGTTACACGAAAAATCAATCAAACTAGAAACCGCAAATTCAACTAAATACATTCTTATTGGAGCTGAAAATAACTTTCCTTGGAAAGAACACATAGGAAGGCGAACCAAAGACTGCGTTTCATTGCAGAACACTTAGAAGATGCAACAGATCTACTAAACAGAATGCCTACACTACACTTGTCCATCCCCTTTTGAAGCACTGCAGTGTGGTGTGGGATCATTACCAGATATAGTTCACAGAATAGATTGAAAACTTGAAAAACGGGCAGCATGTTTTATATAACAATTTATAATTGATTATCTGAAGTGTACTAGGACAACAGAACAAAATAATCTTTACAACAAGCTATAGAATTTGAAATTCGAAGAGAGTGTAACACAAGCAAAGATCAAGATCTACAAGAAAAAGACAATGAGTGCTTGGAACTTAAAACTATATAAATTAGTCGAACATTGGATAATATATATCTTGATGTACACAGGGTACATCAAAGTAGAGAAATCTACAATATTTTCTTCAACACCTTGTCTTGCTTTACTGAGAAATTAAGTGATCAGTCTAATGATATTTTTGATGAAATCGAGTTGAGAAGAAATATATATGAACAAATTTTCACTGAGTGTTCTAAAGAATTTGATCAGGAATAAGTAAAACCAAATAAGAAATACATTATATATTTAAGAACATCTACTAATTATTGATGATCTTAAAGAAGGTCCTGGGAGAACTGACAGTTGCCCTTTAAAGATCGTCTCATTTCCTAGAAAGGTATGAAAGAATTTTGCACAACTGAAAATATTTTATCTGTTATATTATAGTCCTATATGAATGAAGTCGATTGTAGACCTAACAAGAACAAGTGTACATATGGTATGCAATTATAATAACTAATGCAACGAATAACCTGCAGTTGGAAGAAAAAGATTTTGCAGAAGTTCTCAAGCATAAGAATACCAGAAAAGCCATCAGTGAAAACATTGATCTAGATTATAGGAAAAAATTAGAAAATTTGGTGGTGGACTGCCAGTGCTTCCTTTTATATTCACAGAACAACGCTACATTCACAAACAAAACAGGATTATATTCACTTATTTTGAAGTCAACAGTTCAGATAAGGGGCTACACATGAAGTATTGCCATCAATGTGTAAACATGGAGAACAGGTGATGATTATATGAAGCTGGAAAATACGATAATGAAGTGAAAGAAATATATCAAGATCGAATAAATCACTGGAAAACTTTAGAAATTCAGGAAGATCACATGCAAGACTTATATCGAATAGCTGGTAATCCTAGAGTAATAATAAGTGAAAGAAATGAAACTTATTATTAACACATTGCACCTGAAACAGACTATCAAAATTTAAGACTTATTCTTTTAAAGATCATTTTATGGTAATTGTGAAAAAAATTATTACAGCATTAGAGTACAAAGACACATTTTGAAAGCAACTGAACAATATTAGAGGCTATCATCCAACATGTGTAGAACTTTTAAGACTGATTTAAAATCCTAATTCGATTAGCTATACCAAAGAATGAGAGAAATATTGATTATAATTTGTTGGCACAATTGTTTTAATCTTGTGGACAGCTACACACAAGAAGAATTGATTAATGATGTAATAAATCTTCATCAGATTGAGTTATTATTAAAAATACATTATTTCTCAGTAAAAGTGAAAACCTTATAACCTTTTTCACAGTTAAATTTTGTGTAACATACGTAATTATTTTTTATGCATGTAATAAACTAAACTTATTAAATCCATCTGATTCAATCAACTGAAATTTAAAATTCTTGAGAGACTCTGACTTTCATTTTTATTAACATTTGGTGTAGAATTAAAATATGCTGTACCACCAAAACTCATATTATAACCAATCCCAAACAGCTTCAAATTTTCTGTAACAACTCCCATTTATGTATGTAAACATATTACAGATCAATTTTCTTTTATTTACCCAAATATTGGTTTATTTACCATATCCTAGCTGCTTCTTCCTATTACTTTCTCATCAAGATATACATCATGTTCATGTGTTTTTGTAGATCTTATCTCATAACAATTTCGTTTCACTTCCTCTCCATCGAATGCCTTCAGTTTTTATATTTTATAGAGTTGAAAGAATAGCATTTTCAATTTCGATAGTTTTTGTTGACTAATTATCAGTGTATTTTTTTTTTTCAAAAATTCCTTTTGATTTAGTAACTCAAACCAAATTTTAAAATAGGTGATAAAGTTAATCATAAGATACAATGACAGGTCACTCATAGTTTTTGTCATTAACTTCCATTGCATTCATTTTCATTGTTGAATGTTTTATATTACTGTATTCAATAACTAGTTTTATATGCCATGCCATTTATAACTTCCTACAGAGCAAATCTGGTCCATATTTTTTCTTTAAATGTTCTATTATATTTTACCACAAAAGATGCTTTCTACTCTGGAAAAGAAGAGTAATGGGTAACATTAAATGTCTTCATAAGTTCTTGAAAGTCATAGTTGTAGAATACTTTACTGTAGATTTCTTGGAGTTTTTTTCCAAATATGATTTCAAAAGCATCATCTACATTTTTACCTGATTTGTCTGTGACTGGAATAACCCAAGCAAATTTTGAAAAACATCAGCAAAAGTAAATAAATATTTATAGTATTTAATACTTTTGAAATTCCTTTCAAGTTGCCTGAGCTTATTTCTACTAGATCAGTTGGCCATAAATGATCTATACCAAAAGATTGACATTTCCACATTTAAAATTTCTTTCAGTGGTTTATGTAATTCATTAATAATTTCTTCATGAATATTGGAAGGGGTGACCCATTTTCTCAGCCTACCACCTATAATTTCTTTAACATATTCAGTCTTGTTCATTTTACAAATTGTATAAAGCCCTTCAGTTCTCTGACTTCCATTTTTAATTCTTACACTCTGAGGGTGATGTGTTTCAGTGAATTTTGTACACTTCAAACACCAGGTAGGATTATTCATTTATATAGGTTGAAAATTTAACAAGAGTGATTTCTTACACCAGATATCTACTGCCACAGTTGTAACCATATCTTTTAATATTACAAATAGAAAATTTTATTTATGTACCACCATTGATTGACTATTATTATTCATTTCAGATAGCTTATTATTTACACTTACTGTGATACCAAAATAATACAGTAATAGTTTTAAGTCTGAAATCGCATTCTAAATTATGTTTTTTTTGCTCATATCCAGTTATAAGAGTACATTCGATTATTTGTCGATTTTGTATTGAATTTTTAGTCTATTGCAGCTCTCATAAGTAGATGTAAGAGTTACATCCATGGTTTTTATCCTTTCATCAAGATGTGCTGTAGAGGTATGAATCTGATTAAACTTTTTAGTAAGCTGTATCATAGTGACATAGTTACCGAATTGTGTTAGAAAACTTACATATTCAGTTTTTGTAACAAGATTATCTATTTTATTTTCTAAATATTGTTTATCAATTGCACCATAACCATATATTTGATCTTTTAATTGTACTAATCTTGTACATTTTATGTCAATATAACTTTTAATTGTTTTAAAAATTTTACCTAAGTCTTTTTGATTTTGTTTGCAAAAATTTTCAGTTTTTGGAAAAATTTTTGATACTAATTTAACTTTGATTTTTTTCTAATTCTCCATCATTTTGCTCATTTATCAGCATTCCAAAGCTGTTCATTGAGTAGATTCAGAATTTCATTAAGCTTGTAATTATCTGAGGACAGGTTTAAAACAAATAGATACAAACTACCACATATTACTAGATTAAAATTTTGTATTTGCTCTCCACTACACAACAACTCTTTTGAATCAAGGTATTTAATTAATTCTGTGGGAATATTTCCCCCAAAGGAATCAAAGCCAAATTTCTTGTATTATTGTTACAGCAGCATATCCAATGTGTGCCAACACTATGAGAAACATCAAAATTAACTACTCCAGGTTCAATTTTTGTTGTTGTTATGTAATTCATCAATTATGTGAAGACAATGAAAGTGTTTAATCTCTATTTTAGCAAATTTTTCGAGATCAAACTTTGATAAAGGTGTGTTACATTCTTTGATTATTTCTTGGAAGTTTGTTTTATCTCAGTAACCTGTCCAGTTACATTCTTCTCCATTACTAAATTATGTCTTTTCTGCTCTTCTAATTCATTATCACTTGTTTCTTATCAGTTATTGCTATTACTGCCCTCTTTACTCCATTGGGAAATGAACCAGCAGAGACTAAATATGGTAGTGCTACGAGCAACAATAATAGAAAACAATCTTCATATTTTATTTGTTCTGATACTTCTCTGTTTATTGTTAGATAAACGATAATTATTTTCAGAACAGGTTTAGTTAATGTTATAACTAAATTTCCACCTGGTGTCTAATCATCCTTTGTTTTTTGAGCATTAGTTAAATACATATCAGTACTACGTAACTGATCATTATCCAATATGTTTTTAATTCCTCTTGTCTTAGTTTTGCTGCTAGGTAGCAGACTTAAATCAATTGTGAAGTTAGTCTTTTATATAACTTAAAATTTTATAAGGATGAATATTTTTTGGTAGCATTGGAGTGGTGGCACCAAAATTTTTATAGTCTTCATCCATTATCATTGATTATTTCACACACATCTTTTGTACATACAAATTCGAATGGTTTTTCTTTATAGCTTTTATAAACCTTCATTTAATGTAGTTTCTCTTCCACACTTTGCAGTGAGATACCTAGATGTCTTTGTCTCAGACTTCGAGAAAACTCATCAACAATTTCTCTTGTCAAATAATTGTACTTGACTCCTTTACTTGATTTGATTATGTCAGTATTCCTTTTAGAATACAAAGCTTGCAAATGGGACGAAATACTCGCACAATTTGATAGTTAAGAATCAGTAAACGTTTGTTCATGTCATCCACAGTCAATGGTTTCTTAGCCAAAACATTCATTAATCCATTCATGTGTTCGAATGTGTGACAGCCAATAATTAATTTATTTCCATCAAATTTTACTGGTTATTTACAAACAAATTTAAATGTGACAACTAATCTTAATCCAAAAACTTGATCATCACTATGGTTGATAAATTCCAGCAAGCTTTCAGGTAATTTTTCTTTTTAGATGTTAGTCCCCTTTTTTCTGTTTCTTAACTCTTCTACATATTTATTCAGTAAATCCTGTATTTATTCTTCATATAATATCTTTTATCACTATCATAGTGCTTAATTGCTGGAATGTCATTAAATTCTTCAAAATAATGGTGATAAGTTACCATCCATTTTTCAACTTCTCTGTTTTCATCAGTAGCTTTCAATATATCATCACCTAAACTTTCGAATCCTGGTTTTACTATTTCTATTTCCTCAATAACAGGTTGACCATTTTTAAATTTCTGATATTCTGCTCTGGGTCGTTTCTTCCATTTTTTTAAAATTCTTCTTTAATTCTTCCTATTGCCTTTCTGTTTCATCTAGCTTTTTTAACATCTGCATCATATTTTGAAAACATTTGCTATACACCAAACATTAATAAAGTCTTTTGACATTTCTGTGTAGACTCAGTGAAGCCCTGGGGTTTAACACAATATCTGTGTTCATGTTGTCAAAAAATCAAGAGTAGCGAATTACTACCCTTAAATTGTAAAATTTTTAATTCTACTTCTATACTTGCCTTCATTAAGCTTCCTCATTACATCTATTGTAGGAAAATGGAACTGGTCTTCATTCCAGCATTTACTGTAATATTTCTTAAAATTATCAAAACTTATATCTCCACCAACAACATTGTGGTAAATCTGGCTTAAATGTGTGTCATCCTATCAAAAAATTCTTTAAAAATTGAGATTATCTCTAACTGTTTGTTTAGGTATTTTGGAATACATCTAAGCTAAATAAAAACGATCTATCCCTTTATGCCTACCTCTAGTAAAATATTCTCTAACCATATTCTGACTTTCATGAATGAAATCACGAATACTAGAAGCAATTTATCTTGAAATTCAGTTAATGGTATAATTTCTTCATTGTTCTCAGTAGAAGCAGCAGTCTTCTTATTATTTTCATCTTCATAATTTTGCACCTTTTCTATAAATTCATGATATTTTGGTTGATCTAAAGTTTTAGAATGATTATATAAAAGACTGATTTTAATCCAATCGACTGTCTCAGAGTTAGAATATAATTGTCAGTCATTAATATTGCATTCTCAAATCACCTTGACACACAAACACAATTAGGAAAGAGCCTGTGATGCTTATTTTCTATTTCTTCTGTGGAATTCTCAGTTTTGGTTTCCCAATTAGTATTCATTTAATTAATAATACTTTTATTACTAATAAATGGGTGACCTATTTCAACTGAGTTGGTAAAGAATCTGTTCTCAAAAATGATTGTTTGTACTGATATGAGAAAGCTGAAGTAATTTTGCACAAGTCGGTGCTTATGCAACATTTTAAACTCCAAATGCTATGTTGACAAATAACAAATTATATTGTGATGCAGAGACAATAGAAATTCCTTCTGGTCAGTATACTTTGAAAAGGTTAGAAAAATTTATTCATTCAGAAAAGCCAAATTTTCATACTAAGAAAAATTTTATGTAGACTTATTATTGAAAGTGATGCAGAATTGTTTGGATATGAATAATAGTATTGGAAGTGTGGTTTGATTTAGTAGTCAAACTGCTCTTACTAATAAATAAACTGTTACTAATGATCTTCATAGGATTATTCCATTCGAATTAAACAACAAACATTTTAATCTAGCTGATGGATTGTTTGTGAAGCATACTTGTCATTTTAACCATGAAACTAATATTATTGCTTCATTCAAGCCTAATGCCGAATTTGATGGAACACTAATTCGTCAGCCACTTTACCTAACATTTTTTATATTATTTTTTATATTATTCTGGATTTAGGAGAAACTACAATGGATAAAAATGATAATTTAACCATCTTAAATGATGGTTGTGTGACAATTGTTATAGAAGTGGCTTAATAAATTTGTATTCAATATTCAATGAATGAGATCGAGGGCTATCAGTCTTACTCATTTACTGTGAATGTGAAAACTAAAAATAACCTAAGTTTACCTAACAAGCTCAACCAGAACACAGATAGTAATATAAATACTGGAGATGGTTGGGTTCATTCTAATCATACTCAACTGTACATGAGTTTTAGTATCATTGGAGGTGGTGGTACAGATTGCCTGACATCTAATGAAAAATACAATTAAAACTGATTGGTTACTATGTGGCAAAATCGTTAGGTGTTAATACCATAAAGAAAGGAAACAACATTTTGTCTAGCATGGAAATCCCTTTAGCTCATCACCTCTCCTCATGTGATTTATTTCATCTGTAACTAAAGAGTTAACCATTGAATGCCATATCCTCAATAATGGAAAGATAAAACTTAAGAAAAATAAAGTAGTTTTCGGTGCAGATTTACTTGGTGGGTTCTGTAGACGTTATAAGGAAATGATAGGGGATGGAGATTTAACCATAATTTTTATTTTGAATTCTAGTGTAAATGATGCCATTCTTCGTTGGCTGACCACAACCAAGGTGCTGTTGAAGATGTGACGACTCTTCCTAAGGAAGGCAACATTGTTGTACAAACCATCAAAATCTGTGTTCCTGTGGTTAGATATAAATCAGAATATTCACTCAAACTAGAGCAAGAGACACTAAAAAATCCAAAGATTCCCTTATCTTTTTTGAACTACAAACTACAGGGTTTGGAGGATTAGATGGAAAGCGAAATTTGAAGCTAGGTATCACCGGTTACTATATTTCTGCAGAATTTGATACATCTCATTTTATCTGTTCCACACTAATCGAAAAAAAAAGTCAGGGGATTGGTTTTTCCCTGTTCAATCATATAAAATTACAGAGTATCTACATCAGAAATAGAATAAATAAAGTTTTTCCTCAAGAAATGTGGAACATAGATCCACAAAATAAACGTCTGAAGCCATATGTTGCTTTCTGAGATTTTAAGCGAGTTACATAGTCGAATTCTGTTGTTAATCAAATTCTATAGAAGTTTATAACGAATTATCCTACCTACTCATAAATATGAGAAGAAGAATGAATGTGTTGCCCACACAGAAAACGACAGTCAAGTTATGTTCCCCTTTCAATGATAATATTCTGAATGAAAGTATTGCTTACATAATCCTGTAGGGTAAAATGAATTGAATATATGATGTTCAGTATAGAATTTTGAGTGAAAATTTGAATTTGTAGAAAATTATAGAATTGTTAACTTCATGTTTGCATTTCCTTACACTGTGTTTTAAGAATGATAGAGGAAATAAAAAGTGAAATGCTTATTATATAAATCGGAAGATGATATTCGATTTTTCATAGGATTCTTTTCTCACTAGCTGTCTTTATGTAGATTATCTTACAATTTTCAATTTTTAAGATCGATTAACATTTGCGTAAGAAACTAACAATAAATATTTTGACCTTAGCACCTGCATGTTAGCCAACAAATTTTCTTTTGTGTGTCGTGGATTGCCTTTTACTGGAAGCAACCAGAGTCCAGTTATCTGTAGAAATACAAAAAACTATAAAAAACAAATCATGGACCTAAATGTAGGAAAACCTAGTTACATGTGGAATCATTGGTTGCCTACACCGCCACCTGTTTCACAAAGAGTGGGGATATTATTTCCCCCCCCCCCCCTTCCCCCTATTCCTGTAAGTGCACTCAAGTGATCCACTAAGAAGTTCCAGCTCCTGACACGTTTCTTTACATCAGCAATCCCGGCATCCTTATGCTGTTTCCCCCCGAGTTTCTGGAAGAGAGGGGATATCTCACTCAACAAAACACTTATAAACTCAGGCTCTCCTTCTGCCACTAATGGCTCTGCCTCGTCATGCTTCTGCTCAAAAACCCGGCTTAAGACATCTGATGCACGGTTTCTCGCTCCGCCTTACAAGCAAACGGCTGAAATTAGGACTGCCCATCGCGCTATCCATCCAGTTTCATGAGGACGAGTTGGTGTTGACCAAGCTTAGGACTTGATTAATCGTTTCTAATAGAAAGCTACAGTTTCCCTGATAAAATTTAAATTTTTCGAGACCAAACAGAACAGCGAAGTCTCGAGCTCATATCCATGGTATATCAACCCGTCAGCAGATAGAGCTCTCGAAGCCTAACCAAGTGGTCTCTGGTTACCTCAGTCCTCTTGTAACAGAACTGCAGCAATCCCAGAATTGGAAGCATCAGTCTGTAAAAGAAATGTACGCTGAAAATCGGGGATAGGGAGCACAGCAGCATTACCCAGCGCGCTTTTTAGAGCATCAAATGCTACTTTTTGACCATGCCATCAAATAAAATGTTCCCCTTTACGCCTTAGTGTGTTAAAGGGTGACGCCGTATGGGCGAAGCTGGAAATAATTTTTTTATAGAAGTTTTCCATCCCAGTGAATCTTGCTAGCCGGCCCTTGTGGCCGAGCGGTTCTTGGCCCTTCAGTCTGGAACCGCACGACCGCTACGGTCGAAGGTTCGAACCTGCCTCGGGCATGGACGTGTGTGATGTCCTTAGGTTCGGTTTAAGTAGTTCTAAGTTCTAGGGGACTGATGACCACAAATGTTAAGTCCCATAGTGCTCAGAGCCATTTGAACCATTTGAATCTTGCTACACCTTTCTCATTAATGGGATGAAGAAAATCATAAACAGCTTTAGTCCACTCATACTCGATCTTGATCCCTTCCACTAAAGAAGATGACCTAAGAAGGATATTTCAGCCTGTACCAGATTGACCATACTATGTTAAACAGTTAGTCCTACCTCTGTAAGACAAACCAGTAACTGACGATGATGTTCCAAGTGATGAGCAAATAATCCACTGTAAACAACTATATCATCTTAATGGTTATATAGACATTATACTCGAGTGAACTCAGAATATTATCCAATAAAGCAGACAAAACGGCAGCACCCGTTGTCAGTCTGAAGGTCACGCTATTCTATTCAAACGTATAATCCGTACGGAAGGCAGTCAGGTGGTTTGATTTTTCTGCTATAGATATTGGATGATATGGCTGATTCAAATCGAGTACTGTAAAATAGTCGATCCCATAAAACCACATAAAAATATATGAGGGTGAGGCAAGGGTACAGAGCGTAACACTACCTTTTTACTGAGCTCTCGGTAGTCAACTACTGGCCTATGACGCCCTCCGTTGCCCTTTGTAAATGAAAACAATAAGAGCGGAACAGGGCGATAGTGATTTCCTAATCACTCCACCAGCAAGATATTTGTTACTAATTTTTCTTAATTCCTGCATCTTAGGTGGTGATAATCGATAAGGAGACTGCCTCGCACGAATGTTATCCATCAAACGAATGTCGCCAGACTGTTGGGGCGTGACAACGCTGTTGTCTAGAGAAACTTGTCTTCGTTGGACAGTTGTAAAGAAACTTTGCCAAAATTTCCGCTTATAGTAACGATTGCCAGCTCTCATGGGTCGAAGCTACTCATGAAGCATATCAAAGAGAATACATTATATAAATGTTTGCGGATAATATTAAGAACGGATTAGATAAGGAATCAACACACACCATCAGTGGAGATCAAGGGAAGACTTTGAAGTAATGAAATGGTTCTGGGAAAATGCGGAGCGCCTGTGAAGGAAGTCACAGAAACAACGCCAGTGTGACCAATGGCGGAATACGCCCTTCAGTGCTTCGTGCGCTTATCAGGAAGGCACTGTAGTAGAAACTGAAAATATTCTAGGACGTGTATAACGTTTATGGGTCTTGCATTCGTGATGATTTTCTCGTCATCCAAAGGATTTTACTTGTTGCAGCAGGCAGTTGACGTCAAAAGAAGTACTGATCGATGTTTGCGACAAGGGAGGCAGCGACATGTCTCTTTGCCGACGCCACTGAAGGTCGGCGAACACCTGCATCTAAGGCACTAGTACACTGTCAACCCCCTACGGGTTCGGGGGTTAGAATAGGCCCGCGGTATTCCTGCCTGTCGTAAGAGGCGACTAATAGGAGTCTCAAATGTTTCGGCCTTATGTGATGGTCCCCTCTCGGGTTTGACCTCCATCTTTCTCAATATTTCCGAAGGGCGAGCCAATTGGGGAAGGGCGCCTTACATGGTGCACTGTATCCGTCGTGCATTGAGACCTTTAGCCGGCTTTTTCGTCGTTGCAATGGTGTCCCGCTCGTTTTCCATCTCTTGGGCGAGGATACGTCCCTGGGTGCGCTTACCACGCTGCATTCTGCAGTGTTGCTTTTAACTGCGACGACGACCTTGGACTTTCTCGCACCTAAGATCCAGCACGGTAGCCAGTCCATTGTGGTGGGGCCGCCATGTACCCTCTTGGTTGTAGCCCCCTGACAACACAGGGATCGCTCTACCGATGCCTGCGCCGTTAACTCCCCACGTATGCCAAGGAGTAGATGCCCATCTCCGTGGGGCATCGGGACTCCCGGCAATGGCCATCCTGCCAGGTGGCTATTGCTGCGGCTGGGTGGCGCCCGTGGGGAAGGCCCTTGGTCGGAGTAGGTGGCATCAGGGCAGATGCCCTGCAATCAAGCATGGTACATCATCTCTCGCTGGCGGCCAGCCGCCAGCAGTCTCTAAGCGTTCGAGGGCTCATTTTAAGGGTAACGTTTATGACCCCAAATCGTTCCCATCCCTGGCCACACCATGGGAGGAACGAAAGGCATTGAATGAAAGTGAGACGTATTCGCCCAGGTATCTTGTCTGCACTAGAGCTGATGGTGACTCGTTTCTTTCCGTGAAGCCTCAGTTCTTTGTAGAGCATTTAGAAGACAAGTTTGGGGAGGTGGAGGACTTGTCCACGATGCGGTCCGGATCGGTGTTGATAAAAACGGCGTCCTCCGCACAGTCGCGGGCCTTGCTCGCTTGAAATAAGCTGGGGGATGTCTCCGTAACTACGACGCCCCATAAAAGTCTGAATATGGTCCAGGGCATTTTCTTCCACAGGGATCTCCTTTTACAGTCCGATGACGAGCTGCGCGCCAACTTGGAGCGACGAGGTGTCCATTTCGTCCAGCGCGTCCGACGGGGTCCGAGGGATCATCAAGTTGCCACCGGTGCCTTCATCTTGGCCTTCGCGGGTGACATGTTACCTGCAAAGGTCAAGGTGCTGGTATACCGTTGTGATGTCATGCCATATATCCCTCCCCCGATGCGGTGCTTCAAGTGTTGGAAGTTCGGCCATATGTCTTCTCGCTGTGCTTCCGACCTCGTCTGTCGCGATTGCGGTCGACCATCCCATCCTGATCATCCCTGTGCCCCGCCTCCCATCTGTGTGAACTGTGGTGAGCACCATCTGCCTTGCTAGCCGGACTGTCCGATTCTGCGGAAGGAGCGGAAAATCATGGAAATCAAGACCCTCGACCGCCTGACGTACGCTGAGGCGAAGTGGAAATATGATCGGCTTCATCCAGTGCGTATGACATCTTCTTATGCCGCAATTGTCACTCCTGCTCCAGTTCCATCAGCTCCAGTCAGCTCTCAGAGTCGAAGGCCCACACCTGCCCCTTGATGGTGGAGGGCACTAAACTCCCTGTTGCTCCTGCTCCATCTACCTCAGGAGCAACGCCCCCCCCAACCATCGGGGACAACCGTTCCCCCTTCCCAGCTGGAGAAGCATAAGACTTCTTCGGCTGCTCTAGCCAGGAAGGGGTCCCTTGGGGACCTCCCTTCGCAAGTTCCGACCGGTGCCAAAGCCGACAGCTGCAAGTAGCTCAAACAACCGCCGGTCCCTGGTCGTCGGGACACACGGTCGCTGTCTGTCCCTGAGACTGACCCAGTGATGCCCTCCCAGCCTGAACCACTGAAGGCACAGCGCGAGAAGCAGAAGAAGAAGAAAGTCCCCAAGGCTACCAACATCGCAGTGGCACCCATTCAACCACTTCCTAAAAGCTCTGCGTCCGAGGATGAGGTGGAGATTCCGGCGTCCACTGAGGACATGGATCTTGCCAGTCCCTCGGACGCAATGGATGGCTGTTGTACAGGTGGTGATTCAGTAGCAGCAGGGGCCCCGGAGGCGTAATCTGCCTCCCCAGTCCCTTCACGCCTTTCCCATCCATGGCCAATACCATCCTCCAGTGGAACTGCAGCGGTTTCTTCCACTATCTAGCTAAGCTCCGCCAACTTATCAGCCTTCTTCCTTTCCTTTGCATGGCTCTGCAGAAAACTTGGTTTCCAACAATGCGAACCCCCGCCCTCGGTGGCTGTCGGGGCTATTATAAGAACTGGCCAGCATATGAAAGGGTGTCTGGTGGCGTCTGCATATATGTCCTTAACTCTCTTCACAGCGAGTTTGTACCTCTACAAACAGCTTTAGATGCTGTCGCTGTTCAGGTGTGGACGCCACAGGCTGTCACCGTCTGCAGTATTTACCTTCCACCGGATGGTGCTATCGCGCAGCATGTCCTGGCTGCTCTGATAGCCCAACTGCCGCCACCCTTCTTGTTGCTGGGCGATTTCAATGCCCACAACCCTCTATGGGATGGGACTGTCTCCGATGACCGCGGTCGTGCCGTGGAGAATTTGTTGGCTCAGCTCGACCTTAGCCTCTTGAACACCGGTGCTCCCACGCATTTCAGTGTGGCCCATGGCTCGTTCTCGGCCATCGATCTCTCTCTTTGCAGCCCCCGACTTGTCGCATCCCTCAACTGGAGAGTGCATCCTGACCTGTGTGGTAGTGACCATTTTCCCATCTATTTGTCACTGTCCCAGTGTCATTCTTCTGGGCGCCTGCCCCGCTGGGCTCTCCTCAGGGCTGACTGGCCGGCTTTTACTTCCGCTGCGACCATTGAGTCTCCCCCACAGGGTGACATTGACGAGGTGGTCCATGTCTTAACCACGTCAATCATTTCGGCGGCCGAGGCTGCCATCCCCCGCTCTTCTGGACTCCCTCAGAGGAAGGCTGTACCCTGGTGGTCGCCAGAGATTGCTGCGGCTATTCGCGACCATAGGCGGGCCCTCCAGCGCCATAGGCGGCACCCGTCTCTTGAGACCCTCATCGCTTTTAAGAGGCTCCGTGCCTTGGCCCGTCATCTTACTACACGGCGTAAGCAGGAGTGCTGGGAGCGGTATGTCTCATCCTTGGGCTTCCGTGTCTCCCCCTCCCTCGTATGGTCCCGGATACGGCGGATTTATGGACACCAGACCCCTATGGGTGTCCCTGGGATCTCCTTGGACGGCGCTGGCTGCATGGACGCTGCCGCCATTGCTGAACACCTTGCTGCACACTTTGGTCAGAGCTCTGCGACGGCCAGTTATCCCCCCGCCTTTCGCTCTATAAAGGAGCGAGCCGAGCGGGCGCCATTATCATTCCACACGCGTCGTTCTGTAAAATACAATGCCCCTTTCAGCGAGAGGGAATTCCTCGCTGCCCTCGCCGACTGCCCTGATACGGCACCAGGACCAGACTGCATCCACGCACAGATGCTGAAGCATCTCTCGCGGGACTGCCAGAGACACATCCTCACCATCTTTAACCGCATTTGGAGCGAGGGCGTGTTCCCGTCGCAATGGCGAGAGGGTCTTATTGTCCCCATCTTGAAGCCTGGTGCGGACCTGCTGGCGGTGGACAGCTATCGTCCCATTACCCTCACCAACGTTTTCTGCAAATTGCTCGAACGTATGCAGGTTCGGGGGTTAGAATAGGCCCGCGGTATTCCTGCCTGTCGTAAGAGGCGACTAAAAGGAGTCTCACATGTTTCGGCCTTTTGTGATGGTCCCCTCTCGGGTTTGACCTCCATCTTTCTAAATTATTCCGAAGAGCGAGCCAACTGGGGAAGGGCGCCTTACATGGTGCACTGTATCCGTCGTGCAATTAGACCTTTAGCCGTCTTTCTCGTCGTTGCAATGGTGTCCCGCTCGTTTTCGATCTCTTGGGCGATTACCACGCTGCACTCTGCAGTGTTTCTTTTAACTGCGACGACGACCTTGGCCATTTTTGCACCTAAGATCCAGCACGGTAGCCAGTCCGTTGTGGTGGGGCCGCCATGTACCCTCTTGGTTGTAGCCCCCTGACAACACAGGGATCGCTCTACTGATGCCTGCGCCGTTAACTCCCCACGTATGCCAAGGAGTAGATGCCCATCGCCCTGGGGCATCAGGACTCCCGGCAATGGCCATCCTGCCAGGTGGCCTTTGCTGTGGCTGGGTGGCGCCCGTGGGGAGGGCCCTTGGTCGGAGTAGGTGGCATCAGGGCGGATGACCCGCAATGAAGCGTGGTACATCATCTCTCGCTGGCGGCCAGCCGTCAGCAGTCTCTAAGCGTTCCAAAGCTCACTTTAAGGCTAATGTGTATGACCCCAAATCGTTCCCCTCCCTGGCCACACCATGGGAGGATCGAAAGGCTGTGAATGAGAGTGAAAGATACTCGCCCCGGTACCTCGTCTGTACCAGAGCTGACGGGGACTCGTTTGTGTCTGTGAAGCCTCAGTTCTTTGTCGAACATTTAGAGGACAAGTTCGGGGAGGTGGAGGGCTTGTCCAAGATGCGGTCTGGATCGGTGTTGATAAAAACGGCATCCTCTGCCCAGTCACGGAGGTTGCTCAATTGTGACAAGTTGGGGGATGTTTCCGTTAGCATCACGCCGCTTAAGAGTCTGAACATGGTCCAGGGTATTATATTCCACCGGGATCTTCTTCTGCAGTCCGACGATGAATTACGCGCCAACCTCGAACGACGAGGTGTTCACTTCGTCCGGCGCGTCCATCGGGGTCCGAGGGATAATCAGGTCGCCACCGGTGCCTTCATCTTGGCCGTTGAGGGTGATGTCTTACCCGAAAAGGTTAAGGTGATGGTTTACCGTTGTGATGTGAAACCATGTATCCCTCCTCTGATGCGGTGTTTTAAATGCTGGAAGTTCGGGCGCATGTCATCTCGCTGTACTTCCAGCATCACGTGTCGGGATTGCGGACGTCCTTCGCATCCCGATACTCGATGTGCCCCGCCTCCTATCTGTGTTAACTGCGGAGAACACCATTCCCCCTGCTCGCCGGACTGTAGGATATTGCAGAAAGAACGGAAGATAATGGAATATAAGACCTTGGACCGGCTGACCTACCCCGAGGCTAGACGGAAATATGAGAGGTTCCATCCTGTGCCAATGACATCAACCTACGCCGCTGCTTCCATCTCCTATGTCGTCCCATATGGTTGAATCTATGACCGGTCAGAATTCACCAGCCCCATTGATTGTGGGGGGCACTTAACACCCTGTTGCTCCTGCTCCATCTTCTCCAGGAGCAACACCCTCCCAACCATCGGGGACATCAGCTCCCCCTTCCCAGCCGGAGAAGCGTAAGACTTCTTCGGCTGCTCTCGCCAGGAAGGGATCCCTTGGGGACCTCCCTTCGCAAGTTCCGACCAGTGGAAAAGCGGACGCCCGCAAGAGGTTGAAACAACCGCCAGTCCCTGGTCGTCGGGCCTCGCGGACATCGTCTGTCCCTGAGACTGACCCAGTGAAGCCCATGCAGCCTGAACCGCCGAAGGCACAGCGTGACAAGCAGAAAAAGAAGAATGTCCCCAAGACCAACGGTATTGCGGTGGCACCGATCCCACCGCTTCCTACAAGCTCTGCCTCTGAGGACGAGGTGGAGATTCTGGCGTCCGCTGAGGACCTCGCTCTTGCCGGTCCCTCGGACGCAATGGATGGCATTTGCACGGATGCTCCATTGGAGGCAGCAGGTGACCCAGTGGCGTAATCTGGCTTCCCAGTCCCGTCACACCTTTCCCAGCCATGGACACCACCATCCTCCAGTGGAACTGCAGCGGTTTCTTCCACCATCTAGCTGAGCTCCTCCAACTTATCAGCCTTCACCCTTTATTCTGCATTGCTCTCCAGGAAACTTGGTTTCCAGCAATGCGAACCCCCGCCCTCCGTGGCTATCGGGGTTATTATAAGAACCGAGCAGCTTATGAAAGGGTGTCTGGTGGCGTCTGTATATATGTCCTTCACACTCTGCACAGCGAGTCTGTCCCTCTCCAGACGCCTTTAGAGGCTGTTGCTGTACGCGTGTGGACGCCACAGGCTGTTACCGTCTGCAGTCTTTACATTCCACAGGATGGTGACGTCTCGCAGCATGGCCTGGCTGCACTGGTCGCCCAATTGCCGCCACCTTTCTTGCTATTGGGCGACTTCAACGCCCATAACCCTCTGTGGGGTGGGTCAGTGGCCACAGGTCGAGGCGCCATCGTTGAGCATTTATTGTCGCAGCTCGATCTCTCGCTGTTAAATGATGGTGCCTTCACACACTTCAGTGTGGCGCATGGCACCTACGCCACCATTGACCTTTCAATCTGTAGCCATAGCCTCTTACCGTTTGTCCAATGGAGTGTGCATGACGACCTGTGTGGTAGTGACCACTTTCCGATCTTTTTGTGACTACCACAGCGCCACTCCTCTGGGTGCCCTAGCAGATGGGCTATGAATAAGGCTGACTGGGACTTGTTCTCCTCCACCGCCGCTTTTGAGCCTCTCTCTACCGATGACATTGATCCGGTGGTTCAATCGGTCACCACCGGCATCGTTACTGCCGCCGAATCTGCCATTCCCCATTCCTGTGGGTCCCCTCGGTGGAAGGCTGTGCCTTGGTGGTCGCCTGAGATCGCTGAAGCGATTAAAGATCGCCGGCGGGCGCTCCAGCGTCACAAGCGTCATCCCTCCATCGACCACCTTGTCGCCTTCAAACGGCTGCGTGCGCGGGCCCGCCTCCTTATCCGCCAAGGCAAGAAGGAGTGCTGGGAGCGGTATGTGTCCACCATTGGCCTCCATGTCACTCCATCGCAGGTCTGGGCCAAGATTCGACGCGTCTACGGCTATCGGCCACCTGTCAGCGTCCCTGCGCTCTCACTGAATGGAGCAGTTTGTACTGACTCGGACGTCATTGCACATCGCTTAGCAGAGCATTTTGCTATGAGTTCCGCTTCTGCGAATTACCCCCAGGCCTTCCGCTCCATTAAAGAGCGGATGGAACGTCGGAGCCTTTCGTTTCGCACCAAACACCCAGAATCTTACAATGCTCCATTTAGTGAGTGGGAATTTCGCAGTGCCCTCGTTGCTTGCCCTGATACCGCTCCTGGGAAAGATGGCATCCACTGTCCGATGCTGAAACACCTTTCAGTGGACTGCCAGTGGCGCCTCCTCGATCTTTACAACCGTCTTTGGGTCGAGGGGGAGTTTCCGTCGCAATGGCGGGAAGGCATTGTCATCCCAGTTTTGAAACCTGGAAAGAACCCTCTGGAGGTGGACAGCTACCGTCCCATTAGCCTCACCAACGTTCTTTGCAAGTTGTTTGAACGGATGGTGAGCCGGCGCTTGAATTGGGTACTGGAGTCTCGGGGCCTTCTGGCTCCATCTCAGGGTGGGTTCTGTAAAGGCCGCTCAGCCACCGACAATCTGGTGAGCCGGGAGTCGGCCATCCGTACTGCCTTTTCCCGCCGTCAGCACCTGGTCGCTGTCTTTTTCGACATGCGGAAGGCGTACGATACGACGTGGCGTCATCACATCCTTTCTACGCTTCATGGATGGGGTCTTCGGGGTCCTCTGCCGATTTTTATCCGCAATTTTCTGTCGTGTCGTACCTTCCGCGTGCAAGTCGCGGCCTCGTATAGTTCCTCCCATGTCCAGGAGAACGGTGTGCCACAGGGTTCCGTTTTAAGTGTCTGTCTGTTTTTAATAGCCATTAACGGTCTTGCTGCGGCCGTGGGAAACTCTGTCTCCGCCTCCCTGTATGCTGACGACTTCTGCCTTTACTACAGCTCTACTGGCATTGCAGCTGTTGAACGTCAGCTACAGGGCGCTATCCGTAGGGCGCAGTCTTGGGCTGTAGCGCATGGGTTTCAGTTTTCGGCAGCCAAGACCTGCGTTATGCATTTCTGCCGGCGACGTACTGTCCACCCGGAGCCGCAGCTTTCTCTTAACGGCGAACTTCTTTCGGTGGTGGAATCACACAGGTTTTTGGGGGTGGTTTTAGATGCCCGGTTGACTTGGCTGCCTCATATCCGGCAGCTCAAACAGACGTGTTGGCGGCATCTCAATGCACTGCGATGTTTGAGCCACACCCGCTGGGGAGCCGACCGCTCTACCCTGTTACGGCTCTACCAGGCGTTAATCCAGTCCCGTCTGGATTATGGGTGCCTGGCATATGGCTCAGCATCCCCGTCTGCGTTGCGGGTGCTGGACCCAATTCTTCACAGCGGGATACGTCTTGCCACTGGTGCTTTCCGCACCAGCCCTGTGGACAGCTTACTCGTGGAGGCAGGTGTCCCTCCACTGCGGTTCCAACGCCAACGTTTGCTGGCCGCTTATGCTGCCCATGTTCCAAGCTCGCCCGGGCATCCTAACTATCGTCTCCTGTTCCCGCAGTCAGTCGTCCATCTGCCGGAACGTCGGCGCCGGTCGGGTTGTCCGATCGCCATACACGTCAAGGAGCTTCTCTCCGGGCTTGGGCTTGTCCCTGTTCCACCTCCTTTGCGGGCACCTCTGCGTACACCCCCGTGGTGCGTTCCTCGCCCTTGCCTTCGGCTAGACTTGGCACAGGGCTCGAAGGACTCAGTCCCTCCAGAGGCCTTCCGCCGCCGCTTTTATTCCATCCTGGCCACGTATCAGGGCTCTGGCATTGTTTACACCGACGGCTCGATGGTTGCTGGTCGAGTCGGTTATGCGCTCACTCTAGGGGACCATTCCGAACACCGTTCCTTGCCGGCTGGCTGCAGCATTTACACTGCTGAGCTGGTCGCCATCTTTCGAGCCCTAGAGTATATCCGCTCCTGCTCAGGTGAGTCCTTCGTTATCTGTAGCGATTCCCTGAGCAGTTTACGAGCACTCGACCAGTGTTTTCCTCGTTCCCGTCTGGTGATGGCTATCCATGAGTCCCTGCATACTCTTGCGCGTTGCGGCCGCTCAGCGGTCTTCGTGTGGACCCCAGGCCATGTTGGGATCCCCGGCAACGAGAATGTTGACCGGCTGGCGAAAGAGGCGACTAGTGCACCATCTCTGGACGTTGGCCTCCCGGAGACAGATTTGCGAGCGTTCCTACGCCGCAAAATTCTGGACCTTTGGGACACTGAATGGCGCGCCCTGCCTTCACGCAACAAACTTCGGGCCATCAAGGGGGCTACCGGTGTGTGGCGCTCCTCCTTGCGGGTCTCTCGCAAGGAGTCTGTTGTCCTCTGCCGGCTGCGCATTGGGCACACTCGGCTTACGCACGGCCACTTATTGCGCCGTGAGGACGCGCCTCTATGTCGCTGCGGCTCAGTTTTATCCGTGGTTCATGTTTTATTGGAGTGTCCGTTTTTAGCTGCGCTCAGGCAGTCGTTCGCACTGCCTGACTCGCTCCCTGCCCTTTTCACAGATGACTCGGCTATGGCTGACTTAGTTTTACGTTTTATTCGGGCAGGGGTTTTTATTCTTTAATCTGAGTGTTTCTTCTTTTATCTTATTGTTTTGTGTTGATTCTGGCCTTTGGCCTCCGGTTTTAAACTGATTTTTTAATGTGTTTCAAGTGGTTGGCTTTTCCTTTTTTATTTCTCTGGTCAGCCAACCACCGTCACACTCTGTGTGCTTTCAGTTCGTTTTGTCTGGTCTTTGTCTCAGTTTCTCTTGTTCAGTGTCGTCTGTGCTCTATTCTGTTACTCGTTTTTTATTCTCTGTGGGTGTTTTTTAGTATTTGGACAAAGGGACCGATGACCGTAGCAGTCTGGTCCCTTTAATCCCCCAAACCAACCAACCAACCAATCGGACGTATGGTGGGGCTTCTGTTGGGGCCAGTCTGCTGCGGACAATTTGGTGCGGCTGGAATCTGCTATCCGTATGGCCTTTGCCCGACGTCAGCATCTCGTTGCTGTATTTTTTGATCTGCGGAAGGCGTATGACACCAATGGAGGCATCACATCCTTGCTCTGTTGCATGAGTGGGGTCCTCGTGGTCAGCTCCCGGCTTTTCTTCAAACCTTTTTATTGCGCCGCTCTATCCGGGTGCAAGTGGGTGCCGCCTCCAGTTCATCTTATATACAGGAAAATGGGGTCCCGCAGGGCTCCGTGTTGAGCATCTCCTTATTTCTAGTGGCCATTAAGGGTCTGTCTACAGCCGTGGGGTCGTCGGTGTCTCCTTCTTTGTATGCCGACGACTTCTGCATCTCCTTTAGCTCCACGACTACAGGAGTCGCCAAACGCAGGCTGCAAGTCGCCGTTCGCAAGGCAGCATCAAGGGCTTTGACTCATGGTTTTCAGTTATCTGCTGCGAAGACTCGAGTTATGCACTTCTGCAGGCGTCAGACGGTCCACCCCCATCCTGAACTTTCCCTCGACGGCCACCTGCTTGAAGTGGTGGACACTTGCCGCTTCTTAGGACTTGTCTTCGATGCCCGGCTCACGTGGGTTCCTCATATTACTCAGCTGAAGCAAAAGTGCTGGTGGCACCTCAACGCCCTCCGCTGCCTGAGCCACACCTCTTGGGGTGCGGTCCGCTGCACGCTGTTGCGATTATCCAGACCCGTTGTGCAGTCCAAGCTTGATTATGGGAGCCTGGCCTATGGGTTGCATCACCCTCAGTGTTGAAGTTGTTAGACCCCATATACCACTGTGGGGTACGGCTTGCCACTGGCGCTTTTCGTACGAGCCCCGTGGATAGTCTACTGGTGGAGGCTGGGGTTCCCCCACTGCGGATTCGCCGCCATCGACTGGTCGCCGACTATGCTGTCCACGTGCATTGCTCGCCGGGCCATCCCAATCGTCGCCTGCTATTCCCTGCCATGGTCCTCCATCTGCCCAACCGGCGACCTAGGTCTGGCCTTTCCATATCCGTCCGCATCCAGTCCCTGCTTTCGGAACTGGGGTCATTCCCTCTTCTGCCTCCCTTCCGGGTCCGTGCAACTATGCCTCCCTGGTGTTTGCCCCAGCCTTCCGTCCGTCTGGACTTGGCACAGGGACCCAAGGACTTGGTTCCGCCTGTGGCCCTCCGTCGCCGTTTTCTTGCGCTCCTCGCCTCATTTTTGGGCTGTGAGACTGTCTTCACTGATGGTTCCTTGGTTGATGGTCGCACGGCCTACGCTTTTGCTCACGCTGCCCATGTTGAACAGCACTCCTTGCCAGTTGGCTGCAGTATTTTTACTGCAAAGCTGGGGGCCATATTGCGTGCTCTTGAGCATATGCGTTCCTGCTCAGGTACATCCATCGTCATCTGCAGTGACTCCCTGAGCAGCCTCCAGGCCATCAACTGCTGCTATACCTCTTCTCCACTGGTGTCCTCTATTCAGGAGTCTGTTTCCGCCATTACCAGCTCTGGTCGTTTGGTGGTCTTTATTTGGACGCCAGGTCACGTTGTCATCCCGGGGAACGAACGTGTCGACAGGCTGGCCAAAGGGACGATCGACGCCCCAGCTTTGGATATCGGCCTCACGGGTCGCGATCAGCAGCTGGTGTTGCGCAGTAAGGTGCTTGGGATGTGGACTGCTGAGTCACGTGGCATGACATCCCCGAATAAACTGCGGGCTGTCAAAGAGACGACCGTTGTGTGGCGCTCCTCCCTGCGGGCTTCTCACAGGGACTCTGTAATCCTGTGTCAGCTCCGTGTCGGGCATACCTACCTGATGCACGGCCATCTTTTGCGTCAGGAGGATCAGCCCCTGTGTCGGTGTGGGTTCCGGCTGACGGTCACGCACATTTTGCTGGAGTGTCCCCGACTGTGCACCCTCCGGCAGTCTTTTAATCTCCCGGGCACTTTGCCTTTCGTTTTATGTGACGATGCCTTCATGGCTGACAACGTTTTAAATTTTATCCATGGCAGTCCTTTTTATGGTTCAATTTAGAGCGGTCCTGCACCTTTCCCTTTCTGTGTCTTTTGTCCTCACGTCTCTCCATATTTGTTGCGTTTTTGGAGTGTCGTCGGATGGTTGACTCTTTCCCTTTTTTTTGTTCTTGTGGTCAGTCAACCTGTCTCCGGCCATCTTATTTTTTTCTGTTCCTTTCTGTCTGGTGTTCCCCTGTACTCTTCCTGTCTGTAGTGTTTGTTGCTGCATTTGTGTTCTTTTAGCGCCTGGGGGGCGTCTCCTCCCCCCTTTGGTTTTTACCTGCTTCGCCGATATTCTGCTCGCCTGTTTTTGGGATGGGGGACTGATGACCTTTGCTGTTTAGTCCCCCTTAAACATCCCAACAACCACCACCACCACCACCTCGAGCTCATGTCCATGGTATATCAACCCGTCAGCAGATAGAGCTCTCGAAGCCTAACCAACTGGCCTCTAGTTACCTCAGTCCTCTTGTAACAGAACTGCAGCAATCCCAGAATTGGAAGCATCAGTCTGTAAAAGAAATGTACGCTGAAAATCGGGGATAGGGAGCACAGCAGCATTACCCAGCGCGCTTTTTAGAGCATCAAAGGCTACTTGTTGACCATGCCATCAAATAAAATGTTCCCCTTTACGCCTTAGTGTGTTAAAGGGTGACGCCGTATGGGCGAAGCTGGAAATAATTTTTTTATAGAAGTTTTCCATCCCAGTGAATCTTTCTAGCCGGCCCTTGTGGCCGAGCGGTTCTTGGCCCTTCAGTCTGGAAGCGCACGACCGCTACGGTCGAAGGTTCGAACCTGCTTCGGGCATGGACGTGTGTGATGTCCTTAGGTTCGGTTTAAGTAGTTCTAAGTTCTAGGGGACTGATGACCACAAATGTTAAGTCCCATAGTGCTCAGAGCCATTTGAACCATTTGAATCTTGCTACACCTTTCTCATTAATGGGCCCCTCAGGGGCTCAGCATTAATTTGCTGAGTACGGGCTTGGCGACCCGGGGGTCCTGAGCTGGGGACTGGTCAGTGCCGCCAGTCTCCTGTCACTGTAACCCCCGGACATGCTTCAGCGACCACCGCATGGCGCGGCGGTGGAATGTTGTGTGCTGCGGGGAATGGTAATCTTGGCTTGACCACCTGGATTGCGAGGAAGGTAAACCTCTATAAAAATCCCTCAATCTTACGGTGTGCTGCGCGCCTATAAGATGCATGGCTGTTGGGGTGGAACAGTCGCAAGTGGGCAACCTCTGGGGCACCTGCCGCACCCCAGTTGTATAAGGCTTACTCAGGCACGCGGGGCTCTGTCTGAGCGGACCTTCAGTTCCCTAGCTGCTCGTGGGACCGCAATGGACCCTTCGACCTCTACATTTCCCCCTACAAGTGGCTTGGGTAGGCCACTGGTAGGAAAACACACCCCATCGAAGAAGCGACTTCGTGCTGCGAGTCCTCCAGCGCCTAGTGTTGATCGAGATTTATCAGACTGTCGTAACAGAGCACTTGCTGATAATCAGAATTATTGATTATTAAACGGAAGGAGGGTAGCTTTGAAAGGGTTTCTCCCTTTTACATCCACAAGGGTCTTGAGGGAATTGCAGGAACACTTAAATCTGTGAAGCGACTGCGCAATGGGACTCTCTTAGTTGAGACATCTAGTTCCCGTCAAGTCGCTTCTCTTTGGAAAGCAACCTGTCTCGGTGAGTACGCTATCGAGACCGAGCTCCACTCCACTCTGAACTACAGTAAGGGTGTTGTGACATGTGGGGACTTGGTGGATATCCCCACAGACGAGTTAAAATCTGAATGGGCTGATGAAGGTATTGTTGACATGCAGCATATTATGAAACGAGTCGATGGGGACCTAGTCAAATCCGACTCGTTTATTCTCACGTTCAGTTGCCCACGACTCCCAGAGCATGTTAAAGTGGGGTTCTTACGTTTGCCAGTAAGGCCATATTTCCCCAACCCAATGCGCTGCTTTAAATGTCAGCGCTTTGGGCATACTACGTTGGGGTGCAATGGGATAGCCACTTGTGGTAAATGTGGTCAGCCTGCCCATGAAGGAGCTGATTGTTCATCGCCTGTGAAGTGCGTGAATTGCTTTGGGAGTCACCCTGTCTGGAGCCGGGTCTGCCCCATCGATCTCGACGAACGGAAGATACAGGAGATTAAAACATCTAAGCGCATCCCCTATGGTGAGGCCAAGAAGCTCTTTAAGGCCATGCAACCTCCTGTGTTTACTACATCTTTCGCTTCTGCTCTGAAAAAACCGGTACAAATGGCCACTGTTGCTACGCAAACGGAGGTTGCTAGTGTTAGCACTAATACCTGCGTTTGCCAGTGCACTTGTGCTGCTGCGGTTGTTTTGCAACCTGCGGCTCTCCCCGCAACGTCGGACAAGGCTGTGGTTGCTGACATTGGGGTACTTCCTCCCTCTCCCCATATGGGGCCTTCTGCCCCGGCGAGTAATGCTCCAACTGTTGACAAGACTCTGCATTCTAAGCCCCCCAAGACAAAGACGCCAAAGCTGAAGGTTTTGCCACCTGAGGAGACTAGTCAGGGTCGGTCTGATGACGAGGCCATCGTACTGTCTGACATCTCCTGTGGGTCGTCATCAGAGCTGATGGACATTGATGTCGACCGGGGGCGATCTTCTCGCCCCAGGAATAAATCTCCGGCCAGTACGGGCTCTCCTCCAAAGCACAGAGGCAGGGTGAGAGTTCTGCCCCCCTGATCACTGGCTCCCATTTTACAGTGGAACCCGAATGGGTTCAGGACGCATGTGGCCGAATTACAACTCCTTGTGCGAGAGTGCCCTTTGTGCTTATGTCTCCAAGAGACACATTTTCGGGCCACTGATGCTCCTTCTTTACGGGGCTATACTGTCTATCGGAAAGATGATCTGACGGGGGAAAGGGTGGTTTGCGGTTTTTGTCCGTGACATGCACCCCTCATCTGAGCTCCCTCTCGTAACAGACTTGCAAGCAGTTGCAGTTGACCTTCTTGTGGGGTGGAGGCTCACAGTCTGTTCACTTTACTTACCACCTCAGGATGCGATAGACTCTGAGGCTCTCGCAGACCTTATTAGCCAACTCCCCCGCCCATTTCTTCTTCTGGGGGACTTCAATTCTCATAATGTCTTATGGGGCTCTTCGACTACTTGCCCCAGGGGTCGCATTCTGGAAAGCCTCATGATGTCTGAAGAACTGTGCATCATCAACTCTGGTGCTCCCACTCATTTCTGTACTGCTTCTGGGTCGTCATCAGCTATTGACCTTTCCGTTTGCTCTCCAGCACTCGCGGATTCTGCTGTGTGGGAGATTGCTGCTGACCTCCATTCTAGTGACCACTTCCCCCTCTGGATTCGCCTCCTGGATGAGGCTATGGCATTACCAGTGCCGCCCCGGTAGCACCTCTGCCGAGCTGACTGGACACTTTTCAGCCAACTGGCTGTTTTGGATCACCATGCCAGCGTCCACGAATGGGTAGACCATGTTACAGCCGTGATGTCCCATGCTGCTGAATTGTCAATCCCACGGTCATCCGGTCATCCCAAGAGGCGTCCTGTCCCTTAGTGGACCACTGAGTGCCGCTCAGCCATCCGAGCCCGCCGTGCAGCTATGTGCCGCTTCAAGTGCCGTCCCTCAGCTGACAATCTTGCGTCCTTTCGGGTGGCAAGGGCCAAAGCGCGGCGCGCGATTAAAGAGAGTAAACGACGGTCATGGCAATCGTTCTTGAACTCCATCTCCCGCTCCACTAATTCTACGAAAGTATGGGAAGAAATCAGGAGGATTTCCGGGAAACGCAGCCAACTACCTTTCACAGCATTGCTGCATCAGGGAAGTCCTCTCACGGCGCCGAGAGACATTGCCCAGACACTGGCCATGCATTTTGCGGAATCTACCGCCACTATTAACTGTGATCCAGATTTCTGCCACTGCCGCACTGCCATCGAGAGGGGTCACTTGGACTTCAGGTCTCCAACTTCTGAGCCCTACAACTGCCCCTTCACAATGTGGGAACTGGATTCGGCGCTGTCTGTGGCTCATGATACTGCGCCTGGTCATGATCACATCCGGTACAGCATGCTGCAACACTTGTTACTGCCTTCCAAGGAAGTTCTCCTGAATTGTTTTAATATGATATGGTTATCCGGCATCTACCCTGACTCATGGCGGGAGGCGATTTTGATTCCCCTCCTCAAACCGGGGAAGGACCGAACGCATCCCAGTAGTTATCGGAGTATTGCTTTGACGAGCTGTATCGGGAAGACGTTGGAACGCATGGTCAACCGTCGCCGGGTTTGGCTGCTCGAGACCAGGCAGCTCCTTAGCCCCTCTCAGTGTGGCTTTCGGAGATGTCGTTCAACTACAGACAACTTGACCCTGCTTGAGGCGGCCATCCAGCAGGCCTTCCTGCGTAACCAGCATTGTCTAGGTGTATTCTTTGACATTCATAAGGCGTATGACACTACTTGGCACCGCCATATTCTCAATCAACTCCATGAGTGGGGCTTTCATGGCCGTCTCCCCATCTTCATTCGGTCCTTTCTTTCCCACCGCCTCTTTCGATATAGGGTTGGTAATGTGCTATCTGATTTGTACGTGCAGAAGAATGGTGTTCCTCAGGGAAGCGTTTCAGGTGTCACTCTCTTTGCCGTCGCCATTAACAGTATCACGTCCACTATCCGGAGTCCTGCCCAATGCTCCTTGTTTGCGGACGATTTTGCTGCTTTCTGTTCTTCCTCCAGTCTTGTCACTGTTAGTCGGCAGTTGCAGCTTACGATACAGCGATTAGAGGCATGGACTGCGAAGACGGGTTTTACCTTTTCTGCAGACAAATGTGTGTTTGTTCATTTTAATCGTTCTCGACGTCTTTTTACCTCCCCTGAATTGCGTCTGAGGGACACCATTCTTCCTTTTAGCGACACTGTGCGGTTCCTGGGCCTCACTTTTGATTCAAAGTTGTCGTGGTTGCCTCACCTTAAAGACCTCAAGGTGCGGGCCCTGAAGGCACTGAATATTTTGAAGTGTCTGAGCCATCGGTCCTGGGGAGCAGATCGGGCGCGTCTGCTGCAGTTTTATAGGGCTTTCGTCCGATCGCGTCTTGACTATGGTTGCACCGTGTATGGGTCAGCAAGGCCTTCGTATCTGAAGATTCTTGACGCAGTACACCATGAGGGTATCAGGCTGGCCACTGGTGCCTTCCGTACCAGTCCCATCCCCAGCCTGTGTGCTGAGGCAGGGGAACCGCCGCTCGCCATCCGGCGGAAACTCCTCATGGTGCGACGGGTGTGTCAATTCCTTGCCTGTCCTACCTCCCCTGCGTACCCTACCGTTGCCCGACCGCCTATGGAACGTCTCTTTTCCAGTCGTCCCAGGGCAGCGAGACCATTTGGGATTCGTGCCAAGCATTTGCTTGAGTCCCTTGGTGTGGAGCGTGTGGCCCCCCAACGACAAGGTTTTACTCGCCTGCCTCCCTGGTTGCTCCAGAGGCCCAGCGTCCTCTTAGACTTGTCGGAGTACCGGAGGAGCTGCACTCCTGCGTTTGTTTTTATCTCCTTATTTTATGATATTTTAAACCAGCATCCCGACCATATACCAGTATTTACGGATGGCTCTAAACAGGGGGACTCTGTTGGTTGTGCTGTTGTTTTCCCTGATCGACTCGTCAAGTTACGGCTTCCTGCGGCGTTTACCATCTTTGATGCCGAATTGTTTGCGATCTTGCGGGCATTGGAGCAGATGAGATGTGTTCCCAGTCGTAAGTTCCTCATGTGTTCTGACTCCCCGAGTGCCCTTCAGACCATGCAAAACTTGTACCCAGCGGATACGGTCGTCCAGGACATCCATGATGCCCTACTCCACCTGCAACGGCAGGGGAAGGAGGTTTCCTTCTGCTGGGTGCCGGGGCACGTGGGTATTAGGGGAAACGAACTGGTGGATGTGGCTGCCAAAGATGCGTTCCCTCCCTCACGTTGTTGCATGTGCCGCCCCCCTCCATGCTGTTACCTCCCTCCTGCGTTATCGCGTTCTGCGTCAGTGGGAAGAGGAGTGGCTGGCGGTCGGTGACAATAAGCTGCGTCTGGTCAAGGCCACCACGCGGCCATGGCGCACGTCCTACCAGTCATGCAGGCGGGATGAGGTTCTCCTCACTCGCCTCCGCATCGGGCACAGTCCCTTAACGCATGGTTTTTTACTCCGGCGGGAGGACCCCCCAATCTGCAGTTCTTGTGGCGTCCATATCACTGTCCGCCACATTTTACTTGACTGTCTTTTATTTTCTGACCAGAGGGCAGTGGTTTCTTTGCCACCGGATTTGCCCTCTATTTACAAGATGACGCAACGACTGTAGTTAAGGTCTTACGGTTTTGTGTCCTGTCCCATTTGTTGCCTCGGATTTTAGGGAGAGGGTTTTAATGTGCTGCTGGGTGACTGGCTCACCCAGGTTTTAGGTAAGAGGTCAGCCAGTCACGATTACCTCCTTGTTTCCCTTCGGTTTCTGTTCTCTTTTCCTTGTTTCCGCCCGCATCTCGTGGTCGTGCGGTAGCGTTCTCGCTTCCCACGCCCGGGTTCCCGGGTTCGATTCCCGGCGGGGTCAGGGATTTTCTCTGCCTCGTGATGGCTGCGTGTTGTGTGCTGTCCTTAGGTTAGTTACGTTTAAGTAGTTCTAAGTTCTAGGGGACTGATGACCATAGATGTTAAGTCCCATAGTGCTCAGAGCCATTCCTTGTTTCCCTTCCTTTTTAGTGTGTTCCTTCTCCTCTTGTTTTGCCTCTGTATGTGAGGATTTGGACCTGCGTCAGGTCTGTGTCTTTTAGCCGCTCTCCTTGTTCGCTGTTCGTCTTACTCCCTTCCCTGCATGTGTTCCTGTTTTTATGCGTTTGGGCGCTGATGACCACGCTGTTTAGCGCCCGTAAACCTCAAACACACACACACACACACATTATAACCAAGCAGAACAAGTAACAGGTTGTGACGGAACCAAAGCATTGCTAAAAATTAGTGAACATGCATCAGAAAATATTTTTTTGAAAGTTGTGTTGCTTGGAAAGACTATGGTTACTGGTTTCAGGTGCAAGAGCATAGCCCTTTCAAACGATGGCTGCTGGTCATTTCATAGAAACTTGAGTAACTGTAGATAATAGAAATATGTAATTATTTAGTTTCTTAGAAGTGTATCTATTAATTTAGAGTTTATTGTGAGGTCATTTTAATGTTATGCTAATACGGCGTGTCACTACCCACGGATTGTGTGTGTATTACACGTTTTATGTAAGAGAGACAATTTATAGAATGATTGCATGGAATGTTAAGTCAGAAGAGCAAGTAACGGCGACGGTGGAGACGTGGCTACTGTCCCCAGGGCGACGAGTTACGAACCACCGGTCGTTACGACAAGGTCATCGGCACCCCTCTTAACAGAGCACTAGGTGGACGACGCGTCGCTGTCTGCTGCGCAGCGGGTCGTAAGAGTTCACTTAATGTTCACAAACAATCTTGGAACCACGCTTCTTATGAGATGAAAATGACTATTTTACAATAAATACTTTGGTTGTTGTATTTACTCTCTTATGCATTCATATAATCCATAATTTTCTAACTTTGGTTACTCAGAAAGACTGTAATATTGTATATGCCTCACGCTTGTATTATTTAATATATGTTACACGTGTCTAAATGTACGAGGGAGACAAAGAGAGGATACAAGGAACACCAGGAGGATGCCAGGAACGGCTGATCAGCATATAATTCTGCAATTGGCTTCAGAAAACAGGCAAATGAGCACAATGGTGTTGTGTTGACGAGATCGATAAATTTATTATTATGTAAATATTGAAACAATTCAGAAAAAGAAATTTGGAGGAGTCAGATTTTTACTATGAACAATTACACAGACGTTATTTTACTCTGAGAGCAGGGACGAACACCTTTACAATTAAAGGAACTCTGAAACAGTAAAAATTAAGAAACATTGATGTAACAGTGCAGTTAAGCATCCAGTAGCATTGGAGTTCTTATTTTATGTTTTTAAATTTTCCATGTCCTTCCAGGCAATCAAAAAACATTCCTATTGGGGGATATGTGACGTTTATGAAGCATATCTGTCCACGTTTACTATATTTTTGTTGGTATGTTTTAATGTACGGAGTAGGATGATTTTGTTACGGGAGGCTAGCAAGTAGGTAAGATCACAAGACAGACTCACTGAATGAAACGCCAGGTGGTCCATCGCGTGAAAACGGCCTGGCGAGCAAGAGCCGCATCGTACTGGAGCAGAGAGAGTCGGTGGGGGTTCGGTGCCAAGACGTGAATCTACTACTATTTGTATTTACTGCTTACACGTTACAATACATCGGCAACTGCGCTGATGGCGTTACTTTCATTGAGAACTTGTTAAAATTAATTTCAATATCATTCACTTCATCAGGAAATGATAAATCACAAAGTCAGTGCTTGTTGATGGAAAGGATTGGCCAATCAAAAGTGCCCCCTGAGGGAGTAGGTATCAAACTGCTAAGTTCCCTCACCACTAGCCTTCATCGATTCCTGATGAGGTAATAGTTGAATATGTGTATGAATTGTGATCTGTAAAGACGCAACAGTTTGTTGAAAAATTGCCACGGATGATGTACAAATGCAATGTTGTGTTTATCCAAGGCAGTCTGCGATCGGTTTTCTAGGCGGCAACACTCGAGCTAGTGTGGGAAGTGCAGCTCCACGTAAAGAGGGAATTAATTGTTAATGTTGCCTCGGAGAACATTTTTGAGCGATCTCAAGTGGATTCTAACAACGTGTGAAGCTATTTGGGACATTTACGGTGCTCGGGAATTAACCATTCATGACCAGGAATCTTGTTATGAATGTTAACGACAAAAGGACTCTAGGAATCGTTTACTAATTTTGCCACTTTACGAATAAAACAAAAGTAGCTGGTACCCTACATTTTACTATTCTTATTACGCTTAGCATTTGAACCTACCCACTTGCCACGTTATTTCCCACCGTTTATTGCACAAGCGTTGGACTTCGCGACCGACGGAGAAGAAATCAATTGCGGCAACGTTTGCAAGACGAGAGCTAATCAGACCGGCTACAGTTCAGTTACGAGAAGCGGAGGGCGGACGCACTGGACCGTCGTACGCAATTCACACGTGGCATCATTGCGCGCACCCGTGTATATATTGTGCGCTGCGACAACGTCACACTTGGCATTCCTTGTGTCAAGAATATCCGCTTCAATAGCGGTTAATTTTAATGCGAAGTAATAACCCCTCTGAACCGTGGTTTATTTTCAAAGAATATTATTAAGAATCTTTTTTATTTACTAGCGATTCATCAAGAACACTAACGCATTTAATCACACTATGTAAGCATGGAAGCAGTTGCCAGGGAGTAACTGATGAAATCATAACCAAATTCCTTTTAACAAATGGGAATTTTATTCACTTTAATAGTGCCTAAAACATTTTTTAAAAGAAACAGATTTAAAATTATAATCAGAAAGAATCCTCTAAATATCAAAGTTACAATTTATTGAGAGGCAGAAAGAAACAAGTTTTGACTGTATGAGCTTTCGGGCAGAGAACCTTGCGTCTCCTTTTTGACACGGCCGTAGTTACGACCGCTCACAACAGCCTCTGAAAGACTACACTGGGGCAAGTCTTCAACACACCAGATAACTTTAAACTAAGAGTTTTAACAATTTACACAAGCACACAAACTATGCACCCCCCTTAGGAGGGATGGAAATGGTACAAACACTATCAATTAAAATATTAACCTTGCCACCGAAGGTGCAACTTGATTTTAACTTCTAAGAAAAGTCTTACGGTCAAAGGATGGGAACTAAAATGATCATTTAAATAAAAGCCCATAAAATGCAATCTTATATAAAATTCTACAAGGATCCAGAAACTAAGCCCCTACCAGGCGACCACTCGCTGAGTTCTCTTACTGCCTAACAAATGCGGACGAGAGACAGAGTAGCAAGCTGGGGACGAGAGACTGACCCAGACTGACCGACTCGCGAGCTCATAGCGCCCCTTAAATGCACGTGAACAGGCAACCTTTCCCCTTTCCCACCAGAGGGAGACACCAAAGCTGCGATTGCCACAGCGGCGCCACCGCCAGAAACGGAGGACGACTGTTTCACACCATGCGCTCTGCGCGCTCTTCAAAACAGCAATTTTTTCCACGGCTCACCCTCATTATAGTTTCAGTTGAGGTACAGTGAGGTGATGAGAGTCATCGGATACCTCTTAACATCGTGTCGGACTTCTTTCTGCCTGGCGTAATGCGGCAACTTGATGTGGCGTGGACTCCAGTCGTTGGAAGTGCCCTGCAGAAGTACTGAGCCACGCTGCCTTTACAGGTGGTGCAGGCTTCTGCTCACGAGCTCATCTCTCGACTATGTCCCACAAATGTTCGATGAAATCCATGTAGGGCGATCTGGTTGGCCAAATCTTTCGCTCTAATCTTCCACAATGTTCTTCAGACCAGTCGTGAAGCATCGTGGCCCAATAAATTTCATCGCTGTTTGGAAACGTGAAGTCCCTGAATGGCTGCACATGCTCTCCAAGCAGTACATTCCATGTGAACACAGCCCTCACCATTATGGAGCCACCGCCAGCTTGCACAGTGCCTTGTTGACAACCTAGGTCGACAGCTTCGTGGGATTTGCGCCACACTCGAACCCTACCATCAGCTCTTACCAACTGAAATCGGGACTCATCCTATTAGGCCACGGTTTATCAGCTGTCTAGGGTCCAGCGACATGGTCACGAGCCTAGGTGAGCCGCTGCAGGCGATGTATTGTCAGCAAAGGCACTCCGATCGGTCATCTGCTGTCAGACCCATTAACGCCACATTTAACCGCACTGTCATAAGGGATGCGTTCATCGTACGTCCCACAGTGATTTCTGTGGGTATTTAATGCATTGTTGCTAGAACTGTTGGCAGTGAAAATTCTACTGAAACGCTGCTGCTCTCTGTGATGGCCGTTGTCTGTGATGAGAGCTAAAGCCTGAAATATGGTATTCTCGGCACACCCTTGACACTGCGGATCTCGGAATACTGAATTTCTTAATTATTTCCGAAATGGGATGTCCCATGGGTCTTGCTCCCAGTACCATTACCCGTGGAAAATCTTTTAATTCCTGTCGTGCGGCCATAACCACATCGGAAACGCTTCCGTGTGGACCACCTGAGTACAAGTGACAGCTCCGAAAATGAACTGCCCTTATAGACCTTAGGTAAGCGATTCTACCGCCATCTATGTATGTGAATATCGCTATTCCATTACTTTTTTTCCTTTCTTTTTTTTCCCTCAATGTATTCACCTAGTTCCGAGTGAAATTATAGCTTCGGATATTTTGGTTTAATTTTCTCTCTCAATTTCAATCATTTCCTGGGCCAGCGTTTTGTTTTATTTCTTTTTTTTTGTCTTATATAGACAATCCTAAGCTCAATGCAAGGAATGCTTTGTCTGCAGTGGTAGCCATTCCCACTGGTGGCAAACTATTTCCTGATACGAAACTTGCCTCTAAAGAAGTGAGGCTTTATTGACAAACACTGTTGTTACGTGCAGGGACGTGTTTAACAAACTCACTGATAGAAAAGAGCCTCTTATCGGACCGAGGCGTTTAGATGACGGATCATTCTGCGCCCTGATAGTCTGCTGGAGTACGTCTTGCGCTTCAGAACCTGTTACTTCAATACTATTTATCAATTAAACGAGGCATTATATGAGAATCTGCTAAAAGGTAAAATGCCTCTCCTTAATGTACTCAGTGGGACGTATTTGTTAACATAATTTGACTTGGACACTTGTAAAACAAGAATATATATGAGCAACCTGAATCACTTGGTGCATGTCGAGTTGTCACGAACAGTGCTACAAGAAATGATCCCTGCTGGCAGTTTCTCGTGGGGCTCTCGCCTTGCCGGCGACAGCGAGTACGCTTGTCGGCACCTGCCTGCGAGAAAGGCAGATCAGTTGCATTGAGGTAGTTTGTTGGCCGGTGTGACTGACATGCATTCCTGTAACATACGTCATTTATCCTGCGCCTTGATTGTAGACAGTAATGAGCACATGACATTGTGACACTGTTGTTGGTATTTTGGCCAACACGAACACCGCGAATAAAATAATTCGCATTCCTTGAAAAATTTTGACTACGTATTTAATAGTCTGGCTGCAGCAGTCCATTTTAGCCAATAGTACCTGATCAAGGGCGAACACGTTGTCTATCACTACTACTACTACAACTAGAAGTGATAACGCCAGGTCAGGACAATATACAAAACTTTGGTACATTGACGATACAGCCAGCAGCAGCTATAACCGTACGGAATTAACATCAGACTTTGGGTCAAAGTGTATCTCTTCCGAGGCCTTGACATCCATCTGCTACGCACACACGGAATGTATTTTCAGCCCAAACGTGGTCAGTGCTACATACGCTGTGGAAACAACTGTACGGATAGGGTTGCTTCTAAATTGACATTGTACACGCCTCGATGATCGCAAGAGTTCAGAACAGTCCATACGAAACTGGAACACAGACGATCGAGCAATTAAACGGGAATCTTTTGATGAAAGACGATATTGTTCTCGCGAAAGTCTTTCTGTGGTTAATTTAGAGAACCGGGAGACTGCGACAGCTCTGCCTTTACTATCTGACGTCTGTAGTAGCAACCATCACATTAAACTAAGGTAGATTAAACGCATTCAGAAACACAGCTTAGACATCAATTTCTCCAGTACTCGATAGCATGTCGGGCAACAAGTTTCGTCCAGAAAACTCGATCAGCTGCCAGGTTTTGACCTTCCTCCAAGTCCATGTTCACACACTGAAGATCCTATGCACAAGTTCATTTCTAAGTGTTACATTCAATGGTTTCCCCAATAGTGCTGATTCAGGAGTAAAACATTCCCCTCAAACTTCAGTCTCCTTTCAGCAATGGTTTTATGCAGGCTGCGTAGACCACTTCTCAGCACTTCATCACTTCAAAGCGATCGCGATGGCTGATCTTCAAAATTTCTCATCAGTGATCAGTGATGAAAAACATTGAGCTTGTGTGGTGATTTTGCTGACACTTTCTTGTTTACACTGGGTCTATCACAATTAAACTACGTTATAGAAGATCGGTTACATCCTACACAATTTCCTGGCTATTTTATCTTTGTACCTATGTATCGTATAATGTCGTTGAGCGTATTGTAGAATATCTCTGTCTGTCTGCTATAGAAGTTACATGAATAAATACTCTGTAACAGGATCAGTTTCACTGCGAGGTGCCGGGGCTAGCAGTGTATTTAACACTAAATTCTTCTAGAATCTTAATATGGAAATGATGCTCTAAGCCCCCCCCCCCCCCCCCCGTTTTATAGATCCGACTTTTGCTGTTGCACATGGATTAAGAAGAAACGCGAACTGACTGTAAGCGACACCGCAAGTGCGCAAGTGGAGTAGAAAAAAGTTTGGCACCTGCAATAATTTAATTTGAATTAAATTAATTAGATAAAGGAAAGTTCCATTAACGTAGTGACAAATGAAAGTGTTGCTCTAGCGATTAACGGAATGAAAGTTCTGTCCAAAATAACAATTTGATTTATTATGACTAAACTCAAAATAGTAAACAAAACACATGAAACATTTACAATACATCAATATTGGATACGCAAATAAATGTTGTGAAGGTGAGGTTGTCCATAAACTAGATTGTGACATTTATGACCAAGTGGTATGTGGAGCCAATTCCTTGCAACGAAAATCTTAAGAGAAACACCCAGCCAACCCAACATTAATTGCTGCTACAGTAGTGAGAACTCAGGCAATGAACATCCAAGACAGAACCACGTAAAAAAAGACGGGAACAGGCGCGCTCTGCTGAGCTCTGATTATCACAGAGTAAATTCCCTAATCTGCCGGTGCTGCGGACATACGTTACCAAGTTGTCTTCTTAACTGCAAGGACATGATCTGGCGTACCGGAAGCGATGGCTGGTTGCTTCGACGTCCCGTCGTGCTGATGATAATGTCGCGAGTGTAGCCCAAAACAAATTGTCCTGGTCTGGTTGTTCCAGACTAAAGACTTCCTATCAATACAACTGCGCCTCTGAGGGAGATGAAGAAGGCTCGCCACACAATCACTGACGGTACAGTGATCGATTTTAACAAGCGAAGTCACACAGTAACTCTGATACAGTAAACTTTAGCCAAAACTGCTCAAGACGGACAACATAGGCCGCTTGTACGTAGAACGCTCAATTGCCAACTGTACTCGGAAAGTTACGTTGAAGTCGAAACTTCAGCAACTTACACAAACAGTTACAATTAAATGAAAGTATATTACACAGCCAACGGAAGGCAGGCTGTCCAGAGCAGCGAGAGCTCAGTCTTGTAACCTACTCTGACTGAAAGGTGAGAGCCGACTCTCCCAAGAGCACCCGTACAAGCTGAACACAGAACATTCCCGCCCCCATGACAGTGGCCGTGGTTAAACGTTGCAATCAGCAACTCGAAAACCAGCGGAAAATTCCACTCTATTGCCGAAGTACTATCACTCCACCAATGGAGATTCTTGGCGCCAATTTCTCCACCTATTTTGCTACGTCACGGAGCTATGCCTTGAGCAAGTCAATCACAGTTACGATTTTGCAGAAAATGCGGGAATTTGCCCGCCAAGACTGCCTGGGAACACAAGTCATTCCCACGCCTCGCTGTTAGCCCGCCAGAAAGTGTTTTCACTAAGTTTCTGCGAAGTAACGGAATCTCTAGGCCAGCCGCTCCTTCAGGCCCCTGTGGGCGTGTCGCTCCCGCTCTTATGATAATGTCGGCGTCTGGAAAGTATCAACTCGACTCCCTCACGCCCGTCGGCTTAACCCCTTCAAGATCAGCAGTGCCCACCTGTCACCGGACCACCCAGGTGACGAGAGACGCTGCGTGGGAAGTCCGCGTGTGAAGGAATAGCAACTTTTCACAACATGAAATTAGAGAGGAAAATCGAATTACTCAGAGTAAGATAGAAATATGAGAAGGGGCTCATGCCACCTCTCATCACCACCCTACTTTCGCAACTCGACAACGACAGATATAATAACCGAAAGCACACGACACTAGAAGCAAAAGTGTCTGAGTACACACAGATCCGGAAATGAACCATTTGCAGGATAATTGCAACTCTGTGGTTACCAACCACCACTGACTTGATTATGTTTAAACATCATCCCAGTTAGGAGACAGCAACAATACCATACAACATTAAGCAAAAATTTTTGCAGATACTTTGGTAGAATTTCAGGTGTTCCAACTGGACGTGACAAAAGTTACAAGAGTGTACTCATTGTAAAAGACGTGCTAAAAGCGACGGCTTTGTACCGGGCTGGAGGCCTGTACCCGTCAGCGCACTGAGTTTCGAACCCTTTCAACCACTCCTGGATTATTTAGAAATTCATGACAAGCATTGACAGGTCTCAGCTCCAGTTCTTCAACTGTGTTAACCAAGCGGCGTACACTACATTTTTAAATCGCTGCTAAATACAGAAGTGCAAGGAGTTCACATCAGGTTGTCCTCGCCTAGTCCATCTTTGGCCATCTCGGGGGGTCAGATGTCGCCTCACCAAAGCAAAAGAATGTGTCGGTCCTCTGTCAAACGTTTACCACATCCTCTGGCATTACTTTCAGGGAACATCGTCATCCAGTGATGTCAAAGATAGTTTGTTTCCCAACACGTACGGCATAATACTACGACCACCTAGTACCCTAGTAACCACACGCTCAATGAAAGACATCAGTGATGTGGAGACTCACGCACAGCACGTGAGTTGGCGCCTGGATACTAAAATTTACCTTCACGACTTAACGCTGCTTCGTCCGCAAATAATACGTTAGCATCAAACAAGAGGTTACCTACAGCTTTTCGTTGCACCCACCGACATATCATTAGTTTAGGAGCAAGTCCAATAGACTAAGATACTCAAACCTAAGGAGGTGGTACGGGTACATTTCATTGCAATGCATTATTCTGGAAACAATTCTATGTGGCTCAGCCGAAAAATATGTAGGACAAGTCCTTTTGTCGACATTCCTGGCGATTGTTCGAGTGCTTTTGACACCACATCAAACTCAGATGTAATTCACGCAGGCCTATTGATTCTTGTAGCATGTGCAAAGCTCCCAGTTACTCGGAGGCTTTGTAAACGTTCAGTTATTGGAGTGACTTCAGGGAATGTATGCTTCCTGTTACAAGTTGGCAGCCTACGTGCATTGCCGTTGGTACTACCACACATGAAACGCATACCTGCAGATTTCTTGTTACTGTTGTGTTCCATGTTGACATCAAAACATGTAAGGAAGAAAAAAATTCTCGCCAAACAACTGTTATTAGTGACTGTGTACAGTACTGCGGTATCCATTCTGTTTACAACATCACACTACAGACCGGCATGCGACCTTTACACAATATCGCGTCTGTAGTGCCTAGTAACCACGAAGTCGCAATTATCTCGCAAACAGTTCATTTGCGGATCTATGATTACTGAAACTTCTTTGCTTATAATATCGTTTTTTGATACAGGCTGTGTCTCCATCTTTAGTATAACAGAGGAAGAACAGCCGAAGCTTTGTGGACAGACTTATGGAGTCTCTATGCCATATGGGTCGCATTCTTTGGACGGGTGCACGCGCTTTGTCAGTTTTGTTAGCGAAGTCAACCCTGTCGTTACAAAGGCTGCCGTGATACGCTTTCCTGTCATGTAGTGTAGTGCCTTCTGTTGCAATATATAAGGGGCGTTCAAAAAGAAACGAGCCTGAAGCATAATTACAGATACCCGTACCTGTATGAGTATAGACCCTGGCTGTTGAGACACTTGTCCCACTGTGACACAAGGCGGTGAATGGCTGTCTCATAAAATTCCTTGGGCTGTGATGTTAACCAGTTCCGCACTTAGAGCTGGACTTCGTCGTCCACACGAGTGCACGAAAGGAACAACTTCTCGAGTGACTAAAAACAAGACTCGTACCCCCCTGCGGGTTCGGGGGTTAGAATAGGCCCGCGGTATTCCTGCCTGTCGTAAGAGGCGACTAAAAGGAGTCTCAAACGTTTCGGCCTTAATGTGATGGTCCCCATTAGGGTTTGACCTCCATTTTACCCAATTCCACAGAAGTACAAGCCTTTTGGGGAAGGACACCTTACGTGGTGCACCATCAGTCCTCTGTGCCCTAAGGCCTTGGCACCCTTGATCGTCTTGGCGTCGTAACTGCACCCTCCATCCCTCATTTTGGGCATACACACCTGATGGATTGTGTCAGTAACGCCCTTCGAGCGTCACCATCTGCACCCACGATCACTATGGACTACCCGTGGCACCCAAAATCCAGCACGGTAGCCAGCCCGTTGTGGTGGGGTCATCATGTACCCTCTAGGTTGTAGCCCCCTGACAACACAGGGATCGTACTGCCAATGCCTGAGCTGACACCTCCCCACGTAAGCCAAGGAGTAGATGCCCGTCTCTCTGGGGCATCGGGACTCCCGGCAACGGCCATCCTGCCAGGTGGCCTTTGCTGTGGCTGGGTGGCGCCCGTGGGGAGAGCCCCTGGTCGCAGTGGGTGGCATCGGGGCGGATGCCCCGCAATTAAGTGGGTGAAATCTCAGTCTGGTGGTCGCCCGACCGCCAATGTCACTAAGTGTGGTAAGGCGGAATTTAACACTGTGACATATAACCCGAAATCGTTCCCTTCCCTAGCCACACCATGGGAGGAACGTAGGGCTGCAGACAGACAGGAGCCGTATTCGCCACGATACCTTGTATGCAGCAGAACTGATGGGGATTCGTTTTTGGGGACTAAACCTCTTTTCTTTGTGCACAATCTCGAAGATAAGTTTGGGGAAGTTGCGTCTCTTTCCAAATTGAGGAGCGGGGCCATTCTGATACAAGCAGCTTCATCTGCACAGTCCCAGGCATTACTCGCCTGTGAGAAGCTCAGTGACATCCCCGTTACTGTCACTCCCCATAAGTCCTTAACTTTGGTCCAGGGGATTATTTTTCATAAAGATCTTCTGCTACAGTCTGATGACGAGCTACGTGAGAACCTGGCACGACGAGGTGTACACTTTGTCCGTCGTGTCTTTAGGGGACCGAAGGATAATAGGGTCGCTACCGGTGCTTTCATTCTGGCTTTTGAGGGCGACTGCTTGTCTGAGAAAGTCAAGGTCATGATCTACCGGTGCGATGTCAAGCCCTATGTCCCTCCCCCTATGCGATGCTTCCAGTGCTGGAAATTCGGACTCATTTCCTCCAGGTGCACTGCCAGCCCCTCGTGTCGTGATTGTGGACGACCTCCGCATCCTAATGCTCCATGTGCTCCGCCTCCCACCAGCGTTAACTGTGGGGAGCATCATTCTCCCTGCTCACCAGACTGTGCAGTCTATCAACGAGAGCAGAAGATACAAGAAATTAAGACCTTGGACCGTTTAAGTTACCAAGAGGCAAAAAAGAAGCTTGAACGACTCAACCCCACACCTATGTTGAGGAGTTATGCTACCGTCACACTGCCACCACCAGCTCCTGCACAGACTCCCTTCACCGTTGGCCCACAGAGAAATCAAGTCACATCTGCGCCACCGCTGGGACAGGCCACTCTCTCTTCCACTGCTCCCAAAACACCCAGTTTGGGAGCAGTGCGCCCCAAGCGACCGGGGCCGTCAGTCCCCACCTCTCAGTCGGAGCGGCGACAGCCCTCTACGGCTCCTCAGCCAGGGAAGCGACAGCCCTCTCCGGCTCCTCAGCCGGGGAAGCGACAGCCCCCTCCGGCTGCTCAGCCAGAGATGCAACAGCCTCCTCCGCCCTCACTTGTTCGGAAGGGATCCCTTGGGGGAGTCCCTTCCAAGGACTTCCCCAGTGTCTCCCAAGACACTAGCCAGTGGTTGAAGAAGCCACCAGCTGCTGGTCGAAGGGCTTCCGGCTCTTCATCTGTTCCGGATCATGCGTCGGGAAAGCCCTCCCAGCATGCCAACCCTCCTCCCAAAGACAAGAGAGAGAAGAGGAAGCTCTCCAAGAAGGATAAGGACCCAGTGGTTTCCGCACGAACGCTTCCTGTCAGCTCAGCCTCTGAGGGTGAGGTCGAGCTCTTTGCGTCCCCTGACGACCTAGATCTCGCAGTCTCCTCAGAAACGATGGCCGTAGCGACGTCCGTTAATCAGTCGGTGGCAGCATGTGACCCTGCGAAGTAATTTGCCTTTTCAGTGCCTGAATGCCCCTACAGAACACGCTTTGTACAATCCTCCAGTTGAATTGTGGCGGTTATTTTAGCCATCTACCTGAGCTACGTCAGCTTCTCAGCATGACACCTGCTTTATGCATTGCCCTCCGGGAAACCTGGTTCCCGGCAATGCGGACACCTGTCCTCCGTGGATACAGGGGTTATTACTGCAACCGTAGCACATACAATAGTGTGTCAGGTGGAGCCTGCGTGTATGTCCTTACCTCTGTATATAGTGCTCCTGTGCCCCTTCAAACATCATTGGAAGCTGTGGCTATCTGCGTAAGGACTACCCAGGACATAACCGTCTGCAGTGTCTATCTCCCTCCAGGTGGTACAGTCTCCCTGCCCGAATTGGCTGCACTTGTCACCCAACTTCCCACGCCTTTTCTTCTCCTGGGGGATTTTAACGCCCACAATCCCCTGTGGGGTGGAACGAAGATTACTGGCCGAGGCAGAGATGTCGAGAATCTCATATCCCAACTCGACCTCTGCCTCTTAAACACTGGCGCTGCCACGCATTTCAGTGTGGCGCATGGCACGTTCTCGGCCATAGATCTGTCGTTGTGCAGCCCAGGGCTTGTACCATCGGTCCACTGGAGAGTCCACGAGGACTTGTGTGGTAGTGACCATTTTCCCATCTTCCTTTCACTACCCGAGCGTCGATCCCATGAACACCTGCCTAGATGGGCATTTAGCAAGGCAAACTGGGAAACGCTCTCCTCTGCTGCCACTGTTGAATCTCTCCCCCACGGTACCATCGATGTGGCGGTGGAGACACTGACTGCAGCGATTGTTTCCGCTGCGGACCGTACCATTCCTCGTTCGTTAGGGTGCCCCCAGCGAAAGTCAGTGCCTTGGTGGTCTCCGGTAGCCTCTGAAGCCATTAAAGAACGTCGGCGGGCTCTTCAGCGACATAAGTGGCACCCGTCTTTGGAGAACCTCATTTTCTTCAAACGTCTCCGTGCTCAGGCACGGCGGCTCATCAAGAGGCGGAAACAGGAGTGCTGGGAGAGGTACGTTTCCACCATTGGTTCCCATACTTCACCCTCCCAGGTGTGGATGACGATTCGGCGCATCTTGGGATTGCAGCACTCTACAGGTGTCCCAGGGCTTACCATCAACGGGGCGGTATCCACCGATGCCGATGCAATCGCCGAGCATTTCACACAGCACTATGTTCGAGCCTCTGCGTCGGGGAATTACCAGCCTGCGTTTCGCGCGCTCAAACGCCGGGAGGAAGGCAAACAGCTTTCTTTTGCTTCTCGCCACCCTGAGACGTATAACGCCCCATTTAGTTTGTGGGAACTCCAAAGCGCCCTGGCACAGTGCCCCGATACAGCCTCTGGGCCAGATGGCGTCCACAATCAGATGCTCAAACACCTGTCCCCGGACTGTCAGCGATGTGTTCTTGCCATCTTCAACCGCATATGGGCGATGGTGTCTTTCCGTCGCAGTGGCGAGAAAGTGCCATCATTCCTGTGCTGAAGCCTGGCAAGGACCCGCTTAATGTGGATAGCTATCGGCCCATCAGCTTGACAAACACTCTGTGCAAGCCACTGGATCGCATGGTGAGTCGACGGCTGTGTTGGCTGCTCGAGTCTCGGGGTCTTCTGGGTCCGTGCCAGAGCGGCTTCCGTCAGGGCCGTTCCACTGCCGATACTTTGGTCTTCCTTGAGTCTGCAATCCGCACTGCTTTTTCCAGGCGCCAACACCTCGTCTCCGTCTTTTTCGATCTCTCCAGAGCATATGACACGACGTGGCGGCACCATATTTTAGCCACGTTGCATGAGTGGGGTCTCCGGGGCTCTCTCCCCATTTTTATTCAGAATTTTTTATCTGCTCTGACATTCCGCGTTTTAATTGGCACATCCCATAGTTCACTTCATATCCAGGAGAACGGCGTTCCACAGGGCTCTGTATTGAGCGTGCCCCTTTTCCTTGTGGCCATTAATGGCCTTGCAGCAGCAGTAGGGTCGTCTGTCTCACCCACGTTATAACTGACGATTTCTGCATCTTTTTCAGCTCCTCCACCATTGGTGTTGCAGAATGTCGGTTGCAGGGAGCCATACGCAAGGCGCAGGCATGGGCACTAGCCCATGGGTTTCAATTTTCTCCTGCGAAGACTTGTGTTATGCACTTTTGTCGGCGTCGAACTGTCCATCCCCACCCTGAGCTCTATCTTCAGGATGCCATGCTCAGGGTTGTTGACACTTACCGTTTTCTGGGATTGCTGTTCGATGCCTGGCTTACTTGGCTTCCACATATTCGTCTGCTCAAGCGTCAGTGCTGGCAGCATCTGAATGCCCTCCGCTGCCTGCGCAACACAACTTGGGGTGCAGATCGTCACACGCTGCTGCAGCTCTACAAAGCCCTTGTGCTGTCCCGACTGGATTATGGGAGTGTGGCGTATGGCTCGGCGTCGCCCTCAGCGTTGCAACTGCTGGATCCCGTTCACCACTGTGGGGTTCGACAGGCGACAGGAGCATTCCGCACCGGTCCTGTTCATAGCCTCCTTGCTGAGGCGGGGGTTCCTCCACTTCCTATTCGGCGTCAACAACTGTTAGCCAACTATGCTGCCCAAGTCCGTTGTTCGCCCCGTCACCCTAACTATCGTCTCCTTTTCGAAAATGCGGCAGTCCATATCCCACACCGGTGGCCGCGATCAGGCCATACAATTGGGATCCGTGTTTGGTCGCTCCTTAATGAACTCGAGTATTTGCCTCTTCCATCTGCTTTCCAGGTCCGCCCACATACACCACCTTGGTGTATTCGTCGGCCGCAGCTTCGGCTGGAACTATCTCGATGGCCAAAAGATTCAGTTCCTCCTGCAGTCTTGCGCCGCCAATTCCTTGCTCTCCTAGGCGCATACCATGCCTCAGAGGTTGTCTATACCGATGGCTCGATGGTTGATGGCCGTGTGGGGTACGCTTATGCTCATGCGGACTACGTCGACCAGCACTGCTTGCCGGAAGGCTGCAGTGTTTACACCGCAGAACTGACAGCCATTTTTCGTGCCCTTGAGCATATTCGTACCAGTACTGGAGAGTCCTTTGTCATTTGCAGTGTCTTGCTTAGTAGTCTGCAGGCTCTTGACCAGTGCTACCCACGCCATCCCATTGTTGGTGCCATCCAGGGGTCCATTCACGCTCTTGAACAGCGTGGTCGTTCGGTGATGTTCATATGGACCCCGAGACACGTTGGGATCGCGGGAAACGAACTCGCCGACAGGTTAGCCAAAGAGGCTACCCGCAAACTGCCGTTGGAGATCGGCCTCCCGGCCACTGATCTCAGAACGGTTTTGCACCGTCGGGTCCTTGGGATGTGGGGAGACGAATGGCGCACTCTGTCTGCACCCAACAAGCTGCGGCAGGAAAAGGGAGACCACGACTGTGTGGGGTTCCTCCATGCGGGCCTCTCGCAGGGATACTGTTGTTCTGTGTGAGCTCCGTATTGGCCACTCTTGGCTGACGCATGGTCATCTGCTGCGTCGAGAGGACCCCCCTTATTGTCGCTGTGGTGCGAGTATGACGGTGACCCATATATTGTTGGACTGTCCTCTTTTAACCGCCCTCAGGCGAACTTTTAATCTCCAGGGTGCTTTATCATCTCTTTTAGGTGACAATGTCTCTGTGGCAGATCGGGTTTTAAGTTTTAATCGCGCAAGCGGCTTTTATAGGTCCATTTAATTTTATTTTTTTTAACATCACCCTCTTTTGAGCTGTATCTTTTAATTAGTTTTGTGTTGTAATTCGACTCCACCCTAAACTCTTAGGCTGGAGGTTTTAACGTGTTGCAGAGTGATCAGACAGCCACAGTCCTCTGCTGTGCAGTTTTAATCCCTTCTGCCTTTGTTCTCTATGTTTTTGTTGCTGTGCTCTATTTTCCGTGTTGTCTTACAATGGACTATGGGGCTTTTCTTCCCTCGGAATTTTTCTTTTAGTGCTTCACCTGACTGGTGGATAGTTTCACTGTGCTCTGTGTTTTTATGAAACAAGGGACCAATGACCTTTGTAGTTTGGTCCCTTCAATCTTTAACCCAACCAACCGACAAGACTCGTAAAGGAATTTACTGTTATAAGAATGGCTTTTTATTTCTTTGACCCATGTGTTAAAGATATTAGCACTAATCCTTTGTGCCAGAGGCTATTTATTTACAATTCCGAATGACAGACTCTTGCGTTGCGACCATCCACAACGATCTGGAGTCAAGCTAGTCATAAAAGAATTCTTCCTTCAAACAATTCATGTTAATATAAACTGTGCTGACAGAGTTCAAAATAATAATAGCTGTGTTGTCGTACGTTCGAGAATGAATTAAACACAATCAACTGAACAGCTGGCGACAAAGATCAGAAAAATGTGATCATTGTGTCTTTGGATGTTGGCCTACAACAGTTGCTGACAAGAATAGTACACAGAAGATATGTAACACGACGACAAGTTTATATTTACGAAAGGCAGAGCTGCCAAAGAGGCAGTTCTAACACTTTCCTAAGTGGTGGAAGCAAGATCTAAGGAAAACCAAGACGCTTTCAAAACAGGATTTGTCGATGTAGAAAAAATTCCGAGAACGTCAAATGGTGGAAGATGTTCGGAATTCACAGGAAATTAAGTGTACGCTGTAAAGGAATAATAAGAATACAAGACAGAAAACGAAATGATGGGATTAAACAGAGCGTAAGACAGAAGCCTGTCTTTCTTCCTTACTGTTCAATCTATACATCGAAGAAGTAATGAATGAAACGAAAGACAGGCCCAGGAATGAGATCAAAATGTAATGTGAAAAGATATAATGACACCATTCGTAAGTGATATTTCTATCTTCGGCAAGAGGGTTAGAGAATTACAGGATGTACTGATTTACATGAACAGTCTACTGCGAACGGAATATATATTGAGAACAAACCAAAGAAACACTAAAGTAATGAGTAGTAGCAGATATAAGATTCATGATAAACGTAAGACCAAAACTGGTGAACACGAAATAGAGGAATTGAAGGAATTCTGCTATCTTATAAGCAAAATAACATGCTGTACGAACCGAGGAGCACATAAAATTAGCACAGCAAAGAGTGTATTACTGGTTAAAAGAAGAATATTAGCATCAATATTGCTTCGCCGATTTTCTGCTGGCCTGTTTTTGGAATGGGGGACTGATGACCTTTGCTGTTTAGTCCCCCTTAAACATCCCAACAACCACCACCACCACCTATTAGCATCAATAATAGGTCTTAATTTGAGGAAGAAATTTCTGGGAATGAACTTCTGGAGCACAGCACTGCATAGCAGTGAATCGTGAACTGCGGGAAAACAGGAAAAGAAGAGAATCAAAGCGGCTCACTCGTAGAGCTGTAGAAGGACACTAAAAATTATATGCACCAATAAAAAAAGAAATCAAAAAATTCTTCAGAGAATAGGAGAAAAATATGGAAAATGTTAGCCAGAAGGAAGGGCGAGATGATAAGATTTGTGATGAGAATCAGGGACTAAACTGCATGGAACTAAAGTGCGCGTCATATAAGTTGGCGGCCGAGTTTAGGTTTGTTCTGCGCATCTGATGTCACAAAACACAGTCAGCCAATGAACAGAGAACGACGTTGCCAGATCTCGACTGCAGAGCAGAGCACGGACGACTGTCTTCAGTTTTAGAAACGTTCAGTCATAAATAAAGTAATAGAACAAAAGCAATGTCTTGATAGCAGGTTTTCTATTATAGAAAGTTTGGAAAAAGCATTCTTTATACAAATTGATTCATATTCTATTAATTAATTAAACCAAACAATCAATAAGTCTTCTAATTCAGGCGATAGAAAGGAAAGGTGATTATATCAATCTCACGAACCACTTTTTCGCAATAAAGAACAGCGGTAATTGTTTATTTCCTATTGTACTTCGACGAAGTGTGAGTAATTCATAATCTTTTTTTTTTTTTTTTTTGTCATCAGTCTACTGACTGATTTGATGTGTCCCGCCACGAATTCCTTCCCTGTGCTAACCTCTTCATCTCAGAGTAGCACTTGCAACCTATGTCCTCAATTATTTGCTTGATGTACTCCAATCTCTGTCTTCCTCTACAGTTTTTGCCCTCTACAGCTCCCTCTAGTACCATGGAACTCATTCCCTCATGTCTTAGCAGATGTCCTATCATCCTGTCCCTTCTTCGCATATTCCTTCCCTCTCCGATTCTGCGTAGAACCTCCTCATTCCTTACCTTATCAGTCCACCTAATTTTCAACATTCGTCTATAGCATCACATCTCAAATGCTTCGATTCTCTTCTGTTCCGGTTTTCCCACAGTCCATGTTTCACTACCATACAATGCTGTACTCCAGACGTACATCCTCAGAAATTTCTTCCTCAAATTAAGGCCGGTATTTAATATTAGTAGACTTCTCTCGGCCAGAAATGCCTTTTTTGCCATAGCGAGTCTGCTTTTGATGTCCTCCTTGCTCTGTCCGTCATTGGTTATTTTACTGCCTAGGTAGCAGAATTCCTTAACTTCATTGACTTCGTGACCATCAATCGTGATGTAAAGTTTCTCGCTGTTCTCATTTCTACTACTTCTCATTACCTTCGTCTTTCTCCGATTTACTCTCAAACCATACTGTGTACTCATTAGACTGTTCATTCCGTTCAGCAGATCATTTAATTCTTCTTCACTTTCACTCAGGATAGCAATGTCATCAGCGAATCGTATCATTGATATCCTTTCACCTTGTATTTTAATTCCACTCCTGAACCTTTCTTTTATTTACATCATTGCTTCCTCGATGTACAGATTGAAGAGTAGGGGCGAAAGGCTACAGCCTTGTCTTACACCCTTTTTAATACGAGCACTTCGTTCTTGATCGTCCACTCTTATTATTCCCTCTTGGTTGTTGTACATATTGTATATGACCCGTCTCTCCCTATAGCTTACCCCTACTTTTTTCAGAATCTCGAACAGCTTGCACCATTTTATATTGTCTAACGCTTTTTCCAGGTCGACAAATCCTATGAAAGAGTCTTGATTTTTCTTTAGCCTTGCTTCCATTATTAGCCGGAAAGTCAGAACTGCCTCTCTCGTCCCTTTACTTTTCCTAAAGCCATACTGATCGTCACCTAGCGCATTCTCAATTTTCTTTTCCATTCTTCTGTATATTATTTTTGTAAGCAGCTTCGATGCATGAGCTGTTAAGCTGATTGTGCGATAATTCTCGCACTTGTCAGCTCTTTCCGTCTTCGGATTTGTGTGGATGATGCTTTTCCGAAAGTCAGATGGTATATCGCCAGACTCATATATTCTACACACCAACGTGAATAGTCGTTTTGTTGCCACTTCCCCCAATGATTTTAGAAATTCTGGTGGAATGTTATCTATCCCTTCTGCCTTATTTGACCGTAAGTCCTCCAAAGCTCTTTTAAATTCCGATTCTAATACTGGATCCGCTATCTCTTCTAAATCGACTCCTGTTTCTTCTTCTATCACATAAGACAAATCTTCACCCTCGTAGAGGCTTTCAATGTATTCTTTCCACCTATCTCGGAGTGGCCGAGCGGTTAAAGGCGCCACAGTCTGGAACCGCATGACCGCTACGGTCGCAGGTTCGAATCCTGCCTCGGGCATGGATGTGTGTGATGTCCTTAGGTTAGTTAGGTTTAAGTAGTTCTAAGTTCTAGGGGACTTATGACCACAGCAGTTGAGTCCCATAGTGCTCAGAGCCATTTTTTTTCCACCTATCTGCTCTCTCCTCTGCATTTAACAGTGGAATTCCCGTTGCACTCTTAATGTTACCACCGTTGCTTTTAATGTCACCAAAGGTAGTTTTGACTTTCCCGTATGCTGAGTCTGTCCTTCCGACAATCATATCTTTTTCGATGTCTTCACATTTTTCCTGCAGCCATTTCGTCTTAGCTTCCCTGCAATTCCTATTTATTTCATTCTTTAGCGACTTGTATTTCTGTATTCCTGATTTTCCCGGAACATGTTTGTACTTCCTCCTTTCATCAATCAACTGAAGTATTACTTCTGTTACCCATGGTTTCTTCGCAGCTACCTTCTTTGTACCTATGTTTTCCTTCCAAACTTCTGTGATGGCCCTTTTTAGAGATGTCCATTCCTCTTCAACCGTTCTGCCTACTGCGCTATTCCTTATTGCTGTATCTATAGCGTTAGAGAACTTCAAACGTATCTCGTCATTCCTTAGTACTTCCGTATCCCACTTCTTTGCGTATTGATTCTTCCTGACTAATGTCTTGAACTTCAGCCTACTCTTCATCACTACTATATTGTGATCTGAGTCTATATCTGCTCCTGGGTACGCCTTACAATCCAGTATCTGATTTCGGAATCTCTGTCTGACCATGATGTAATCTAATTGAAATCTTCCCGTATCTCAAGGCCTTTTCCAAGTATACCTCCTCCTCTTGTGATTCTTGAACAGGGTATTCGCTATTACTAGCTGAAACTTGTTATAGAACTCAATTAGTCTTTCTCCTCTTTCATTCCTTGTTCCAAGCCCATTTTCTCCTGTAACCTTTTCTTCTACTCCTTCCCCTACAACTGCATTCCAGTCGCCCATGACTATTGGATTTTCGTCCCCCTTTACATACTGCATTACCCTTTCAATATCCTCATACACTTTCTCTATCTGTTCATCTTCAGCTTGCGACGTCGGCATGTATACCTGAACTATCGTTGTCGGTGTTGGTCTGCTGTCGATTCTGATTAGAACAACCCGGTCACTGAACTGTTCACAGTAACACACCCTCTGCCCTACCTTCCTATTCATAACGAATCCTACACCTGTTATACCATTTTCTGCTGCTGTTGATACTACCCGATACTTATCTGACCAGAAATCCTTGTCTTCCTTCCACTTCACTTCACTGACCCCTACTATATCTAGATTGAGCCTTTGCATTTCCCTTTTCAGATTTTCTAGTTTCTCTACCACGTTCAAGCTTCTGACATTACACGCCCCGACTCGTAGAACGTTATCCTTTCGTTGATTACTCAATCTTTTTGTCTTGGTAACCTCCCCCTTGGCAATCCCCTCCCGGAGATCCGAATGGGGGACTATTCCGAAATCTTTTGCCAATGGGGAGACCATCATGACACTTCTTCAATTACGGGCTACATGTCCTGTGGATACACGTTACGTGTCTTTAATGCAGTGGTTTCCATTGCCTTCTGCATCCTCATGTCGTTGATCATAATCATACCAAGTGTTTGTCAGTATTTTGCGTGACGTGTTACATACCTCGTGGTGTTACATTGTAGGACAAGTTGCGGTAGCGTAACGGTTAAGGCGTTGGGTTAGTAAGCGAAAGGTTTAGCGTTCCAACCTTGTGCGGTGCTTATCATTTTCTTTATTTAAAAACAATATCGAAGTGTCTTACTTCACGAATTTTATTCGTTTGAATGCAATTTTTTGAAATTTCTAGTGATTTGTCTCTTCATTAACCCTTTCGCTGCTGCAGACACATGCTCCCCTCATTCCGCGCTGTGCGCGATTTTGTCATCACTGCACTGCTCGCCTGTGCAGACCCATGGTGTTCTCACTGCTTTGACGCACTTATCATTAGATTTCACAAAAACTATTTGGCCCAAAAATTAGATTTTTACACATCTTCTTGACTGATACCTTCCCCCCATAAATGACTTAATTTTGTTTCGATGTTCAACCCAGTTATTGTGCAGCATTAACTATAGTAAACCATTGCACGAAATTTTGAAGAGTTTGCAGAGGTAAATGTCCATAGAGTATACTTTCCATATGGTCGATTTTAGTTGCCACAATGTTGAGAATGAAATGTGGACAAGATACCTAAATTTCATATAAAATTTACTGTGTAACAATATCTCATTTAATGTAAGTACCACATAGGTGTCGTATGTAATATTGAGAAATATTCCAGCTTTCGCGACTGCAACAAAAGTGTGTCTGCACAGGCGAGCAGTGCAGTGACAAAATCGCGCACAGCGCGGAATGCGGGGAGCACGTCTTTGTAGCAGCGAAAGGCTTAATGCGGCCGTGGTGGCATTACTTCATGAACTGCGCGCTCCCCCCTAAACGTAAGTTTGCGAACTATGCTATGCTATGGTGCTGCTTCTCTTGGCGCGTGCGTCGTGTGCAACTGGCAACGCAGCAATCTCCCGCGTCTGGGCGGGCATGCGCGAGCCGCCAAGATAAAAGAATTGAACTATAGACAGCTGTGGACCGTAAAAACTGCGCAGGAAGACGGAGACTGCAATGTAGGAAACCAGTCAGGTAACATTCGCAAGAAAAAAAATGTATTTCCATTTGGCAAAACCCAGCTCTGTAGAGACCAGAAAGTTCGGATTGGGGAAGGACGGGGGAGAACATTGGCCACGCCGTTTGAAAGGAACCGTCTTCCCTATTCGAGTTATTGTCAGACCATCTCCAGTTTACCATTTTCTTTTGGGTCGTGTTACGGTAAAGTGCAAATTTTTCCGTCTAGTGCTCTATGAATGATCATTACAGTGCCTTCTGAATGAATCAACATCGTCAGCAACAAATTCCATGCTGTAGTGTAAGTACTGGCATGGAACGTAATTCCGAGACACCTGAACAGTAGCCTACACGAATTTCACCAACTGACACCAGACATAGTCTGAAGGCCTTTATCTGGATTAAGAGTATTCTGGGTGAGTGTGCTTAGGTGCCCCAATATCTAACACCATAAGATATAATTGGGTCGAAGTAAGCAAAGTAAACAAGACTTTGTGTTTCAGTGTACCAAAACATATCAGACACTTCGATGCTTTACTTTTTCTGTTTTCCCACAATTCATCATTCACTTAAAATTCAATGTGTATTTCTCACAATTTTCTCACTCACAGTAAGAGTTTGATACTAGCAGACGTCTCTTGCGCGTAAATGCCTTCTCCACCTGTGCTATTCTACTACACTTTTCCAGCAGGCACTTCGCTTTGGTTTCCTTACAATTTCTTTTTATGTCATTGCCTAGTGACTTACATTGTTGTATTCCTGTACATTTACACATTTTCCTTCTTTTTCCACTCAGCTGAAGTATTTACTCTGTTACCTAAGGTTTCTTCACTATTACTGCAGTATCCTTGTTCCTGTATCTCTCTCTTCAGCTTATATGATTCTTCTTACTAGAAACGTCAATTTCACTTCGACTGAATTGCGTATTGTGGTATTTGTCGTCGTAGTCCCTACAGCCTTACACTAGTATTTAAAGTAATTCCGTCGGCACTCATAGAAGTGCCTATACGCTGATGAATTTGCCACGTATCACTGCGACCACATTCAAGAAGTAATAACAAATCGTCAGCCACAGACCAGGGAACTAATGCAGTTCGCGCATGTCTAGAAGAATTCACCAAAGTTTCCATCGAAACTTATAACTTCAACAACACTTTCTGCACGTTTTGGAGTTCCAAAATTCCTGTAGAACGAAATTATTAACGTCATGAGTACATGAAGTCACCAGCTGCTAGATGACGGTGAGCCGACAATCTGCCGCCCCTGCGGGTTCGGGGGTAAGAATAGGCCCGCGGTATTCCTGCCTGTCGTAAGAGGCGACTAAAAGGAGTCTCAAACGTTTCGGCCTTCTGTGATGGTCCCCTCTTGGGTTTGACCTATTTTTTTTTTCCAAATTTCCGTTGTTAGTGCGTGCCATTTGGGGAAGGACGCCTTACGTGGTGTTTTTCTATTGGTCCATCTTGCTCCACCATCTTGCATGTTACCTATTGTCGTGTGGGGGGGGGGACTACGCCCAACATCTTCTGGGTTGTCTCCTTCTCGCCTTCTGCGCACTCTTCTTCTTAGCGCCCACGACAACTGTGGACCCTTTCAACACCTAAAATCCAGCATGGTTGCCAGTCCGTTGTGGTGGGGTCGTCATGTACCCTCTTGGTGGTAGCTCCCTGACCACGCAGGGATCGCACTACAGATGCCTGAGCTGTTTCCTCCCCATGCATGCCAAGGAGTATGTGCCCATCTTGTCTGGGGCACGGGGACTCCGGGCAATGGGATATCGGCCAGGTACCCATTGCTTTGGCTGGGTGGCGCCCTTGGGGAGAGCCCTCGTTCGGAGTAGGTGGCATCTGGGCGGATGTGGCGCAATGAAGCGCAATAAATCACACCAAGCTGGTGGTTGCACGGCCACCAGCGTCTCTAAGCGAGGTAGAGTCGACTTCGATGCTGCGCAATATGACCCTCAGACGTTCCCCTCGTTGGCTGCGCCATGGGAGGGACTCCGATCTAGTGCCAAGCGGGAGCCTTACGTACCGCAATACCTTGTCTGCAGAAGGACTGATGGTGACTCCTTTCTTCTGACGAAGCCTATGTTTTTTGTGGAACACCTGGAGGATAAGTTTGGGGAAGTGGCAGGGTTGTCAAAAATGAGGAATGGGTCCATCCTCCTCAAGACGTCCTCCCCAGCCCAGTCACGAGCGTTGCTCTTGTGTGATAAGCTGGGTGACGTCCCTGTTACCGTCACCCCCCTCAGTAGCTTAAATATGGTCCAGGGGATTATTTACCATCGTGACCTCTTGTTGCAATCCGATGACGAGCTGAGAGCCGACTTGGAACGACGTGGTGTGCATTTTGTCCGTCGTGTCCATCGAGGACCCAAGACAAACAGGGTGGCCACCGGTGCCTTTATCTTGGCCTTCGAGGGTGATGTCTTGCCCGAGAAGGTCAAGGTGATGGTTTACTGTTGCGACGTCAAGCCATACGTGCCTCCCTCGATGCGGTGCTTCCAGTGCTGGAAGTTTGGGCATATGTCCTCCCGTTGCCCATCCAGCGCTGCATGTCGAGATTGCGGACGCCCCTCTCATCCTGATTCTCCATGTGCGCCTCCGCCTGTATGTGTCAACTGTGGGGAGCACCACTCTCCATGCTCGCCGGATTGCCCCGTTCTTCATAAGGAGCGGAAGATAATGGAATTTTAAGACCCTGGACCAGCTTACTTATCGAGAGGCTAAACAGAAATATGAAAGGTTGTATCCTGCTTCCCTTCGAACATCTTATGCTGCAGCCACGTTATCGTCGCCCACGCGAGCGACGGTTGTCGCTTCATCTGTGCCGCATTCAGTGGGCCCTCGGGGCCATATATCTCTGTCTGCCCCCCTCGTGCCTGGCGGCAAGCCTTCCTCTGTTGCCCCCTTAGCAGTTGGGGGCAAACCCTCTTCTGTCGCTCCCCCCATGCTTACTTCGGGAGTGACATCTGCTCCACAACCGGGAGGCTCGATCCCTCACCCTCCTTCTCCGCTGGCGTTGCCTCCGCCGGTTCCTCTCTCGCGGAAGGGGTCCCTCGGGGTTCTCCCTTCCTCCGTTTCTTCTCCTTCCCAGCCAGATGTCAGCCAGTGGCTGAAGGTTCCGCCACCTGCTGGTCGTAGGGCTTCTGCGTCGTCGTCAGCCTCCGACGCTCCTTCAGAGAAGCTCTCCCAGCCCTCTCACCCTAAGGGCCGACGTGAGAAGAAGGAACGGCATGTGTCCAAGAAGATGGACGTTCCGGCGGTTTCAGCACCGCCTGCTGTACATAGTCCTGGCTCTGGGGATGAGGTGGAGTTCCTCGCCTCTGCCGCGGATCTCGCCCTCACAGAACCCTTGGGGGCCTCTCCAATGGACTCAGCTGCCTCTCCACCGGTGGCGGCAGTTGGCTCTGAGGCGCTGTCTGCCTCTTAGTCGCATTCACGCCCTCCCAGTCCCTTCCTGCTTCCATTCTCCAGTCGAACTGCGGTGGTTATTTCCGCCACCTGCCTGAGCTCCGGATGCTTCTGAGTGATTCCCCTGTTCTCTGCATTGCTCTGCAGGAAACTTGGTTTCCGGCACTGCGGACCCCCCCCCCCCCCCCCTTCGCGGTTATTGGGGATATTATAAGAACCGCGCTGCCTGTCAACGAGCGTCGGGTGGGGTTTGCCTTTTTGTTCACCACTCTGTTTGTAGCTCGCCAGTACCCCTTCAGACGCCTTTAGAGGCAGTCGCTGTCAGGGTTGAGCTCTCGCCGGCTATTACTGTTTGCTCTGTTTACATTCCTCCGGATGGGGAGCTCCCCCGATATGTCTTGGCTGCACTGCTGGCTCAACTCCCGCCACCTTTGCTGCTTCTGGGCGATTTCAATGCCCACAACCCTCTATGGGGTCGGGCCGTGGAGCATGTGTTGGCTCAGCTCGACCTTAGCCTCTTGAATATCGGTGCTCCCACGCATTGCAGTGTTGCCCATGGCTCGTTCTTGGCCATCGATCTCTCTATTTGCAGCCCTGGACTTGTCCCATCCCTCCACTGGAGAGTGCATCCTGACCTGTGTGGTAGTGACCATTTTCCCATCTATTTGTCACTGCCACAGTGTCATTCTTCTGGGCGCTTGCCCCGCTGGGCTTTCCACAGGGCTGACTGGCCGGGTTTTACTTCTGTGGCAACCATTGAGTCTCCCCTACAGGGTGACATTGACGAGGTGGTCCGTGTTTTAACCACGTCCATCATTTCAGCGGCCGAGGCTTCCATCCCCCGTTCTTCTGGCCTCCCTCGGAGGAAGGCTGTCCCCTGGTGGTCGCTGGAGAGTGCTGAGGCTATTCGCGACCATAGGCGGCACCCGTCTCTGGAGACCCTCATCGCCTTTAAGAGGCTCCATGCCTTCGCCCGTCGTCTTATTGCACGGCGTAAGCAGGAGTGCTGGGAGAGGTATGTCTCATCCTTGGGCTCCCATGTCTCCCCCTCACTCGTGTGGTCCCGGATCCGGCGGATTTATGGATACCAGACCCCTATAGTTGTCCCTGGGCTCTCCTTGGACGGCGCTGTCTGCACGGACGCTGCCGCCATTGCTGAACGGCTTGCCGCGCACTTTGCTCAGAGCTCTGCGACTGCATCTTATCCCCCCGCCTTTCGATCTCTCAAGGAGCGAGCCGAGCGGACGCCGTTCTCATTCCACACGCGTCGTTCTGAAACATACAATGCTCCTTTCAGCGAGAGGGAATTCCTCGCTGCCCTCGCCGATTGCCCTGATACAGCACCAGGCCCAGACTGCATCCACGCGCAGATGCTGAAGCATCTCTCCAGGGTCAGCCAGAGACATTTTCTAGCGATCTTTAATCGCATTTGGAGCGAAGGCGTGTTCCCGTCGCAATGGCGAGAGGGTGTTATTGTCCCCATCTTGAAGCCCGGTGCAGACCCACTGGCGGTGGACAGCTATCGTCCCATTACCCTCACCAACGTTTTGTGCAAATTGCTCGAACGTATGGTGGGGCGGCGTTTGTGTTGGGTCTTTGAGTCGCGCGGTCTCCTCGCTCCATCCCAGGGTGGCTTCCGTCGGGGCCGGTCTGCAGTGGACAATTTGGTGCGGCTGGAATCTGCTGTCCGTACGGCCTTTGCCTGACGTCAGCATCTCGTTGCTGTATTTTTCGATCTGCGGAAGGCGTATGACACAACATGGAGGCATGGGCTCGCGCAGGGCTCGGTGTTGAGCGTCTCCTTATTTCTGGTGGCCATTAATGGTCTGGCTGCAGCAGTGGGGTCGTCGGTGTCTCCTTCTTTGTATGCCGACGACTTCTGCATCTCATTTAGCTCCACGACTACGGGAGTCGCCGACCGCAGGCTGCAAGTCGCCATTCGCAAGGCAGCATCATGGGCTCTGACTCACGGTTTTCAGTTCTCTGCACCCAAGACTCGAGTTATGCACTTCTGCAGGCGTCGGACGGTCCACCCTCATCCTGAACTTTACCTCGACGGCCACCTGCTTGAAGTGGTGGACACTTGCCGCTTCTTGGGACTCGTGTTTGATGCCCGGCTCACATGGGTTCCTCATGTTACTCAGCTGAAGCAAAAATGCTGGCGGCACCTCAACGCCCTCCGCTGCCTTAGCCACACGTCTTGGGGTGCAGATCGCTGCACGCTGCTGTGGTTGTACAGGGCTCTTGTGCAGTCCCGGCTTGATTATGGGAGCCGGCCTATGGGTCTGCGTCACCCTCAGTGTTGAAGTTGTTAGACCCCATACACTACTGTGGGGTTCGGCTTGCAACTGTCGCTTTTCGCACCAGCCCCAAGGATAGTCTACTGGTGGAGGCCGGGGTTCCCCCGCTGCGGATTCTCCGCCATCGTCTGCTCGCCGACTATGCTGTCCACGTTCATTGCTCGCCAGACCATCCCAATCGTCGCCTGCTTTTCCCTGCTATGGTCCTCCATCTGCCCGAACGGCGACCTAGGTCTGGGCTTTCCGTAGCTGTCCGTGTCCAGTCCCTGCTGTCAGAACTGGGGTCATTCCCTCTTCTGCCTCCCTTCCGGGTCCGTACACCTACGCCTCCCTGGTGTTTGTCCCGGCCGTCCGTCCGTCTGGATTTGGCACAGGGACCTAAGGACTCGGTTCCGCCTGTGGCCCTCCGTCGCCGTTTTCTTGCGCTCCTCGCCTCATTTCCGGGCTGTGAGCCTGTCTACACTGATGGTTCCCTGGTTGATGGTCGCACTGCCTACGCTTTTGCTCACGCTGTCCATGTTGAACGCCGCTCCTTGCCAGCTGGCTGTAGTGTTTTTGCTGCACAGCTGGTGGCCATCTTGCGCGCTCTTGAGCATATGCGTTCCTGCTCAGGTGCGTCCATCGTCATCTGCAGTGACTCCCTGAGCAGCCTCCAGGCCATCGACCGCTGCTATCCCTCTTCTCCTCTGGTGTCCTCTATTCGGGAGTCTGTTTCCACCATTACCCACTCTGGTCGTTCGGTGGTTTTCGTTTGGACGCCAGGTCACGTTGGCATCCCGGGGAACGAACGTGTTGACAGGCTCGCCCAAGGGGCGATCGACGCCCCAGCTTTGGAGATCGGCCTTACGGCTCGGGACCAGCGGCTGGTGTTGCACCGTAAGGTGCTTGGGATGTGGGCTGCTGAGTGGTGTGGCATGACAGCCCCGAATAAACTGCGGGCTGTCAAGGAGACGACCGCTGTGTGGCGTTCCTCCCTACGGGCTTCACGCAGGGACTCGGTGGTCCTGTGTCGGCTGTGCATCGGCCATACGTACCTGACGCACGGCCATCTGTTGCGTCAGGAGGATCCCCCCCTGTGTCGGTGTGGGTCCCGGCTGACGGTCGGCCACATTTTGCTGGAGTGTCCTCGACTGCACACACTCCGGCAATCTTTTAATCTCCCGGCCACTTTGGCTTTGGTTTTATCCCACGATGCCTCCATGGCTGATGACGTTTTAAATTTTATCCGTGGTAGTCCGTTTTATGGTTCGATTTAGGGAGGTCCTGCACCTTTCCCTTTCTGTGTCTTTTGTCCTTGTGTCTGTTGCTGTTCTGGTTGACTCTTTCCCTTTTTTGTTCTCGTGGTCAGTCAACCAGTCTCCGGCCATCTTCCTTTCTTCTGTTTCTTCTGTCTGGTGTTCCTTGGTCCTGTTCTTGTCTGTAGTGTTTGTTGCTGCATTTGTGTTCTTTTAGCGCCTGGGGGGACGTCTCCTCCCCCTTTGGTTTTTACCTGCTCCGTCGATTTTCGGCTCGCCTGATTTTGGAATGGGGGACTGATGACCTTCGCTGTTTAGTCCCCCTTAAACATCCCAACAACCACCACCACCACCGACAATCTGCCGTCGGCCAACGGGGTTTGCTCATCCGACCACTGTAGAAATTAGCAGGAAGAACGACAATTACACAGCGCCTAAAAAGAGGAGCTTCAGTGGGGGACCGGAAGTCGTGTTCCGGGAAAAGCGAGCACAGGTGCTGTCCGCATTGGTTAGTGTTGAAACTATTCTCAAGAGTGGGAAATGGTTCTTAAATTGTTAAGAATTTGCCAACATGGAAATATAAGAGATGAGCTGGCATTTCAACAAATTTTTCACAGAATTGAGGGCTAGTTTTGTTGTGATGATTCCTACTGGCGAACAACAGACGAGCTTCTTGACTGGAAGACTAGTGTGTTTTGGCGGCCGTTCTCTGTAGAACTAGGAACGGTGAGGGTTCTGTGACATTAAACTTGAAACTCGGACTAGAGGCTGGGAACGACAGAGGTTGGGCTCACGTCCAGCTTCTGACACGAGCTGTGAGTGGCAAGATGTAGGATACAGTCCATGTTGCAGCGGAGAGGAAATACGGTAACATCTTGCTGCTGCGGAGAAGGGGCAATGAGAGTGATTGTCTATAACTTAATCGAATTCTGAATTGCACAGAGTAATTGGTGGCTCACTAATGATTCACTCAACAGCAACTTGATTCAATCATCATGTCCATTGCGGATTCGTGTATTTGCTCTTTCTGTGTGTATTACAGATTATTAATCTCGCCCTTTTCTTTATCAAAACATTCGGGGCTTTGCCATACTGCGTTTACTTTTAACTGTGCCTCTTTACAGATTTATATATTTTAATTTTCTTGTAACTCCGACTCTTTCAGAATCAGTACAGTGTAATTATCAGATCATGTTTGTTTTCCTTTCTTGACTTGTAATTATAACAGATTTGGATAAATTTGTGCCGGCCGCTGTGGCCGAGCGGTTCTAGGCGCTTCAGTCTGGAACCGTGTGACCGCTACGGTAACAGGTTCGAATCCTGCCTCGGGTATGGATGTGTGTGATGTCCTTAGGTTAGTTAGGTTTTAGTAGTTCTAAGTTCTAGGGGACTGATGACCTCAGATGTTGAGTCCCATAGTGCTGAGAGCCAATTGAACCATTTGGTAAATTTGTACGACACTTTAATATCAGTAGCTATATCAACGCCCTAACCTCTTGTTTCTACTGATTATTGGAAGGACCACTCCTTGGATTAATTTGTTAGAGCCATTAATTTTCTAACTTTTCACTGACCGACAAGCTTTCACTTCTCGTCTGAGTCTGTGGGGAACTATCTGCGCTCGGTGAGTATCTTACAATCTTAACAACTTGAAATGTTCTTATTGGGATTTTGTGAAAAATGTGATATAGATTTGATTCCATTATGCAACAGTCTCACTCAGGGCTGTGTACAATGTCCGAGTTATAAAGGGATGCTTATTAGTTTTCATTCATGTTTCTGATAATTTGAGAAGATTAGAAATTGCTCTTGGTAACTGTACATGTAGTCTGATTCCCCAGGTCCTTTTCAGCTCTCGACAGTCAACAGTTTTTGAAAATTTTAAGCAATACCTTGATGCAGCTTGTTGAGATCACTCGTAAGCTTTCTAGATATATTCTTTGTATGTGGGCCAAAAGAAGTCTACCATTATCAGACAAATCTTTTAGTTTGGAGAAGAAACTGCTGAGAATGTAGGTACAAAGCACATCATAGTGTGGCGGTGAATCACCGGCTGAGGGAAAACCGAAAAGAAGAGAATCGAAGCGCTTGAGATGTGGTCCTGTCGAAATATGTCGAAAACTGTGCGGATTGTCAAGATAAAAAATGAGGATATCTCCGCAGAACTCACAAAGAAAGTAATGCTGGAAAACACTGGCAAGAAAATGGGTCAGAATGAGAGGACGTGTGTTAAGAAATCAGGGTATAGTAGTTGTAGAGGGACGTATAGAGGACAAAAACTGTAAAGGAATACAGGAACAGGAAGACATCCAACAAACAATTGAGGACGTAGGGTGCAAGTGGTACTCTGAGATGAGGAGAGGAATTCTTGGTGGGCCACATCAAAACAAAAGAATGAAGACTGCAGAAAGGTTAGAGAGAATTTTGCTTAATGGAGAGTTTCAAGGAACTGATCTGTTGCATACCTTACTTCATTCTCGGACCACTGCGTTTTATCAACTGAGATGTGGTGGCACCAAACTGGACCAAATATGATGTGAGGGGATTTACGTTGATTTTGGCGCACCACTGACAATTTTTATTGTGCCATTTAGCTGGCCATCACTTTTGCTGAAACGAAAGCCTTTAGTCTACACAGGAGTGCAGTATCCGGCAGTAGGAAACAAGACCCTTTTTTGCTGGAATACGCAAAAGTCAGCTTTATGACAACGTTGTTTCTAGTCCTAATCATTTCAAGGTTTTACTTCTAGGTCAGAGACCGATCAAGTACTACGCCTAGACAATTAGGATTTCCTTTTTAGTTTACTTATGATCAGCCAAGAGCGATACTAAATTTGTTACTTAGATCGAATTTGCACGTCCCTGTTTTACTGAGATTGGGACAGAGTACTCATTCCTTATAAGATATATATAAATCCTCTAAGGGTTTCTTCTCCTTCTTCGAAATACTTTGTGCTGCTAGACCAATGTCATGTGATTGACAAAACTTGGCACATGTTGCTGTCAACATACCTTTTGTCTGAAAGCTACAGAAAATAGGAGCTTACACTGATCTTTGAAGTGGTATATTTTTTATCTTGCATCATTTACTTGAACAAATACTGAATGTATGTGTGTAAGGAAAGCCTTCGAAATTTTGTATTTTTCTGGGAAATATCTTATTACAGTATATATGTTGCAAACAAAAAGTAGTAGAGTATTTTGCTGGAAGAGTGTGAGGCCCAAACGTTGTCACATGGCCAACATTTATAACTGAATACTGTTTCACTGAGATAATAGTACGTTATATCAGTTTGAAAGAGGTGAGCTAATACAGGTATGAGGCTGCAGGGAGCTAATAGTGAGGCAGGAGGAGTCCAAACTGGGATTACTTAGGAGGGCGAGGTTCAGTTGCGGCATTTGCCTTACCTACCAAAGAAATCTATGAAGGCTGTATTTGCTCTTTCGAATGCCGTTTAATCTGTTCCGGCCTATTTAAAAAATAGCCTTGGTTGACGCAGGAGTTAAGAGAATTATCCATTTAAAACGCGTGCGGAGTAAATGGGTATAAGACAGGGATGTAGTCTTTCGCTTCTACTGTTCAATCTGTACATCGAAGAAGCAATAAAAGAAAAGTTCAAGAGTGGAATTCAAATTCAAGGCGAAAGGATATCAATGGCACGATACACTGATGACATTACTATATTTAGTGAATAGTGGAGAAGTATTAAATAATCTGCTAAATGGAATGAACGGTCTAATAAGTACTGAATATGACTTGAGAGTAATTCGAAGAAGGACGAAAGTAATGAGAAGTAGCAGAAACTAGAACAGCGAGAAACTTGACACCTGGGTTGGTCACAAAGTAGATGAAATTAAGGAATTCTACACTTTAACAGCATAATAACCAATGACAAACAGAGCAAGGAGGACATCAAAAGCAGATTAGCACTGGCAAAAATGTCATCCCTGGCCAAGAGAAGTCAACTAGTGTCAAATATAGGCGTTAATATGAGGAAAAAATTCCTTAAGATGTACGTTTGGAACACAGCATTCTATGGTAGTGAAACATGGACTGTGGGAAAACAGGAACAAAAGAGAACGAAGCATTTGAGATGTGGTGCTACAAACGAATGTAGAAAATTGGGTGGACTGATAAGTTAAGGAATGAGGAGGTTCTACGCAGAATCGGAGAGGAAAGGAATATGTGGAAAACACTGATAAGGAGAAGGGACAGGATGATAGGACGTCTATTGAGACATCAGGGAATAACTTCAGTGACAGGACAGGAGGCTGTGGAGGGCTGATAGGACGTCTATTGAGACATCAGGGAATAACTTCAGTGACAGGACAGGAGGCTGTGGAGGGCAGAAACTGTAGAGGAAGACTGACATTTGAATACGTAGAGCAAATAATTGAGGACGTAGATTGCAAGTGCTACTCTGAGATGAAGAAGTTGACACAGGAAAGATATTTTCGTGGTGGGCCGCATCAAACCAGTCAGAAGACTGGTGACTAAAAAAAAAAAGCCCTTTGGGTTGTATCATAGACCGAAGAACTTTGTATCGATAACTTTTTCACTAAATAGAAGGGGAAAGTGCATTACGTGTGATGCTACTCATGTTGTCTGCCACTTAGATGTAACGAGTAATTCTAATTAAGTTGCTAGCCACATATTTCTATAGAAATCCTGCTGTTCTCTCTAGTTCTCCCTGTACTTCTTTACCCGTTTTCTTTTTCTTTCATTCCCTCTCCTCTTCTTGCTTCCATACTTCTTACGACCTGTATCTTTATTGGTGATGAATCTGCCTCAATTTCGCTGTTGCTGCATTTCCAGCGAATTAAACAGTATGTCCTTACAATTTCACATCGAACATGAGCTAAAAGATAAATTCAGTTTCCACAAAAATACAGCAGAAGGACGTCTGTAAGCCTGATGTTAAACAAGCGAACTCCACGTGAACAAGCTTACCCCACCCAGGACGAAGGCTTATATGATTTTGTGCACCAATAACCGCTGCGAGGAGCGTCTCCAATAAATCTGTTCAACGATGGTCGTGTCGGGCGGACAAAAGTGATCGTGTGGTTTACGGGGTTATTTGCCTGAGGTGCACGTACACCGCTCTATACAGAGACTCTAATACCGCCGCCCGAAAGAATGGAAGTCCTGGCAGGCCGCACGTCTGTCGCGCCGTAATCAGCTTTCGTTTCCTTTCCTTTCCTTTGCATCCCGGCCGGCCGCCGCTCGATAGGCTGCTAGCGCAACAAGTTAGGCCGAGTGATAAAGCAGGAGTTCGCAGGATTCAGTTTGTCGCCTGACAAGTTCGTTCCTTTATGTCTGTAGAACGTGTTACAGTGAGCAGACTGACAAGTTGACAACTTGGACATTTAGTGGTGGTGGGTAATCTGATAACTACAATACTGTGTATGTAAATGCCCACCAAATGTGACGAAAACTTAGAATTATGTCGGAAGGAATGTCTAACGTACTTACACAGAATTCGGTTTAAAGATAAACAAAGAAAGGACGAGAACGATGAAGAATAGTAGGAAGAAGAACAAACGGATAAATTACGAATTAGGAAAGAGACAGTTGTGAATGAAGTGAAAAGAATTACATCATTTAAAAGTTAATACCATATAGGATGACTGAAACGATGACGGCATCAGAAGTAACTTCACACCGACTCTCGTTAGTTTACTTTTCACTTTTATAAAATTCCGTGCTCCAGCAGAAGGAATTGGAAGCACCATGGCGATGATTATTGAAAAACTCTGCAGCTGTAAGGTTCATTCGTTGCGTAGGCAATTTAACTGTGAGGATAGGGAGACTGCACACCTCCTACTGCACGCTTCCTACTGGTTTTGTTGTGGAGTTGACCTTCACACTCTCGAAATTACCATTCCTTGTTTCCCCTTTATTTTGGTCCACTTTTTATCCTTACTTGCAGAGGGCACTGTTGCGCAGGAGTGCGCCGACCGTTGTTCACCTAAAATTCTAGCAGCACATTAACCTCAAATACCCATTTGAAATTTAAAGACTCGTCAAGAGAATGCTTTCAAATGTGAAGTCAGGTGTTTGGTGATGATGCTACCTGGCGTGCACTAATTTTTGAACACCAGAGTAGGTGAGAGGTCGAAGATGATGAGCGTACTGGTTGACCTGGGACTGCAGGACCTGAATGAAGCCTTTAGATAATCAAATTTCGCATGATGTATTGAACACGACAAAAGTTTTTGTAAAACATACCACCGAAGCGTTCGCTCAGCGAAATGGCAGTTGAGGCATTATTTGCTCAAGTAGTGTGGATGAACTCACAGAACACCCACACATGCTGATAAATATAATCACAGGTGATGGAACATTTCCATTGTGACCACGGAACAAAGTGTCAAGCGATGCATGCAAGACCCTAGATCGCCAACAGCGAAGTATGTTCGAATGAGCCAGTCCAAACTGAAGGCAAGGCTGCTTTTTTATCAGGGGTGTCGTTATGATTGAAATGCTGCCAGAGTGTAAAATCATTAATCACAAATGCTACAAGTAAGTCCTGTTCCGGATTCAGGACGAGGCAAAGAGTGAAGGGGACCTATGTATGAAGAAGTTATTATCGGACAAGCGTATTCCTACGCTACAGCATTATCCATACCCGTTATATCTCGCTCCATGTGGCCTTTTCACTTTTAAAAACAGAAAAAGTCAGTTGAAGGGAACACATTTTCAGTCTGTAGAACCGGTATAAGCAAAATCGGCAGAATTGTTAATCTAGACGCGAACTGAAAAGCTTCAGCATTGCTTTGAACAATGAATGCTTGTATACGCCAGGGTGTACCGGGTGACCACGAATTTACCATATCATTTGAAAGAACCAAATCTTGGGCTCTATTAGAGATGCAGCATCATCGTTTGTTGTAAAACGCTTAGCAACTCTCAAAGTTTCTTTCTGTTGTGGCAGAAAGTCAATGCTTGTCCCACTCTTTGATCGTAGAGCATCAAGGTGATATTCGAGTTCTGTTCACGTTCGGGACAGAATTTCAGCACCAACAGACCTGTCTGCTTCACTGACTTGCAATGTCATTTACTGGTGTTGGACACACACATTGGTCGAAATAACCCTCACCACACTAACTACTGGAGCTACTTCAGGAGAGCGCGGGCTCTTGGGATGGAACAATCAGGACCCATCCACCTCTCTGGAAGGGTGCCATTCAGGACATCGTGCACATTGAAACTGGAGTATTGAGGTCCACCGTGATGCTGGGACTCGATGGACTGCTGCAGCTCTTCGAGCTGTGGTAGCACTAACTGTTAACAGCATGTCCACACTTGAAGAAGCTTCGGGGTATCACGGATGTGTTCACACCCGTTGTGAGGCATTTTCGAGCCCCAAATCCTAATTTTCTGATGATTCGTATGTCTGTAAATGTGGAACGCTATTTCATCTGAAAACAGACACTTTATTGGATGGTCACTGTCAGCATCTATGGAGACCAGCGTGGAACACGCAATGCATACCGCAGACGACAATCGTTTCGGTACAGTGCTTGGGCCATTAGTACAATCTTTGAAAAACGCGTTATCGCTCAGGTAACACTTTATGGACGGATGATCTTACTTCCCGCAATTGGCGTGATGCACGAAGAACCGAATCCTGAGTCTCCGTGGACGTGGAGGTTATACTCTGCTAGAGACACAAAGGGACATCCATTCCGAGCGTCTTGGCCTGTCTCTCTAACTTTTTGAAACACCTCATTATGCTTGTTTCTGCGGGTGTTACCCTACCATACTGGAGTCGATAATTCCAGAGTACGTTGTCACAGATTTGCATTCTGCATACCAGATTACACAGTGAGCATTCTGCTGTTCTGTCGATATTCTGATATACGCCAAGTCTAATCTGGTAGAAAAGACAAAGGAAAAAACCTCTGACAGTTCTACACTTTTTACAAGAAACCATGATTCTCTCTAAAAATTTCCTAGCGGTAATTTTTTATAGCAGATCTGTTGTTGGTGAAACGCTAGGACTCAGTGTATATACGAGATGAGAAAATGTTGTAGGGGATGAAAGTTGGCTGCAACTTTGTTTGCATTAATCACATCTGCCTCGCTGTTTAATTACCGCACGGTGGATGCTCTGATGAAAACAACATGACAATTAACATGTGTAGTGGAGCGCTACAGCGTTGCTTTTGTGCCATAGGAGGAGTAATGGCTTTCAAATTACGGAGTGTAAATGTTGGAGAATGTGCGGTCAAGTGTCCACAGTGAAGGAAATTAAATATTCACGAAACCCCGATTAATTGCACTCTTCTCTCTTCTCTCCGTACGTGAACGAGGTAACACAGACATTATCTTGGAGAGAGAAAGTGTATTCTTGAAGTAAATGTACATGTTTACATTTAAAAAAATTAACATCTACCCTGTATCTCCTACATCTGTGGGAATACAAAAAACATATAACCACAGCAGGAACTACCCAGTGACATTAAGAAACTTTGGTTGAAACAAATATTCATTTAACGCATCAGGAAAAAAGTTATATATATATATCACCAAATTATATATCACCAAATTATATATCACCAAATTATTTCTACTTAAAGAGAGATGCCAAGATGATGATGTAGTTGCCATCCACTTTCGGAGTATGTAAGTGTGGACTTCTCCTGCTGTACACACGTACACACACACACACACACACACACACACACACACACACACACACACACACACACAGACAGACACACATACACACACATACTGTGTGTACAGCAGAATAGGAGGTTGAAGTGAGAAGTCCACACTTACATACTCCGATAATGGATGGCAACTACATCATCATCTTGGCATCTCCATTTAAGTACAAATAATTTGGTGTGTTTGGACAGAACTGTTAATGTTAGGGGTATCAAAACTTATCTGTGCTGACCCTTTTAAAAGCTTCCTGAGATTGTTATTATTTATTTCTCCTTTTTAGCATAGTACGTGGTAAAAGAAATGCCTTTGCTGGTCTAGAAATAAGCAGTCTACCGTTGTTCACAGCCTCAGTTGCGTTTTTCATCTTAGCTGAGTCCTGTGTTGTTTCTCTGGTTTCCGCACATATTTTCTGCGCGTCTTGATACCCTTATATCTGAAACAATACCAGACGGTCACAGCAGGCCTTTTCGAATCGTATTTTTCTGTTAAGCCAAGTATTACAGAACAAAGACAGTTTTAAACATTAACACTTAATTAGCTCAAAATGCCCACAAAGGGACATAATAAGGGAACACAATTTTGTAAAAAAAAGAAATGAAATTATAGTATTACAGGTGACCTAGGGAAGTAACTAACTCCTATTGGGGAAAACAGATTAAAATAAACTATTGGCAAAAGTGGTCACCTCGGCCGCTTTCACCTATCGGACGCCATGTCTCTATTAGTGACTCACAGATGACACTACACTGCCAGCCACATTAACGCGACCACTTCTCAAAAGCCGGAATAACCACCTTTTGCAGAGTGAACCTCTGCGAGACCTGCAGCACGAGCGTCAGCAAGCTTCTCGAAGGTACCGACAGAGGTGTGGAGTCATCCGTGGCGGCCACACCGCCGTGGCCGGCTGCTCCAGGTTTCTCGGTTGAGGATCCGTGCCGCGTACAGCCCGATCGGGATGGTCTAACAGATTCTCGATTGGGTTTTAACCTGGGGAGTTTGGTGGCCACAGGAGTACGGTGGAATCATCCTGATGCTCTACGAACCACGCACGCACACTGCGCGCTGTGTGACACGTAGCTTCGTGCTGGGAAAACAAAATGCATGCAGTGGCGTACACGGTTTCCAAGGGTAGATGCATAGTGGTATTGATCCTTTATGCCTTCAAGAAAGACGAGATCACCCAGGCAATGGCACGAAAACACTCCCAAGACCATAACGCTCCCCCTTTCGGCCTGGAGCCTTGCGACGGTAGCCGCAGCCAGAGCGGAACTGGAGTGCAAATTCCGCCCTTCGTCGCCGGTGAACATCAGTCAGTATGGGTGCACCGAAGAGGCGTCTGCTGAGGATGCCTATACGCAGAAACGTTCGCTGAACGGTCGTTGACGACACACTGTTGGTACCGCCTTGGCTTATCTGGGCGGTAAGTTGCGCAGCAGCCCTCAGCTGTCGTTCTACCCTGTCATTATGACGAGTGTTGCGTCGCAGTTTGCTCGGTGCCGGTTTTGGATAGTTCCATTTTGCCATGCACGATACACTTTAACCAAAGCGGCACACAAACGGTTAACAAACTTAGCCGTTTCGGAAATTCTTGCGCTCTGGGTCCGAAAGACAATGATCAGGCCCTTTCGGGAGTCAGAGAAATAGCTCCTTTCTCCATTACAACAGCGACTGCACTGAGTCCACCCGACACGCTTTATATACCCTCCACCGCTAGTGCTGCATACTCCGTCTGTGAGTGGTCATTGCACGTTAACGTCGAAAAAAGCCGCTGGTCACATTAATATGACTGGACCGTATATCAAGAGCCAAAGACGTTGTTCAAACATTGATATTGTAAAAAATGGGGTAACAAGTATAATATGAATCACTTACCTTACATCAGACGACTGAAAATCAGAAATAGTTTTATATATTAAAAAAAAGTACCAGAACAAGCTTTCTCTGTGAAACTCACAGACAACAATGATAGTGTATGTTGGATCTAGTTCGAACACTTCTTGGGATCAGCATCACTGTTCAGGCCAAAAAATGCACAATGGCCACATTCCCGCCCTTGCAACTTTACTCTGATTTACCTCGCAGCAAATCAGACGACTGTATTCCTTTCCACATGCGTGCCAGTTCGTTTTGTACATGCGGGAAGCTAACAGTGGAGATTAACGTAAAGTGTGTCCACAGTCCGCCCTTATGAAAGCTTCAGTTCTGCTCAGGACGCCTGTAATGAGGTGGAATGGCAGCATATTCTCATTCAAGAGCCAAAACCAGCGATGGTGGCAATTTTTATTTGTTCTTCACGGTTACGGACTATTATTTGGAAAAATTAAATAGGTCATACAAATAACATTTTCTTTGATAATTATAAACGTGTATATTAATTGTTTATTTCTGACAATTTCTTTAATACAACAACTATTTCTACTACTATAAATCTACAATAAAACCCTTAACCAGTTACCCAACTACTGCTACTATCGTTAAGACTACGGAATCTATAGGTGCTTGTCTCCGCTACTGTATCTGCTCTGGTACTATCCCAGCCAACAGCCATTTTCTGCCGGATGTCTTGGGCGCAGGGCAGCCCTTCAGCAGCATTTACTCTACACCAATCAGTTTCATTATTCACTGTTACGTCTTGAAGTCTTGATCGCTTGCACCAACGCAATGTAAATTCTCGAAAAACTATCTCATTCGGTGCTCGCCGACCTTAGTTGTCTTCTTTCCATCTGCAAATTATGTTGTGTTGCCGGCGTTGGTAGCATGCTTACGTTTCGTTCCACGCCTCGTGAAGACTTCCTTGGCCATCCTGTATAGTGCAGCTGCAGTACCGACACAGATGCGCAAGGCCGAATAGCCCCTCAGAGCTGCTTTGGGATCCAGCATTTGTAATGCCTGATGGCTATAACCCACCGCATTTTGGTAGGGAGCGTAGTCCATTTCTGGAGAACCCACGCTGCCGCAGGCGAAAATAGCATTCATTTGTTTTTTGAATTTGTTTGGACATGTAGAGTACGGACCATGGTAAGCCAGGTATGTATAAATCCACTCGACTGGTTAAGATACCTAATTTTTGGTCCCACCGTCATATTGGGGAGAAATTCGTATGTTCTGCTGCGTATTAGTGAATTGTCCCATTCATTTTGCCACAGTGCTAATATGCAATCTTTTATTAACTTCTTCTTATTGGCCTCAGTTCCAACCATCTTCCGTAATTCCATTCGAATACCTGTCTTTCTCCTTTTCCTAATTTACAATTCGAGTGGGAACATTCCTGCAATGAATAATGCAGCATCGCGCAGGGTGGCACAGCAGGTGCCGGTTAAACTCAGCAGCACTCCTCTGTGGACTCTTCTCACTGCCGGCCGCGGTGGCCGAGCGGTTCTAGGCGCTTCAGTCCGGAACCGCGCGACTGCTAAGGTCGCAGGTTCGAATCCTGCCTCGGGCATGGATGTGTGTGATGTCCTTAGGTTAATTAGGTTTAAGTAGTTCTAAGTTCTAGGGGACTGATGACCTCAGATGTTAAGTTCCATGTGCTCAGAACCAAGCCTCTTGTCACTAATCAAGCTGGCTGCACCGGCTGAGGCAAAACACTCACATCCTACGACAGATGCTAATATAGATGCTCTGATTATTGTCAAGGGAACCCAAAACTGCCTGTCTACAACGGCTACAATTTTGTACATCATGTTCGTATCTTTTGTACCTGCTTCCTCAATATGATGTGCAACATTACGATCTTCAGCTTACCGCTGCGCCACGACGCTGTAGGAATTTATAAATCGTAGAGAGTATTTCACAGCAACGGTTTCTTTTAACTGTCGATTTTCTCGACAACGGCTGATAAGTGCATCTTGGTGCTTTGCCACATTACACCTCTGGCCATGAGCTTTTATTATGCGCAGTGTGAATCGAATATGAATTTCACAATTGGCGGCCTCCCCTTGTCAGTTCTACAGCCCTTTTGGATGCTCCAACACCCTAAGCTGACGAAAGAAAGACGGCAACCATAGGTAATCGAAATTGCCTGCAGTATCAATCATCATCGCTGCAGCGTACGCAGAATGAGTACCTGTCCGCAGCGTCACCTTACTAATAGCCACCTCTGAACCGGTGTTGGTGAGGGCACATCCAGTGTGGCATTCTGTGATCTGGTGATCTCTTGCATAGTAGTTTTTGAAATATCTTGCCGACAACGTTCAGAAGACAAATTAGCCAGTAGGATTTTGCAAGAGACACTCGTTCTGGAGTTGACATAAGAAACTATTTAATTGGTCACGAGGTGCTTGTATTACTTTGGCAGGGATCCCATCCGGTTCTGTCTTAAAATTATTTGCGTACTTTCTTTTTGTGTGAAGGGGTACACAGGCTTATTGTTTGTATAGTCTTCGATTTACATAGTTAGTAATCTACGCTGATCTTCTGTGTCGTCTTCTTCTTCGTCGTCAGGAAGCAGTTTTTCCATTAACATGGCAGCTGACTGTTCACAACTCCCTGTTACCGTCTCATAACCTCGTTTGAATGTTGGTGATCGTTCTTACTCGCAGACTATTTTGAATCGTATACTCTAGGGATCGGTATTCGAGCTACCCTTCGCGATTTGCTTCCATCGGTAGATTTTTTTCCGTAACTTTTCTTTAAAATGTTAACGTACTGCATCTATGCAACCCTCGGACTCCTTCTTCTTGGGTCATCGTACTCTGGTTAGCTTACAGGCTCTTCTTGTTTCACATCTTAATTTCTGGAGCTCCTGGTCTCGATGCAAGGTACTCCTCCCTTTACAGTTATCGATGCCTCCATTCCTCTGCCATTGTCAGTTCTTATCCTTTGACATCTACATTTACTCCGACCCTCCCTTCGTAGGTTGGCGGATTGTAAGATCCATTCAATACCTGTAAGTGGAGTTCCACAATAGCTTCTTGTAGTTGTGTTCCACAGTCAGCAGTCAGCCAGCTAAGCCACAATACTAACTTTTTCTAATCGCATTGATGGAGTGCACAAGAGACTTAGGTCGTCCTGGGTTTCTGGAGCGAAGTCGACATTCTGTGTCCACTCAGACGTGTTTCATTGGGTCCGGTTAGTGACACTTGGTAGGTCTGTCCCTCTCAGCAGTGTTATTGTCCACAAGTTAGTGTTTCACAGATGCTGCTTTATGACAGGGTATTTTGTAATGCTGATAAAAACAAAAATCGTCTCCGAAGTGGTCCTCTACAGTGTGGAGTACACAGTGCTGTAAAATGTGTTCGTACATGTCACCACTGGGCTTTCCGTAACCACAGAAAGGGCGCCACACCGTAACCACGAAAGACACCCCCATTTTGTGAACCCGTCCCTTCCAAACTTCAGTGTCGGCACTACACACTTTGGCGGGTAGGTTTCAGGAGGCATTCGCCTAATCCAAGTCCTTCACTCGGATTGCCACAGGGTTCAGTCACCCACTGCCCAGTGGCGTCACTCCAGGCACCATTCAGCCGCTGACTGCGGTACAGCAGCTGCTCGACCACGGTACGTCACCATTTCTAATTCCCTATGCGTAGTCATTGTGCAAGGTGCAAGGTGCTGGCTCCTCAAATTTAGGACTGACCTTCAAGCAGTTCTTTGTAACCGCTCTCGGCGTTTCTCGACACGAGGTCTGTCCGATCCTGGTTTAGCGAGGACTGTTCCTTCGCGTTTCCTGTTCACGATCACATCATGCGAGCTCTCCAGAGCGCCCCATCCTGCTGTTATGGCTCCCCCAGTGACAAATCAATACTCCCCACCTACTGGTGGCTCCGCCAATTCCTCATTACATGTAGGTGCTTGGACAGGCCTGATCAGATAGCGTATTTAACAACGGTTGCTGGATTTTTGTACGCTTTTAGAGAAATTTGAAAATGACTGCTTAGCAGCGGAATCGGGCAACTTTCACTTTATGTTTAGTGCAATCAAGACAACTTTAATAGAAACATATTTCAGTGTGCACCGCTCTCTCGTTGACCAAACGAATCCGTTGACGAAACACAAGTCTCCTCTGTGATTCCTCCTTCTGCGTCGTATCTTGACATACATGGGTGTGTACATAGAATTGGTCTATAAGTCGATAGCCGATAATGCAATAGAGACCTAACGCTACGACAGTGAGTAATTTGAGCTCAAATTAGTATCGGGTTTAGACCCATACAGAAAAGAATCGTGAAGAAAAGTAAGGAAAAAAATAGCAGAGTAACAAGTCGTAGTCCATGGGCAGAAGCAAGATAAAAGTTGTATCCGATAATCACCTTTGGAGGCCTTAGCAATGGTATACGAATCGTCAGTGGAGCCACCAGGAGGATATCTGACAGCTGCAGAGGATCCGGTGACCGCCCCCATGCGACACCTCAGTCTCATTTGTATTCCTTTTTGCCTGCTTCATTTACTGCACTTTTGTATTTTCTCCTTTCATCAGTTAAATTCACTATCTCTTGTGTTACCCAAGAATTTCTATTAGCCTTCGTCTTTTTACCTACTTGATCCTCTGCTACCTTCACTATTTCGTCTCTCAAAGCTACCCATTCTTCTTCTACTGTATTTCTTTCCCTCATTCTTGTCAATCGTTCCTAAATGCTCTCCCTGAAGCTCTCTACAACCTATGGTTCTTTCAGTTTATCCAGGTCACATCTCCTCAAATTCCCACCTTTTTTGCAGTTTCTTCAGTTTTAATCTACAGCTCATAACCAATAGATTGTGGTCAGAGTCCACATCTGCCCCTGGAAATGTCTTACAATTTAAAACCTGGTTCCTGAATCTCTGTCATACCATTATGTAATCGATCTGATACCTTCTAGAATCTCCAGGCTTCTTCCATGTATACAACTTTCTTTTATGATTCTTGAACCAAGTGTTAGCTATGATTAAGTTACGCTCTGTGCAAAATTCTACCAGGCGGCTTCCTCTTTCATTTCTTCCCCCCAATCCATATTCACCTACTGCGTTTCCTTCTCTCCCTTCTCCTACTGACGAATTCCAGCCACCCATAACTATTAAATTTTCGCCTTCCTTCACTATCTGAATAATTTCTTTTTTCTCATTATACATTTTATCAATCTCTTCGTCATCTGGAGAGCTAGTTGGCATATAAACTTGTACTACTGTGGTAGGCGTGGGCTTCGTATCTATCTTGTCCACAATAATGCGTTCTCTATGCTGATTATAGTAGCTTACTCGCATTCCTATTTTCCTACTCATTATTAAACCTACTCCTGCATTACCCCTATGTGATTTTGTATTTATAACCCTGTATTCACCTGACCGGCAGTTCTATTCCTCCTGCCACCGAACCTCACTAATTCCCACTATATCTAACTTTAACCTATCTATTTCCCTTTTTAAATTTTCTAACCTACCTGCCCGATTAAGGGATCTGACATTCCACGATCCGATCCGTAGAACGCCAGTTTTCTTTCTCCTGATAATGACGTCCTCTTGAGTAGTCCCCGCCCGGAGATCCGAATGGGGCACTATTTTACCTCCGGAATATTTTACCCACGAGGACGCCATCATCATTTAACCATACGGTAAAGCTGCGTGCCCTCGGGAAAAATTCCGGCTGTAGTTTCCACTTGCTTTCAGCCGTTCGCGGTACCAGCACAGCAAGGCCGTTTTGGTTAGTGTTACAAGGCCAGATCAGTCAATCATCCAGACTGTTGCCCCTGCAACTACTGAAAAGGCTGCTGCCCCTCTTCAGGAACCACACGTTTGTCTGGCCTCTCGACAGATACCCCTTCGTTGTGGTTGCACCTACGGTACGGCTATCTGTATCGCTGAGGCACGCAAGCCTCCCCACCAACGGCAAGGTCCATGGTTCATGGGGGGATCGTCGTATTACAGTTTTCAATTATGAAGCCAAATTGATTTTACCCAAACTAACAAGTTGTATTATTACTCTGTTTGTCTGATTTAGTTATATATTCGGTGTCTGTTTTTTCGGACATGTCCGAGAGAACAGACCGGGTTTTCATCCCGCAGCGATTATGAACCAAGGCAGACAGAAATAACTGATATTAGCTGCTACTGGGCTTTGATGTAAGTCAATCTGTAAAGCTGAAAACTTTTGCTGGACCGGGCTTTAAGCCTGGACCTCCTGCTTACTGACCACTACGCCATCCGGACACCGTGGTCATCACAACTGCAAGGACTGCCACGGCACGCCTCCCGTCAGACCCATATTCTCAACGTATCCACACGCTACAGAGGTACTGGCGCTTACCCATTATCGTCTTTTCTTGAACATCTCGGCTTAAATTTACAACGTGTAGTATGCTTTTGAGACCGTTTTCAAGTGAAAAATAGGGCAACAAAAATACTAAGTAACTAAACTGCAAATCAAACGAACTCGTGCAGATAACTACACATACTTGAATAGGTCGCACAGTAATTCGACAATTGAACAGACCTGGAGAAGTATTCACTGTCTAAACAGATTTGCGCTCTGATAATTACAGATACCCACACAATCTTCCATAACAGTAAGCAGCTGGCAACTCTTAAATTGGAAATACATAAAACGATTACGAGAAAAAGTCTTCTCAACGCGAAAACTGGGAAAAAATTACTGAGCTACTGCCGCAGATAAGCTAGACGTGCACTAGAACATGATTACAAGATGTCCGCCCAAGATCATTTAAGTGTCCTCTGCATGATGTTCGGTTAAATACTTTACACAATATTCTTGATGACCGCTTCTGCAGAATAAGTAGCTCATTAACTTTAGGACCATTTGCCCAGAAGATCATTCCATAAGACTACGAGTGAAAATGTGGAAAACAAACTAATATCCGTTTCTTTAGCTCAACACAATGATTCTTTACAAGAGAAACAATCCAGAGTGAGTTACATAACCCCTATAAATTTTTCATACAGGTTTTTATTTGCTGTATGACAAATATTGTCAAATTCCGACGCTGGTACGCCCACTTTGTTCTTAGAAGTTGCGTAATATGAGTAGCTGTGCGATTTGAGACAAAAACTACTTTCCTGTTAGCCAGGTGTAGGCGAAATTAATTTATCATCTGAGTTGTGTCTGGTAAGATAAGGTTTTCTTTTTTTTTCTTTTTCTTTTTTTTTTTTTTTTTTTAGCTCGAAGGTAGTATCATAAAACGTTACCTTTCATAAACCGATGCCTAGAGTCAACGAAGGATTACATGTATACGTTAAGAACATGGGCCTTACATGTTCCCTCAGTCCCAGCTTACCTTGTCTGATGTGACTGTCGGTATGACAATCTGCTTCCTGTAATTAAGGTAAAAAATTTGCGTACTCTCTCCTTGTCTAATTGCGGCCCATAAGGTTTAGCAAAATATCTGTTCCAAAATTAAGATAAAAGTGACTCCAGTCTTGAGCCCCGCCACACGCTTACGACTGTGACGTAGCTCACCGCGGCAGAAACAGTGAACACTCCGGACGACTCGAGTTTGCCAGGAATACTCGAGTAAGATGTGTGTGTCACATTAGGTTGCTTGATCTCGTCAGTCATTCCTGTGCTTAGTTAGAGCGGAGGCGACCGGATAGACGATGCGATTTTCACACGCAGCATTTTCTCCATCTGTTTCCTTCCGCATTCATGACAAGATTGAAATTTTACCCGTTGACATAGGTGTGGCCTAATTCTCAGCATAAACCAGCTGTCTCCTTCTGTTAACAGCGAACCATTATTCCTGATATTTTGTCAGATCATTACTGTCCATGGTTTCCTCAAACCCGCCTGTTTCCATTTTCATTCCTGCATCGCACCTGCTAGCCTTTCTCTATTATTTCCTTCCTCCACTTCAGATCAGTAGACTTCTTCGCCGGGTTTGATTCCTTCTGTAATGGTGCCATACTTTCCTGTTCTATATAATTATTCTCATTCGACAAACAGGAAACTAACTAATTTATAAAAACAATGTTCACAAATTCTGAAACATTATGTGTTCATTACGCCATCTATAGTAATAATTATCATTATTATCAATATCTTAATTATTTATTTTTATTATTACTATTATTTTTGTTAGCTTTACTTTTTACAGAACAGATCATATTTTTAACACAGACCAGACTACTTTCAGCTTCCTTAGGAGTAGGCCTGTTGGCTTAAGTGGTTTTGCAATGTTTCACTCAAGATATGGGCGGTTCTGAAAAGTGCTACAGATTTTGTTCCACCATGTTTAGTACATTCTAGTATTCTGGACTGAGTGCACTTCATGTCGTTCTGATCCTAACCTAAAGTAATGATCGAGCTGACGTCGGCTTTTGCATTCCAACCTTGACTGACATCGATGGTCACATAGCTGTATTTCAGTTTCTTTTGAGCCGCCTTATCATTATTGTTCCGTTCTCCCAATACTCTTAGTTCGATTAAGAGATAAGATCTTTTATCTTAGTGATTATGTCAGGATTGTAAGCTGCAGCCGTTCGGCCGGTATGTACCAGTTGACCATACAGAACGGTGTGCTGTCGATCTGATATGACAACCTTGGATCTACGGTAATACAATTTACCAGGTCTAGTACTCCTAGAGTTTTCCATATTAATCGGTGCCAGTACGGGGAAGCCTGATATTATGTGGTTCGTATACAACATAAAGTCGACAGCCGCTGTCCTCAGTAGTTTTCATTACAACTTTTCCAAATTTCCTACACACAAGCCCCAGTCTCGAACAACCACTAATGGAGTTTCTGATTCTGCTGCCATTATGCCCCTTGCAACCGGTAGATGCGTCTGATCTCCTTCACCTAACTCTCTTCAATTTGAATGACTCTTGGAAAATTCTCTTCACACGAAGAGGTTGAGAGAATATGTCGCTTGGCCCCTCCAAAACACTGGAAGAATGGGGCCTATACCCAAGTCGTCACACTGCTCGCCGACGGTGGTCACTCACGCATAACCGCAATTCACTGCTGAACACATCGCGATGCCCTCCGTGCTTCCCAGTCGCGGCACCACGGCGTTGTGTTTTGGTGTTACTGGCGGCATACTTGCCCAGCCAGGCTGTCGCTACTCTCTGACGAACGGTGCAGAACGACACATGATGTTTTAGGAAGTCCGTTCCCTGTTCTCCGATGACAGACGGAGATGTGAAGCTGTTACGATGTTCTTAATGCAAAATACGACGGCCCTACCTTGTGGCCGACTGCTGTGGTCGCGCAGGACCTTGGCGACGAGTGTGCGTACACTCACGCAGTGTCACCTCGGTCCACTGTCTCACCCGGAGATCCCACTAATCGGGATATCGCACGATTCGACCAGACGGCCAAATGGAGATCCACAATGACGCCCATACCAAATCCCGTCGGGTGCTGATATCGTTGCCTCATACGAATACGCTCCATCTTCGTGTCTTTCATAGTACTCATTTAGCATTTCCTGGTGTTCGAGCCCCTTGTACACCCAATTAGGCCTGGAAGCGACAGTAAACAGGAACGCACTCTGATGGCCGTTATCCTTCTCAAACAGAATTGCAAGTCTAATCATTTATATACCCATCCATGTTATTTATGTTACACTGAGTCGGAGCATGTCTTCTGGATGCTTCACTATTTTGTCAGGCAGTATATTATTATTATTATTATTTCTTTTTTTTCTCAAACGTTATGTCTGGTTAAAAATGGAAAGTGACGTGGAGCTTGATCAAGCCTGACTTCCTTTTAACTGTACGGTATATGTTACACTGCATTTAGGAACTTTCGGGTAATTAAATATGTATCAATAATAACAGATTTCTGTAGTTGCATATATACGTTTGAATGTAGCTGTATTGCGTTGATGTACTGGTGGATACTGTGTGGTATGACTCCTGTAGTTGATAGTATAATTGGTATAATGTCAACTTTATCCTGATGCCACATGTCCTTGACTTCCTCAGCAAGTTGGATGTATTTTTCAATTTTTTCTCCTGTTTTCTTCTGCATATTTGTTGTATTGGGTATGGATATTTCGATTAGTTGTGTTAATTTCTTCTTTTTATTGGTGAGTATGATGTTAGGTTTGTTATGTGGTGTTGTTTTATCTGTTATAATGGTTCTGTTCCAGTATAATTTGTATTCATCATTCTCCAGTACATTTTGTGGTGCATACTTGTATGTGGGAGCGTGTTTTATTAGTTTATGTTGTATGGCAAGTTGTTGATGTATTATTTTTGCTACATTGTCATGTCTTCTGGGGTATTCTGTATTTGCTAGTATTGTACATCCGCTTGTGATCTGGTCTACTGTTTCTATTTGTTGTTTGCAAAGTCTGCATTTATCTGTTGTGGTATTGGGATCTTTAATAATATGCTTGCTGTAATATCTGGTGTTTATTGTTTGATTCTGTATTGCAATCATGAATCCTTCCGTCTCACTGTATATATTGCCTTTTCTTAGCCATGTGTTGAATGCGTCTTGATCGGTGTGTGCCTGTGTTAGATGATGCGGGTGCTTGCCATGTAGTGTTTTCTTTTTCCAATTTACTTTCTTCGTATCTGTTGATGTTACGTGATCTAAAGGGTTGTAGAGGTGGTTATGAAATTGCAGTGGTGTAGCCAATGTATTTATATGAGTGATTGCTTTGTGTATTTTGCTAGTTTCTGCTCGTTCTAGAAAGAATTTTCTTAAATTGTCTACCTGTCCATAATGTAGGTTTCTTATGTCTACAAATCCCCTTCCTCCTTCCTTTCTGCTTAATGTGAATCTTTCTATAGCTGAATGTATGTGATGTATTCTATATTTGTGGCATTGTGATCGTGTAAGTGTATTGAGTGCTTCTAGGTCTGTGTTACTCCATTTCACTACTCCAAATGAGTAGGTCAATATTGGTATAGCATAAGTATTTATAGCTTTTGTCTTGTTTCTTGCTGTCAGTTCTGTTTTCAGTATTTTTGTTAGTCTTTGTCTTTATTTTTCTTTTAGTTCTTCTTTAATATTTGTATTATCTATTCCTATCTTTTGTCTGTATCCTAGATATTTGTAGGCATCTGTTTTTTCCATCGCTTCTATGCAGTCGCTGTGGTTATCCAATATGTAATCTTCTTGTTTAGTGTGTTCTCCCTTGACTATGCTATTTTTCTTACATTTGTCTCTTTCAAAAGCCATATTTATATAATTGCTGAATACTTCTGTTATCTTTAGTAATCGGTTGAGTTGTTGATTTGTTGCTGCCAGTAGTTTTAGATCATCTATGTATAGCAAATGTGTGATTTTGTGATGGTATGTTCCAGTAATATTGTATCCATAATTTGTATTGTTTAGCATGTTGGATAGTGGGTTCAGAGCAAGGCAGAACCAGAAAGGACTTAATGAGTCTCCTTGGTATATTCCACGCTTAATCTGTATTGGCTGTGATGTGATATTATTTGAATTTGTTTGGATATTAAGTGTAGCTTTCCAATTTTTCATTACTATGTTTAGGAACTGTATCAATTTAGGATCTACTTTGTATATTTCCAATATTTGTAGTAACCATGAGTGTGGTACACTATCATAAGCTTTTCGGTAATCAATGTATGCGTAGTGTAGTGACCTTTGTTTAGTTTTACCTTGATATGTCACCTCTGCATCTATTATCAGTTGCTCTTTACATCCTCGTGCTCCTTTGCAACAGCCTTTTTGTTCTTCATTTATAATTTTGTTCTGTGTTGTATGTATCATTAATTTCTGTGTAATGACTGAAGTCAATATTTTGTATATTGTTGGTAGGCATGTTATGGGGCGATATTTTGCTGGGATTGCTGTGTCTGCTTGATATTTAGGTTTCAGATAAGTTATTCCATGTGTAAGTGTATCAGGGAATGTGTATGGGTCTGCAGTGTAACTGTTAAATATTTTAGTTCGATGTGAATGTGTTGAGGTGAACTTCTTTAGCCAGAAATTTGCTATTTTATCTTTTCCAGGGGGCTTTCCAATTGTGCGAAGAATTAATTGCTCGGGTGATTCCATCTTGCAAAATTATCACTTCAGGCATTTGTAGTATCATCTTGTATGTGTCTGTTTCTGGTTGTATCCACCGTGCATGTCTGTTATGTTGTATCGGGTTTGACCATATGTTGCTCCAGAAGTGTTCCATGTCTCTTATGTTTGGTGGATTGTCTATTTTAATGTGTGTGTTATCTATTGTCTGGTAAAATTTCTTTTGGTATGTATTGACTGTTTGGTTTTGTTTCCTTCCATTTTCACTTTTTTGCATCTTCTAAGTCGTTTGGCCAATGCTTGTAATTTCTGCTTCTTTCCATCTCATTGCTCTATCGCTTCTTGTTGTGAGATTTTACCTAACCTTTTCCGTTTTTTGTCTGATATTTCATATCTTATAAATTGTGTTAGCTGTCCGATGTCTTTTCTCAGTTTTTTTATTCTGATCTGTAGGCTGTGTTGCCATGCTGGTTTTGTGGGTTTTTTCTGTGTGTTGGTTGGTTCTGATCTCTGCCTAGTGTGTATATTTAGTGTAGTGAGTGCTCCTATATAAACCAGTAGTTGTAACTATTCCATAGTTGTGTTTTCATTTATTTTGTTGTGTATGATTGTGTTGACAGTTGTTATTGTTGTTTCGACTTATGCAAGAATGGTCTAATATCTGTATTTGTGTCTTTGTATTCTATATATGTCAACTGAAATTTTTCTTCTGTATCTAACATGTGTGTCACTTTGTGATCTATTTGTGTTTGTTCTGGTGGCTGTCTTAAGATTTCGTTTTCCTCTAATTGTTTAATTGATGCGTGTTGTTCTTTGTTTGTTTGCTATGGGATGTTTGAGTCCATTACTGTATTTTCTTATTCTTCTGATTGCACATTATTTTGTTCCAGTATTTGTTGTACTTATTGTTTGACGTTTTCTAATTCTGACTGTGGTATCTTGTTATTTTTGGTTACTACACGGATCTGATCAGCTAGTCGTTGTTCTGTTAAAAATTTTAATTCTGGGTATTTGGTAATAAATGTTGTGTATACTTGTGATCTGTATCCTGTTGGTTCCTAAGTTTGTTGCTTGGTAATAATTATTATTATGATATACTGCTCTTGCGCTACATATTTTGTAATGTTACCTTAATAATGGTAACTGTTCATGTGGCGCCCCCAGGGGCTCAGCATTCATTTGCTGGGTACGGACTTGGCGACCCCGGCGTTCCTGAGCTGGGAATTGGTAAGCGCCGCCAGTCCCCTGTCACCGTAAGCTCTGAGCATACGTCAACGACCACCGTGCGGCGCGGCGGTGGAATGTTGTATGTCTCAGGGAATGGGGATCTTGGCTTGACCGCTTGGATCGCGAGGATGGAATAAACCTCTATAAACAACCCCTCAATCTTAAGGTGTGCTGCGTGCTGATGAGATGTATGGCTGTTGAGGTGGAACAGTCGTTAGCGGGCAACCTCTGGGGAACCTGCCGCACCTCACTTGTATAAGGCTTACCTAGGCACGCGGGGCTCTGTCTAGGTGGACTCCTAGTTCCCTAGCTGCTCGTGGGACCGAGATGGAACCCTCGAACTTTTCCTCTTCTCCTCCCAGCCGAAAGGGTGGGCCGCTGGTATGTTCTAACACCCAGTCTCCCAAGAGGGCTCATGTAGCCAGTCCTCCTGATTCAGGTACTAGTAACAGAACTCATGCTGCTTCGCAGAATGTGTTTCTCATAATTAGAAGAAAAGATGGGACTTTTGAAAAAGTTTCGCCATTTTATATACAGAAGGGCTTAGAAGGTATTGCTGGCACATTAAAATCTGTAAAGCGCTTGCGAAATGGCACCCTGTTGGTTGAAACATCTAGCTTCCAGCAAATCCAGAACCTTCAGAAGGCACAATTTCTTGGGGAGTTTGCGATTGAGACTGAATTTAACAACACCTTGAACTACAGCAAGGGTGTTCTGACTTGCAGAGATCTCGTTGACATTCCCCAAGACGAACTGAAGGCTGAATGGTCCTGGGAAGGAATTGTCGACGTGCAACACGTTATGAAACGGGTGGATGGTGCTCTCATGAAATCTGACTCGTTTATCCTTACGTTTAACAGCACCAAATCGCCCGAGCATGTGAAGGCAGGTTTCTTACGTCTCAGTGTACGGCCTTATTACCCCAACACCATGCGGTGTTTTAAATGCCAACACTTTGGACACACTACTCTTGGCTGTAAAGGGGAAGCCACTTGTGGGAAATGTGGTAAAGCGGCCCATGAGGGAGTTGGTTGCTTCTCTCCTCCCAAGTGTGTCAACTGCTCTGGGGATCACCCTGTGTGGAGTAGGGAATGTAGAGTTTTCCTTGAGGAAAGGAAGATCCAGGAACTTAAAACCACCAAACGCATCCCGTACGGTGAGGAAAAGAAAATTTACAAGTCCCTGCAGCCGCCCACGTTCGCTGCTTCCTTTTCTTCCGTTCTGAAACAGCCAGTCTTGAAAACTGATGCCGCTACACAAACGGAGGTTGCTACCGTCAGCACTAACACCTGCGTTTGTCAATGTACGTGTGCTGCTGCTGTTCCTGTGAAGCCTGCTGCTCCTCCCCGGCCTTCTGACCAGGCCGTGGTAGCTGACGTCATGCACCTTCTTGCCCCTTCCCAGGTCCAGTCTTGTGCAATCCCCAGCGCTGCTACACCCCCTACTGCTTCTGAGGTTTTGGCTCCAATGCCACCTCAGGCCAGAAAATCGAAGCCCAAGCCAAAGGTGAAGACTCGCCCACTAAAGGAGACTGAAGTTCTACAGTCTGCTGATGTGGATGTCATTCTCTCTGACATCTCTCTCGACTCCTCTTCTGAGGCGATGTAGGTTGATGTCAGACTGGGGCAATCATCTCGCCCCAAAACTGAGCCTCCACCTGTTGTGGGCTCTCCTCCCCGACAGAAAGTGAGGATGAAGGTACTCCCACCCTGATAGATGGCTCCCATTATGCAGTGGAACTGAACCTCCTAGCACGGCAACGCCCCCTGTGCTTGTGTTTACAGGAAACGCATTTAATACCATCTGATGCTTCTGTACTAATGGGCTATACGTCATATCGCAAAGATGACCTGACTGGAGAAAGGGACAAAGGCGGATTCGCTGTGTTTGTCAATAATGACCACCACTCCTCTGCTCTCCCCCTGGATACTGACCTGCAAGCATTTGCAGTTGAAATTCATTCACCTCGGAGGCTTACCGTTTGCTCCCTTTATTTACCCCCTCTGGATGCAATGACCTTAGACGCTCTCACAGATCTTATCTACCAACTCCCCCGCCCATTTCTCCTCCTGGGAGACTTCAATTCCCATCATGTCCTATGGGGCTCCACTTCTCTTAGCGCTCGAGGTCGAATTTTGGAGAGCCTCCTAACATCTCAAGTGTTGTGCATCCTCAACACAGGTACTCCAACTCATTTCTGTACTGCTACAGGGTCATTCTCAGCCATTGACCTATCTTTCTGCTCTCCAACCCTCACCGACTCTGTTCACTGGGAGATCGTTGACGACCTTCATTCCAGCGATCACTTCCCCATCCGCATTCATCTCCTGGATGGTGTATTGCTGGAGCAGAGGCCGGCATCGTCGATGATTGGCAGGGCTAACTGGCCTCTGTTCGCTCGGTTGGCTGTCTTTGAACGCCACAACAGCGTACAGGACTGGGTGGATCACATCACACTTGTGATCCATCATGCTGCTGACCTGTCCATGCCACAGTCTTCTGGCCCTCCTAAGCGGCGCCTTGTGCCTTGGTGGACGGAAGAGTGCCGTTCTGCCAACCGGGACAGGCGTGTGGCTCTTCGCCGGTTTAAATGCCGCCCAGCAGCGGTCAATCTTACCGCGTTTCGCATCGCGAGAGCCAGGGCACGCCGTGTCATTAAAGAGAGCAAGAAAAGGTCATGGCAGGAGTTCCTGGACACATCAACCGTTCCCCTTGTTCCACAAATGTATGGGAAGCCATCCGTAGGATTTCCGATAAACGCGGCCGTCTACCAATAGCTGCAGTCTTGAACCAGGGATGCCTCCAAACAACACCCAGAGCCATTGCTCAGACGCTGGCAGAGCATTTTGCACAAAGTACTGCCACTGCAACCCAGGATCAAGCATTTCGTCGCTACCGTGCGACTGTCGAACGAGCGAAGTTGGACTTTCGGTCGAACAGTTCTGAGGCCTACAACTCCCCTTTCTCCATGTGGGAACTTGAATCGGCTCTTACTGCGACTTCTGACACTGCACCAGGTTACGACCGCATCCGGTACTCCATGCTTCGACATCTGCCAGCGGCGTCAAAGGAAATCCTCCTCGAATGTTTTAATCTGATATGGCAGACAGGAGTGTTCCCCACCTCGTGGAGGGAGGCAATCCTCATACCTCTCCTCAAACCAGGAAAGGACCGCACATGTCCCAGTAGTATCGTAGTATCGCCTTGACAAGCAGCGTCGGAAAGACCCTGGAACGGATGGTTAACCGTCGTCTGGTCTGGCTGTTAGAGACTAGACAGCTCCTTAGCCGCTTTCAGTGTGGATTCCGAAAATTTCGGTCCACGGTCGTCAACCTGACCCTCCTAGAGGCGGCTATTCAGCAGACTTTCCTCCGTCAGCATCACTGTATTGGGATCTTCTTTGATATTAGTAAGGCATTTGATACTACTTGGAGACACTGTATTCTTGGACAACTGCTTCAATGGGACTTTCGTGGCCACCTCCCCATTTTCATTCGGTCTTTCCTGTCTCAGTGGTTTTTTCGGACCCGCGTTGGTAACACACTGTCTGATCGCTTTGAGGGAGAGAACGGTGTCCCCCAGGGCAGTGTTTTAAGCGTCACCCTCTTTGCTATAGCCATCAACAGTATAACGTCTACAGTGAGGAGTCCAGTACAGTGCTCCTTGTTTGTGGACGACTTTGCTGTTTTCTGTTCCTCCTCCAGTGTTGCAACCGTGAGCCGTCAGTTGCAGCTAACAGTGCGGCGGTTAGAGGAGTGGGCTGCAAAGACAGGTTTTCGGTTTTCTGCCGATAAGTGTGTTTTTGTTCATTTTAATCGTTCTCGTATTCTTTTTACTTTGCCTGCCTTGCGAATGGGGGATGCTGTCCTACATTTTAGAGACACAGTGCGGTTTCTGGGCCTAATTTTTGACTCCAGGTTGTCATGGCTGCCACACCTACGTGACTTGAAAGCCAGAACCCTGAAAGCACTGAACATCCTCAAGTGCCTCAGCCACAGGTCTTGGGGAGCGGACAGGGCACGCCTCCTTCAGTTTTATCGGGCTTTTGTGCGTTCACGGTTGGACTATGGGTGCAGAGTATATGGGTCAGCAAGGCCGTCTTATTTGCAGATCCTTGACGCTGTCCACCATGCTGGGATTCGACTGGCCACGGGTGCTTATCGGACCAGTCCCATACCCAGCCTCTGTGCTGAGGCTGGCGAACCGCCACTTACCATCCGGCGGCAGCTCCTGCTGGTGCGCCAGGCTTGTAAGTTTCTTGCAGCTCCCTACTCGCCTGCTCACCGCCTTGTTGCCCATCCACCTCTGGACCGCCTTTTTTCCCGCCGTCCCCGGGCTACGTTGCCATTTGGGATCCGTGTGCAACGTGTGCTAGAGTCGCTCGGTGTGGAGTCTGTACAACCCCAAATCCAGGGTTTTAACCGCCTGCCACCCTGGTTACTGAAGATGCCCGGAGTGATTTTAGATTTATTGTAGTGCAAGAGAGATTGCACTCCTGCCACCGTTTTTAATGCAGCATTTTCTGCTATTTTATCTGAGCACCACGACTATGTAGCTGTTTTTACGGATGGGTCGAAACAAGGGGATTCCGTTGGCTGCTCAGTTGTTTTTCCGGATCGTGTCCTCAAGGTCCGACTGCCTCAGACTTTTACTGTCTTTGATGCAGAATTGTCTGTGATCTTGCGGGTGCTGGAGCAGATGAGACATTCTCCCTCTCCTAAATTTCTTGTCTGTTCCGATTCACTCAGTGCCCTTCAATCATTGTACCATTTGTATCCGGCAGATAAAGCAGTCCAGACCATCCAGGATGCCCTCCTCCGACTACAGCGACTGGGGAAGGTTGTAGCTTTCTGCTGGGTTCCGGGGCATGTCGGCATTGCTGGGAATGAAGGGGCAGATCTCGCAGCCATGGGGGCGTGTCTCGATCCACAAGTATCTCAGTGTGCTATCCCCTTGCACGCACTCACCTCGCTGTTGAGCTCACGAGTCATGTGTCGGTGGGAGGATGAGTGGCTGGAAGTGACTGACAATAAGCTCCGTCTAGTCAAGCCCACAACGCGTGTGTGGTGTACTTCCTTTCAGCCCCATCGACGGGACGAGGTTCTCCTCACTCGGCTTCGAATAGGCCACAGCCCTATGACGCATGGCTTCCTGCTCCGGCGAGAAGACCCTCCAATGTGTGGTGCTTGCGGCGTCTGGGTCACTGTGCGCCACGTTTTATTGGATTGCGTTTTATTTTCTGACCAGCGGGCCGCGGCTGACTTGCCAGCGGACCTGCCAACTCTTTTAGGCAACACTCGGACGAATGTGGTTAAAGTTTTAAGGTTCTGTGCCATGTCAAATGTTTCTACAACGGTTTTAGGGAGAGGATTTTAATTTGCTCACTGTGTGACAAGCTCGCACATATTTTATGTAAGTAGCCAGCCAGTGACTCTTTCAGTGGCATTCTTGTTGCTATGTTTTCCCTTTCCTTCGGTTTTACTTTCTTATATAGCATTTTCTTTCTTTTCCTGCTTTCTTTGCGTGTGTGCTTCAGTTTTCTAAGTCTGTCCACATTAGTTCCTTTTAATGTGTGTCAGGGCGCTGATGACCTCGATGTTGAGCGCCCATAAACCCCAACACACACATGTTCATGTGGAACCGCTTGAGTATGAGGTCGCAAAAGGCCAATTATAATAACGGCATCTGACGGCTCGCAAATTGTCTACGGTGCAACCACAGTATTGGCTGATAATGCCAAAAGGGGTCGGGCTGGAGGTATACAATGGTGAGCACAGCATGCTACGGAGCTTAGTTGGACTGCTTCGTCGACTAGTAACTCACAACGGCGCTACAGTGCTAGTAGTGCTGATACAAAGCAGACAATGGGGAAAAAACAAAGTAAACGATGCATTACATCTACAACATCGCATTATATCTACAACGGTTGCCGAAGTTGACATTTCGTCAGAAATTATTTCGAATAAGTCCGCAGCGATACGACCTGACATGGTCAGACAAAACATAACAACAGTGTTAGAAACAAGGCCAAAGGAACTGGAACGGCTAGGCAAGATTCAAGGAAAACATCTTTCATCCCCTAGTTAATACGCTTTATTTAAGCAAGACCCAACATTTTTCAATAAGAGAACATTTTCGGTGTTTCAAGAAATATAATTTTCATAAAAAGAACTCTTAGCACAAACTACAGGCCAACCCAAGCGCTTGAGAAAGGTTCACAGTCACCAAATTCTTAAAAGAAGTGTTAACCATCTAAACTTAAATTTTTCTCTCAGTTAAAAGCAACAGGATTTTTAACGTATTAACCATTTAAGACAAACAAATTACAGACACTCCCAACATATACTTTCAAGGCAGGATGCCAACAACGTATAATTGCGTTAAAATATTGAAGGCACAGTAATTCCACCACACTTAAAAAAATTTAACAATGTCTTTTAGTAAAACAAACACGAACGTTCTTAAAGTATTAACGTTTTAAGAACGGAACTATTTGAGAGACACCCTGAAGATACACATTCAAGGCAAGCTTATGGCTTTGCGTTATTCTTGATTCGGTGAGCCTAATGCAGAGCCATCGTCCCTCAGTTGTCGCAGATCCGGGCGTCCTTCCACTCCGTCAGACTGACGTCATCTTATGCAAGGCGTGGCCCCACGTCGGCAAAACTGGAACACATTAAGGCGTGTGTGTTAACGACTGGTTCCATACCACCTGTCCAGAAGTAGTTTTTATAAATACTTGCAGGAGGGTAATATAAGAGGGGGAAAACAACTCCGGTGCGAAATAGCACAGTGCAAAGCAAACAGCTTAGCCACCAGTCAGAGTTTCTGTGTCTGGCATCACAGCACTACAGCCATTCTGCCAAATAAAAGACGTTGAAGAACGTCACCAAGCGGTGGAAAAACGACCGGGATAGGCGACGATCCCTCTCAACCAGATGTAACACCTCTGTGCCTTTCGTTGTGAAAAACGATGGGACCTCCTCGTCCGCAGCTCGTGGTCGTGCGGTGGCGTTCTCGCTTCCCGCACCCGAGTTCCCGGGTTCGATTCCCGACGGGGTCAGCGATTTTCTCTGCCTCGTGATGACTGGGTGTTGTGTGATGTCCTTAGGTTAGTTAGGTTTAAGTAGTTCTAAGTTCTAGGGGACTGATGACCGTAGATGTTAAGTCCCATAGTGCTCAGAGGCATTTGAACCATTTTTGAGACCTCCTCCTGTCCGTTCTTCCGGCCAGAGCTGCTCCACGTGACTGCCCTGCATCGATCACTCCGTCGGCCGCACTGCCAGCCACGTCCTCTCGTGGCCACCGTCGCTGGAATCGAACGCCGGGAATTCGAAGCAAGCTGAGCCGCAAGGCTCACGACCATGCAGTGCATCAGAACAATTACTGACACTCAGGGGAGGACAAGCTGCGTTTGCTACAAAACCTGGTGTCTGCTCGTTTGAAGCAGGCTCCATACAACTGACAGCAGGTACATGATAGCGACCTACGGCGTTACGCGCATTAAACTGCGCGCGACACAGATTACAGTGATTTCTAGGAAAGCAATGAAGGGTTGCGTAACTTCAAGAAGTCCTATGGAATTTTAAGGCGTCAGACAACGAAATTTCAAACAAAGCGTCAACTGGGCGATGCACAGCAAACCGCAGAATCGGGCCGAAAACAAAGTTATCCTATCTTTCAGTAAGAAATTCCTTTTCAGCTCCGGCCAATCTGGAATTGAAGAGGAAATGCAAATGAAAGGAACCCAGGAAATTAGAGATACCAAGAGAGTTGTATCAAGATCAGTTAACATCAGTGCGTTAAGATATTCGTATATACTTAAGCTGGATGTTAATCTGGACGGTAAATTGGAAATTTATTTACTGCACTGCGAGAACTGGCAGATGGTCTGCCCCCTACAGTTCTTTCTTGTGTGCGTGATCTTGTAAGAGCAGTAGGGAAAGACAGCAAGAAAGAGTGGGAAAACGGGCATCAGAGAACTACAACTATGATATGAGCGCAGATTTTGGCCAATAGCTGTGTCAAAATAAGTCACTTACAGTAAACTGTACTTCCTGAAAAGTGTATGACATTCCATTTCATACCAACTGAAACCACTGGACAAATTCAGCCTCTGTTTCCCGTGCCTACAAAACATATTATAGCACTATATGCAGCTACGCCTTAAAGGGTAGCCAGTTTCACGATACGCTGCACGACAGACTGTTTCCCCTCGGTTCCGTGCCATCACATTCCATTAGTTCCCATCACCTCGTTACACCAATATGGTTCTATACGTATTCTCTAAGAGTGGAAACCAAGCTGAACGTCCTGAAAGCTTTGGACTCGCAAGGAGTTTGTCATCCACTTGATGGTGCGAACCTTTGAGATCACTGTGGCGCGCGATCTTTCATTGGGTATTCATGGTGAATGTTATGGTTTGTTTTGAGCATTTCTCGAATGTAGACGATGTCCACTTTGTGGAGTGTAATACGTTCATCACAGAGATCTCTGCACCTCACAGTCACTCATTCACTGTCGCCGTTTGATGTACATGCTGAGTCGTTAGCAGCTAATATTTTTCATGTCATAATTGTCAAAACAACACTTTCATATGGGCCTTACTAAAGACTGAACTTGAGACCTTGCACTCAAGCGGTTCCTTGCTAGACGTACCTTGAGAAATATATCCGCAATTAAATGTCGCTGAACTGTGTCGTGAGTAACTGTTCACCAAAATGTCAGTCTGACGAAGCGAATATCGAGGTATTGCTCACTTTTTCAGTATGCCCTGCGCTTTGGCGTTCTGTGCCTCTGACGTCACGTGCTCGTGACGTTGGTGCGTGTGACTTGTGGGGGCGCCGCCATCGCTTCCTCCGGCTGCCCTTTAAGCCGCTTATCGCAGCGGCGGCGGGGCTGCCACAGGCCGGCCCCCATGACTGCGACAGACGGTGGACCCAGTTCTCCGCAGGTGCCTTACCCTGCGGACTCGCCTAGAGGAGGCCCTCGCAGCAGCCGGCGAGTCCAGAGCCGCAGCCCCCAGCGGGTGGTAGGTGGGCGGTGCCGCCTGCCCGCCCTTACCTTTTAGCACAGTCGCAGCCCTACGGCGACAATGCGCGCCTACCAAGGCTCTCTTGCTTAAGCCACCAAACGATGGGAACCTGCTCTGCACACTGACGCTTAGATTCCTGTCCGACTGCAGTCGCAGTGTGACTTCTGTTTTTATCACACCTGAATCATTCAGCGAAACAGTATTAGCAAAACATCCTAAAAGCCACTTTACGAACAGGCAGCAACGTGTTGTCGGTTTCTGTGAAAAGTCCTCCTTGAAGCATGTTCTCTCAGGAGCAGCACTGGGACTAGTCCTGCACCGACTTTTGTTTCCCTTGCATGTTTCCTGTAAATATCGCCAGACCTGAGGTTATCAATACTTCATCGGTAACATGAGCCCTAAACTTGGGGCCCAAATTAAATCTGACAAAGTCACAAGTATTCTCAGGATCCAGTTAGAACTCGAGATGTCCAAAATTCCGTTTATTGTAACATATCAAAAGCAAAATTTGTAGAATGCCTGGTAGATATAGGAGAGTACATGATGGCCCTCATCTTTCCAGTTTCAATAAATTAAAAAATGTTATTTTTGATTTTGTTGTGGCCTTGACTCTGAAGACTGGTTTAATGCAGGGTTTCATTGTAGTGAATTGACAATTCTTCGATCTTTTGCATTTTACTATTTATATTGCCCCATGATGGGTGTCACAAAACAGTGTGAAATGAAAATAACTAGTGAGTGCACCCCTCGATGAGAGCCAATAATTAACCAACATCAATAATCAAGTGAATCAAACACAGAAGTTTATGAGATTTGGATAACTGATAAGTGAATCGAACATATTGTTTAGGGGGAAAAAACATGAAATATTAGCATTTATTACAGCACTTTTTCTACATACAAATCTCAGGGCCGATTTGAGCGCCATGGGCAGGACTCAGTTCTCAGTAGGAGTGCGCGGGGGGGGGGGGGGGGCGGGGCGGGGGGGGGGAGGGGGGGAGGGGCGATGGGCGATGGCTCATCTCACCATTCTGCGTGGACGTCCGTCGTGTGGTGACGTCACACATGTGCATGTTTGCAGAATGCATTTCTGTCGCTTGCTCTGTGGGGTCCGATTTTGCCCTGGGGTGCTGGTGCTGCGAGACGGCGTTAAGCGGCCACTAGTGGAGGCATCACACAATTTATTGTCATTATTTTATAGTTTTTCATGTGAAAGGTTGACAGTAAAGGCAAAGTGTCCCGTATGTTGACTTGGCCCCTCGCACAGACACTTCGAAACGAATAACAAAAATCTTCACCCTCTAATAGTAATACTAACATTTCAGTCCCTCATGTGTTGCTTCGTGGGATATTACATTTTCACTTGTGCTTGTCAAACCCCATCGACTCTTTACACAAATCGTTGCCCTCGATAAATAGATTTTTGACATGCACAAATAAATGAAAATAGTAGAATATATACAAAAAACAATAGCATACATGAATATAGCAAACGCACTAGCTTTCCGGGAAGTCTCACGTTATCAAATGTTTGCAGCTCCTCTCAGCTTCTCTGGGCACATTCCAACGTAGCATGGAACCCTTGTGACGGTCATAGCACCTCTCCATAGTCACACCAAGTGTCCCCAAACTCAGGCACACACAAAATTGGCTATCTGAGCGCAATAAACATATACTAATTGAGTAACAGACAGGTGAGAGTGGGGTGGGAAGGTTCAGATTAGAGAAAAAAAAATTATGAAGAACAATACCAAACAAATACCTCCATCAAACAGATATCAGAGTACTTCTTTTTTATACATAGAAACAGGAAACTGTAATATTTAAAGGTATACGGGCAAGACAGCAGCTTTCAATAAACAGCTTTACCAAATTATCTTAATAACTACCAGGCACACCACTTTTTTTTAAATCTGTAACCAGTTAATGCAGTGACTTGCCCTAAGAAAATTTCTTATATGCATCTGCCATTAATTATTAAAACAGCTGCCATTACTTTCAAAACAGAATTATAGACCTTTATAAGCAGCAAACAATGATATTTAAAGAGAGACAAGCAAGACATCAGCTTTCAGTAGACAGCTTTATCAAGTTATGTTATTAAGCAACTAGATATAAATATTTTTTGGGAGTTAGAAACCGCTTAACACACTGGAAAAACGTAATAATATTTTTAACGCACAGCTGCTATTAATTATTAAAACACTTCTCATTACACTGAATACAGAAGTACAGGCCTTTATAAGCAACAAAAAATTATATATAAAGGGAGACAAGCACGACAGCAGCTTTCAGTAAACAGCTTTACCAAATTATATTATTAAGTAATCACGTACTTTTTTTATTGAGTACCCACTTAATGAATTGAACAAGCTTAGCAAAGTTCTTCATATACAGCTGCCACGAATTATAAAACATCTTATCATATGTTGAAACCAAGTACAGATTTTCGTAAACAACAAACAACTATTTGTAAAAGGGGGCGGGGCCAAACAATACAGCAGCCTGCAATAAACAGTTTTAACAAATAAGCTTAATAAGCAGCAAGATCAAAGATTTCTAGACAAGATTAGAGACCACTAAATGGACAATAACAGAATGTTACCTACACTAAACAAATTTTGATCATGCGTGAAGGTGACACACTGCCCACCAGTAAGTGAAAAAGGAAGAGGAGAAGAGAGAGGCAAAGGCAACTCAGTCATCTTGGGCAGGACGGGGCCGCTCTTTCACTCCTTCAGACGTCAAGAGACTGGGCCGCTTCCGTTAGCGTTCAACCGGTCAGAAGCCACACTAAGTAGCCGTCGGCTCTAAACCACGGTAGGACGGTCTCTAACAGAAAGCACGTGGCCGGACAGACAGTGACCGCTTGTGAACCAGACGCTCCACCGTCATGGGGCTTGACCGTTGGGCCCCGCGCTATAAAAAGCCTCAATCCGCTCACATTTCGAAAACAAACGACGTCCCTGATCAAAAAGCCTTCCCGCATCGCGCTTTTATCGCTAGCGAGGGCGCCACTCGAGAGGCCCAAAGTTAAGAGGCAAAGACGATCCTTGAGGGAAGAAATCGACTGAGTATCAAGCGCACATGGCGTTTTCCTACCTCTCATCTATCACTATCTGTACCACTACTGCTGTGCACTAGTCTACTGAGCCGCAAACACTCTCAGGCATCGAGCGATAAATACCCCAAACAAGTCGTCATAAATTGCGTAAGCATTCGGCGCTACTACCTGTTGTACGGAGTGTGGGCTGTCGCAAAGGTAGAAAAATTTTGATACATTTTTCTTTTCAGCATCCGATGCCTATGCATTCTAAGGAGTACTCGGTTCCTAATCTTGTAAGTCTTCGTCCTATTTAATTGTTGCCTTTCGATTCTTTTGTCGCCTTCTCCAACATGTACTCTCTGGCCTGATTCACGCGTTGCTGCCTCTCTTCCCGTTGGAGGTGTGAGAATCCTATCGGTCGTGGATTTCTACGGTTTCTAGAACTGTAGGTCTGTTAGTCTGTATCGTGTACTGCAATGCACAGCTTCACTGAGCTCCCTTCCTATCCTCATTGGGTACTGAACCAAGGCATTGTGTCTGTCAGAAACCAATATCCTAAAGAACAGGCTCAGCAAGAGCACGTATCGTTCCATGGGATTGGACTGAAGGTTTCTAATTGAAGGCATGTCACTTTAATCCTTTCCTTTTCTAATCCTGCCTTTCATCTCGGCAATGTGAAAATCGTAGCATTGTCTGAAAGGACTCTCTTGGGGCTACGATGCGTGTCCACATAACCTTCCGTTAAGATTTTTACACGGTTTTTCGTTATAGTGCGGTTTGAGACGTAAAGCCTGACGTACTTAGTATTTGCGCTGACGACAACTAAATTTCCGTTCGTAGCGTCCCTTCGGGAGCGGGCCATAATGATCACCGCACACTGAGTCATTTGGTGCTTCTGGTGTGATGCCATGCATGTCACCTTGCACAAGCGCGTTAGGATGCGTTGGCACATATCGCATTTCCTTACTACCTTTGCAACCTGCCATCTCAGTACGGTACGTTAACACTCTTTGGCGATTGACACATACAGTCTTGTCGCTCTGCAGTGGCCAAGGTGCTGATGATAGCATCTTGATCAAATCCTCCAAAACTGCGACAGGGAGCCAAATTTTACACCTCCGTTCTTTTACGTACCACAGAAAACGTACCCTCCGCTCGACCGTGAACAACAGAGCAGTGTTTCTCATTCGCGCATCCTCTCCACCAATACCGTACTCTAGAAAGTCGTTTACTCTACAGATTTCTGGCTGTTGGTCTTGTACTGCAGCTGAATCCATCCTATATTGACTGATGAGCACCTTTCCCCACTGTCGGAACATTGCCATATAACCTCATTACTCATTCGTCGACCGAGCGAGGTGGCGCAGTGGTACGACACTGGACTCGCATTCGGGAGGACGACGGTTCAATCCCGCGTCCGGCCATCCTGATTTAGGTTTTCCGTGATTTCCCTAAATCACTCCAGGCAAATGCCGGGATGGTTCCTCTGAAAGGGCACGGCCGACTTCCTTCCCCATCCTTCCCTAATCCGATGAGACCGATGACCACGCTGTCTGGTCTCCTTCCCCAAAACCAACCAACCAACTCATTCGTCGTCGCCGTCCTCCCACGAACGATTTCCGCTTAACCAGACGGGAAATTTGTTATGTTTACCCTAGAAGTAGTCGATGTTCAGAACGTACTCTTGAATCGGCAGGGCACAGCGAATCCCACTGTTGGGGGTTCTTAGGGACAATAGAGCGTGGTGGTCTGTATATAAACGAGTTTTCCGTCCGAGCAGGTAACTGCTGAACTGTTTTGTAGCATAGACAATGACCAGCATTTCTAGTTCGGTAGTGAAATACCGTGTTTCTGCGTCCAGCAGCTTCCGGCTACACGTCATGACATGTGCACATTCCCATTCTTGTTCTCCTGTTGTAAGGATCCCACAATGCCTTATGCACTTGCATTTACGAAGAGTTGGAAAAATGCCGAGAAGTAAAGGTGTGCCAAACAAATACTGTTACGGAACGAAATCTTTACCTTCGCTAGTGCATTTTCCTTCTCATTTGCCCAGCTCCACTTTTTGCCCTTCTTCAACAGCGCGTGTAGTAACAATGGCGTGAAGTTGACAATGTGCACTCTGTAAAATGAAATCCGCCCGAAGAAGTGACTTAAATCTCGTTCTCAGGATGGCCGTTTCATTTTAGTGGTATCATCGATGTACGCAACAAAAAATTCCCACATCTCTGGCATTATTATACCATTCAAGGCCCTCACAAATGCCGATATGGAGTCCTGAAGTCGGAATGGTATTCGGCTGTACACGTACTTTTTCGCATAGAATAGATAAAACGGTTTACCGTTGGCAGGATGGGTCGAGCTCATCTTGATTGAAGCCGGCTCTAATGGCAAAGTTTGATAGCCAAATTTTCCACGAGAATTGGCGCTGTACGTCCTGGATAGGTTCCATTCCTGTTCAATCTGCCAGAATGTGATCGTTTAACATTCCGCATCGAGGCAACAACGGACCGACCGGTAACTCTTAGACACAATCACGAGCGATTCACGTATTCCGATGCGGCTCACGATACAACTCCGGCTGCCTCTATCGCCTGTATCTCTTTCCCTGGTAGCCTTTCGGTGCTTCCAGGCCACTGAGTATGCTTTCCTCGTCGGCAACCTATCACACGTTACTCTAAAGTGTGGACATCTCCCCGAAATCCTCCCGGCAGGAAAGAGAACGAATCCCTGAATTCCATTATTGTTTTCACCAACTCTTGTCTCTGTTGCCGGCTCAACCATCAACTGCGGAGAATTCTCCCTGGTTGTATGGCCTTGGTCCATGGAACTCTTCTATCCCTGACGTTTTGTCCAAAGCTACGTTGGACATCTGACTGTCGGCAAGACTCAGCACAACCAGGAGCACCTCCAAAGATGTCCAACGTAGTTTTGGACAAAACGTCAGGGATAGGAGAGTTCCATGGACAACGACGACACTACCCGGAAGAATTCTCGGCAGCTGAAACATCCAGTCGTGAAAGCCTTCATTGTATGTCATCCATCAACTATTTTCCATACTGTTTCTAAGTATTCGCATCGGTTCAGCCTCTACGTTCTCCACAACTTCTGGCTAATCGTCTGTACACAGGGCTCCATCTAAAGTGTACCATGTTTCCGAGTGGCATGTGAACAATTTATCTCGCCACTTCGACGTTTCCAAACACATGCGGCCCTCAGGAACCCATCTGACTTGTGCACTTGTTCCGGTCGAGGACGAAACACCACTATCTTCTACTGTTGGAGAGTGGAAGTGTGCCGTACTCATACTTAAGTGTCGCACCTCACAGTGCTTCTCAGGAGCACACGAGCTTCTCAGTTGCTGTGCAGATTTCACCTTCAATATTAGTCACTGTCTAGGCGCGCTTCTTGTCATGTCATTCGTCAGTCGATATAGAAGAGATAGAGGATCTAGTGCTCGAATCAGAATTTAAAAAAGCTTTAGAAGAGTTAAGATCAAATAAAGCGGAAGAAACAGATAACATTTCATCAGAATTTTAAAAATCATTGGGGAAAGGTGCAAAAAAAAAGAAAAAAAAGAAAACCGTCTATTCACTTTGGTGTGTAGTATACAGGGTGAGTCACCTAACGTTGCAGCTGGATATATTTCGTAAACCACATCAAATACTGACGAATCGATTCCACAGACCGAACGTGAGGAGAGGGGCTAGTGTAATTGCTTAATACAAACCATAAAAAAATGCACGGAAGTATGTTTTTTAACACAAACCTACGTTTTTAAAATGGAACCCCGTTAGTTTTGTTAGCACATCTGAACATATAAACAAATACTTAATCAGTGCCGTTTGTTGCATTGTAAAATGTTAATTACATCCGGAGATATTGTAACCTAAAGTTTATGCTTGAGTACCACTCCTCCGCTGTTCGATCGTGTGTATCGGAGAGCACCGAATTACGTAGGGATCCAAAGGGAACGGTGATGGACCTTAGGTACAGAAGAGACTGGAACAGCACATTACGTCCACATGCTAACACCTTTTCATTGGTCTTTTTCACTGACGCACATGTACATTACCATGAGGGGTGAGGTACACGTACACACGTGGTTTCCGTTTTCAATTACGGAGTGGAATAGTGTGTGTCCCGACATGTCAGGCCAATAGATGTTCAATGTGGTGGCTATCATTTGCTGCACACAATTGCAATCTCTGGCGCAATGAATGTCGTACACGCCGCAGTTCATCTGGTGTAATGTCGCCGCAGGCTGCCACAATACGTTGTTTCATATCCTCTGGGGTTGTAGGCACGTCACGGTACACATTCTCCTTTAACGTACCCCACAGAAAGAAGTCCAGAGGTGTAAGATCAGGAGAACGGGCTGGCCAATTTATGCGTCCTCCACGTCATATGAAACGCCCGTCGAACACCCTGTCAAGCGTCAGCCTAGTGTTAATTGCGGAATGTGCAGCGTCAAGTTTAGGTTACAATATCTCCGGATGTAATTAACATTTTACAATGCAACAAACAGCACTGATTACGTATTTGTTTATATGTTCAGATGTGCTAAAAACACTAACGGGGTTCCATTTTAAAAAAACCTAGGTTTGTGTTAAAAAACATACTTCCGTGCATTTTTTTATGGTTTGTATTAAGCAATTACACTAGCCCCTCTCCTCACGTTCGGTCTGTGGAATCGATTCGTCAGTATTTGATGTGGTTTACGAAATACATCCAGCGGTAATGTTAGGTGACTCACCCTGTATATGAGTCAGGCCGTAAACCATCTGACGTTGGGAAAACCATCATCCACACTATTCCGAAGACTGCAAGAACCGACAAGTGCGAATATTATCGCACAGTCAACTTAACAGCTCATGTATCCAAGTTGCTGACAAGAATAATATGCAGAAGAATGGAAAAGAAAATTGAGGATGCATGAGACAACGAGCATTTTGGTTTTAGGAAAGGTAAAGGCACCAAAGAGGCAGGTCCGACGGTGCGGTTGATAATAGAAGTAAGATTAAAGAAAAATCAAGATCTATTCATAGGATTTGTCGACCTGGAAAAAGTTCGACAATGTAAAGTGATGCAAGATGTTCGAATTCTTAGGAAAATAGGGGAAAGCTATTGCGAGAGTTGGGTAATACACAACATGTACAATAGCCAAGAGGAAATAATAGGAGCGGAAGAAAAAGAAGGAAGTGCCCGTAGTAAAGAGAGTTAAAGCGGTGATGTAGTCTTTCGTCCCTGCGTTCAGTCTACACACCAAAGAAGCAATGATAGAAATAAAAGAAAAGTTCAAGAACCAAGAACAGAATTAAAATTCAAGGTGAAAGGATATCTATGATAGGATTCGCTGACGACATTGCTATCATCAGCGAAATTGATGAAGAATTACAGAATCTGTTGAACGGAATGAACAGTCTAAAGAGTACAGAATATGAGTAGAAGAAAGAAGGAAGTAATAAGAAGTAGCAGAAATGAGAACATAGAGATACTTAACATCAGGAATGAAGATCACGATGTGGATGAAGTTACGTAATTCTGGTACTTAGGTATCAAAAAAAAAACCATAACGTACGGGATAAGGAGGACATCAAAAGCGGACTAGCACTGGCAAAAAGGGTTTTCCTGGACAAGAGAATTGCTACTACCAAACATACGAGTATGCGTTAATTTGAGGAACAAATTTCTGAGAATGTACGTTTGGAGCCCAGCATTGTATGGCATTGAAACGCACACTGAAAAACCCGGAAAATAAGAGAATCGAAGCATTTGAGATGCGATTCTACAGACAAATGTTGAAAATTGGGTTGGGCTAATAAGGTAAGGAATGCGGAAGTTCTGTGCAGAATCGGAGAAGAAAGTAATACATGGAAAAAACTGACAAGAGGAAGGGACAGCATGATAGGACATCTGCTATGATATTAGGGAATAATTGTCACGGTACTAGAGGGAGCAGAAAAGTGTAAAGACTCTAGAGGACGACAGGGACTGGAATACATCCAGCAAATAATTTAGGTCGTGTGTTGCAAGTGCTACTTTGAGATGAAGGTATTGATTTATGGTGGGCCGTATCAAATCAGTCAGAAGACTGAAGACTCAAAAAAGAATAAAAAAGGATAAAAGATGGGCGACAAACTAACTTCATTTGAAACCCCTGTTTCCTGGGCACTCGGTCATTCCCCCATGATGCGAAGCTTCCGTGTTTTCCGCAACTCGCATAGCACGTCCCCCCTGGCTGGGTGTCTGTTGGTCATTGACACATGCGGTTCGCCTTCCGGGAGCTGCCAAGATAGAATTTGGATGAATTGTTAGTGTCCGCTGGGGATACTATCCTTGGACATAACACGTCTGCTTACTTACCAGCGTTTCACATGTTTTTCTCACCTCATCCAGGCTGTTGGTAACATCTAGCCGTATCTTGTTGGTCTCGGTCTCCAAGTAGCGCCTAATTTCAGCGATCTGCCCATCAATCTTCTGATTACAAACTTTTATCTCGGCTTCCAGTCTTTCATATTGTGTTTGATTCTGGTTCCTCATGGCAGTTAACTGAGATGTGTTGTTTCCTAATATCTCAGTAACTCGATCCAGTTGACTTTGAACTCCATACACAGGTGCTTCGTGGTTTCCTTAGATGGCCTCTCGGTTTCTAGTGTACTCTGAATTTGTGTACTAACAATAACGCAGACGTTAGCTGCGTAAAAAGCATGACTACAAATAAAAAGTACTCCACAGAACGAACTGAAACGGATGAAACGTCTCTGATAGCAATGCTGGCATCCACAAACAGAAAAAAGAAAATGTGGAACTGAATTCTCACAATAAGAAACTGCACGTTATAAAATGACTGCACAAAATATGAGGAAGGCTTTGCGAACCGAAATTAAATACATTTGCTACCGCTAAGCCTACTTCATACTGCACATTTGCAACCCATTCCGCACACACAAACACACCATCCGTGCTCCTGATGATGATGATAATTTGTTAGTAGGTCGCTCAAGTGCGCGGTCATCAGCGCCCGTACAAAATTCTAATTTTTTCACAGTCCAATCTAGCCATTGTCACGAATGATGAGAAAATGATGAGGGCACCACAAACACCCAGTCCCTGGGCAGAGAAAATCCCCAGCCTGGCTGATAATCGAACCCGGGACCCCATGATTCACAGGTAGCAACGCTAGCCACTAGACCATGAGCTTCGGACTCCATGCTTCGGACATCACACACGAAATGGTTAGCATATTCTGATAAAGGAATGGTAATTTATTTCTCCCTGTAACATGTCTGAGCGAAAATTTGAGAATGAAATTAAACTGATGCGTCACGTCGGCGCCAAAAATGCTGTGAATCGAGAATTCTGTGATCGCTTGCATAATTTCACACGCAGTTTACTAATTATATTGCCCCACAGTGGGTATCAAAAGCGTAGTGTGCCTTTTAAAAGTGTGTGATATTGCGTAGTACGTAAATTACTAATGAGATCGCCCCACACTGGGAGGCAATGATTAAATGACATCAGTAATTAAGTGAAATCCAATATCAAATGTTATGGAATTAGAGGATTGATAAGCGAAAGGAACAGATTGTTTAGATGGTTAAAACAAGAAATATTTGCCTTCAGTGCATTACTGTTTCTACATAAAATTACAAATCTGAGGACCGATTCGACTTGGCTTGGACATTACTCAGTTATTTAGGGGAAAAAGAGGAGGAGGGTTGAATGACGTCTCACCATCGTCCGTTGTCATTCAGCGTGTGATGACGTAGCCGGCAAGTAGCAGGTCGGCACAGCGCGTCGCTTCAGAGCTGCGCGTTGCGGGTCGGCCGCTCTCCTTTGTGTTTGAAGTAGCATTATCACGGTGTCGAAAGACAGCGGTAGGCAATGGATGAAAGAGCTCCCGTGTTCTCTTGCTCTCACGATGTCTCACCGATTCTCCTCTCCCTTATATCCCTCTACTTAGCCCACAGACTCGTCGAATTTTTCCTCCTTTCGGCGTTGTCGTTGGCGGACTAAGTTTGCAATGACACACTGCGACTCATCGCTGTTTCATGACCACGCCTCCCAGGGCAGGCTACAATTTTTCTGTATTGTGCGAAGAACTGGCATCTTTCTCACGTTTTCATCGCCAAGGCTGTTCCCAGCATTGGCCGCATTTTGTTCCGATATTTTTCCGCATTCGGAATCTTATACGAGAGCAGCCATATTACATTTCTTTTGAACGGCTATCTCTGCTTGAGGCCTGGGCACCTCGTGTTTGGGCTTCGTCTAAGAATCCGTTGGTGTTTGTGATTTATAACTAACCTCCTTACTGTCCAGGAAACATTTTTCTTGCTTTTAACGAGGCTGACTTCTTCCTCAGGTCTCTAGTTTCATGCACCTACCTGTGTGAATTTGTGCCTACGCACGGTCCCACTGCCTGTTGCATGAATTCTCGACGCGTTCTCGCTTTTCAAGGCAGCTGAAAACGGCTGCTGCCAGTCAAAAGAAGCACACGCTTTCGTGTGGGCATTCTTGGCCACTCTTGTGTCAGTGCTCTGTCCCAGTGGCTGCGGGGGTCCCTCAGTTTTCTGCAAATTTGGCATTGTCCGCCAACCTCTTTGCAAGGTGTCCATTCTTAAGAGAGGCGAGGGCATCCACCGGGCTACCGCGTGCGTGTTAGCAGGATGCATAAGTTAGCTAAAGTTGGATTAAGTAGTGGTTAAGTTTAGGGACCGCTGACCTCAGCGGTTTGGTCCCACAAGATCTTATCACAAACGAAAGCATAGCACCGAAAAACGACAAGTAGGGATTACGCTAAAACCACAAGTGGTTACTTGTTCATACAGTGAGCCTGTGGTGTAGTCCATGACCTGCCTCCTGTAACAGTCAATTAAGATGTAAGTCTTACTCACTGAAGGACGGGACAGATTGAGCAAACTTACTTCTCTTCATTGTAATTCTCGACATCTAACAATTAAATCGTTCTATTTCACTCTTATTGAAATACGATTTCATGTCTCATTCGAATTAGCTACATAGTTCAATTCTTACAATGGTCGAGATGTAAATTCACCTTCTCAAAGGTACTGATATCCTCGCAAATTACTAAAAGATGCTTCAAAGCCCTGACATTTCAAATAATTGCAGTACTTTACAAGTCCAGGAAAATAACTTTTTACATGCTGCACGTTTCTTGTAAATTTCAGCAATTTATATGTAGCTACTGCGAAGAATAGTGACCACAAGAAATTTCTGTCAACTGGTGAGTAACGCGATGCGAGCAGACGACACACGCCTGCCCTCGGCAACTTCCCCCACTGCCTCTCCCCACACTGCCTGAAACCGCCCCCTGTGCTCAGCACCCTGCTGGCGGCACAGCAGCTGGCTGTGGTTGGCAGCCGTCCAGGACCTCCTACACAAGCAGCCACGAAGTAAGCTGCCGTGTCTGTCGCTGGTCAGTCTCTCGTTAACGCTACTCTCACAAGGGACAATACCAAAATATGAGGCACAACTTTACGGATTTCGCACATTTTATAGAGTATGTTTAAATATGATGTGAATAATGTATATCTTACGGAATTTACAATTTTGCTTTTGCTCTTTCTGTAAATGTCCACATTGCAACTGAATAAAATTATCATGTCAGCTTCTTATTATTCACAGCCGTCATTTTCAGTTTTGTAATATTTCACATCGGTAAACAAGCAACAATATTAAAATTGAATGTAATTTATTTTTCAAACAATTTTTTCATCTAAAATCATAACACTGAAAGCACTTTAACTGTGTATTCTAGGCATTTTTCTTAGTAAATCATAAGTTTCGATGTCCTCGGTTAAACACTTCTTTCAGGTAAGGTCAGTAAGCTATAGCTCTGAAGTCGGTATCCGCCAATACCAAATACCAAAATATGAGGCACAACTTTACGGATTTCGCACATTTTATAGAGTATGTTTAAATATGATGTGAATAATGTATGTCTTGCGGAAGTTACAATTTTGCTTTTGCTCTTTCTGTAAATGTCCACATTGCAACTGAATAAAATTATCATGTCAGCTTCTTATTATTCACAGCCGTCATTTTCAGTTTTGTAATATTTCACATCGGTAAACAAGCAACAATATTAAAATTGAATGTAATTTATTTTTCAAACAATTTTTTCATCTAAAATCATAACACTGAAAGCACTTTAACTGTGTATTCTAGGCATTTTTCTTAGTAAATCATAAGTTTCGATGTCCTCGGTTAAACACTTCTTTCAGGTAAGGTCAGTAAGCTATAGCTCTGAAGTCGGTATCCGCCTGCTTAGCTGGGTGGTAACGTGCTTGCCTCCCATCCAAGCGTTCGATTCCTGGCAGGGTTGGTGATTTTCTCCGCTGGATGTTGTGTTGTCGGCATTATCATCTCATCCTCATCACCGGCACGCAAGTCGCCGAACGTGGCGTCGAATGATATGAGACTCGCACTTGGCGGTCCAACTTCCCCGAATAGGGGCCTCCCGGGCGACGATGCCATGCCCTCACTTCATTTCTCTGAAATCAGTTGCCCAGAAACTGTAAGTTCGTAACACCGGTCGAAACTAGCTCAACGCCTCCGAAAGCCAACAATATTTCCACTGGACTGGCTTGATGCCGTCTTTCATAATTTGCCTAACTTTCCTAATGTTCTGCTCTCTAAGTAACTACTACCTCCAGTATCTTTTACAACTTGTTGTGTATATTCCAGTCTCTTTTCGCGCCCACTGTATTGCCCTCTACTTCGCGAAATTTCCCGAATGTCGCAGCAACGCCCTTTATTCTTTCCTCTCCTTCTTTTGTTACTTTTTTTCATTTCTGTCTTTATCGGTCCACTCCCAAGCCACGCAATGCTTCAGGCGTAGACACTCAGGTCCTCATCAGTATCTGATATCGCTCGAGCTCTTTTGTTGAAGACACGCTTCATCGCCTATAGTACACCTCTGTGGGCTATTCTCCGCAGTCTTTCTTCCGAGACAGGAGTAATGTTTCGTTCCCTCCTTTTATGCTGAGCACATCCTATTCACATCAAGCCAACTGGTCTGCTAGTCTTAAAATTGCTGCTAACTGTTCCCCTACGATTTTGATTCCTCGTTCAAAATTTTCTTTCTTCGGTGTAAAAGTTGAACAGCTGTGACTAGCTGCAACCTTTCCTTACACTCTTCTTAAGGCGAACATTAATTCCTCGACCTTTCGCACACCCCAACTTGGGTTTTGTGGATGCATCGTGTTTCTCTGTACTTTACACCTAGCTTCCCACAGCTTGAGAACATCTTATTGCACCTTACACTGTCGAACACTTTCACTCCATCCAAAGATGGCAGGTAGAAACGAGAATTTTCCCCCTTGCCCCCTGCATTATTTACTAATACTTACTATTTTCCACTTTCTGAAACCAAGATTGTCTTCATCAACCATGTCTCGAAATTTCTGTCTATTCCTCTATCTGTTATCTGCCCAACAGTTTAAGAACTTAATTTATCATATTAGTCATCCCATTGTTGATTTATCCATACATGCCTGTTTGGTCATGTGATGTTAACGCTTTTCCAGCACATTAGAAAAGCATTAAATTCAGTGCCTTATGCACGCAAAATTCCTTCTCTGCTTTATTCCATCTGCACTATGATGTAGCTGATTCACTTAATACTCTGTTTGCACCTTGTAATTGGAAATGACAAGCCATATCTTGAATTTCGTCACTAGAATTTTAGTCCTCGGATGTTACTCGAAAAGTTTTTCTGGCGATTTAAACGTCCAGTTAATTTTGTTTTCGTTTTCTCTATTGTGTTACTCAGCTTTCATTTCGTTGGACTCGTTTTCAAATGAAAAGTATTTTGAGTCTCTACGCATGTAAATCGGGTCGATAATTTCGACAGTACAGTAGCCGTTGAGAACTGAAATCTATGAAAGCTACCTTATCAGAGAATGGGCCTGGTTAGTGGGAAACCCTCTGCAGCATACAGGCAGTATTTACTTTGAGCAGGAAGTAGCAGTATAAAGAAAGAGAGGAATACCACACAAAAGAGTGTGTGGGACAGATTATAGACGATGTTGAATGTAGAGGTGAAAAGATTAACGGAATATGGAAAAAGATATAGAACGGCATCATATCCTTCGCAAGACTGATTACTTCAATATGATGACAGATGTTGTTGCTGTGGTTATTGTCGTTTGGTGATGATGATGAAGATGGTGATCATGATCAGACAGTCATCCTTAAAATTAAAGACTCTTCTATGTTTTACGCAGTTTGTAACCCTCCCACATCCTTCGGTATGCGCTGGATCGACCGGTATTACGTGTGCCTAACTTATCCGAAAGGTGCCTAGTTTGGAGAGAATGAACCGAAATGATGTGGAAAAGTTAATATCACAAGTGAATACACTGTGCTAATAACAAATGGGTGCAAACATGCATAATTATAAAGGTTAATTTTGATTAGTTGTTCGAATTTCTCATTACGTTGATCAAATTGCAGTCGAAAGAAATCTCAACTGTGTAAAGAAGTAAAACGACGACCGGTGTTAAAGTGGCTAATTTATTTCTGGAACCTGTGAATTTGATTTAATTTAAACTTAAGTAACAATTAGTATTGTGTGTATCGGTATTACAATGAACATTACCAATGCAGGAGCTTATTTGAATAGGCAAGTGATCACAAAAATTAGTTACTCGAATCTAAACATAAGTTAAATACCTTAGAATTACTTAAAACGAAAACTTAATTAAATATTGCGCAACGTGATGCCGTACTAATTTTTTAGTGTAAAATCACGGTATTCTTTACATTTATTGACTTTGAGTAGCCCACTGTTCCAAAAATATCTAAGTCATTATCTAAGATGCTATGATTAAACATGAATGAAATCAAACCGACAACAGAATACCAAGACACTGTTGAAAAACGATATCCAAGACATCAACAAAAAAATTTACTAAAACAAATGAAAATGACTATTGTAGTTGAATAGGTTCAGTAATTTCAACAGTTGTCAGATATTACTTTCGAAGCTAACTAAGATTGATGTAGCACAAAAGTTAGGAACGACTTTAATTAAACAACAAGAAATGATCTTTCAATTTTAGGGAAACATTTAGCTATACTTTCTAGCTACATTATTATTTTTTATATAGAAATATTATTTTCATTCCTAATGTGATTACCGATATTTAGGATAATAGAATATGGATGCTGCTTATGACAACCTATACCACTACATAATCATGATTTAGTTTCACAGAATTAATTGTCCATAAACAAGTCAAACATAGTGGCATGTCTTTCATAGAGGTGGGTGTCTGGAATGGTTTGTTCTTACCTGCTGAAAAGCTGCTAACGTGACATGTTAGTTCTGTGGCAATAACAATATTATTCATGGTTCATCTTCTAGCTGTATATAAGGTAATATCGAACAGTAACTTCCTTCATAGTTCTCTTGAAGGCTTTCGTAAATCAAGATTCTGCTGTGACCCACACGAACTGCACACCTCTCACATTCACGAAGCACTGCTGTCTTCGGCGTCCGCAGATACTTTTCTCAGAGGGGGAAAAAAGTCGGAAATTTTGATTTTTCGGTGTAAATGATTCATTGAGTGTCGTGCCCCATGAATTAAATTTAACAAGATGTTCACAAAACGTTTGTTATGTCGAACGATTGGTAATTTTCCAATTAGTATTCTTAAGATAGATTGATATCCGAAGGGTAAGCATATTAAAGTTGTATACGCAAAGTGCATCTTCTACTTAGTATGAATATGTAAGCCAATTTTTTGATTCAGTGATCTAAATTAATATCCTTATATGATTAAATCCAGAGTATCCAATGACTTATGAAATAAAGCTAGGAAATAATTACAAAAAAAATTTTTTGTAACCCTTAATGTGGTGTGAAACGAAAATTAAATATCCAGAAAATAAGGGAGCCAGAGCGATTTAGAAAAACCTTTTGGATATCAAAAAAGATCATCAGCTTCAATAATCCTCAAAGTGAACGAAAGGACTGTAAATTCTGAGAAAAGGCTTATTAGTTCGATGTCGTCTACAACACTTTCTCTGGGTATAAAAAACATTTATGCGCGTTAATGTTCGCATTTCATCACTTCCATGCTTTCTATTTTTTTCTATTGACTGGCGTAACTAAAATTGAACAAAATATGTTTCAAAAACAACATTTTTCGGCTTGGTGATCTGAACTGTAGCCTACTGCCTGTATCAGACTAGAGGAGCGTGTAAAATCTTCCACATCTGCCCTCAAATTGGACGGTAGAATCGACTTTTAGCAGGCTGTGACTGGATCACGCCAGTCCTCGTCTCACCAGCTTGTCACAATCTCGTGCAGCCACACCAAATGCGCTGCTGAATTCGTAGCTCTTTCACTACATGTGGTTCAGGGTTACACCTCAGACAGTTGAGAAGGTTCCAATTCCTGGAGGAACATCCTTTCGAGATAGAAATTGCACACTTTTTTCCCTCTCTTCTAGAGCATGAAATGGAATTTTCTGTTTCCAACAAAGTACTTGAAAGCATGGGCTGACTACAGGCGACAGAGCTCTTCAGAGTCTAGTGCAGTAACTCTGTCGTGTATGTCTCAATGTAGAATTTGTGAGCCGTCACTGGTCTTCTTTACAAGCAGGAGTCGGTAAACTAGGCCTTTAGTGCAGGAAGAGGAGGGGGCGTTCTGGTGGAAGAACGGAACGGATGATGTCCACGTACTGCTGCCATGTTATGTTGTGCTGAAGTGTGCGCGTCAGCCTACTGGATCGGTGCTTTCTGCAGCTGAAAGAGGGCTGTAGGGACAGAGACAAGAGCGGCGACACAGTTTCAGAACTATTCAGTAAGGGTTCGCATCCATCTTGACTGCAGAACAGCGCCGGAACTGCTCCTGCGCCATGGAATCAGCGTAAGTCTAGTAAACGGCGTAAAATAATAATAAAAGTATTCGAAGACAGGTAGTCATTGCTAAAGTCACAGGATTTTGCGAAGCGCCAGTCGATGTTACGCTGCAGTTTAGCAGTGCTGGAGACAATAATTGCTCTAAATTCGAGAAAATTCTGTAACGAATGAAAAGCTTGTACCGATACTCTTTCACTGCTACTGCCGACTCTCTACGCTCGTACGCCAAAGACGTTACTGTACGAATCAGACTTTATACAAAGCAACAGACTTTATACAAAGCAACATTCCTGATATTAGCAGTGCCTTTGCTTCGCCCTTGTTGCTTCCGCGGTTTCAGTCCAAAGACTGGTTCGATGCAGTTCTCCATTTGTTTTACAAAAAAAATAGAAGATGAAACATTAATCGTTTACAGAAAATTAATATAACAGCATTAAAACTGGTCATATACGAAAAAGAAGCAATGCAAATGTTCACACTATGGCAAACAAACTGTAGTGAATAACTCAGAACATTGTTGCACCATAGCGTGACATACTGTGCTGTGGTGTTACTTGATTCATTCTATAATGAGATACGCTTCTGTCTATAAATCCCAATACACGCTCAGCAAGCCACTTAACACTGTGTGACAATGAGTACTTGGTAACTATGTTATCGAGTTGCTATCCTATTCCACTTGCGTACTGACCGCGAGAGAAACTACTGTCTGCCTTTGTATGTCCCGTAATCTCTCTTGTGTTCACAATACCTACCCAAGATACAAAATGGTGGCAATATAATGGTAGTACAGTCTCCGTTGTGTACGGGTTGTTCAGATTTACCCAAGAGGGTTGGGACATAACACTGTGGTCCGTTAGCGGTAGGCGAGCCTCACCGAAGGTGGGCCTGCGTGGCTTACTGGCCCAGCGAAGTGACGGCAGACGCCTGTGTTCGTGATACGGGGCCCTGAGTAAGCGTGCGCCGGGCAGTGCCTCCGGAAGAACTCCCAGGAACATGCCATCCAAGATGACAATAGCTGATGATCGTGACTCGGTGCTTCTAATAAATGCCGCCACTTCGGATTCCTGTCGATATAAAATCGCACGTAGTATTCAACAGCCAAAAACACCGTTTGATTGATAAAGAAATATTCAAATTGCTTAGAGGTGGGCGTGCTTTTCATCTGTACTCATAATAAAATTACCTACAAAACTACTAGAGAAATTTTGATGGGATTTTCACGGGTAACTTGATCGTAGCTTGAGGCAACATACACTTTGGGAAAAAAATCGCAACACCAAAACATAATTAATGCAGAGTAACAAAAATTCGGGAACACATCTGTCTAGGTTACATACTAAGTGATTAGCATGACAGGATCACAGGCTAATGTAAGCACGACATAAGCCATTTAATAAATCAAATGCCGATACGTTAGTAACCCCCGTAGGGCCAGAATGTTGAATGCAAGCGTGCAAATGTGCATGCTATGTGTTGTACAGGTTCCTGATGCCAGATTGTACAACGGAGTTCCATGCCTGTTGTACGTGATCGGTCGGTACAGGAACGGTTAATGCTCTTTGTAGGTGACACTGGAGTTCTAGTCAGACGATGTTCTGTATCTGCTAGATTAGAGGTAGGGCTCGTGGTCGAGCAGGCCAACGCAACATGTCGACGCTCGGTAGAGTATGTGGGCTACAAAAGCGGTATGTAGGAGAGCATTATCGTGTTGGAAAACACCTCCTGGAATACTGCTCATGAGTGGCACCACAACAGGACGAATACTTGGGGTAACCGACAGAGTACTCCTTCTGTATTACGAAACCGCACCCGACACCATAACTCCCGACGTATGCCCAGTGTGTCTAGCACGCAGACAAGTTGGCTGCAGGCCCTCAACAGACCTCCTTCCAGTCAACACACGCCCGTCACTGGCACCAAAACAGAACTAGCTTTCTTCAGAAAACACAACAGACCTCCAACGTGCCCTCCAATGAGCTCTCGCTTGACACCACGAAGTTGTAAACAGTGGTAGTTTGGTGTCAGTGGGATGCACGCTACAGGGCGTCTGTCTCCGAGCTGTCGTTGAAATAACCGATTTGTAACTGTTCGTTGTGTCACTGTGGTGCCAAATGATGCTGAAATTGCTGCTGCAGATGCTGTTACGATGCGTCAGAGCCATACGCCAAACACGATGGTCCCCCCCCCCCTCCGCCTCACCCCTCTCGGTGGTGCCAGGTGGCGGTCCGGAGTCCGGTCTTCATGAGACAGCACATTCTCGTGACCGCCGCTGACAGCAGTCATGCCAAGTGGCTACATTCCAGCCAAGTCTTCGTGCAACATCGCAGGAGAAACATTCAGCGTTTCGCAGCACTTTTACACGATCTTGTACGAACTCAGTGAGGTGTTGATTATGGCATCATTGTCGTCTTAAAGGCATTCTTGAGTAACATCATCTCACCATGTCCAAACTCAGAGGCAGCTAACGCTCAACGTAAACCTGATTTATTTCCTCATAGGGGTGCTACAGGCGCCACTCTTATGCGACAGGCACGAAATTTGAATAGACATCTTTCTGACGTAGAATCACGCCTACCGACTTTCGTGTATGCCACGTAATTCGTACTAAGTGTTACGTTTCTTATTCCATCACTGTACAGCTTTCACTTCCTCATAAACGGAGCACGGGATGAGCAGTGTCGGCTCGTTTTCCGAGATGTTACATCTCTGCTTATTGGTGCAATTCCTTTTCCTGTAACGCCACTGGGTGGCACTTCGATCTTCTTGTGTTTGGCAGAGGCAGTCTGTTGGCGGCAGTGAGACAGAGGAACGTGTGACGAACGGAGAGTGTACCACTATGGGGCCTGGTCGGCTCGTCTAAGTGGGCGGCTACTTGCACAGGGTGGTGTGGGTATGGAGCGGCGGACTCTAGTGGTTGCATTCCATTGAATATCTAGTTTTGGAAGTGACCACCTGCTGATGTGGGCGCCGTGATCACGTACATTCTCTGGCAAAAACCAGCTCATCAATTCTTGAGCTTGTTATTTTGAAAAGGCAATACTTGTCCTGTAAAAAAGGAGTATTTAAACTGCTTGTATTAACGTGCCTTAAACTTCCTGTTCTGTCAGGGCTACTTTATTGTTAGCCTGGTTTATCTGCGTTGTTGCCTTGAAACCGTGTCAAACAGCTAATATTAATTTGTATGTTATTGATGTTTTAAGTATACCTTGTTCAATAAAGGATTACCGACTACTGTGAAGCTACAAATGGCTTTCCGTAAACCCAGTCTCCACATTCCTCCCGCCCTTTTTAGTTATTGCCGTATCCTGTGGCGTCCACTGAGATCTCACGAAAAGAAAAAGATACTGTACTGTAAAGTTTTACCTAAAATTCTCCACTCAGCTTAGTAGCATGGATCATGATAGCGTAGTGCCTCAAAAAAACAATAGATGGTGCTGTTAGTTTCTTAGTGCAGCAAAGAACCAATAGTGGTGTCGTTAGTTTTTCTCTCTGTGAGATATGCATTTTGAGAAGTCTGTCAGTGACAAAATTAAGCGACACATCTTATCTTTATCAATACAAATTAACCGTGAATTTACTTGAACACGATATGTGGATTTACTTATTTAACTTTATGTATTAAAAATTTACTGACACTGCTTTGCTTCTGTCGATAGGTTTTATTCATATTTTTTGTTAGGAAAAGTTTTTATTTTTTTTATTTGGGTTCCGACTTTTGACATTTTGATATCGTTCTGTTTATGCAAGAAATGCGTAGAAAATGGTAGTCTTTCTGGATACACCAATGTGTTGTTTCAAGACCCCAATGAAGATCGTAAGGTGAGACTTGCTGCATATTAACACGCTATTTGGAAACTCCTTCCGAAAGTCACGCGTCAGGTAAATCTGATCAAGATGATATTCCTCAGAAGCTTAAAATTACTTCTCCCCTATATAACATCATAGGAAAGGAAATTTTATGTGAAGTGACACACGCGGGCGAGCTTTTATTCCCCGGAACCTGCTTATTCCTAACATTTTGCCATTTCGCCTTAAATCTGTGCAGTTCCCAGTGTGCTTATGTTTCGCCACTACCACGAAGAAAGCACAGTGCCAGACGCTGCGTGCTATGGGCATGGGCCTTAGTGTCAGTTACTTCTCACACAGACGGGTCTACATGGCTCTCTCCCGTGTTAGTGAAGCAGACAAACAAGCACTTCATTTGTGTCTCCAATGATACTGCTTCAAACGCTGCATACAAAGAAACTTTATAAGTCGAAAATAAAATCCACCTGTACAACGTCTCCGCCAAAGGTATTAATAAATACCCGGGCAGTGCTGGGTTTCTCAACGGGTTAGATAATACACTCCTGGAAATGGAAAAAAGAACACATTGACACCGGTGTGTCAGACCCACCATACTTGCTCCGGACACTGCGAGAGGGCTGTACAAGCAATGATCACACGCACGGCACAGCGGACACACCAGGAACCGCGGTGTTGGCCGTCGAATGGCGCTAGCTGCGCAGCATTTGTGCACCGCCGCCGTCAGTGTCAGCCAGTTTGCCGTGGCATACGGAGCTCCATCGCAGTCTTTATCACTGGTAGCATGCCGCGACAGCGTGGACGTGAACCGTATGTGCAGTTGACGGACTTTGAGCGAGGGCGTATAGTGGGCATGCGGGAGGCCGGGTGGACGTACCGCCGAATTGCTCAACACGTGGGGCGTGAGGTCTCCACAGTACATCGATGTTGTTGCCAGTGGTCGGCGGAAGGTGCACGTGCCCGTCGACCTGGGACCGGACCGCAGCGACGCACGGATGCACGCCAAGACCGTAGGATCCTACGCAGTGCCGTAGGGGACCGCACCGCCACTTCCCAGAAAATTAGGGACACTGTTGCTCCTGGGGTATCGGCGAGGACCATTCGCAACCGTCTCCATGAAGCTGGGCTACGGTCCCGCACACCGTTAGGCCGTCTTCCGCTCACGCCCCAACATCGTGCAGCCCGCCTCCAGTGGTGTCGCGACAGGCGTGAATGGAGGGACGAATGGAGACGTGTCGTATTCAGCGATGAGAGTCGCTTCTGCCTTGGTGCCAATGATGGTCGTATGCGTGTTTGGCGCCGTGCAGGTGAGCGCCACAATCAGGACTGCATACGACCGAGGCACACAGGGCCAACACCCGGCATCATGGTGTGGGGAGCGATCTCCTACACATGCCGTACACCACTGGTGATCGTCGAGGGGACACTGAATAGTGCACGGTACATCCAAACCGTCATCGAACCCATCGTTCTACCATTCCTAGACCGGCAAGGGAACTTGCTGTTCCAACAGGACAATGCACGTCCGCATGTATCCCGTGCCACCCAACGTGCTCTAGAAGGTGTAAGTCAACTACCCTGGCCAGCAAGATCTCCGGATCTGTCCCCCATTGAGCATGTTTGGGACTGGATGAAGCGTCGTCTCACGCGGTCTGCACGTCCAGCACGAACGCTGGTCCAACTGAGGCGCCAGGTGGAAATGACATGGCAAGCCGTTCCACAGGACTACATCCAGCATCTCTACGATCGTCTCCATGGGAGAATAGCAGCCTGCATTGCTGCGAAAGGTGGATATACACTGTACTAGTGCCGACATTGTGCATGCTCTGTTGCCTGTGTCTATGTGCCTGTGGTTCTGTCAGTGTGATCATGTGATGTAACTGACCCCAGGAATGTGTCAAAAAAGTTTCCCCTTCCTGGGACAATGAATTCACGGTGTTCTTATTTCAATTTCCAGGAGTGTAGATGGCTGAGTCACGACACAAGTAAAGAAAATATTTTCACGATTACTTTAAAAATTAATAATCTTCAGAGAAAAAAGTCACATGTGTAACCAGGTGTATTTATATATCGCACTATGCATTACAGTAAATGATATATTGCAAGTTTGATCAATATGGATAATTCAAGTGTATATTTCTCATAATTGTAATTAATGTTAAATTCCAGAATGAGATTTTCACTCTGCAGCGGAGTGTGCGCTGATATGAAACTTCCTGGCAGATTAAAACTGTGTGCCCGACCGAGACTCGAACTCGGGACGTTTGCCTTTCGCGGGCAAGTGCTCTACCATCTGAGCTACCGAAGCACGACTCACGCCCGGTACTCACAGCTCATGTTAAATTGCCTAATCTTTCGTTTTAATGACATGTACTAACTTAATTAATTAAAGAGATATTTAATAAGTGACTAACGATGCCACTCGATACATGCAAACACTTCCGTGTTTGGTGTCGGTGTATGCGGCGTTGAAAGCGGCACTCTTTTGTGCAAATAGATTTAGTGCAAGATAAGACGCTGTTTTGATATTTTTCTGTGTTTGAGCAATAAAATTTAGGATTTGGAGGCAGCCTGGGAGCATAAGCGAATGGAAAGAAATTAAGAGACAGTATGCGAACCACAGGCTAGTTGCCGGATTCTGATGTTATTTGAGCCTGAATGGTTAGTGGAAGTTACAGGGGCAGTTTTTGGGCGTCTGTAATCCCGCAATGTGAAACTTTGTTCAAATCGGCGCAGAAGCGCAAGTTTCAAATTTTACTATTTTCGTTCAGGGGCACTGAATGTTTACAGCATGTATTGAACAGAGGGAACTCTGAAATATACTGGTTACTTGGTGACAGCCTCCAGCTCAGTTTACAGTGTGAAAGCTTCAGAATTATATGGAAATTTACAGCAGCTTAAGTCTGAAAAGTAACCCCACTTCCGCGCAACCGTATTGTGAACTAGATACGTATATGCGCATTCAGTGCAATGGACTTGCCGATATTTATGCCGATTTTCATTAATTAAATGGAAAACCAAACACTTTATTCTGTGTGACATAGTTATAATCATCACTGGCAATAGAGACAGAAACTGAAGTTGAGTGCAAGAGAGATAACAAATAGCCAAGCAATTTAGCGGCCACACTTCGTTCCACCAGCCTCTGCACTGAAAGGAAAGTTTTATTGCCCGTCACGTCGCAGGCTGTAACGAGAACTACGTCACCTTTCTTCCTAGAATTCCAATTTAAGTCCACCGAGAATCCCTGTTAGGTTCCGTCAGAGCTACACATGCCTGCTATGATCTTAGCAGGACGTCTCAGAATTTCGAAAACATAGGAAGACCTGATTCACCGGTTCGCCTGTATTTATTGTTCGGAAGATGTCATGTAGAAAGAAACGAAGCTGTTTCACGTGAATGAATCCTTTGCTGGTTCTCTGAGGGAAACTTGTCCTCCGCCTAGGGCGTGGTGTGTCTGAGCTGAGAATACAGTCTTGGCTTCTGCTACACATGGACGTCGTCTGTTTCAGCTTTTTGTCTGCTGCCTTAAACAACAGGCAGATCCACGAAGGATTGAATGAGATGTTTGGAGTAGTTCATTGAGTTACATATGACCAAAACTTCCAATGATTTTCGAATAGATCTTTAGCCAGCTCTTTCCGGAAACTTTCAAACGCATCCCCTATGGTTTGACGATCTGCTGTTAGCTTTTCTCCATCAGCTTCAATGTAGTGTCTTTTGTAGCAAAAGCTTTTTCGCAACATTCTCCGAAATGCACCATTAAATTAAAATGAGCCTTCACTGAGAAGATTGTTTCGTGTGTGCTACGGTGTAGGTCATTATATAGACGAATACACTCCGTATTTATGTGAGTACCGCGTGTTTCAAAGTGCACGCGCTATGGAACTGCGGTTCCACGTCATCAACCTCACGATGACAGCCGCAGGAGCACAGCAGCCCACCATTGCCTGTCACAGATGTATAACTGAGCTGGACACATTATTTTTGGCGCAGAATCATCACATACCAGCAACGCCCGTCATCGTCTCCTGCTGCAAGCTGAGGTGCAGCTGACACGGCTATTCCTGAAAAGCACTTGAAGCGCTTCAGGCGTACAGCGCGCGTGCAAGTCGAGCTGTTTGCGCTGCTCGTAGCCAGCACACAACACACGTGAGTACGGCGTACTGACGAACAACGAGCGAGGGCGGTGCTCGTTGCTTTGACAGTGAACGTGAGGAGAAATTAACTCATACTGGTAGAAGACTAGCGAATGCAATCCTCGTTGCTTTTCGCAAGACAGTACCTGCAGAATCCAAATCGTATGGATATACACTCCTGGAAATGGAAAAAAGAACGCATTGACATCGGTGTGTCAGACCCACCATACTTGCTCCGGACACTGCGAGAGGGCTGTACAAGCAATGATCACACGCACGGCACAGCGGACACACCAGGAACCGCGGTGTTGGCCGTCGAATGGCGCTAGCTGCGCAGCATTTGTGCACCGCCGCCGTCAGCGTCAGCCAGTTTGCCGTGGCATACGGAGCTCCATCGCAGTCTTTAACACTGGTAGCATGCCGCGACAGCGTGGACGTGAACCGTATGTGCAGTTGACGGACTTTGATCGATGGCGTATAGTGGGCATGCCATAGGCAGGGTGGACGTACCGCCGAATTGCTCAACACGTGGGGCGTGAGGTCTCCACAGTACATCGATGTTGTCGCCAGTGGTCGGCGGAAGGTGCACGTGCCCGTCGACCTGGGACCGGACTGCAGCGACGCACGGATGCACGCCAAGACCGTAGGATCCTACGCAGTGCCGTAGGGGACCGCACCGCCACTTCCCAGAAAATTAGGGACACTGTTGCTCCTGGGGTATCGGCGAGGACCATTCGCAACCGTCTCCATGAAGCTGGGCTACGGTCCCGCACACCGTTAGGCCGTCTTCCGCTCACGCCCCAACATCGTGCAGCCCGCCTCCAGTGGCGTCGCGACAGGCGTGAATGGAGGGACGAATGGAGACGTGTCGTCTTCAGCGATGAGAGTCGCTTCTGCCTTGGTGCCAATGATGGTCGTATGCGTGTTTGGCGCCGTGCAGGTGAGCGCCACAATCAGGACTGCATACGACCGAGGCACACAGGGCCAACACCCGGCATCATGGTGTGGGGAGCGATCTCATACACTGGCCGTACACCAGTGGTGATCGTCGAGGGGACACTGAATAGTGCACGGTACATCCAAACCGTCATCGAACCCATCGTTCTACCATTCCTAGACCGGCAAGGGAACTTGTCGTTCCAACAGGACAATGCACGTCCGCATGTATCCCGTGCCACCCAACGTGCTCTAGAAGGTGTAAGTCAACTACCCTGGCCAACAAGATCTCCGGATCTGTCCCCCATTGAGCTTGTTTGGGACTGGATGAAGCGTCGTCTCACGCGGTCTGCACGTCCAGCACGAACGCTGGTCCAACTGAGGCGCCAGGTGGAAATGGCATGGCAAGCCGTTCCACAGGACTACATCCAGCATCTCTACGATCGTCTCCATGGGAGAATAGCAGCCTGCATTGCTGCGAAAGGTGGATATACACTGTACTAGTGCCGACATTGTGCATGCTCTGTTGCCTGTGTCTATGTGCCTGTGGTTCTGTCAGTGTGATCATGTGATGTATCTGACCCCAGGAATGTGTCAATAAAGTTTCCCCTTCCTGGGGCAATGAATTCACGGTGTTCTTATTTCAATTTCCAGGAGTGTACAACGAGCGAATGCAATGCTCGATGCTTCTACAGAACAGTGAGTAAACTGTTATTGAAATTGGAAAATCTACACAAGGAAAACATCGAGACAGTGAACTGGGGTAACTGGGAGTACAGCTGGTTACATGTATTTTTAAAGGGTCGTCAAACCAGGACAAGTTGTAGGATAAATTGGAGAATCTTCAGATCTAAGTGAAGACTGAGATTAAAACTTATTTAATTGCTCCAATGGTCCACATGAATCACAATGACGTTAACAGAGAGACAATTCATACATATTTAAAATCTGATTATAAAATGATGTAGGTGTACCAAAAACTTTTGGGAAACTTGTTGGAGCTAGCACAGATCTGCTCATCTGGGCAATTCGTATGATCAAGCATAAACTTACAACAAGAAGGCACAAATATAATCTAAATGAGCAACATATGTTTCGCTGCAAAATAACCAAGTAAAGAACTGCGCAGAATATCCGCTTACACAGCTATCGTGCGCCGAACAGCACCGAACGGCGGCCGGAGATGATGCCATCTTCTCGAAGGCTCGGAGCAGAGTGCCCAGAATTCGATTTCACGGCCCTCAACTCCTTGCGTTCAAAAATTCTACATGGAGAGAACGCTGCTGCCAATCTGACAAACGAAAATTGTTCATAAATCTCTGAAAACTCTGGGGAAAGCACACGTAAGCTTCCCTCCATTTGTCTTCAAAATCGACATTTTTTAACACCAAGTTAACATTCGATCGGAGAGTGTCTTCATGATGGATCGGACGTACGTGCCAAGAACTGTGGCCAGAGCGACGCAATAAAATTGCCTGAACGAAATTTTTACGCCCAACCCAAATGATACTCCCAAGCTGGCGCGATGTCGCGGCGTCTCCCTTTGAAGCTGCGTAGAAAAGGACTGTCGCGCTCATTTTTTCCTCTGTGGCGGTGTGTGGCGGCAATGGTGTAAACAACTGTTCATCGTGAGGTGGTGGCGGGGGGGAGGGGGGGGGGAGGAGAAGGGCTGTTCTCCCCAAAGAGGACCATGCTCCTCCAGCTAAGATGATTGGGCGACGCTCTTTCTGCTGACTAGAGCTGCTACGGGGACGCTTCCGGCGGCAAACCACCCGCCGTGGAGGGCCCACAGCTGCTCTCTCAGACGCGCTGCTCCGGCTCACCAGATAACTGCGAAATAGTCGCAGAAAATGAAGTACTATCGCATAGCGCTACGTCACAGTAACGTCGCAGACTGCTGAATAGAATCAGACTCTCGGTTGCAGTTGTAAGGTAGTACATGATTTCTCTTTAAAATAAAATGTAGTTCCAGTAGACTTTGTGCAATTATGTCTACAGAAAATTACATTTTAATAGTACCAACATTCATCTGTTGATTACTCCTCTTTCCTACCTACAATTTTATATCAGTAGGAAAATCATAGTCCCCTCTGATCCCATCGATTTGGCGTATCTCTTAAGTTTTGCAGATTCTGATTAATCACGTAATAAATAAATAACTGTTCCAAATGAACGGGTTGTAACCTGTCAATATACGGCATCTGCGTGAAACTATAAAAAGTGCGCATTGTTCTGATTGGGCAAGAGTCGCAGCCTGCTCGGTATTCGAATAGTAACTTAAACTAAATTACGCTAAGTACAACACATACCCATGCCCGAGGGAGGACTCGAACCTCCGACGGGGGAAACCGTGCCACCCGTGGCAAGATACCTAAGACCGCGAGCTTACCCGGCGCGGCGAGGCCTGCACTGTCACAGTACTACGCCTGAGCACGTGTAGGGTGTAACTGCTTATTTGAGCAACTGAGTGCATCTCTAGGTGAACGTAAAGTTTTTATTAACAACAGTGGTACGGTATATATGCTATTGTTCTAGTCTTTAGCCCAGAGACTGGTTTAATGCAGCTCTCCATCCTACTCTATCCGGTGCAAGCTTCTTCATCTCCCAGTACCTACTACAACCTACATCCTTCTGAATCTGCTTAGTGTATTCATCTCTTGGTCTCCTTCTACGACTTTTACCCTCCACGCTACCCACCAGTACTAAGTCGCTGATCCCTTGATGCCTCAGAACATGTCCTATCAACCCATCCCTTCTGGTAAAGTTGTGCCTCAAGGTCCTCTTTTCCCAATTCTGTTCAGTGCCACTTCATTAGTTACGTGATCTACCCATCTAATCTTAAGCATTCTTCTGTAACACCACATTTCGAAAGCTTCTACTCTCTTCTTGTCCAAATTATTTATCGTCCATGTTTCACCTCCATACATGGCTACACTCCATACAAATACTTTCAGAAACGACTTCCTGACACTTAATTCTACACTTCATGTTAACAAATTTCTCTTCTTCAGAAGCGCTTTCCTTGCCATTGCCAGTCTACATTTTATATCCTCTCTACTTCGACCATCATCAGTTATTTTGCTCCCCAAATAGCGAAACTTCTTTACTACTTCAAGTGTCTCATTTCCTAATTCAATTCACCCGACTTAATTCGACTACATTCCATTATGCTCGTTTTGCTTTTGTGTTCATCTTATATCGTCCTTTCAAGACACTATCCATTCCGTTCAACTCCTCTTCCAAGTCCTTTGCTGTCTCTGACAGAATTACAATGTCATCAGCGAACCTCAAACTTTTTATTTCCTCTCCATGGATATTAATTACTACTTCGAATTTTTCATTTGTTTCCTTTACTGCTTGCTCAATACACAGATTGAATAACATCGGGGATAGGCTACAACCCTGTCTCACTCCCTTCCCAACCACTGCTTCCCTTTCATGTCCCTCGACTCTTATAACTGCCATCTGCTTTCTGCGCAAATTGTAAACAGCCTTCCGCTCCCTGCATTTTACCCCTGCCACCTTCAGAATTTCAAAGAGAGTATTCCAGCCAACATTGCCAAAAGCTTTCTCTAAGTCCACAAATGCTAGAAACGTAGGTTTGCCTTTCCTTAATCTTTCTTCTAAGATAAGTCGTACGTCAGTATTGCCTCACGTGTTCCATCATTTCTACGGAATCCAAACTGATCTTCCCCGAGGTCGGCTTCTATCGGTTTTTCCATTCGTCTCTAAAGAATTCGCGTTAGTATTTTGCAGCCGTGACTTACTAAACTGATAGTTCGGCAATTTTCACATCTGTCAACAGCTGCTTTCCTTGGGAATGGAATTATTATATTCTTCTTGAAGTCTGAGGGTATTTCAAAAAAATGGTTCAAATGGCTCTGAGCACTATGGAACATCTGAGGTCATCAGTCTCCTAGAACATAGAACTACTTAAACCTAACTAACCTAAGGACATCACACACATCCACGGCCGAGGCAGGATTCGAACCTGCGACCGTAGCGGTCGCGCGGTTCGAGACTGAAGCGCCTAGAACCGCTTGGCCACACAGGCCGGTGAGGATATTTGTAATTCTTATATTCTTAAAATCCGAGATTATTTCGCCTGTCTCATACATCTTTCTCACCAGATGGTAGAGTTTTGTCAGGACTGGCTCTCCCAAGACTGTCAGTAATTCTAATGGAATGTTGTCTACTCCGGGGCCTTGTTTCGACTTAGGTCTTTCAGTGCTCTGTCAAACTCTTCACGCAGTATCATATCTCCCATTTCATCTTCATCTCCATCCTCTTCCATTTCCATAATATTGTACTCAAATTCATCGCCCCTGTATAGACTCTCTATTTACTCCTTCCACCTTTCTGCTTTCCCTTCTTTGTTTAGAACTGGGTTTCAATTTGAACTCTTGATATTCATACAAATGGTTCTCTTTTCTCCAAAGGTCTCTTTAATTTTTCTGTAGGCAGTATCTGTCTTACCCCTAGTGAGATAAGCCTCTACATCCTTACATATGTCCTCTGGCCATCCCTGTTTAGCCATTTTGCATTTCCTGTCGATCTCATTTTTGAGACGTTTGTATTCCTTTTTTTCTGCTTCATTTACTGCATTTTTATGTTTTCTCCTTTCATCAATTAAATTCAATATTTCTTCTCTTACCCAAGGATTTCTACTAGCCCTTGTCTTTTACCTACTTGATCCTCTGCTGCCTTCACTACTTCATCCCTCAAAGCTACCCATTCTTTTTCTACTGTATTTCTTACCCCCATTACTGTCAATTGTTCCCTTATGCTCTCTCTGAAATTCTGTACATCCTCTGGCTTAGTCATTTTATCCGTGCACCATCTTCTTACATTCCCACCTTTTTGCAGTCTCTTCAGTTTTAATCTACAGTTCATAACGAATAGATTGTGGACAGAGTCCACATCAGCCCCTGGAAATGTCTTACAATTTCAAATCTGGTTCCAAAATCTCTGTCTGGTCAGACAGAGATTTTGGAACCAGGTTTGAAATTGTAAGACATTTCCAGGGGCTGATGTGGACTCTGATACCCTTTAGTATCTCCAGTCTTCTTCCATGTATACCACCTTCTTTCATGATTCTTGAACCAAGTGTTAGCCATGATTAAGCTACGCTCTGTGCAAAATCCTACCAGGCGGCTTCCTCTATCATTTCTTACCCCCAATCCATATTCAACTACTACATTTCCTTCTCCTCCTTTTCCTACTATCGAATTACAGTCACTCATGACTATTAAAATTTCGTCTCCCTTCACTGTCTGAATAATTTATTTTGTCTCATCATACCTTTCATCAGTTTCTTCGTCATCTGAAGAACTAGTTGGCATATAAACTTGTACTACTTTAGTAGGAGTGAGCTTCGTGTCTATCTTGACCACAATAATGCGTTCACTATGCTGTTTGTAGTATCTTACCCGCACCCCTATTTTTTTATTCATTACTAAAACCTACTCCTGCATTACCCCTATTTGATTTTGTATTTATAATAGTGTATTCACCTGACCGGAAGTCTTATTCCTCCTGCCGCCGACTTCACTAATTCTCACTATAGCTATCTTTAACCTATCTATTTCCCTTTTTAAATTTTCTGACCTACCTGCCCAATTTAGGGAGCTGACATTCCACACTCCGATCCGTAGAACACCAGTTTTATTTCTCCTGATAACGACGTCCTCCTGAGTAGTCCCCGCCCACAGGTCAAAATGGGGGACTATTTTACCTCGGGAATATTTTACCCAAGAGAACGTCATCGTCATTTAACCAGACAGTAAAGCTGCATCCCCCGGGAAAAATTACGGCTGCAGTTTCCTCTTGCTTTCAGCCGTTCGCAGTACCAGCAAAGCAAGGCCGTTTCGGTTAGTGTTACAAGGCCAGATCAGTCAATCATCCAGACTGTTGCCCCTGCAACTACGTAAAAGGCTGCTGCCCTCTTCAGGAATCGCACGTTTGTCTGGCCTCTCAACAGATACCCCTTCGTTGTGGTTGCACCTACGGTACGGATATCTGTATCGCTGAGGTACGCAAGACTCGCCACCAGCGGCGAGTTCCATGGTTCATGGGGGGTCAACATTCCTACGGAATTCCTATGGAATCCAAGCTCATCTTCCCCGCGATCGACTTCTGCCAGTTTTTCTATTCGTCTGCAAGGAATTTGCGTTAGTATTTTGCAGCCGTGACTTATTAAACTGATAGTTCGGTAATTTCACCGCTGTCAACACCTGCTTTCTTTAGGACTGGAATTATTATATTCTTCTTGAAATCTGATGGTATTTCGCCTGTCTCATACAACTTGCTGTCCAGACGGTACAGTTATGTCATTGCTGGCTCTCCCAATGCTATCAGTAGTTGTAATGGAATGTCGTCTACTGTTGGGGCCTTGTTTCGACTTAGGTTTTTCAATGCTCTGTAAAATTCTTCACGCAGTGTCGTGTCTCCCATATCACCTTCATCTACGTCCTCTGCCATTTCACCAATATGGCTCAAATACTGCCCACCAATACATCGCCCTTGTATAGATACTCTATATACTCCTTCCACCTTTCTGCCTTCCTTTCTGTGGTTTGTCCCCTAGCCATCCCTGCTTAGCCATATTGCACTTCCTGTTTATCTCATTTTTGAGACAATATACTGAAAGGGTACAGTACCGCCCGACATTAAAAATAGGTACAACATACTTCATTATTTTTGTCAGAAAAACACATTTTTTTTGTAAAATAACTCAATTTCAATTAATACAGCGAAGCCGGATACCAGTGTGGGAAAGAATGACAATTTATTTATTTAATTGATCACATGTGCACTCCCACAAAGTAAATCCCTACATCCAGTTTGGTGAGATCTGTGAAATGAATGAATGTACGGTCGTCTGCTAACCGCAGATAGTGAATGTAAATATATGGTCACCTTTGAGTCGATCCTTTGGCCACCTTTGGTGGGACCAAAGAGATGAAATTTACCTGAGCTTTGAGCGCCTGAAATGTGGCTGACCAATACGGTAGCAAGGTGCTCCCCCACTTCGACAGAGGTGTGAGAGGACCTGGAGAACGGCCATGTTTCAGCACACTGCCACTGGATCCTGTGCTGTTAAGACCTGTTTTAGTTGTGCTCCGTAATGACAAAAGAATGGAGACATGGTATGCATGTCGAATATTTAAGAGTAGTTTGAAATAATAATTTCTCTATTTCAGGAACTTTTGTGGGGAGAATTAAATGTCAGGCAGGTAATATTAATGGGATTGTAGTAATGTTCGGAAGTGACAAACGGTCACAATGAAACCACGTGTAGCAATAAGTTGAGATACTTCCGAGTGCTTAAGTTAAGCTGAATTACTAGCGTGTGTACTATAAGTTGGAAATATTTAAGAAATGGCGTGTGCAGGACTTGAAATTAGAGACGAGTACTTCCATGTGGTGAGTACTGTGTGAGTCTCAATCTGTGTATGAGACAAAGGATAAAGAGAAGTACTCGTCCATGGTATCAGTTGAGGACTCGCGCGTGTGATGAATATGTTCTTAATATTACTTTGCGTGATATGATTCCGTGTGACGCTAGATTCAAACTCTGAGAGAGAAGCAAGGTGAGTCGGCCGTCTATCCAGCAACGGCACTTGGCTTGCATTGCACAGGAAGACGTGCAAATATCTCCAGAATTCATACTAGGAAAGTAGAATTACAACGTGGGGCAGTGTCGTGTGAAACTGGGATAAATACTAATTGAAGTGGGAAAGCTGAAAGTGATAGTGTTGTGACTATTTAGTGTTTTGTATTCCATTTCGTAGTGTGGTGTATGTCATGTAATTTGGGTATGTGTGGTTTACATGGGAGAGTAGCAAGGTAGTTTCAAAAGATTAGTGGGTTGTGCTTGTTCCTTCGGTACCGCTCGGTCTGGAGGAAAGTTTCGTGATGATGATTGTGAGAGTCGAAGTGTGAGGTATAATAAAAGATCCACCATCCTATCCAGAAAGTGCACTGTAGCGTTAAATAATTACGAGACCATAATATAGAGATTCACCAATGTAAAGCCATGCCCACTGGGCGGAATTTCTCATGTGTTATTGTTGTAGGTTATAGAATTTGTGTGTTTAGGTTAGAGAATTTATCGGAATAAAAACGAAAATAGTGAAAAGAAAAAGATTGGTGGACTTTTCCTTCGAATTGTATGTTGTCATAATGTGCCGAATTTATAATGTGTGCGCCATTCATATTCATTGCGGTGGCCACGTGTTGACAAAAGCCGTTAAATAAAAAAAAGAAAGAAAATGTGGTATTGCCAGTGCGTAGTGTACAGTTCTGTAAATTACTGTTAGTCAGATGCGTGTTTCCGTTGCGTATTAATCATATAGGAGGATAACTTGTAACTTAAGTGTGAGTACTAGAGTTCATGTTACTCGATAAATAAGAATGAATCCACTCGCTTGGCAGACCACTCATCTTGCAGGCCTGACTGCTTGATTCCACAGTATGAGCAAGGCATGTGGGTGCCCCTCAATACATATGGCTATGATATTTATTGCCAGAAAATGTAAATTTTCCTTATCCTGGTTTGGCATGTCCGAGTAAAGAAACATGATGAGAATATGAGCAGAACGTTTTTGCTTTTGTGTTGGACAACAAATTTAATTAAATGGTTCAAATGGTTCTGAGCACTATGGGACTTAACATCCTAGGTCATCAGTCCCCTAGAACTCAGAACTACTTAAACCTAACTAACCTAAGGACATCACACACATCCATGTCCGAGGCAGGATTCGAACCTGCGACCGTAGCGGTCGCGCGGTTCCAGACTGAAGCGCCTAGAACAGCTCGGCCACACTGGCCGGCTCACAACAAATTTAATTTAATTGTTTTCACTCAGCGTCTCCAATCTGGCATTAATCATTTTTAACTAACACATTTTAATTCTTTCAGTATAAAATAATGAGATTAGGTCTTCTCTTCATTACATGGTCATTTATACAATATAAAATTTTGGTCGTCCGTTCCCGTACATTTATATGTTAACCCTCTCGAAAAGCTCGGGACATATAGCAGGCAGATGTAGAGTATTTCTTTCGCCAAATTGCGTGTCGCATTTACCTATCTAAACGTTTGCACGCTGAGAGTTAACCAGCTGTGCGACAGCTTTCCTGCCCGTCGCCTTCACATTTGGCAGCGCGTTAGCTCTCCCGGACGCAACTCGGCGTCCCACCGGCAGGGCCGCACGGTGCTGCGCGGTTTCCGCCCTCACACCGGCTGCGTCGCGCAGCAGAGCCGTCGCGCATTTCCGATGCTCTCTGCTCTCTCCGCAGCCGGCTGCTCCTTCCGCATCGCCGCCTCTCTTGCTTGCGCTGCTGCTGCTCTACAAAAGCAAAACCCGGTGCGCCACACTCTCGCCAGTTCAACTTCTCAGTCCTGCTCCCGGCTGGGCATAGATGAGATTAGAGTTGAAACAGAATTTTCCGCCGGGAAAAACATCTTTTTTACACACTCATACAGCATGAAAGGTGTCCCTTCTAAAAACAGGACATGAGCGACAAGATATTTTATGTTTTTATCGAAATAATTTTGTAGTTTGCAAGAGATACTAAATTTAAATGCTTATTATAAACATATCATCAGCCTGGTGTTCGTTGTATCTGTCAGCCATTTACATTCACTTGTCTATAAAGGCTTCCTCTACACTTCACCAAGCATTATAATCTTAAGCTTTACGCACCCTTGTTGATTCTACATGTTTTGTGCCCACCTCCGCTTAGTTCAACGTTTCTTTCTTCGGATCCAGTATACAACCTCCTTGGTTAATCGACCATCCTATACCTTGCTACACATTCTGAAAACCTTCCATGTTTTATAGTGAAGTATATACGTTCAGCTCGAGTCTTTTCAATGATTTATTTGTTTCTCGTTTATCTCTCGCAATTACCAGGAACAGTCTTTACATTGATCACTGACCGCTCTTTAACTTTTAGATTGCTTCCTCATGAAAAGTAAGTTTCTTACTTTCATAGTTCAGGACTCGGAACACACTGATTGTAATGTTTGTGTGTCAGGCACATCGGAAGCTTCCTTTCTAAAATCGCTTAGTTTACCGAAAACTCTCTACTCCGATTTTATTCTGTTTATTTACACCTTCCGACAAAGCAAGTGAAGCATCTAGAACACAAGGTCGGACGTCAATATAATTTTGCACGCGTACACACCTTCGGGAAATTTGGAAATTTGTGGTAAGGACATTGGGACCAAACTGCTGAGGTCATCGGTCCCTTATCTTACGCACTACTTAATCTAACTAAAACTGACTTTCGCTAAGGACAACAGATATACCCATGCCCGAGGGAGGACTCGAACTTCCGACGGGGTGAGCCGCGCGAACCGTGACAAGACGCCTTAGACCGCACGGACAACATCGGGGACTGTGTAAACAATTGGAGCTGCTATTCTCTGTGACAAGTACAGCGGGTAACAGAGCGCACTGCTGCCGTTGGTTTTTAGTGTTGTTACCATTCCCGGTATGGTATATAAGGGGCGTGAACGGCATTAGAATATGTTGACTAATCACTCTGAACGACACACACATGCCGTGCACTCGTAGCAGTCAGGGTTATCAGCACTCGACGGTTTGTAAGGGACACCACCGCTGGTCTCTATTTGGCTGGCTGGTCTCATCATGCACTATCAGGTTTGTGGAATATTCAGAAGTGACAGTGCCTTGACGCTGGGATGCATGCAAAGCTGATGGCAGGTACGCTCGTCGTCCAGGTTCCCGTCGACCACAAGCGAGGGTCCCCGTGTTGTGCTCCAGGCGTATCCTATCCCTGCACACCTGCGCCTCTTGTCCTAGTATAAGTAACGGACTCGCTGCAACATTCTGTGTCATATCGCAACATTGATCGGCAACCTACAGCAGGCGGATTAGTGAATTACCATCCCATTCTGCCATTACCACCACAACACAAACGGCTGCCTTCTGATTGGTGCCATGACAGGGACGCTTGGAGAGTTGATGAGTGGCATCACATAGCGTTACGAGATGAATCAGTTCCACCCTTCCCCAGATGCCTATCGCCTGTATGTCGACGACATGGGGAGAGATCCCATTCTTACAGTACTCTGGAGAGGGACAGAGATGTTAGCCATGGTGTCGAAAGCATCGGGTATGACTTCAGGTAACGGCTGATAGTGACTGATGGAACTCTGACGGCAGACCAGTACCTCACGGGACATGGTCTGTCCTCTTGTGTTACCTCTCATGTGGAGTATCGTGACCCCATATTTCAAGATGACAATGCTAGTCCACTCATCACACATGTCCCTATAAACCGTCTGCGTGATGCCATTACTCCTGTGGCCAGAAAGATACCCAAATCTGTCCCCAACAGAACATGTGTGGAGGTGAACACCGGCCCACTGGCAGTATCTGCAACAGGAAGGACCAATTATCACGGCTATGAACTAACTTGACTCAGCAGAGGCTACAAAATCTTCATGAAACCCTTCCCAACCGATTCGATGCATACATCCGGCCCAGAGGAGTACAACGTCATACTGATTAAGAGTGCTCATACTGCCTAATTCTTTGTAAATTTGACTCCATTTTGAGAAACCGTTCCAATTCGTGAAGTTTCATTTCTTTTACTCCTTCCCTCCTCAGTCCTTCACTTTTATCTCAGGAGATGTGCTTTGGATCTGTCAGTTCGTGGTCTCCGACTACTTTAACACGAAGACTGGCTACTAATAACCAGAAGAATGCTGAAGATTAGATGGGTAGATTACATAACTAATGAGGAGGTACTGAATAGAATTGGGGAGAAGAGAAATCTGTGGCACAACTTGACTAGAAGAAGGGATCGATTGGTAGGTCATATTCTGAGGCATCAAGGGATCACCAATTTAGAATTGGAGGGCAGCGCGGACGGTAAGAGTCGTAGAGGGAGACCAGGAGCCGAATACACTAAAAAGATTCAGAAGGATGTACGTTGCAGTAGGTACTGGGATATCAAGAAGCTTGCACAGGATAACGTGGAGAGCTGCATCAAACCTGTCTCTGGACTGAAGACCACAACAACAACTTATATCCAGTGTTAAATTGTACTTTATTTACTTTTAATGGTTGTCAGTCCTAATTTCAAAATTCTTCCATTAGATGTCAAAATTTATCTGCAATGTGGTTCGGTAGCTCAAAGGTAAAGTAGCAGACAAAATATCAACAGATCTCGGGTTCTATCTCTCGTCAATCCTACGATTTTTAAGTGTTACTTCTTTCACGTGTGTCATTGCTTGCTGAGGTGAAAAATGACGAGCTCTTCCGTACAACGGGTCTACGTTAAACTGTAGGCCCCTGTACAACCGGCTTGGTGAATCAGTTCACAGACAGGAGCAAGGGAACGGCATACCACCTCCAAAAGTACCATGGCTACTGTTTTAGTGTTGTGATTGCTGTACTTTACTTAGACGCAAACAGTTTAATCCAGAACGTTAACGAATGTAGGACAGGTAATTTCCATTTGAATGTATCACTTCCCAATTTCCCAAGCTGAAAGATCTGAATCTCCGTGTGCTGTAATATGTCTGGTGACGCTCACTTTCTTCGATTAGCTGCACTTCCACTTCTGATGTTCCCTCTCACATCTTCTCCTCCTTATCGTTTATCCGATCTACTGAGGGATACACTTTCTCAGTATTTGGTAAATTTTATTTCATTATTTATGTCTGTGGCCGAATTCCCTTCCTGCCGCCACAACGTCATGATAACCTAAGGGAGCGAAGTCGTGTGCGCTATCCGTGTGTGAGTCGTGTAAATTTTCTTCTGTGTATTGTCATACTTGCGCTGTCCCTGTGGTAAAATATTTTGGACCGGTTCATCATTTGCCTAAACGACCGTGGGAAACCGCCCGTAAACATCATCTAACGTCGTCGGTGTAGCAGCCCACGGTCTTTAATCTACCGCGCGGATTCGAAGCGCGTCTGGCTGACTTCTCTCTTTCTCGTAAGCAAGCGCACTGCGCGTTACGCAAAACGACTGGATTCAGTACCCCACTCCGTAATGATGTCTAATGGGAACTGTAGCTTTAATACATAGTATCCTATGCTGTCTTTCTTTGGGCGCTTATGACATTCAAATGCGGACGGTTAACAGTAAACACCACAAGAAAATTTCTTTTGTAACGTAGTGCTACCTATGAATGCTGAAGATTGCGTGAGTAGGAGGTGTAATTAAGGCAGAATTTGACTAAAAGAAGAAATGTGTTAAGAGATACTGAGAGGCATCGAACATTTAAAATGGTGGTGGACCAAGGCTACAGTACAGGGAGCACATCCAAACGAATATATAGGGTGAGGTAGCAGTTACGATTATAAACACTTTCACTACATAGATCAGTGAGCAGAACTCCACGAGTCTTAGGATTACTTCCGACAGCTAAAGCAGTACCTTACCACACAGGAAGTTTAAGAAACGTGGGTAGTATTCCGATGGAAACAAGTTCCGTAAACAAATGTACGGAAACAAATACTTCTTTGGCATACGAGCCATTTTGTCTTATAACAACCATCAATGTTGTTACCATTCTTAACGATTCTTCAGCTCTCCTTCTCAAAGAGTCACGAAATCGTTTGAACATAAGCGCTCGCCTTATTTGTTCACATGCATGAAAAACGAGCTCCTCCAACGCGTATTAGTTGACTGGAGTATACATTCATAGATACGTATGAGTACATGCTAAACATTTACACATCATCGATAGGACTTGTCGCAGGTCACGTACTTTGAAAAACTATTCTGTATTATTGTGAATAATACTGTACTGTTCAACACGCCTTTTGTTTCTTTTTTAATTTTTTCATATTACTCCTTCACAAACTGTAATATCCCAACGTGATTGACGTAAAGGTGGAGGAGTAAAAGCACGAACGCTTCGTCGAGTATACCGAGAGCTATGGGCCAATACCAACTTTTCTCTCAGAAACATAGCGCACATTGCTGATCAGACAGGGTGGTAAGAAAGGTGTGGCCATGCTTTCAGAAAACTTTCCTCACACATAGACGAATAAAATGTCTTATACGGTCATAGCTCTGGAATCGCTTTGTTCCCATCTTAGAGCTGATTTTCTACTTCTCTTTAAAATCACATTAATCATGGAAAACACATAGAAACAGAAGGCGCCAAAATAACGCGAAACGTTTTCTTATGAGGTGCGTTCAAGCTGTAATACTTCAGATTTTTTTGTCACTAACTAATAACACGAAGTGTGAAACTTGCGTCACTTCTCGACGTAATTTCCCCGCATCCGTACACATTTTCCATAACGCTGATGCCATGAGTGCTTGCGCGCTGCGAACACTTCTTTAGGAGGCTGGTTTGACCATTGGAAAACAGCATCCATGTCTCATCCACTCTTACAGGAAAGTCTCATTCCTGACGCGTAAACGTTGTCTGGAAACATGTCACGTCCACAGCGCTGTGGCTGTCACTCGGCGCCCTGATTCGTGGCGCCCACTTCGAGGACTTTTTCACCTTTTTGTCAGAAAAAGTGCTGACTGTCGCCGCTGCCGCTGGAGTAGTGGGCGCCGCACGCTGCTACCGTCTGCCAGGCGCTCACAGCAGGCAGGTGTGTGTGTGTGTGTGTGTATTCTAGAACGGCACTCTCTATCAGCCCCCAGTCCTGAGAAAAAAATCGGAAGTCTCTGGTCATCCAGCGATGACAGTGGGGCAGCATCAGAACTTGAAGTGCTTGAATAGTTAGAACTGAAACCAACAGTTGTATTCTATCCACCGTCGTTTATTCAAGTCAATTTACTACATTTGACGCCAAATAGCGTGATCTTCAGGCTTCAAGAGTAATAAGACATTAACGTAGGAACAACAATGACAAAGGCCTACAGGTCTTCCAAACGGAAACGGTGCAACATATCAACTATGAGTACGCCATCATGTGCAACCAACAAAGTCGAGTGCCGTTGGGCCAAAATCAACTGGATTCCGTATCAGTAACAAGTCTGTCAATGTCAGACGACTATTGAGGGGCTTGTTACTGATACGGAATCCAGTTGATTTTGGCTGCGCTGCAATCGACATTCTTGGTTGCACATACTGGCGTACATCCTTAATATGTTACACCGTTTCCGTTTCAAGACTCCGTTGCTCTTTGTCATTGTGGTTCGTACGTAGATGGCGTATTCCGCTTGGAGCCTGAAGACTATACTTTTAGGCGTCGAAATTGGCAGTGTTTTTAATAAACGACGCTGGATTAAAATACAACTGCTGGTTTCAATTATCGTGATTCAAAAAATCGGAAGTGTTATAACATTATGCATTTCTATATGAAATGTTCAAAGTACCCTCTTGTTAGAACGCACATAAGTTGTAATTATTAGGTTCACCGTCAGGGTTTGTTGTTCCACTGGAATCTAGGTAATGTTGACTTACCACTAGCTACATTCCTCTGCTAACATCAAGCACGTTTAGTGTTCGTCACGGGCTTAGTGTCTAGTACACTGCAACTGAAGTATACTCGAAGTTGGACTTGGCAGACGTCCGTTTGCTGTACGGACCGGAAGACTACATACAGTTATCCCAGTGCTCACCTTTTATATCGCGAGGGATTTACGGGACGACAGTGCTCCGACAGGAGGACATCTGAAGCCAGTGATCGTCACCTTAGGGAGAGTGGGGCGTCTGAGCCTACTACTCTCGATCGATGGAGGCCTGGAAGGAGGAGGAACTTCTTCGTGCAGTTGACAATTCTAGTGTCAGCGTAAGACAGTTTGGTGCAATTGCCCACATAACGGTCAAATAGTCCTATGTGAGATCCTGCTATATCCGTGCTATGTACAGCGTGTGCAGGCGCTATCAGCAGCTGATTTTCCTACACAGGTGCACGGATGAGTGTTACTCTACAGTGTGTCAACACACACTTTAGCGCAAACGTACTCTTCATGCATGAGACATCGTTTCAAAGTAGACGATAAACGTGTTCAAGAGTTGTACAAAGTTGGTTCAAAGAAGGGAATAAAGCGTTTCCTGACCCATGTCCATGTAACAAATTTTCTTCCTCGACATGGCAGGAATCTTTCCACAAAATTTGGTCATTTCTTTTTGTTACTCCCTTACGAATTTGCCGTAACGTGTAGACATTGGCAGTGTAAAACGTCGTTAAAAACAAGACAGAAGTGCAGTATAGTTGGGATCGTTCTGTATCGAAATAGTGGAAGCCAATGAGCTCCTTATGTCAAAACACTAGGCAAAACTAGGACTGGGGTTGTATAATAATGTTCAAAGCTGTCTTATATTTTTCAGCGTACACCTACTATTTGTCCATTAGGATAAATATTGTGAATTGTTTCCCACTAAGTGGCTAGTTCTCGTTTCCTTATTTCCTTTAAAATCTCTCATTTATGAAGTAGGGGTGCCAATAAGCGGCTGCAGCTGTGAAGTCTTCTACCGTGCAGATGTCTGCGCGGTGCACCGCACCCCACCGCACCGGTTACCGCACCAAGTACCGCCTGACTACGACGTAACTGCTAGCCGACAACCCCCAGCGCATGCGCTACTGCGTATGACGCGTGCGCCTTGTCCGCGCCGTGATTGGGCGGGCGCCTTCTGCGTGGCGGCTAGGCAGTCCCGCTCTACACCGTCAGTTGTCGCGCTGCTGTTCTCCGCTGCGGTGTTCCTCTGGGGCCAGCAGAGAGTGACGTGCTCGCCGCGACCATGCCGTAAGTCTCCGCACGCTGCCACCTACGTGCTTCTCTGCAGGAGTAATGTCATGCTGCCCCAAAAATTTCCCGCGATAAACATGTATCAAATAGTCACACATTTTTCAATCTCACTAACCCTTAGTAATTTTTGTGAAATAACTCATAGTTTTTCAGTAACACTAATATCTTTGTGCTGATAAGTAAGTACGTGTAAACACAGTTATTCTTGATCTGTTAACATTAGTTCTGTTCCTTAAATAACTGAGTTACTTTCGATAAGGCGGAAATAGGTGATAGGAAATTCCTAGAAGTTTATTATTGACTCACAAACAAATGATAAGAAAACTGGATGAAATAGTCTTTATACTGATTATAACAAATAAGAGTTAAACTATTGTTGCTGAGAAGATTATCGCTTAGCTATTTAATTACGTACACAGAATCAACACTACTATACTTTGGACAAAATCAAAATAAGAATTCTATCTCTTACGTATTTAGGCATATTCCATTTCTTATAAACGCAGAGCAAAAGTATATGAATGTCTTACTCTTAAAAATACGTAGATAATATCTTTTCAGCCTCAGCAACCTATATTACCTGTTCTGTTGAGTGTCCTTTAACAAGATGTTCACGGTAATGTTTGCCTGGCGTCTCAGATTCCGCCTCTAAGCGTAAATTGTAAGTAAGCGGATTTGTATGATTTGTGTTCTGCCTTACATGAGAAAGGAGTACATACTACAAAGAAACAACGCCTTAGAACAATCAATACCGTATGTAAGCTCTTTACAAATTAATTCAAAATTTATTCTGTAATCCACATTGCTGTGTTAATACACCTCCTGCAATTTCTTTATAACTAATTTACTGTCCCACTGTTTTATATACGATATAGCCAGCTGCGTGCATGCAATTAGAGAGGACAGAAAATAAGTCTTAAGAAATTGATTTCTCGCAGAAGCTGACACAATTATCGGTACTGTCAGTGTAATTGCAAATTTTAAAACTGCTTCCTGCCAATTCACATTTCACATTCAACGTAAACACGCTAAGAAAAAACTAGTAACGAGGGGAATAGAAATAGTTCTTAAACGTTTCGGACAGATTAGCACACACTAGTATTCCGTGTAACATTGACATTATCTTACATTTCGAATTGCCTAGAAATGGTATCAACCATGATCAATTCTATTAAGCCAATCAGCCTATTTTTTTCAACAGAATAAGAAGGAAATAAAGTAATATACATCTACATCGTCATTCTGCAGTTCATACTTAAATAAATTGAAAATAAGTTCCGCGAATTTTTTAGGCTGAAACCTTAAATACTGTGACGTTTTCATAATTTGTTTGAAAGTAGATTGTCTGCCACGAAATGGTTTTTAAGTTGTTTCAAGTTATGCGCAGCATGTACAGCATTTTGAAGGCAGTTTTATTATATGTGTTGTTAACAAGCACTCACGTTTAAAGTGGAAATAAGTGTCTTCATTTCGTTGAATGTAATAGCTTAATACCCTTAAAGATTAATGACGTCAACTGTGATTTTACTAGCAAGCGATTAAGAATGGAACTTGCAGCTATGTTACGTAAGTTTATAGGTAATAGGGAAGCCCTCAAAATTTCTCGACTGAGAAATGATAGCTGATAATCTGCTCACGTTCAAACAATGACGGCAGGGACTTTTATGTAAATGCGGCGCTATATTCATGTATTGGTACAGCTCACAGAGTGCAGTGGAACTGTATTTACCTAAGAAATGCTATTATGGGCACTGATCTTGTACTAAAATAGGCAGTGCTGATGACAGCCGGCCGTTGTGGCCGAGCGGTTCTAGGCGCTTCAGTCTGGAACCGCGCGACCGCTACGGTCGTAGGTTCGAATCCGGCCTCGGGCATGTATGTCAGTGATTTCCTTAGATGAGATAGGTTTAAGTAGTTCTGAGTTCTAGGGGACTGTTGACTTCAGATGTTATGTCCCATAGTGCTCAGAGCCATTTGAACTAAGTTCTGATGACAGATAACATTTTACATACGTGTTTCCCCTATTAACAGAAGAGCTAAACATCCTGGTTTCGTGCTAAAGGTACGAAACATACTACATTAGAATAATACCGAACAACAATTTATATGCCTGAATTAAATTTTTATTGATTATTTGATATTAAAACAGTTTTAACACTAAAGCAGTCTATTAATGAAATAATCCCTTTCACAAGTTAAAACGTTATCTTCTTTCTACTTACATGTACTCATTACGAGTACTGGTTTCGTACCTTCCCATATTACTGCCGTGATCAGTTTATTCATGTATACAACTATACAGCAGATGTAACCCTGTCTTTTGCAAACTGGAAGCAGAACTACAGTTAACTGTTTACAGTGACTGTCTCTATTTTTTTTTTCGGTCATCAGTCTACTGACTGATTTGATGCGGCCCGCCACGAATTCCTTTCCTGAGCTAACCTCTTCATCTCAGAGTAGCACTTGCAAACTACGTCATTAATTATTTGCTTGACGTATTCCAATCTCTGTCTTCCTCTACAGTTTTTGCCCTCTACGGCTCCCTCTAGTACCATGGAAGTCATTCCCTCATGTCTTAGCAGATTTCCTATCAACCTGTCCCTTCTCCTTATCAGTGTTTTCCACATATTCCTTTCCTCTCCGATTCTGTGTTGAACCTCCTCATTCCTTACCTTATCAGCCTGGCCTATGGGTCTGCGTCACCCCCAGTGTTGACGTTGTTAGACCCCATACACCACCGTGGGGTTCGGCTTGCAACTGGCGCTTTTCGTACGATCCCCGTGGATAGTCTATTGGTGGAGGCCGGGGTTCCCACGCTGCGGATTCGCCGCCATCGATTGCTCGCCGACAATGCTGTCCACGTGCATTGCTCGCCGGGCCATCCCAATCATCGCCTGCTTTTCCCTGCCATGGTCCTCCAACTGCCCGAACGTCGACCTAGGTCTGGGCTTTCCATAGCTGTCCGCGTCCAGTCCCTGCTGTCAGAACTAGGGTCATTCCCTCTTCTGCCTCCCTTCCGGGTCCGTGCACCTACGCCAACCTGGTGTTTGCCTCGGCCATCCATCCGTCTGGGCTTGGCACAGGGACCCAAGGACTCGGTTCCGCCTGTGGCCCTCCGTCGCCGTTTTCTTGCGCTCCTCGCCTCCTTTTCGGGCTGTGAGACTGTCTACACTGATGGTTCCCTGGTTGATGGTCGCACTGCCTACGCTTTTGCTCACGCTGCCCATGCTGAACAGCGCTCCTTGCAGGCTGGCTGCAGTATTTTTACTGCAGAGCTGGTGGCCATATTGCGCGCTCTTGAGCATATGCGTTCCTGCTCAGGCACGTCCATCGTCATCTGCAGTGACTCCCTGAGCAGCCTCCAGGCCATCGACCGCTGCTATACCTCTTCTCCTCTGGTGTCCTCTATTCGGGAGTCTGTTTCCACCATTACCCGCTGTGGTCGTTCGGTGGTCTTTATTTGGACGCCAGGTCACGTTGGCATCCCGGGGAACGAACGTGTCGACAGGCTGGCCACAGGGGCGATCGACGCCCCAGCTTTGGAGATCGGCCTCCCGGCTCAAGATCAGCAGTTAGTGTTGCGCCGTAAGGTGCTTGAGATGTGGGCTGATGAGTGCCCCGAATAAACTGCGGGCTGTTAAGGAGGCGACCGATGTGCGGCGGTCCTCCCTGCGGGCTTCTCGCAGGGACTCTATTATCCTGTGTCGGCTCCGCATCGGCCATACCTACCTGATGCACGGCCATCTTTTGCGTTTGCGTCAGGAGGATCCCCCCCCCCCCCCCCCCCCCCTGTGTCGGTGTGGGTCCCGGCTGACGGTCGCCCACATTTTGTTGGAGTGTCCCCGACTGCGCACCCTCCGGCAGTCTTTTAATCTCCCGGGCACTTTGCCTTTGGTTTTATGCGACGATGCATCCATGGCTGACGATGTTTTAAATTTTATCCGTGGTAGTCCTTCTTATGGTTCTATTTATGGAGGTCCTGCACCTTTCCCTTTCTGTGTCTCTCGTCCTCGAGTGTCTCATATTTGGTTGCAGATTTTAGTGTGTCGTAAGATGGTTGACTCTTTCCCTTTTTTGTTCTCATGGTCAGTCAACCAGTCTCTGGCCATCTTCTTTTCTTCTGTTTCTTTCTGTCGGGTGTTTATCTGTACTTTTCCTGTCTGTAGTGTTCGTTGCCCAATTTGTGTTCTTTTAGTGCCTGGGGGGGTTTTCCCTACTCTGCTAATTTACGTCTCGCCTGTTTTTGGAATGGGGGACTGATGACCTTAGCTGTTTAGTCCCCCTTAAACATCCCAACAACCACCACCACCATTTGTCTATAGCACCACATCTCAAATGCTTCGATTCTCTTCTGTTCCGGTTTTCCCACACTCCATGTTTCACTACCATACAATGCTGTACTCCAGACGTACATCCTCAGAAATTTCTTCCTCAAATTAAGGCCGGTATTTGATATTAGTGGACTTCTCTTGGCCAGAAATGCCATAGCGAGTCTGCTTTTGATGTCCTCCTTGCTCCGTCCATCATTGGTTATTTTACTGCCTAGGTAGCAGAATTCCTTAACTTCATTGACTTCGTGACCATCAATCCTGATGTTAAGTTTCTCGCTGTTCTCATTTCTACTACTTCTCATTACCTTTGTCTTTCTCCGATTTACTCTCAAACCATACTGTGTACTCATTAGACTGTTCATTCCGTTCAGCAGATCGTTTAATTCTTCTTCACTTTCACTCAGGATAGCAATGTCATCAGCGAATCGTGTCATTGATATCCTTTCACCATGTATTTTTATTCCACTCCTGAACCTTTCTTTTATTTCCATCATTGCTTCCTCGATGTACAGATTGAAGAGTAGGGGCAAAAGGCTACAGCCTTGTCTTACACCCTGCTTAATACGAGCACTTCGTTCTTGATCGTCCACTCTTATTATTCCCTCTTGGTTGTTGTACATATTGTATATGACCCGTCTATCCCTATAGCTTACCCCTACCTTCTTCAGAATCTCGAACAGCTTGCACTATTTTATACTGTCGGACGCTTTTTCCAGGTCGACAAATGCTATGAAAGTGTCTTGATTTTTCTTTGGCCTTGCTTCCATTATTAGCCGTAACTTCAGAATTGCCCCTCTCGTCCCTTTACTTTTCATAAAGCCAAACTGATCTTCACCTAGCGCATTCTCAATTTTCTTTTTCATTTTTCTGTAAATTATTCTTGTGAGCAGCTTCGATGCATAAGCTGTCAATCTGATTGTGCGATAATTCTCGCACTTGTCAGCTCGTGCCGTCATCGGAATTGTGTGGATGATGCTTTTCCGAAAGTCAGATGGTATGTCGCCAGACTCACATATTCTACACACCAACGTGAATAGTCGTTTTGTTGCCACTTCCCCCAATGATTTTAGAAATTCTGATGCAATGTTATCTATCCCTTCTGCCTTATTTGACCGTAAGTCCTCCAAAGCTCTTTTAAATTCCGATTCTAATACGGCATCCCCTATCTCTTCTAAATCGACTCCTGTTTCTTCTTCTATCGCATCAGACAAATCTTCACCCTCATAGAGGCTTTCAATGTATTCTTTCCACCTATCTGCTGTCTCCTCTGCATTTAGCAGTGGAATTCCCGTTGCACTCTTAATGTTACCACCGTTGCTTGTAATGTCACCAAAGGTTGTTTTGACTTTCCTGTATGCTGCGTCTGTCCTTCCGACGATCATATCTTTTTCGATGTCTTCACATTTTTCCTGCAGCCATTTCGTCTTAGCTTCCCTACACTTCCTGTTTATTTCATTCCTCAGCGACTTGTATTTCTTTATTCCTGATTTTCCCGGAACATGTTTGTACTTCCTCCTTTCATCGATCAACTGAAGTGTTTCTTCTGTTACCCATGGTTTCTTTGCAGCTACCTTCTTTGTACCTATGTTTTCCTTCCCAACTTCTGTGATGGCCCTTTTTAGAGATGTCCATTCCTCTTCAACTGTACTGCCTACTGCGCTATTTCTTATTGCTATATTTATAGCGTTAGAGAACTTCAAACGTATCTCGTCATTCCTTAGTACTTCCGTATCCCACTTCTTTGCGTATTGATTCTTCCTGGCTAATGTCTTGAACTTCAGCCTACTCCTCATCATTACTATATTGTGATCTGAGTCTATATCTGCTCCTGGGTACGCCTTACAATCAAGTATCTGATTTCGGAATCTCTGTCTGACCGTGATGTAATCTAATTGAAATGTTCCCGTATCTCCCGGCCTTTTCCAAGTATACCTCCTCCTCTTGTGGTTCTTGAACAGGGTATTCGCTATTACTAGCTGAAACTTGTTAGAGAACTCAATCAGTCTTTCTCCTCTTTCATTCCTTGTCCCAAGCCCATATTCTCCTGCAACCTTTTCTTCTACTCCTTCCCCTACAACTGCATTCCAGTTGCCCATGACTATTGGATTTTCGTCCTCCTTTACATACTGCATTACTCTTTCAATATCCTCATACACTTTCTCTATCTGTTCATCTTCAGCTTGCGACGTCGGCATGTATACCTGAACTATCGTTGTCGGTGTTGGTCTGCTGTCGATTCTGATTAGAACAACCTGGTCACTGAACTGTTCACAGTAACACACCCTCTGCCCTACCTTCCTATTCATAACGAATCCTACACCTGTTATACCATTTACTGCTGCTGTTGATATTACCCGATACTCATCTGACCAGAAATCCTTGTCTTCCTTCCACTTCACTTCACTGACCCCTACTATATCTAGATTGAGCCTTTGCATTTCCCTTTTCAGATTTTCTAGTTTCCCTACCACGTTCAAGCTCCTGACATTCCACGCCCCGACTCGTAGAACGTTATCCTTTCGTTGATTATTCAATCTTTTTCTCATGGTAACCTCCCCCTTGGCAGTCCCCTCCCGGAGATCCGAATGGGGGACTATTCCGGAATCTTTTACCAATGGAGAGATCATCATGACTCTTCTTCAATTACAGGCCACATGTCCTGTGGATACACGTTACGTGTCTTTAATGCAGTGGTTTCCATTGCCTTCTGCATCTTCATGTCGTTGATCATTGCTGATTCTTCCGACTTTAGGGGCAATTTCCCACCCCTAGGACAAGAGTGTGCCCTGATCCTCTATCCGCTCCTCCGCCCTCTTTGACAAGGCTGTTGGCAGAATGAGGCTGACTTCTTATGCCGGATGTCTTCGGCCGCCAATACTGATTATTTATCAAAATTTAGGCAGTGGAGGGGATCGAACCCGGGACCGAAAACGTTTTGATTAGGAATGAAAGACGCTACCCCTAGACCACGGGTCTCTATTTAACATTCGAGAAATCCAGTACCCTTTCGGAATATTCCAATGTATTGTAACAAAGTCTGCAATGTCGATCAAAGTTCCGGTGAGTAAAATGCTCGTCAAATTAGTACGTGCACACTTCTTGTAGTAATGACGGCAAAAATATATGAAAAGTGTCGATAAATGACTTCGTTAAATAGTGGAAACACATAATATAGCGCACTATTGTCTGGAAAGTTTATAAAGCTATTCTGTATCGAGTAGCAAATCGGAATACATGGCTACGCAAGGAAAAGTTTTACAAAGTGCTAACGCAATCAAATTTGAGGAAATACTGCAACGGATAATTGTACGCAGATTAATCGGTGCCTTATATAGATAATAAATACAACAAACTGAATTGAGACATTGATAGGTCCTTCGGGAAATGAATGAGAAAAGATGATAAAATCGGAACGGATGACATCTCTAACCCGGCTCTCTTTTATGGAAGTAAAAAAAAATGGAAATGCCGTGTGGCTAGGGCCTCCCGTCGGGTAGACCGTTCGCCTGGTGCAAGTCTTTCGAGTTGACGCCACTTCGCCGACTTGCGTGTCGATTTTATGGAAGTGAATCATGGGCATTAAAGCAAAGAAACAAAGGCGGATAAAAACATCAGGGAACAAATTTGTACCACCGACTTAGTGTGGTTCTGTGACACAAAATTACAAATGGCATCCTTCACGTGTTTTGTTACAAAGGTTAATTGTTGTCACATTAGCAGCGGATGTCAACACTGTTTAGCGTGGTAAATACACGTTTACAAAGACAAAGACGACATGTCGGCCAGCTGCAGACAAAATGGAGTCAGTAATTCCACTGGTTTCAGATCAGTATTTTTATTTAGAATTCTCTGGATGAAGACGAAGTTTAAGAAGCTGTAGGTATCTTTTAGAATCAATGGAAATATTTATGTCGCGTACCTTTGTACGTTCGGACGTTGGCTGCTGAAATAATATCCAAAGATCACAAATAGAGTTCAAAAATATAAAAATCTTGAGGATGAACAGGCACATCCCTGCGTCATTTACCGAGATGATGGTTAGCAACTCTCGGTCACACATGTTAGCGAACCCTCCTGTTGTTTCCATCTGTACTTCTTGGTGGCTAATTTGTGCAACTCCACTGGAGGCCAAAGTTCCACCCACCCAAATCTTGGTGACGTATGAACTTGTAATTCCTCTGGTGTAGGGGACAGTCGCCCGTCTTGTGGCACCACCAGCCGCATCCAATATTTCATGTCGTGATGTTTGCTGACGATCGACACAACATGCTGGAATATTCTGGATAGTCACACGTTCAGGTTCCACCTCGAAAATGTTCGAAAAAGCGGTGAAAATATTCTCTGTTCACGATTTCCATTCCTTAACCTCGCATTAACATCACAGGTATCCCATTGGATACCGAACGTGCAGCCGTAGAAATCTCTCTTCTCCAGCTGAGATTTCTGCCATATAGTTTTCGCACGTCCGCCGAGTGAGCCGAATGTCTCACACTCGTGGATCACCCGAAAAACTGAGCAGCACGTCAGAGCTAAACAGCTGCAGCTTGGCCGCTGCGAGACTTCGGCACACGCCCCGAAGTAGGCAGCAGCAGATACGCACGCGACGTAACTCAGCTCACACCACGTTCTGCCGCCTGTCTCGGAGACGTCTTCAGGCACTGTAGGTTACGTGATGACATCGACCACAGTTCATCTACGACCTTAAACCAGTACAGTGATGTTCAACAGCAGCTGTGACTTATCCCTGTGCACGATGTACCCTACGTGAACGAAGGTAACTAGACACCCCAATCTATTTCACAATTGAACGTTAGATGTTACTAAAGGCGGATCTGACAATAGAGGAGGAGAGTAATTTGTTCTCAGTGGAGACGCAGTAACAGTGGAAGAGATTGTAAAGTTACTTGGAACATGGACTAGTCATCCCATGTCACCTGAGTCTCAAATTCGTCAGGGACGCTTCAACCCTTCTAAAGTTTCGTAAGTCGTCTATTGGCGAGATGACTGTGAACCTGAAACACAACCATAGCTAAGGCAACACCAGTCAGCGTGGCAGATACCATATGCCGATAGACAAGGACTGTAGAGCATTGTGGAGGACGCCTGTAGGAAACCGCAAGAGATCAGCAGAAGCAATCACTCGCGAATTCCAAACTCCTACCAGCAGTCCCGCTAGCACAGTGACTGTGAGTAGGCAGCTAAAAATAAGTGGTCACATGCCCATATCAGAGGATGGCTCACGAAATAATATCCAAGAATCACAAAGACAGTTCAAAAATAGAAAAAAAAACTTGAGGATGAACACGAGCTCGTCAAAAGCCATGCATTCCACAAGTCAATCCAATGCGACGCTTGAGGTGGTAACGCCACTGTACTGGATGACTGGCAATGAATGATTTTCAGTGATGAATTCCGCTGTACCCGATGGTAATTAGATGGAAGGGTTTGGTGTGGTGGGTCCATGGAGAACGTTCACCTGCCGTTTTGTATAGTGCCAGCAGGTGGTAGTAGAGGATACTGGGACGTCTTCCGTGGCCAGGTTGTGGTCTCGTTATTGCGCTTGACAAAATGCTAAAAGTGGCGGGATGTGAGCACATGTGGCAGCACTGTGTACTACATGCAGTACTGGAACAGTTCGAAGACGATCATTGATTTTGTATCAGCCTGATAAAGAACGCAGTCCTAAAGCAGCGTCTCAGGGAGAACGGTTTGTGATAAGCTAACGTTCCGGAAATATAATTGCCTGTCGAGGGTCCCGACAAGAACCCAATGGAATACCTTTTGGATAAGTTACAGTTTTTGCTCCAAACTGTAGCGATTCACATCAGCACCTTTCCTGATTTCGGCTCTTGAGATAGAATGGGCTGCCAATAATCCACAAACATTCAAATTTAACTGAAAATGTCGCTAGCATCAAGCTGCCATAAAAGTGAAGTGCCAACTTGCCCCTTATTAATGTCCACCAACAGGTGCCGTAATTCTTTCGGTCAGATAGTGTAAAAAAGCACCACACACACACACACACACACACACACACACACACACACACACACACACACACACACACACACAATCGCAGCAGACACATAGCGGACTCTCGGCATTTGTCGAGCTATCACCGTTAGATCACACAAATATCCTGCTGTGAAGACAGGTTCGTAGAGGTGTAGTGCTGCGAGCTAAGAAGAAATTTGCGGAACAGCTGCAACATCTGCCAATATTCCAAGATTTCCCTTCTCAGTTCATTGAATTTAGCCGGCGTTACGGACAAAGACTGTGGTGTCACCGCCAGACATCACACTTGCTAGGTGGTAGCCTTTAAATCGGCCGCGGTCCGTTAGTATACGTCGGAACCGTGTGTCGCCACTATCAGTGATTACAGACCGAGCGCTGCCACACGGCAGGTCTAGTCTAGAGACTCCCTAGCACTCGCCCCAGATGTACAGCCGACTTTGCTAGCGATGGTTCACTGTCTACATACGCTCTCATTTGCAGAGACGACAGTTTAGCATAGCCTTCAGCTACGTCATTTGGTACGACCTAGCAAGGCGCCATATTCAGTTACTAATCTGAACAGATAATATTGTGAATCATGCACCGTCAAGAACGACGTTCATTATTAATGGATTAAAATTAAATATCAAACTAATTACGTCCGCTTTCTGAATTCTAATTCCTTGTCATGTTCCAGACCTCACATAGTCCTTCCCTCCTCACGCCAGCCTGCGTGAGCTAAAACCCGTGCATTTCGGCCTCCAGTCTTCTGCCAACACAACAAACAACGCCGCTTCGTGTGGGATAGGAATGAAAAGAAAAAATAGTCATACGGAGCGTAAAGATGAATAACTGTTTGTTCGCAGGTACATCTCTACAGTCCGGGTACACGCGGATGTGCCTACGGTACATCATAGCTGATAGTTAGGGGATGGAAAGGAAAATGACGTGGCGCATTCTTAAAATTGCGTATTGTGCGGTGATCACTTTTTGACAGCGGCGGTGACGTTGCAGGTGTGTCAAGCCGATCTGGGTGGCCGAAGGAGCCACCTGGCCTGACGCAGCTCCAACGTCTCCGCTGCTGCTGAAAACAAATTACTCAATTTTATGAGTGACCTGTGCCGTTTCCTGCTGCAGCTCTAACGGTGCGGTACAGTACTGCAGCGCAGGTATTTCAGAGCCAACCAGGACTCAAGTCAGGTGCCTGGAAACACAAATTATTTTGACATATATCGGAAATCAACAGGACGGCGTCGTCCACCGCCCTTGGGTCTGAAACCGCTGCTCCGAGACATCAGGTTCGCGATGAGTACCGAGAGAGAGACAATAAACCTCCTTTCCTGGACGTGCTAGTGAAGCTTAGAGTGGATGACACACCAGGACACAGCGTTTACCGTAAACCAACACATACACATTTGAACTTGCATACACGCAGCTGTCATGCCCCTTCACAACGATAACGCTTCCTCAGCGCACTAGTCCACAAGGTTTTGTAACTTCACTTCGTCACCAATAGATGTGGCTACTGTGGCCTCTGTAAGCTGACAACAGCCTACCAGGTGCCGCTGATATGTCTGCGCGACCAGGGGCGCTACTCTCATCAGACAGTGCCAGGTACAACTACTGCGATGACTACAAATGCACACGTTTCAGTCCTTCTAAAGTTTCCCAAGTCTTCTACTGGCGATGTGGTTATGGAGATGCAACCATAACTAATGCAAGGCCAGGAAGGTCCCATGTACTGACAGAAAATGACCATAGGACACTGAGGAAGGTGGTAGTAAAAATCGTTTGAAACCAGTGGCTACAGTAAGGAGTTAAAATGTCCAAAACACTGATTTCTTGCGAAACACGAGTACTCAACTTTAATGTGATCGTTGTGCAATAATTCTAGCCCGCACCATTGTTCCACTCGGAGAGTAAGTCCAGATTGGTGAATACGACTGCATTCGTAGGAGGACGACGGTTCAAACCCGCGCTCATCCATGCTGATATAGGTTTTCCGTGATTTCACTAAATCGCTTCTGGCAAATGCCAGGATAATTCCTTTGAAAGGGCACGGCCGACTTCCTTCCCCATCCTTTCCTAATCCGATGGGACCGATGACTTCGCTGTTTGGTACCCTCCGCAAAATCAACGAACCAAGCAACCTTCTCCTGAAGTAGATACTTCTCTGTGACGATATCTTCTGTTGTCACTGTGTTGCTGATTCCCCATCAAACTCGTTATCGGGTTGGAAATTTACGTCATGCGTCTCACAAAACAGAACGAGCTTAAGCACATTTTGCAGACAAAGAAGAGAAACGTCTTGTTATGGCGTTTACGACAGAATAGTTCGGAAACATAAAGTAAAATATGTACTTCACCCGACACGAATGCCTTATTGGGGTCTGTTAAGGATGACGCAGGTCTCTGAAATCTGGAATCCACGGCTATTCTTGCCAGTGCGAGAACGTGTACATGGGTCAGACTATCGGGACGGTACAGGAAATATGCCCTGAACACTAGCGCCACTCAGATGTGGGGCAGCCAATAAAGTCAACTGAGGCGGAGCGCCGGCTGTCCGAAAGGACGTACCATGACATGCAACGGCACCAGGTTTTGGAAATGGGAATGTATTGTAGAAGAATCTTTACAGATCAGGCTACATAATAAGCTGATAAACAGGTATCGGTTTCCACGTAAGTGAGGCTTCGGACATAACCTTAGCGTGCTCAGATCTCAGCGGCAGACTGTGAAAGACCCGCTCACGCCAGGCCCACTGGAGAGCTTAGATTCCACTACCAGGAGGCACCCCCTCGTCATCAGCGGCGTCTCGGCGCCAGCGGTGGTGGCACGGGGGCTGAGGACCACGATTCGTGTCCCGGCTGTGCACTCCCCCCTCAGCCACATCAGCAGGAACGCCCAAGGGAAGCGCCGAAATGAGCGGGAGGGAAGAGAGGGAGTGAGTAAGACGGCGCCCATCGGAAGATGCACCAGTCACGTGGACCGCCACAAGACGGCAGCAAGTCAGCTTGCTGAAAGGTCGCACTGTTTGGCTCAAGTCACCCGGATGAACACACAGCAACATTTCAAAATCACCATACACCGACAAAGCCTGAAACTATCCAACCGAAAATTAATAACCTAACTTCATTTATTAGAAGTGAAAATGGAACTTTTCTGACTAACGCAAAAGTCACTGAATTCCTAAAGAGGAATGGCATGTCTTACATCTTACTGCCACTAACAATCACAAGAAATGACAATAACAAAACTGCTAAGTCAAAGTCTTTACGGTGCTGTCATTATCGACGTATAAGGACACAAACAGCTCACAAATCATGAGCATATCGCATTTATTCATAATCTATAAATTTCTGTAGTGACTATTCTCTGAAAACAATTGAAGCTTGTGATAAATTTGTCACGAAAATGTGTGATTTGAAAAAATTGCGACCATAGACTTTGTTAGACTTAAATGGCAGAAACTGTAAGATACACCAGCGCGTGCTGAAAAGTAAGGCCTCCGGTACGTGAAAATTCTTAAATATTTACACATGAAACAAACGTTGCTAACATTCTACATTCGAAGAGTTCGTCCAAACATAGAGAACACTATCCTTCACCGTGACAGTGCCATACACGAGCGCTGCGACACCTGCAACAATCCGACACGACCGGTCCTTGTGGCCGAGCGGTTCTAGCCGCTTCAGTCCGGAACCGCGATGCTGCTACGGTCGCAGGTTCGAATCCTGCCTCGCGCATGCATGTGTGTGATGTCCTTAAATTAGTTAGTTCTGAGTAGTTCTAAGTCTAGGGCACTGATGACCACAGTTCCATAGTGCTTAGAGCCATTTGAACCATACAAAATCCGACACGTTGGGCTCATTCTCAACGATTGTCCTCCACGCAGTCCTAACTTGACCCCAGCGGCTTTTCATCTTCACTTCCCAGGGCTTCACGTTGCTAGTGCTGCACAGCGCAAGCAGAGTCGTGGCTGTGGCTCCGTACTGGAACACACACATTCTACAATGAGGCTATCAACAAATCGGTCCCCCGTTGGGAGAAATGTTTACGTTACCGGGGTGAATACCTTGAAATAAATATGTAGACGTTAAGAATAAAAACGAAGAATGTTAATAACATTTGTTTTATTTAAAAAAGATTGAAGTCTGAATAAAACATTCGGAGGCCTTACTTCTCAGTACGTCTTCGTACAGTCATATTTGTAGCAAATTAGAATGCCTTACTATGAAATACGGTTTCCGCTGCTCATAATGGCAAGTTCTTGTACTAGTTTGATTTCAGACTATGCCCACAACTGGTGTAAGTGGTCCTTCATGCGCTGGATACTGACACTGGGGCGGAGTTGACCCACCGCCTGCTCTCAGGCGTACTCCGTCGGGGACGGATCTGTCGGTCTTGCAGGCCTTGGGAATATCTCAACACTAGATACAGACACGTGCCCTACGTAGAAGAGCAGTGTGACGCTGAAAAATGCCACAAGAAGTTGTCACATGAGAGGCACAACATGATATTCAGGATGTCTGTGACACACCGTCGTACCAGCCAAGTGCCTTCAACCACTACCAGCCGTAACCTGAAGTCGTATCCTATGGCTTCCTACGCCATGACTCCAGGCGTAACAGTGCTGTGCCTCTATAAAACACTGGAGGGATGGGACCTTCCCAAAGGCCGCCACTGTACTACCCGACAAGTGTCATCCAGGATAGTGCAAAAGTGCAATTCATTGGCGACCGCATTGAGACGTCATTTATCGACAGTCCATGCTTCCCCGATATGGCACAATTCCACACGCGGTCGTTCGTCTTTTGGTCTTATTGGCCACCGACGAACGGAACGGTAATTCCGTACTCAGAAGTCTGCTGGTTTCAGAGCAGTGGTGCGGGATGACACGAAGCATCGCACAGAAAATGTTATTCGTTCTCGGGTGGCAAGTGCAGCAGTGGTTTCGACGCGCTTGGTGCACAATACGGGGATCCTTCCTTGTCGACGGCCGGAACCTGCACGATGAGTGTACATGCTTTCAGGTTCCCAGGCAATGCAACACCGGGCCACTGTCACAGCCAAATTCCGCACACTCCTGGATACTGCACAATTCGACCAGCCAGCTGACTGGAAACGCACGGTGAGGCCACTTTCAAATTCAGCCAGGTGCTGATAACGCCGTCTCACAAAAGTTCACGTCATCTTCGCGTCCCTCACAGTGATCGCTCAACATCTGACGCTGTTCACGCCCCCTGTATACCATTTTAGGCCGAGTAACAACACTAAACACGAGCAGCACTAATGCACTCTGGTGGCCGTTCTGTCTGTCACAGAGAATTGCAGTTCTAATGATCTACGGGTATAAAGACATTGATGGAGCGTACGTGCACGAAGTTTCACTGATATCCGACGGTACCTCCTTGCTGATTCACTTTTTTTTTAGGTAGTGTAATTGTGAGCAGTGTGGAGGGGTAATTAAATTTATATGAGAACTTTTAATAGGAGCACTGTGAAATTTATCAAAAGGCGCCCAAAATAAACGTTTCATTATTATATTTATAACCGGGCTACTTGCTCATTTTAGATAAATGCATCTATACAATATTCCTTTCAATATGACTGGCCATTAGGACAGTCGAGGATAGCTACAAAGACCACACCAGCACATCCTCCAATCACTAAGAAAGTTATCGGTATGCATATTTCGGTGGCACGTAAAGTACTTAAAAGGTTAACGAAAATAAATTATAACTGAATTTCAGTTTAACGAACGATCTTAACCCAGGAGTCCGTTTATTAAGATCTTGTAAGTAATCTCATCCGTCACAGCCAAAAGTAATCACGGCATGGGGATGTCGGAAACCAATTACGCGTTTGCAGCCGATCCTTATTTGCAAACAAACACGCAACGCCAGCAATACTGTTAAGTCACGCCAGTGTTTAGCTTATACGTCTTCATGTTATGCTTCGCAAGCCACACTGCAGAGCTGCTAAAATATTATCGACCATCTGTGCTACTGCTTTCGCCAACCGAGAAAACGGAGAAATGTACATAAGAGCACACGCATACATTCCTGGTTTGGCTGTCATTCACCTTGTCGCATCTGGAACGGCCCGCAAAATCTACCTAATCTTAATCCTGTAGCAATGTCTGGGACCAACTGGAACGGCAGGCGAAACGCAGCAGTCAGCATCCTCGCAGTATGGTAGCTATTCGAGATCTAATCACCAGTGAGGGGCTTCAGCTGGATGTGTAATACTTGTGCGTGTGCTTATAACAGTTTCCACAACTAAACTTTGTCTCGAAAACTGGCAGAAAATCCAAAGCGATGTTAGCGGCAAGAAACAATTAATGTCTCCTTTGCGCGATAGAAATGGAGATACAATCGAAGACAGTGCTGCCAAAGCAGAGTTACTCGACAAAGTCTTCCGAAATTCCTTCACAAAAGTAGATGAAGAAAATATTGCAGAATTCGAATCGATAACAGCTGCCAACATGAGTAACGTAACATCGGGGATTGGCTACAACCCTGTCTCACTCCCTTCCCAACCACTGCTTCCCTTTCATAACCCTCGACTCTTATAACTGCCATCTGCTTTCTGTACAAATTTTAAATAGCCTTTCGCTCCCTGTATTTTACCCCTGCCACTTTCAGAATTTGAAAGAGCGTATTCCAGTCAGCGTTGTCAAAAGCTTTCTCTAAGTCTACAAATGCTAGACGCGTAGGTTTGCCTTTCCTTAGTTTTTCCAATCGTCTGTAAAGAATCCGCGTTAGTATTTTGCAGCCGTGACTTATTAAACTGATAGTTCGGTAATTTTCACATCTGTCAACACGTGCTTTCTTTGGGATTGGAATTATTATATTCTTGAAGTCTGAGGGTATTTCGCCTGTCTCAAGCATCTTGCTCACCAGATGGTAGAGTTTTGTCAGGACTGGCTCTCCCAAGGCTGTCAGTAGTTCTAATGGAATGTTGTCTACTCCGGGGGCCTTGTTTCGACTCAGGTCTTTCAGTGCTGTGTTCAACTGTTCACGCAGTATCATATCTCCCATTTCATCTTCATCTACATCCTCTTCCATATTGTAGTCAAGTACATCCACCTTTCTGTTTTCCCTTCTTTGCTTAGAACTGGGTTTCCCTCAAAGCTTTTCATATTCATGCAAGTGGTTCTCCTTTCTCCAAAGGTCTCTTTAATTTTCCTATACGCAGTATCTATCTTACCTCTATTGAGATAAGCCTCTACATCCTTACAAATGTCCTCTAGCCATCCCTGCTTAGCCATTTTGCACTTCCTGTCGATCTCATCTTTGAGACGTTTGTATTCCTTTTTGCCTGCTTCATTTACTGCACTACTATATTTTCTCTTTTCATCAGTTAAATTCAATATTTCTTCTGTTACCAAGGGGTTCTACTAGCCCTCGTCTTTTTACCTATTTCATCCTCTGCTGCCTTCACTATTTCATCCCTCAAAGTTACCCATTCTTCTTGTACTGTATTTCTTTCCCCCATTCCTGTCAGTTGTTTCCTTATGCTCTCCCTGAAACTCTGCACAACCTCTGGTTATTTCAGTTCATCCAGGTCCCATCTCCTTAAATTCCCACCTTTTTGCTGTATCTTCAGTTTTAATCTATAGTTCATAACCAATAGATTGTGGCCAGAGTCCACATCTGCCCCTGGAAATCTTACAATTTCAAACATGGTTCCTAAATCTCTCTTACCATTATATAATCTATCTGATACCTTTTAGTATCTCCAGGGTTCTTCCATCTATATAACCTTCTTTCATGATTCTTAAACCAAGTGATAGCTATGATTAAGTTATGCTCTGCGCAAAATTCTACCAGACGGCTTCCTCTTTCATTTCTCATCGCCAATCCATATTCACCTACCATGTTTCCTTCTCTCCGTTTTCCTACGCTTGAATTCCAGTCACCCATGACTATTAAATTTTCGTCTCCCTTCACTATTTGAATAAATTCTTTTATACCCTCATACATTTCATCAGTTTCTTCGTCATCAGCAGAGCTAGTTAGCATATAAACTTGTACTACTGTAGTAGGAGTGAGCTTCGTGTCTATCTTGGCCACAATAATGCGTTCACTATGCTGTTTGTAGTAGCTTACCCGCATTCCTATTTTTTTTATTCATTATTAAACCTACTCCTGCATTACCCCTATTTGATTTTGTATTTATAACCCTGTATTCACCTGACCAAAAGTCTTGTTCCTCCTGCCAACGAATTTCACTAATTCCCACCATATCTAACTTTAACCTATCCATTTCCCTTTTTAAATTTTCTAACCTATCTGCCCGATTAAGGGATTTGACATTCCACGATCCGATCCGTAGAACGCCAGTTTCCTTTCTCCTGATGACAACGTCCTCCTCAGTAGTACCCGCCCGGAGATCCGAATGGGGGACTATTTTACCTCCGGAGTATTTTACCCAAGAGGACGCAATCATCATTTAATCATACAGTAAAGCTGCATGCCCTCGGGAAAAATTACGGCTGTAGTTTCCCCTTGCTTTCAGCCGTTTGCAGTACCAGAACAGCAAGGCTATTTTGGTTAGTGTTACAAGGCCAGATGAGTCAATCATCCAGACTGTTGCCCCTGCAACTACTGAAAAGGCTGCTGCCCCTCTTCAGGAACCACACGCTTGTCTGGCCTCTCAACAGATACCTCTCCGTTGTGGTTGCACCTACAGTACGGCTATCTGTATCGCTGAGCCACGCAGCCTCCCCACCAACGCCAAGTTCCGTGGTTCATAGGGGGGTGGGGAGGGGAGGGTCATATAATTATTGTCTTTAAATAAAATTGTTATTCCTGTTCTTCACCGAATTGGATGATTTATACAAGAGCAATAGTTTCACAAATTGAGCAATTAAATAACCCTTGGCCCTTATTCAGGTAGTTATTCGGCTTGACATTGATCGATAGAGTTGCTGGAGGTCCTGCTGAGGGGTATCACGCCAAATTGTGGCCAATTGGCGTGTTAGATCGCCAAAGTCCCGAGCTGACATAAGGACACTGCCCATAATGCTCCAAGCGTTGTCAAATAGCAGATCCGGGGACCTTGCTGGCCAAAGTGACTTAGTAAGCACGAAGAGCAGCAGCAGAAACTCTCGTCGTGTGTGGGAAGGCATTATCTTGCAGATGTAAGCCTAGGATTGTTCGCCATGAAGGGCAACAAAACGGGGCGTAGAACATCGTCGACGTGGCACTGTGCCCTAAGGTTCCCCGGGTGAACACCAGAGGGGTCCTGCTGTGAGAAGAAATGGCCCCACAGACCATCACTCCTGGTCATCGCGCCGCTTAACCGGTGACAGTAAGGACAGTATCCCACCGCTGTCTGGAGCGCCTCCAAACAACCCTTCCGCCTGAGATCTGACTGGAGTGGAACTGCCTTCAGTGATGAGTCGCAGTTCGAACTGAGCCCCGCTGACCAGGGAAGACGTGTCTGGAGGCGCCCCTGGCGGCTGTGACATACCACTCTCACTGTCGCCATAATACCCGACAACCTGGTATACCATTTCATTTCATAGCAGAAACCCCTTGGTTGTCGTATGTGGCGCCCTTACAGCATGGTAGTAAGTCGACCATATTCTATGCACTGTTTTGTTGTCCTTCTGGACAAGACATCCTAGGCTTACATTTCTGCACGAAATTACCCACCCGCACAAGGCGAGAGTTTCTACTGATTTTCATCGTACGTGTCAAACCCTGCCTTGACCAGCAAAGTCGTCAGATGTCTCCCCACCTGAGAACATTTGGGGCATTATGGGCAGTGCCTCCAACTAGCTCAGTAGTCTGCAGGTCTAACGCGGCAGTTGCACAAAATTGTCACGATATCGTTCGGGAGAACATCCAACTACTCTGTCAATCAATGCCAAGCCGAATGACTGCTTGCATAAAGGCCAGAGGTGGACCAACACGTTATTTGCTGGCTCAATTTATGGAACTCTTTCTCTTGAATATACACTCCTGGAAATTGAAATAAGAACACCGTGAATTCATTGTCCCAGGAAGGGGAAACTTTATTGACACATTCCTGGGGTCAGATACATCACATGATCACACTGACAGAACCACAGGCACATAGACACAGGCAACAGAGCATGCACAATGTCGGCACTAGTACAGTGTATATCCACCTTTCGCAGCAATGCAGGCTGCTATTCTGGCATGGAGAAGATCGTAGAGATGCTGGATGTAGTCCTGTGGAACGGCTTGCCATGCCATTTCCACCTGGCGCCTCAGTTGGACCAGCGTTCGTGCTGGACGTGCAGACCGCGTGAGACGACGCTTCATCCAGTCCCAAACATGCTCAATGGGGGACAGATCCGGAGATCTTGCTGGCCAGGGTAGGTGACTTACACCTTCTAGAGCACGTTGGGTGGCACGGGATACATGCGGACGTGCATTGTCCTGTTGGAACAGCAAGTTCCCTTGCCGGTCTAGGAATGGTAGAACGATGGGTTCGATGACGGTTTGGATGTACCGTGCACTATTCAGTGTCCCCTCGACGATCACCAGTGGTGTACGGCCAGTGTAGGAGATCGCTCCCCACACCATGATGCCGGGTGTTGGCCCTGTGTGCCTCGGTCGTATGCAGTCCTGATTGTGGCGCTCACCTGCACGGCGCCAAACACGCATACGACCATCATTGGCACCAAGGCAGAAGCGACTCTCATCGCTGAAGACGACACGTCTCCATTCGCCCCTCCATTCACGCCTGTCGCGACACCACTGGAGGCGGGCTGCACGATGTTGGGGCTTGAACGGAAGACGGCCTAACGGTGTGCGGGACCGTAGCCCAGCTTCATGGAGACGGTTGCGAATGGTCCTCGCCGATACCCCAGGAGCAACAGTGTCCCTAATTTGCTGGGAAGTGGCGGTGCGGTCCCCTACGGCACTGCGTAGGATCCAACGGTCTTGGCGTGCATCCGTGCGTCGCTGCGGTCCGGTCCCAGGTCGACGGGCACGTGCACCTTCCGCCGACCACTGGCGACAACATCGATGTACTGTGGAGACCTCACGCCCCACGTGTTGAGCAATTCGGCGGTACGTCCACCCGGCCTCCCGCATGCCCACTATACGCCCTCGCTCAAAGTCCGTCAACTGCACATACGGTTCACGTCCACGCTGTCGCGGCATGCTACCACTGTTAAAGACTGCGATGGAGCTCCGTATGCCACGGCAAACTGGCTGACACTGACGGCGGCGGTGCACAAATGCTGCGCAGCTAGCGCCATTCGACGGCCAACACCGCGGTTCCTGGTGTGTCCGCTGTGCCGTGCGTGTGATCATTGCTTGTACAGCCCTGTCCGGAGCAAGTATGGTAGGTCTGACACACCGGTGTCAATGTGTTCTTTTTTCCATTTCCAGGAGTGTATTAATTGTTTTCTGAAACTTTATTCGTTTTATGATTGTACACATATAGCTACCGTTTTCCGTCCCATTCGCTAAATTTCTCAGTGGGATGTCGTTCTTTTTGTCTTGGAGTGTATGATGACTTCTGTGTTCTGCTGTTTAACAGGCAGAGTTCCCACAACATCTTTCCGTTCGTACGCACGGTTCTTCCTCTCGGTTTGGTACATTTTCCCTTCCTAATCATTCTTAAATGCGTTTGATACATATTAACGTGCTTTCTACGACACATGCTTATACTCATTCACGTGACAGAGGTTTTGTTATGATAAACGCTGGATAATGAAACAGCAAATACGTGTGGCAGCTTCAGTTTTACGCTGAAGCAATTTTCTCTTGCCTCTAGACTAAATATACGTTCATAATACACATACAAGAATACAATTTGCCGATATCTTATGTGATCTAGTTGTAAACCACTCAGCGACGAACTTCCGACCCCAAACGTATGGGAATTTTGAAGCTGTTCCACAGGCAAAATGTAAGTGATCAGCGGAGAGGAGGTCATCAGGCAAACAAAACGAAGAAAGTGACAATTACCGCATCCTATTTGGAAACCGACTTTCTGCTTTCGATAGAGAATATAAACAAGCAGTTGTTCGACAGGTTGGAGCTTCTAACCCGAAGTACGTGCTTCAATTCACGATAGCTGCTGACAAATCTCAGACATGCCACTGTCTTTTCTGACAGGTTAATTTACGTCAAACTTTCAAAGCTGGTTAGAGCCAGTACGGACCTACAGCGGTTCAGTGCTTAACAACATAGAGATATCTAAGGACGCACGTTCTCCGATGAAACTACGACACATCAAAGAGCACATTTCGTCTCCTCTAGCTGTGAAATCAGACCCACAGTGTCAAGTTTTACTTCAGGGTGACGTGAGAGAGGAACCCTCACCTGATGACTGTTTATCTTTGGAAATACTTCGTTGGCACGTCGATTAACACACTGTTTATGTGACAATTTAGCTGCTCCTAGTTTCAGGACATTATTAAACGTAAATATTGGCGAATTCACATAGTGCTACAATGTTTCTTCTCCTCATCCGAATATATCTTGTTGCCCTAACAACAGGATCCTTCTGTCTCTCTCTTTTTATGCGAAATAATAATCCAGTGGCTGGAATACAATTACGGTTTCTATATTCTGCACTACAAATGACAGAAATTGCACTTAATATCTTTTCATATCAATTAAATAATTGTCTCAGTGGTGTTTATTTAAAAAATATGTAGAGTTCTTCTTCGTATTGGAGTTCAGTGTAAGACCATACCATTACCTCGGTCACTAATAAGACTAGATTACAGCGGTACCGACGAATTCAATACCTCTACCAAAAACCAAAGTCCGAATGAGACCAATCTTCTCAACTTCAATTTCTAGATCTCTTTATCATACGCCGCATTTATAAGCTAAAGAACGTCTCGAACCGGATTTCTGCCTAAATCATCTCCATCTGCCCTTGCGTCGGATATTTCTGAACTTACATCAGTCCAAACCTTAGTAAGACTTGCCTTCCCTTTAAATGTATTTCCGTAATATTTTATTACAGAACTCATCGTATCGACATTTTTTGAGAACTGAATCGTAACAGTAACGGTTTCGAAACGTTAAGACATCAAGATTTATTCCGAAGAGTAGAAGGAGAAACATTGTGGTCCACTATGTGAAGTCGCCAACATTTACGTTTAATAACATCCTGAAACAAGGATCTGCTAATTTTTCACATCAACAACGTGTTAATCCACCTGCGAACGAAATATTTCCAAAATATACGTTCTTCAGGCAAGAACTGGCCTTTACTGATTTTCTCCCACGTCACCTTGAAGTAAACAGTCTCGAAATGTATTCCTCAAGCAAATCCCCCCAGGGGGCTCACCACTCTTTGGCGGGTTCGTGCTTGGCTACCACGAAGCCCCAGCCCTCGCAGTATTTCTTCCCTTCCGTGTTCGATATGTATCCTCTTGTTATTCTTTTTTCCCTCCCTTGGGGAACATGTCTAGGGTGTTATTGGGAATGTTCTGCATTCTGTCGCTGACTTGACAAGTCTCACCTTTGTTTTTCGCTCCCTTTTCCTTTCTTTGTTTCCCTTCCCTCGTTCCTCCGCTTCGACGTTTGAGGTTCCTCTTTTTCTTCGTCCTACCTGTGCGCTCCTGAAGGCCGCCCCATGCGTCTGAAGCGTGACAGGTGACTGAGTAACGCGTAATTTCCAGCCTCAGATCGACAGGTAGGGTTCGCACATACCCCTGGTACAGGCCAAGCCCAAGGAGGGGTGAATGCCTGAGCTGCAATCTTCCCAAATTTCCGATTGGTCCCTCTGTTAGGTGTTTGGGAGGTTCCCTGAGGTGTGAACAATCACCTAAGGTGGGTGCACCCCTCTTGTAAAAGGGGCCCCCAGTTGGAAGGAGCGCGCCAGAAACCCTGGCAATCATGGGTATTTTCTCGCAATAAGTCAATCATCTTCCCATTCAACGTCTACAAAACGTAAACGTAATGAGGCTAATGATTCAGAGGACGTTCCCGCTGTACTAAGTATCCTCATGGTACCTCATTCTGCAGATGGTCAGTCCTCTGCCACGGTGATTCTGTTTATTATTCAGAAAGGTGTTGATGTAATTGCCGGCCCTGTGATATCCAGCTCCCGTTTACGTAATGGCGCTTTGCTTTTGGAGACCATTTCTGACTCTCAAGCACAACTACTTCATGCTGCCTCGCTTCTCCACAGTTACCCTCATAGAACTTGGAATTCTTTCTGTGGCGTAATTTACACGGTCTAACCGAGACCAAAATCCGTCATGTACTGAAAAGGGTGGATTCCTCCTTAGTGCCCACTTGCACTCTCTCTCTCTCACCTTTTATAGAGTGGTGCTTCCGTCCAAGATCAAAACTAGCTGTGGAATTATCACAATCCGACCATACATTCCGAACCTGATGCGCTACTACCTGTGTCACCGTTTGAACCACAGTACAACGTCTTGTCGACACAGAGCCAAATGTGTCACCTGTGCTAGGGATGTTCACAAGGCGATTCCCCACCTCCTTCTCCCCGCTGTATCAACTGCAATGGCGGTCATGCCGCCCCGTGTCGGGATTATCCCGTGTATCTTGATGAACGGGCTTTTCAAGAGATCCGGGTAAAGGAAAAAATGCCTTACCCAGTCGCTCGCTAATTACTGGCTAGTGGCAAACCCTGCGCTCTCCCGTCTGCTACCTATAGTTCTGTTTTGTTACCCAACGCTCCTTGAAGGACATGGCCACGCAGACACGCGACGTCCAATTCAGATCGGAGACTCTGAAATAGCCCAGCGTCAAGGTAGCATCGCCATAACCCCGTCCAGCTGTGCAACAAGCTGTCGCCTCAAGGGGCGAAGCCACCAACTACACAACCGGTAGACCGGAAACCACAGGAGTAGTGCTCCCGTGAATACGTCCTCCATCCCTCCAGTTAAACAATACCCGACCCTTCCTCTAGCCGGAAAGGCTCGAAGAAGTCCACAAAAGTCAAACGGATTTCTTCTTCGGCAACTCGAAGATGGCCGACCTCCGTGTCTCCAGTGCGCACCGTTTTACAGCACTGGGCTTCACAGACCGACCGCACAAGCAGGCTGATGCTTCTGTGGAGCCCATGGACCAGGATACTTTTGCTTCTGTGCCCTGTAGTAGCGACTCTTCCCGGCTGTCACTCGGCAGCTGCCAAGGTGACACCCCTAAATCTCTTCTTCATCATGACTCTCCTCCAATGGGACGTTCGCGGCCTCCGGTCCCACAAAGAGGATTTATGGCTGCTTTTAGCATCGCGGCATCCCCTGGTAATCTGCCTTTAGGAAACGAAATTCCGCCCTCACTACAGCTTTGAGCTTTCACATTTCTTACCGATTTGTTTTGACTTTCCCCCTGAGCTCGGCATTCCATCTTATGGGGGCGTCATGCTGCTCAAACTGGATGACGTTCACAGTCAGCCCATCTTCCTGACTACCAATCTTCAAGTTGTTGCAGTTCGCATTTTCCTTCCCCATCGGACTTTCCCTCTGTACCACTTACGTCCCTCGGTCGTTTGATGTCACCAGGGAAGACTTCCTTCAACTTATTTGGCAGCTACCTCCACCATTTTTGCTACTCAGTGACTTTACTGCTCATCATCCTCTTTTCCCCCTGCGGGTTCGAGGGTTAGAATAGGCCCGTGGTATTCCTGCCTGTCGTAAGAGGCGACTACAAGGAGTCTCACATGTTTCGGCCTTATGTGATGGTCCCCTCTCGGGTTTGACCTCCATCTTTCTAAATTATTCCGAAGAGCGAGCCAATTGGGGAAGGGCGCCTTACATGGTGCACTGTATCCGTCGTGCAATTAGACCTTTAGCCGTCTTTCTCGTCGTTGCAATGGTGTCCCGCTCGTTTTCGATCTCTTGGGCGATTACCACGCTGCACTCTGCAGTGTTTCTTTTAACTGCGACGACGACCTTGGCCATTTTTGCACCTAAGATCCAGCACGGTAGCCAGCCCGTTGTGGTGGGGCCGCCATGTACCCTCTTGGTTGTAGCCCCCTGACAACACAGGGATCGCTCTACTGATGCCTGCGCCGTTAACTCCCCACGTATGCCAAGGAGTAGATGCCCATCTCCTTGGGGCATCAGGACTCCCGGCAATGGCCGTCCTGCCAGGTGGCTATTGCTGCGGCTGGGTGGCGCCCGTGGAGAGGGCCCTTGGTCGGAGTAGGTGGCATCAGGGCGGATGACCCGCAATGAAGCGTGGTACATCATCTCTCGCTGGCGGCCAGCCGCCAGCAGTCTCTAAGCGTTCTCGGGCTCAATTTAATGCTGAAAAGTACAATCCGAAAACGTTCCCCTCTCTGGCCACGCCGTGGGAGGAACGTAAATCTCAGGATGGCAGTAGCAATTATTCGCCCCGATTCTTCGTTTGTACGAGAGCTGATGGGGAGTCTTTTCTCTCCACAAAGCCTCAGTTCTTCGTCGAGCATTTAGAGGACAAGTTTGGGGAGGTGGAGGGCTTGTCAAAAATGCGCTCTGGATCGGTCCTGATCCAAACGGCATCCTCTGGCCAGCCACGACGATTACTTGCTTGTGACAAGTTGGGGGATGTTGCTGTTACGATCACACCGCATAAAGAGTTTAAATATGGTCCAGGGAGTTATTTACCATAAGGACCTTCTTTTGCAGTCTGATGACGAGCTGCGCGCCAACTTAGAGCGCAGAGGTGTGCATTTCGTCTGGCGCGTTCATCGGGGTCCGAAGGAAAATCAGATAGCTACCGGTGCCTTCATCTTGGCCTTTGAGGGTGATACGTTACCGGAAAAGGTCAAGGTGATGGTCTACCGATGTGACGTCAGGCCCTATATTCCTCCCCCGATGCGGTGCTTCAAGTGCTGGAAGTTTGGCCATATGTCTTCCCGCTGCACTTCCAGCCTCACATGTCGAGATTGCGGACACCCGTCTCATCCCGATACTCCATTTGCCCCGCCTCCCATCTGTGTCAACTGCGGGGAGCACCATTCACCTTGCTCGCTAGACTGCAGAACCTTCCAGAAAGAACGCAAAATCATGGAATATAAGACCCTGGACCGACTGACTTATACTGAGGCCAAACGGAAATACGACCGATTGTATCCCGTGCGAATGACGTCATCCTACGCCGCCGCTACAACACCTGTGCTCGCCCCATCAGTTTCACGACTTCCGGCCGGATTGCTGAGTGGTACGACTCCTCCTGCCCCCTTGCCAGTGGGGGGCTCTACCCACCGGGTTGCTCCTGCGCCACCTACCTCAGGGGCAACACCATCCCCCCCATCAGGGACGTCCGTCCCTGCTTCTAAGCCGGAGAAGTGTCCAACTTCTTCGGCTTCTCACGCTCGCAAGGGGTCCCTTGGGTCCCTCCCTTCCCAGGTTTCCACCAGTGGGAAGGCTGACGACCGACAGTGGCGTAAGTGCCCGCAATCAGCTGGTCGACGGGCTTCACGATCCTCCTCAGTCCCGGAGACTGAATCGGTGAAGCCCTCCCAGCCAGTTAAACCCAAGGAGCAGCGTGAGAAATCAAAGAAGAACAGCTCTAAGCCCAAGGAACTCGCGGTGGCAGCCACCCCACCGCCACCTTCCAGATCTGCGTCTGAGGACGAGGTGGAGATCCTGGCGTCCGCTGAGGACCTCGATCTCACCGGTCCCTCAGACGCCATGGATAGCACTAGCACGGGTGCTCAATCGGAGGCAGCAGGTGACCCAGCGGCGTAATCTGCCTTCCCCATCCCGTCACGCCTTTCTCCGCCATGGACAATACCATCCTCCAGTGGAACTGCAGCCTTTTCTTCCACCATCTAGCTGAGCTCCGCCAGCTTATCAGCCTTCATCCTTTCCTTTGCATTGCTCTGCAGGAAACTTGGTTTCCGGCAATGCGAACCCCCGCCCTCCGTGGCTATAGGGGTTATTATAAAAACCGAGCAGCTTATGAAAGGGGGTCTGGTGGCGTCTGCATATATGTCCTTCACACTCTGCACAGCGAGTCTATCCCTCTCCAGACGCCTTTAGAGGCTGTCGCTGTACGCGTGTGGACGCCACAGGCTATTACCGTCTGCAGTCTTTACCTTCCACCGGATGGTGATGTCTCGCAGCATGTCCTGGCGGCACTGGTCGCCCAATTGCCGCCACCTTCCTTGCTATTGGGCGACTTCAACGCCCATAAACCTCTGTGGGGTGGGTCAGTGGCCACAGGTCGAGGCGCCATCTTTGAGCATTTCTTGTTGCAGCTCGATCTCTCGCTGTTAAATGATGATGCCTTCGCACACTTCAGTGTGGCGCATGGCACCTACTCCGCCATTGACCTTTCCATCTGTAGCCATAGCCTCTTATCGTCTGCCCAATGGAGTGTGCATGACGACCTGTGTGGTAGTGACCACTTTCCGCTCTTTTTGTCACTACCACAGCGTCACTCTTCTAGGCGCCCTAGCGGATGGGCTATGAATAAGGCTGACTGGGATTTGTTCTCCTCCACTGCCGCTTTTGAGCCTCTCTCTACTGATGACATTGATGCGGTGGCTCAATCGGTCACCACCGGCATCGTTACTGCCGCCGCGTCTGCCATTCCCCGTTCTTCTGGGTCCCCTCGGCGGAAGGCTGTGCCTTGGTGGTCCCCTGAGATCGCTGAAGCGATTAAAGATCGCCGGCGGGCGCTCCAGCGTCACAAGCGACATCCCTCCATGGACCACCTTATCGACTTCAAACAGCTGCGTGCGCGGGCCCGCCTCCTCATCCGCCAAGGCAAGAAGGAGTGCTGGGAGCGGTATGTGTCCACCATTGGCCTCCATGTCACTCCCTCGCAGGTCTGGGCCAAGATTCGACGCGTCTACGGCTATCGGACCCCTGCCAGCGTCCCTGCGCTCTCACTGAATGGGGCCATTTGTACTGACTCCGACGTCATTGCAAATCGCTTAGCAGAGCATTTTGCTATGAGTTCCGCTTCTGCGAATTACCCCCATGCCTTCCGCTCCATTAAAGAGCGGATGGAACGTCGGAGCCTTTCTTTTCGCACCAACCACCCGGAATCTTACGATGCTCCATTCAGTGAGTGGGAATTTCGCAGTGCCCTAGTTGCTTGCCCTGATACCGCTCCTGGGCCAGATGGCATCCACTGTCAGATGCTGAAGCACCTTTCAGTGGCCTGCCAGCGGCGCCTTCTCGATCTTTACAACCGTCTTTGGGTCGAGGGGGAGTTTCCGCCGCAATGGCGGGAAGGCATTGTCATCCCCGTTTTGAAACCTGGAAAGACCCCTCTGGAGGTGGACAGCTACCGTCCCATTAGCCTCACCAACGTTCTTTGCAAGTTGCTTGAACGGATGGTGAGCCGGCGCTTGCATTGGGTACTGGAGTCTCGGGGCCTTATGGCTCCGTCTCAGGGTGGGTTCCGTAGAGGACGCTCCGCCACCGACAATCTGGTGAGCCTGGAGTCGGCCATCCGTACTGCATTTGCCCGCCGTCAGCACCTGGTCGCTGTCTTTTCGACATGCGGAAGGCGTACGATACGACATGGCATCATCACATCCTTTCTACGCTTCATGGATGGGGTCTTCGGGGCCCTCTGCCGATTTTTATCCGCAATTTCCTGTCGTATCGTACCTTCCGCGTGCAAGTCGCGGCCTCATATAGTTCCTACCACGTCAGGGAGACCGTTGTGCCACAGGGTTCTGTTTTAAGTGTCTGCCTGTTTTTAATAGCCATTAACGGGCTTGCTGCGGCCGTGGGAAATTCTGTCTCCGCTTCCCTGTATGCTGACGACTTCTGCCTTTATTACAGCTCTACTGGCACTGCAGCTGTTGAACGTCAGCTACAGGGCGCTATCTGTAAGGCGCAGTCTTGGGCAGTAGCGCATGGGTTTCAGTTTTCGGCAGCCAAGACCCGCGTTATGCATTTCTGCCGGCGCCGAACAGTCCATCCTGAGCCGCGGCTTTATCTTGCCGACGAACTCCTTGCTGTGGTGCAGACCCACAGGTTTTTGGGGGTGGTTTTCGATGCCCGGTTGACTTGGCTGTCTCATATCCGGCAGCTTAAACAGACGTGTTGTCGGCATCTAAACGCTCTGAGATGCTTGAGCCACACCCGCTGGGGCGCCGACCGCTCTACCCTGTTGCGGCTCTACCAGGCGTTAATCCAGTCCCGTCTGGATTATGGGAGCCTGGCTAATGGCTCAGCATCCCCATCTGCGTTACGGGTGCTGGACCCAATTCTCCACAGCGGGATACGCCTTGCCACTGGTGCTTTCCGCACCAGCCCTGTGGACAGCTTACTCGTGGAGGCAGGTGTACCTCCACTGCGGTTCCGACGCCAACCTTTGCTGGCCGCTTATGCTGCCCATGTTCTAAGCTCGCCCGGGCATCCAAACTATCGTCTCCTGTTCCCGCGGTCGGTCGTCCGTATGCCAGAACGTCGGCCCCGGTCTGGTTGTACAATAGCGGTCCGCGTCAAAGAGCTTCTCTCTGGGCTCCAGGGTTTCACTGTTCCACCTCCTTTCCGGGCTACTTTGCATACACCCCCATGGTGTGTTCGTCGCCCTAGCCTTCGGCTCGACTTGGAACAGGGCCCTAAGGACTCAGTCCCTCCATAGGCCTTCCGCCGCCGCTTTTATTCCATCCTGGCCACGTATCAGGGCTCTGGTGTTGTTTACACTGACGGTTCGATGGTTGCTGGTCGTGTCGGATATGCGCTCACTCTAGGGGACCATTCCGAACAACGTTCCTTGCCGGATGGCTGCAGCGTTTACACTGCTGAACTGGTCGCCATCTTTCGTGCCCTAGAGTATATCCGCTCCTGCGCAGGTGAGTCCTTCGTTATCTGTAGCGATTCCCTGAGCGGTTTACGAGTTCTCGACCAGTGTTTCCCTCGTTCTCGTCTGGTGATGGCTATCCACGAGTCTCTGCATACTCTCGCCTGTTGCGGCCGCTCTGTGGTCTTTGTGTGGACCCCCGGTCATGTCGGTATCCCGGATAACGAACATGTTGACCGCCTGGCGAAAGAGGCCACCAGTAAGCCATCTCTGGACGTTGGCCTCCCAGAGACTGATTTGCGGGCAGTCTTCCGCCGCAAAATCTTGGCGCTATGGGACGATGAATGGCGCGAACTGCCAATGCGCAATAAACTCCGTACTGTCAAGGAGACGACGGCTGTGTGGCGGTCATCCCTGCGAGCCACTCGCAGGGACTCGGTAGTTCTTTGCCGGCTCCGCATTGGCCACTCCCGGCTGACACACAGTTATTTACTGCGCCGGGAGGACCCTCCTCTATGTCGCTGTGGGGCAGCTTTGACAGTGGCTCACATTTTGCTGGCCTGCCCCTTTTTTAGCTGTGGTCAGGCAGACATTTGCGCTGCCTGCTACGCTCCCTGCCCTTTTAACAGACGACTCCACTATGGCTGACTTAGTTTTACGTTTTATTCGGGCAGGGGGATTTTATCATTTACTCTGAGTGTTTCTGTTTTATTTTATTGTTTTGTGTTGATTCTGGCCTTTGGCTTATGGTTTTACACTGATTTTTTAATGTGTTTCTAAGTGGTTGGCCTTTCCTTTTTTATGTCTATGGTCGGCCAACCACCGTCACACTCTGTGTGGTTTTAATTTGTTTTGTCTTGTCTTTGTCTCAGTATCTCTTGTTCTGTATCGTCTGTGATCTCTTCTGTTCCTCGTTTTTATTCTCTGTGGGTGTTCTTTGTCTTTGGAAAAAGGGACCGATGACCATAGCAGTCTGGTCCCTTTAATCCCCCAAACCAACCAACCAACCAACCATCATCCTCTTTGGAGTTCTCCTAGGACCTGCCAGAGAGGTGCACTCTTCGCTGACCTTCTTAGCAAACTTAACCTCTTCTGCCTTAACACCGGAGCACCCACTTTCCTTTTTGACTCCGCGCACACCTATTCCCATTTGGACCTATCCTTGTTCACAGCCCAGCTTGCTCCACTTCTTGAGTGGTCCGTTCTTTTTGACTCGCACTCGAGCGACCATTTCCCATGTGCTATGCTTTTGCTGACTCCTGCTCCATTCGCGTACAAGCCCAAATGCCAGCTTCCTAAGGCTGACTGACAGCTTTACCCCTCCCTGGTGACCTTCGGAGAATAAGATTTCCCCAGTTGTGATGAACAGGTGGAATATCTCACAAACGTTATGCTTACTGCTGCAGAACGTTCCATTCCCCGCACTTCATCTTTACCACGTCGTGTCCCAGTCTCTTGGTGGACTGAGGCATGCCGCGACGCAATTCGCGCACGGAGACGCGCTCTCCACGTTTTTATCCGCCGTCCTACGATGGCAAACTGCATTCATTATAAACAGATGCGTGCGAAGTGACGTCGCGTTCTTGGGAATAGCAACAGAGCTAGCTGGATTTCATTCACTAGTTCTTTTAACAGTTCCACCCCTTCCTCTGCCATGTGACCAACCACCGGCAACTCTCTAGGACCAAGATCCATTCCCCAATTTTCTGCCTGACAGTAGCTGAAGATATCGTGAGACCTATTGCTATCTCCAACACCTTAGGCCGCCATTTTGCGAAAGTTTCGAGCTCTTCTCACTATCACCGTGCATTCCTCCATCGTAAACGAGTAGAGTAGGCTCAGGTGACACTTCTCCGAATCGTGAGTGCTAAAATGCCGCCTTTACTATCAGGGAGCCAGATCATGCTCTCAGTTCATCCCAATTCTCTATCCCAGGGCCAGACGCCGTCCACATTCAGATGTTGCAGCACATTTCTCTTGCAAGCAAGCACTTTTTGCTTCTAGATACCGCGCCATCTCTCTTACCAGTTGCGTTTGCAAGGTGATGGAACGTATGATTCATGCCCGGCTGGTACGGTGTCGCGAGTCTCGCAATTTACTAACGAATGCACAGTGTGGATTTCGAGCGCGGCGTTCTGAAGTTGACCATCTCGTTACTTTGTCCACTCATGTCATGAGTGGTTTTCTGCGGATATCCCAGACTGTGGCCGTGTTTTTCGATTTGGAGAAGGCCTAAGACCCCTGCTGGAGAACTGGTATCCTCCGTACCCTTTACAGGTGGGGCTTCCGTGGACGCCTGCCCTGTTTACTTCATGCATTTTTAAAAGATCGTGTTTTCAAGGTGCATTTGGGTTCTGCCTTGTCGGACACCTGTATCCAGAAAACGGTGTGCCTTTAGATTCCGTTCTGAGCGTCGTCCTCTTTGCTATCACCATTAACGCTATAATGGCCTATCTCCCACCAGGCACCTCCGGCCCCCTTTTTGTTGAAGATTTTGCCATCTATTGCAGTTCTCCACGGATCTGTCTCACAGAGCGACGTCTTCAGCGATGTCTTGATCGTCTTTACTTAACCGTCTGTATGAATTTCTGGCGATACAAGTGGTTTCTCACACCATCTTGAGGCTGTTGCCCTTCTGTTTGTTGAAACTACGAAATTCCTCGGGCTCATGCTCGATAGGAAACTCTCTTGGTCCTCCCACGTGTCCTACCTGGCAGTCCGCTGTACGCAGTCCTTCAGTGTCCTGTGTGTCCTGAATTGTACTTCCTGGGATGCCGATCGAACCACCCTCCTCCGTGTGTACCGGTCCCTTGTCGTTCGAAACTCGACTAAGGCCCTTCTCTCTTACGCCATCTCAATACTATCCACCATCGTGGCATCCGTTTGGCCACTGGCACCTTTTACATTATCACTTTCTGTATGCTGAAGCTGCTGAACTACTACTGTCCTAACGCCAAGACTTTCTTCTCAGCAGCTATTTACAGCCGAGCTCTTCCGTCTTGTATCAGGCAACTGAGTACATCCGACGATACAGCCTTTTCAATTGTGTCCTCTGCTCAGACTCCCTCAGCGCCCTTCAAAGTCTATGTGCGCTGTAAACCGCCTATCCCTTAGTGCAGTGGGGTTATCTCGGTCTGCCAGGAAACGAGGCTGCTGACGCTGCTGCCAAGGCTGCAGTCCTCGTACCTCAGTCCGCGAATACCTATATTCCCTCCGATGTGTTGCCGTCTGTCAGCATGTGTTGAGGTGATGTCCCTTTGGCATCGTCAATGGTCCTCCCTTCGCGTTAATAAGCTCCAGCTTATTAAGCCTCTCCTAGAGGCTTAGGGAAAAAGACCAAAAATTTGAAAAAAAAAACATTTCCTCGGTCTATAGAAAAGAGCATTTCATGCTGATTTCAAAAATGTATAGTTTATGGGCATTATCATTTTTCGTTAGTTCTAAAATTGATGTTGAACGTAATGTTGCACAGGGGCTACGCCCATCTGCAGTTTGAAGTGCGTCAGAGTACGTGATGTATTATTTTATTCTTCCGTTTTTTCCGTCGTTAGTCACGGATCGTCAACATATGTGTATTCTAGAAGGCACTGACTCCAAGAACCAAAGTACAGCCATGTTTAGGATGTAAACAAAGATCTGAGAATATATGATTTTGGAATTTCATATGCGTGTGGTTTTGTAGTTAGTGTGTTGTTTTGTTTCTGTGTGTGTGTGTGTTTCCTGTGCTATAAGTGCCGAGAGTAAGGAAATTTAGCCCCAAACGAAAGTTTCGCGGCAACCAGTTCCAAACACAACCGAACAATACACATCAGTTGCTCCAAAAGTCGCCTGCGGAATCTGTGTCTATTGGCAATGCTTCTAGACGTAAACTTTCGCTTTCTCAATGCAATAAGAACGAGCCTAGTAGTATTGTGAGCAGCAATAACGACGGAAATGTTATTGTGAACCTCGGCATGCTATCAAGACTTTTGAAGAATGCTCTGAAATGTAAGTAATGCAATTGTGAAGATAGTATTGATGTTTCTGAGGACATTTCAGCAAGGAAGGGTCTTTCAAGTCGGTTAGTAATTGCCTGTAACTCGTGTAAGATGCACAGTGATACTGTCACCTCGCCAGTAACTGATAGTCGACATTACAGTGTAAATATTCAGCTTGCTTATGCAATGCGTTGTATTGGAAGGGGAAGGAGAGGTGCAAGACTTTATGTGCAGTGATGGATTTGTCTCCACCTCCACTGAGGTTAGACAGATAAAATAAATTAATACATAATTATTTATGTGGTGTAAGTGAACATTCAACGAAAAGAGCAGCAGAAGAAGCAGTAGCTTTGTCTGAGAATACAGACATTGTAGGAGCATTTGATGGATCTTGAAGGAAGAGAGATCAGACTTCTCTGAATGGGACTGTAACTGCCACATTTATTGAAACTGGTAATGAATGTGTAACAAAGCACTACCAGGGTTGTCAAAGTAAATTTATTGGCACCCATGTATGTGTAAAGACCTTTGATCGCCCAAGTGGAAACATGAAAACGAAAGGAGTTCTAAACATTTTTAGAAGATTTGAGGTTAGGCGCTGGCCGCGGTGGTCTAGCGGTTCTAGGCGCTCAGTCCGGAACCAAGCGACTGCTACGGTCGCAGGTTCGAATCCTGCCTCGGGCATGGATGTGTGTGATGTCCTTAGGTTAGTTAGGTTTAAGTAGTTCTAAGTTCTAGGGGACTGATGACCACAGATTTTGAGTCCCATAGTGCTCAGAGCCATTTGAACCATTTTTTTGAGGTTAGGCGTGGTGTGAGGTATGTAGGCTACCTTGGGGACAGAGACTGTAAAGGACACATTACTGTTGTTAATGACAGACCATATGGGGAAACACTGATAGAAAAGCTTGAATGTTTTGCGCATGTACACAAAAAAATGGGAGCTCGGCCGAGAAAATTATGTAAAGACTTCACTGGAAAAAAACTGTCAGACGGGAAACACGTAGGTGGTACAGGTCGTCTTACAAAAAATTAAATTGATTCTCTGACTCAGTATTATGGACTAGCAATAAGGAGAAATTTAGGAGATTTGGGGAACATTAAACGAGTTGTTTGGGCAACATGGCTTCAAAGAGTGTCGACAGATGAAACCCCACAGCATGGTTTGTGTCCAAAAGGGGAAGTATCGTGGTGGAAGTACTTGTTGAGCAATGCTATAGGCGTACAATATACCCACAACCATTCCTTACCACTTGCTGTAATGGAGGCAGTTAGGCCTATATATATGGCTGTGGCAAATAAAAATCTACTTAGGAAATGTATACATGGTCTCTCTCAGAATGCAAGTGAAAGCTTTAACGGCTGAATATGGGAGAGAATACCCAAAACTGTATTTGTTGGGCTGACAGTGCTGAATATTGGTGTAATGGATGCAATAATAACATTCAGCGTTCAATGAAGGTACAATTCCAAGGATCAATGTTACGAAGAAATTGTACATCCAGGCGGGAAGGAATATTACTTCAGCTCTAACTGCTATTGATAAGCGGCGGGTAACCGAAGCAGAGACCTGCAGAAGCTGCTACCAAGGAGTCAAGGATAAAAAAAGAATGAAGAGAAAGAGTATGGAGGATAAGGAAAGAGGCGGACAACTGGAGTACGCAGCTCCAAACGAGCATTGTGGTAAGTTAATAAATTTGTAAATCTTCTTTTGCGATTTACCGAAAAATTGAATTTTCATCATTCAGGTACACTTATCTCCTATGTGACAAAAATTGGTACAGATATTTAGAACGACCTCCTCTATCTCCCTTGCCTTCTATTTCCTGAAAAAATTATAACATGATGATGATGATGTCGGTGATATTTGAGTTACATTTTTAAATATTTTTGTTGCAGTAAAATAAATTGCTTGGCTTTTTCACAGATCAACAACAGAGATGCAAATTGGAGGCAGAAAACAGTTATGTGAATGTTGTCTGTACTCTGACTCTTTTTCCAAGCACTGCAGTCAGATGTTCCAAAGAAAATGGTTCCGCAGTGAAATAGTGTTCCGTTTTTTATACTATTATAAATATTGTCGGTACCAAAATACAATAAATATCCCAAAATTTTTTTGGGAAATGCTTTGCTAATGACAGTAATTATGTGTAAGAATTTTGAGCTGTGTCTCATTTATAGATCAGTTGCACTATGAGGGTGAAGATAATGCTAAAAATGCAACCCCTTTCAGGGGCGTGTCCCCTTAACTCGGCTGCGTATTGGGCACTGCGTTTTTAGCCATCGTCATTTGCTAAGTGGTGTTCCCCCCACCGCTTTGTACACATTGCGCCCAGGTTTAACTGTCGGCCACTTCCTGATGCATTGCTCATTTTTTAACCGTTTACTTTCCCGCTTGGATTTGCCACCTGATTTATCGGCCGTTTTAGCAAATGACGCGCGGGCTATCGACCGCGTTTTACTATTTATTCGCCAAAGCAATATGGCGAAGGCCATTTAATTTTTAATTTTGGACCTCCGTTTCTGTATGGTGTCTGTTTTAACCCTTTTTCCACGTGCCTGTTTTTAGCTGTCTTCTATTATGAGAACTGGGATTGACGTACAGTTGCTTTCATCTCCTCTCTGCCTTCGTGTTCTATAGTTTTGACTTGGGCGCGTATGAATCTAGTTGTTTTTTTCCCCCTAAAGTAAAACAAAAGGAAAACCTCAAGTCAATTTCTGACAAATGCAGTAAATTGCGGCAAATATAAACTGAATGGCCAAACGTCACGGGCATAGTTGTCACATTTCTGCATGTGACGTGACCAGAATATCGGTGTCAGAGGCAGCGTATGGTATCAGAGCATTCTATTACAGACCAGTGGACAGTGAACATGGTAGCACATATGAGCTCACTCATTCTGATCGCTGAATGATAATCAGTCTAACGCGCAGCGGTGGTAGTATATCGGGCGTTTTATAAGAATTCAGAGTTCCGAAGTCGACAGTATTTCCAGTATGGTAAGATATAATGACGAGTACCCGTGGTCTAGGGGTGGCGTCTTTCATTCATAATCAGAAACGTCTTCGGTCCCGGGTTCGATCACCGCATCTGCCTAAATTTTGATAAATAATCAGCATTGGCGGCCGAAGACTTCCAGCATAAGAAGTCAGCCTCATTCTGCCAACGGCCTTGTCAAAGAGGGCGGAGGAGCGGATAGAGGTTCAGGGCACTCTCTTGTCCTACGGGTGGGAAATTGCCCCTAAAGGTGGAAGAATCATCCATGATCAACGACATGAGTATGCAGAAGGCAATGGAAATCACTGCATTAAGGGGCTCCGGAACGCCCTATACTTGCAATGTTAAAATAACGCTTATAAATTACATCTTCCACACAAAGTATTTGAGGTAGGAAGTTTAAACTTTTTACAGATTATTTATTGGAATATGGGCTACAACTTAACACAGGGATTTTACAAAATTTTAGTTCAGCTATTAAAGATGATTTTTTTCAATTGTAATGAAAATTCACATCATTTTTTGCAATTTTTTACTTATATATTCAAAAATATATAGTTTTTTGGAAAAAGGCTGTGTTAAATTATGCAGAAGGTACTGTGTAACATTTACTGAAAGTTTGAAACAAATATGTTTGGAAGATCCTTAGAAAACATGTAATTAGTATGATAAAATAAAAGTTTTGGGAATCGAGCGACAAATATTGGATTAACTTTTTAGTGCATTCCAGGTCCATAGGAAGGATTATCTTCATCCTCTGCAAACTCCTCCTCCAGCTTCCTCTTGTTCCTCCTCCTGTTTACTCTTGCTTGTATTTCTAGACTCTTTACAGCCTTGTCTGCAGCCCGAAGGCGTTCCTTGTCTAAAGCAAGCATCGCTCGTTGTTGTGTTCATAGATTTTGCTACCATTTTCTTCAGTTGCAGTTACTGCAACACTGTTCCAAATGGTGGTCATGTATGAACACTTATCACATTTCAGTTGTATTTCACTAGCAAGTCCTACGTGCTTTATTATGGAGAGTTCCAGACCAACTTCACTACAATGAATACATCTTACACAGTTTGAAAAAATTCCTTTGAGAACCGACATATCAAATATTTCATTCACATCCGATTCGCCCATAAAACATTCATAGTTTTCACTCATTGAACCAAGCTTCTTCTGTGAAGTATTTTCTTTCCCACTTTGACTGCTATGGGCAGGTGTACTTGAGAGGTTAGGTTCACTCACTTGGTTATCGTCTTTATTGTTTACAGTAATAACACATACCTTTGGCTTTCCAACATTTCTCCTTTTCTTAAAAGCCTTCAGAGGATTTCTAATAACTTTACTTTTACTCATTATTATACTTCATCAAAACAGAGACTCAAGAAACAGAATTAATTACGAATATTTTCGAGATAACGACAGAGTAAATAAACATGAAACAATCGACAATCACACCAGCGATATATATTGAACCATCACAGGTTAGCCACAACACATACTTTATCTCACATCACTAAAATGTACCTGATGAACACGGACGTTAATAATAACACCATTTGACAGCAGTTTAACAGCGCCACAGTGGGTCACGCCCATGTAGAACACATTTCAAAAAAAATTTAAAAATAGTTGTAGTCTTCGGAATTGAATAAATTATATATCTATTAAAAGGTAATAGTCTGCAGATCCAGAAAACGCAAAAAAGTAAAAATTGAACTTTTCATGATTTTGAGCCTTCCCGGAGCCCCTTAGAGACACGAAATGTGAATCCGCAGGACATGAGACCTGTAATTGAAGAAGTGTCATGATGATCACTCCATTGGTAAAAGATTCCGGAATAGTCCCCGATTCGGATCTCCGGGAGGGTACTGCCAAGGGGAGGTTACCATGAGAAAAAGATTGAATAATCAACGAAAGGATAACGTTCTACGAGTCGGGGCGTGGAATGTCAGAAGCTTGAACGTGGTAGGGAAACTAGAAAATCTGAAAAGGGAAATGCAAAGGCTCAATCTAGATATAGCAGGGGTCAGTGAAGTGAAGTGGAAAGTAGAGGAGGATTTCTGGTCAGATGAGTATCGGGTAATATCAACAGCAGCAGAAAATGGTATAACAGGTGTAGGATTCGTTATGAATAGGAAGGGTGTGTTACTGTGAACAGTTCAGTGACCGGGTTGTTCTAATCAGAATCGACAGCAGACCAACACCGATAACGATAGTTCAGGTATACATGCCGACGTCGCAAGCTGAAGATGAACAGTAGAGAAAGTGTATGAGGATATTGAAAGGGTAATGCAGTATGTAAAGGGGGACGAGAATCTAATACTCATGGGCGATTGGATTGCAGTTGTAGGGGAAGGAGTAGAAGAAAAGGTTACAGGAGAATATGGGCTTGGGACAAGGAATGAAAGAGGTGAAAGACTAATTGAGTTCTGTAACAAGTTTCAGCTAGTAATAGCGAATACCCTGTTCAATGATCACAAGAGGAGGAGGTATACTTGGAAAAGGCCGGGAGATACGGGAAGATTTCAATTCGACTACATCATGGTCAGACAGAGATTCCGAAATCAGATACTGGATTGTAAGGCTTACCCAGGAGCAGATATAGACTCAGATCACAATATAGTAGTGATGAAGAGTAGGCTGTAGTTCAAGACATTAGTCAGGAAGAATCAATACGCAAAGAAGTGGGATACGGAAGTACTAAGGAATGACGAGATACGTTTGAAGTTCTCCAACGCTATAAATATAGCAATAAGAAATAGCGCAGTAGGCAGTACAGTTGAAGAGGAATGGACATCTCTAAAAAGGGCCATCACAGAAGTTGGGAAGGAGAACATAGGTACAAAGAAGGTAGCTGCGAAGAAACCATGGGTAACAGAAGAAATACTTCAGTTGATTGATGAAAGGCCGGCCGTGGTGGTCTTGCGGTTCTAGGCGCGCAGTCCGGAACCGCGCGACTGCTACGGTCGCAGGTTCGAATCCTGCCTCGGGCATGGATGTGTGTGATGTCCTTAGGTTAGTTAGATTTAAGTAGTTCTAAGTTCTAGGGGACTGATGCAAACAGCTGTTAAGTCCCATAGTGCTCAGAGCCATTTGAACCATTTTTTGATGAAAGGAGGAAGTACAAACATGTTCCGGGAAAATCAGGAATGCAGAAATACAAGTCGCTGAGGAATGAAATAAATAGGAAGTGCAGGGAAGCTAAGACGAAATGGCTGCAGGAAAAATGTGAAGACATCGGAAAAGGTATGATTGTCGGAAGGACAGACTCGGCATACAGGAAAGTCAAAGCAATCTTTCGTGACATTAATAGCAACAGTGGTAACATTAAGAGTGCAACGGGAATTCCACTGTTAAATGCAGAGGAGAGAGCAGATAGGTGGAAAGAATACATTGAAAGCCTCTATGAGGGTGAAGATTTGTCTGATGTGATAGAAGAAGAAACAGGAGTCGATTTAGAAGAGATAGGGGATCCAGTATTGGAATCGGAATTTAAAAGAGCTTTGGAGGACTTACGGTCAAATAAGGCAGAAGGGATAGATGACATTCCATCAAAATTTCTAAAATCATTGGGGGAAGTGGCAACAAAACGACTATTCACGTTGGTGTGTAGAATATATGAGTCTGGCGATGTACCATCTGACTTTCGGAAAAGCATCATCCACAAAATTCCGAAGTCGGCAAGCACTGACAAGTACGAGAATTATCGCACAATCAGCTTAACAGCTCATGCAGCATAGCTGCTTACAAGAATAATGTACAGAAGAATGAAAAAGAAAATTGAGAATGCGCTAGGTGACGATCAGTTTGGCTTTAGGAAAAGTAAAGGGACGAGAGAGGCAATTCTGACGTTACGGCTAATAATGGAAGCAAGGCTAAAGAAAAATCAAGACACTTTCATAGCATTTGTCGACCTGGAAAAAGCGTTCGACAATATAAAATGGTGCAAGCTGTTCGAGATTCTGAAAAAAGTAGGCGTAAGCTATAGGGAGAGACAGGTCATATATAATATGTACAACAACCAAGAGGGAATAATAAGAGTGGACGATCAAGAACGAAGTGCTCGTATTAAGAAGGGTATAAGACAAGGCTGTAGCCTTTCGCTCCTACTCATCAATCGGTACATCGAGGAAGCAATGATGGAAATAAAAGAAAGGTTCAGGAGTGGAATTAAAATCCAAGGTGAAAGGATATCAATGATACGATTCGCTGATGACATTGCTATTCTGATTGAAAGTGAAGAAGAATTAAATGATCTGCTGAACGGAATGAACAATCTAATGAGTACACAGTATGGTTTGAGAGTAAATCGGAGAAAGACGAAGGTAATGAGAAGTAGTAGAAATGAGAACAGCGAGAAATTTAACATCAGGATTGATGGTCACGAAGTCAATGAAGTTAAGGAATTCTGCTACCTAGGCAGTAAAATAACCAATGACGGACGGAGCAAGGAGAACATCAAAAGCAGACTCTCTATGGCAAAAAAGGCATTTCTGGCCAAGAGATGTCTACTAATATCAAAAACCGGCCTTAATTTGAGGAAGAAATTTCTGAGGATGTACGACTGGAGTACAGCATTGTATGGTAGTGAAACATGGACTGTGGGAAAACCGAAACAGAAGAGAATCGGAGCATTTGAGATGTGGTGCTATAGACGAATGTTGAAAATTAGGTGGACTGATAAGGTAAGGAATGAGGCGGTTCTATGCAGAATCGGAGAGGAAAGGAATATGTGGAAAACACTGATAAGGAGAAGGGACAGGATGATAGGTCATCTGCTAAGACATGAGGGAATGACTTCCATGGTACTTGACGGAGCTGTAGAGGGCAAAAACTGTAGATGAAGACAGAGATTGGAATACGTCAAGCAGATAATTGAGGTTGTAGGTTGCAAGTGCTGCTGTGAGATGAAGAGGTTAGCACAGGAAAGGAATTCGTGGCGGGCCGCATCAAACCAGTCAGTAGACTGATGGGGAAAAAGAAAAAATAGATAGAGGGACATAATGTTGCCATAAGAGTAAGATATGCGCAGTGCGACGACGACTGTTTGACGAACAGACGGCGCGATGATTCCACGAAGTCCAATGAGACGATCGACATCCTACTGTGAATCAGATCGGCGCCCCTTTGAATCTGTGGCGTCAGGAAGCCCCGTCTACCAGGGTTGTACGGAGACAAGTGCTCTGCGTAAGCTTCAGCACTTGATTCCCGGTACCACATCCAGTGTCTTTCTACAAGTTTTGGCCACTTAGAGTTGTTGATTGCGCACATATCGCGGAGCACCTGGAAGTCAGAGATTTTGTTGAAGACATAAATATGGCACAATGCGTATGTTCGAGAATCTAATGTAGAAAGTTCAGAAGTGTGAGCTGCATCTTGAACTTAAGTTCGCAGAAAGTGCCGTTTTCATCGCACGGATGATTTAAGGAGTAATCCATATGGAAGTAGTGACTCGGCTCCACAAGATTTGGCTTGTGCTCCGTCTCTAATGACCTTGTTGTCGACGAGAGGTTGAACATTAATCCTCCTCCTCCTTCTGACAAAATTTGGCGAAAAGGCCTACTTAGCAACAGAACATAGGTAAGTGAAACCCTACTAAAATCCAAGGGTCTGGCCATTAAAACAGTGAACTCTTTCTTGACTCATAACTGGAGCAACAGCAACTGTTTGTGGTAATTTAACAAAAGCAGTCAGTTGGTAATTGGTTTCACACTGCGAAAAGTGATCTTTCTATGATAATTTAACGAAAACAGTCTAGACCGGAAATGATGTTAATTTCGCTGACGTCTGGTATCAGTCATAGAAAGATAGTGAATAAAACCGGTTACCAGAAAAGTAAACACAATTTGCGATGTATACTGATCGTTTTTTCCAAATGTAAACAGTGGCTTTCCGGTGTAAAAATCAGCTACTGCGCTCTAGGAATGTGCTTCAAAGTACTCTCGAAATGTGAAAAAAGATTTTAAAAAATCATTATGCCAATCTGTATTTTGTGCCATGTTGCACAAGGACAATTCTCGGCACTCACACCATAAAAATTTCACCCGTTTCAAATACCTGGTCTGTGTTATCCAACAATAAGATATTCTTGTTGACTTCAAACAGCGAAATTTCAACTAAATTTATGGAAAACTTGGAAAAACTTTGAGCAAAATAACTAAGTGCAGGTGAATGTCCCACGTGACATAATATTGTCCGTACCACACTACGTCCGTGGCATGGAGCATGTTTCGAACATCCGTTCGCCACGGCCGTCGACCTGACACGGTTTCCATTAGTTCAATGATCCCATGCCCACTGGAAGTGTGATTGACGATGCCGTTGAGTCAGTGTGGGAACACGCCTGGGACTGCTGCAGAGCTCAACGTCCGACAACGGGGGGTGCTCCGGAAACACTGCGACATTGTGTGCATACAGGGTGTCAGGACGTAGTTTACCATAGCACTAAACTGTGTGTACTCGTTTGTAAATAAGATGCTATTATTGGAATTGTTGCTGTTGGTCTTCAGTCCAGAGACTGGTTAGAGGCAGCTCTCCATGCTACTCTATCCTGTGCAAGCTTCTTCATCTCCCAGTACCCACTGCAACCTACATCCTTCTGAATCTGCTTAGTGTATTCATCTCTTGGTCTCCCTCTACGATTTTTACCCTCCACGCTGCCCTCCTGTACTAAATTGGTGATTCCTTGATGCCTCAGAATATGGCCTCAGAATGTGCCACAAATTTCTCTTCTCTCTAATTCTATTGAATACCTCCTCATTAGTTATGTGATCTACCCATCCAATCTTCAGCATTCTTCTGTAGCACCAGATTTTGAAAGCTTCTATTCTCTTCTCGTCTAAACTATTTATCTTCCATGTTTCACTTCCATACATGGCTACGCTCCATACAAATACTTTCAGAAACCACTTCCTGACACTTAAATCTGTACTCGATGTTAACAAATTCCTCTTCTTCAGAAACGCTTTCCTTGCCATTGCCAGTCTACATTTTAAATCCTCTCTACTTCGACCATCATCAGTTATTTTTCTCCTCAAATAGAAAACTTCATTTACTACGTTAAGCGTCTCATTTCCTAATCTAAATCCCCGAGCAGCACCCGATTTAATTGGACTACATTCCATTATTCTCGTTTATTGGAATTAATGTTCTGATAACTTACTTTCTCTCTTGAGGAGCAGAATTTCTACCTCATCTTCGTCTGTGTGCATTGTATTCACACAAACCTTCAGCTGAAGACTGTTAACTGAACGATCGACGTACATTTTTCCACGTGGTTCCGTTTGTTTACTATCAACTCCAGTATTTAGGAGTATTACGTTACCCCGGGTACCTGCTTTCTGTTCTGGTACTGGAGTCAGTCAGTTGTGTGTCTTTAATACCGTCGTGTTTACGCGAGTCCTACCCTGTGGTACGTTTTGAAATTGGTTTTGAAGAGACGAAGTGAATTACCGAAATAAACAAACAGCGCTATTTAAAAAGAACCTATTGCTGTCCATAACTTCGTAACGAACAGAGTTGCAAGAAAGTGGACCTTGCCGGTTGACCAATCTCCCGACTTACAAGCTGGACTAAGTTTTTGTTTATTTTTTTTTTTTTTAATTTTGATTCTGGACAAAATGTTCAAGCCAACTTGGAAAAACATTGAGCAAAATAACCAAGCCCAGGTTAGCAATCGAATCTCACTTGGGGTACAGTGCTTGGTGCCGTTGTGGACGCGCTATAACGTGGGGGCTAAGCTGAAAGCGTTTCTCCCTGAGTATCAATCCCACAGAAATGACGACTGTTTCTAACAACTGTCACCTGTAAACGCCGATTTGTCTTAGATTCCTGGCGGTCGAATCCCGCACACCCTCTTGTAAAAACTGAAATTCATGACCATTTCTCTTAAATTAAAAGATATATTTTCTTTGACACTGTCTTCTGGATTCCTTATTTACACACATGCCGAAAGGAATAAAATTTACAAATGAAATGCAACACTTTTGTTCCCAATCCAAGGAATTAAGCAATTGTCCTCCACAGCGCCGCAGAGTTCTTGTATATAGGCTCTGGGGCCAAGGACGTGAGAAATAATCCTAGTGGTGCGTGCAGCGTATTTTCTATCCTAATCCTAATCTAAAATATAAAAATGGTAACGTTTCTAAATTTAATTCGTATCATGCAGGAGCACACACCTAGTGAATCACAGCAGCGTTTATAATTTTGAGGTACCATGCCACGGATTGTGCCCCCCCGCCCCACCCTCCCCCCACCCCCACTCGCCGGAGGTTCGAGTCCTCCCTCAGGCATGGGTGTGTGTGTTGCTCTTAGCATAAGTTAGTTTAAGTAGTGTGTACGTCTAGGGACCGATGACCTCAGCAGTTTGGTCCCTTTGGCATTCACACACATTTGAACATCATAATTTGGCAATATCTGTTGTCAGCAGACTGTTCCACAGAATTAAATACATTGGTAAAAATGTTTAAAAATGGCACTCTAAAGACGTGATATAGAAAATATATTTTTGTGGAATATTAAAGTAGAAGGAATAAAGCTGTGTGGCATGGGCAGAGTAGGAACCATGTACGGGACATCTATACGCTGAACCTATCAACTGAAAAGACTTGTTGAAAAACATGTTTGTTGTTCCAAACATTACACTGGGTGAAGGGAACCTGAAGGAATGGGTCGATGCATCGTTCAACTAACTGAATGGCTCTTAGGGCTAATTATACGCTGGAAGGGAGGTAAACGGTTAACAGTCACTTTCGTGATATGGCAGTGCTTACAGTATGACAAAGTTACAGTTATTTAACAGTGATTATTTTCTACTTTGTTATAAATTCAGTTACAATTTACACACAGACAATTTTATAAAATCCCCTTTACAAAACGTTATTTAAAATGGTCATCTAATCTCGTTACCATTAAAACCCTTTTAAAAATTTTCCTTTCTGATATAAATATGTTACCTTTTCATAGGTGTCCATATTGAATTTCCTCTATAAAATTCCCTCTGCCTGTATTTTTCTTTATCAAAAATCCATACACAGAGTGTAAATTTTAAGTTGACAAACCGGAATAACTCGAAAAATAAGCTTCACACAAAAAAGTGTGTAGAATCTAAATTGATTATTTTGCGAGGGGGACATCTGCTGGTGCTAAAATTAGCCCGCCACCCCAGCCCCCTGGGGGTGGGGCGGGAGGCAACTTTAAAATTTCAAATGGGAACCCCCATTATTTATTGCAGAATCAGATTCTACATAAAAACTACGTACATTTTGTCTTAAACATTTGTTTTGATTATTGGTAGTTGGCGCTGTAATTAAAGAAAATCCATGTTCTCATTTCTACGTGCAAAATTGTTACCGATAAATAAAATACTTATTTACTACGTAAATTTTGATTCGCTAAACCTAAAACTCTCCCTCTCTCGCCATGGGGTGGGGTTTGAGAGAGAAAAAATAGAGTTTTACAAACATTGACCCAAATAGTTGGGTCAACATTTGTAAAACCGAAATATTGGTGGTCACATTCAAAGGCTGCCACCATACCATGGCGATTCTCTGTAGCCCACGGATAGGTATTGCGAAGGTTGAAGCTACAACCCCTCGTGAAGGTAGTCTCATCTGTGAATAGGATGGATGACAGAATTCTGAGCACTATGACGGCCTGAGTGACAAAACCATCACCGTGGAGGCAAACCCGTAGGTAATGAGGCCCACACGCGTTGTATGTGGCAGTTGTGGCCCTCTGGCTTATTTTATGATGGCGGGCCATCTGTGTCGTACTAATACTGGGGTCGTTTTCTACAGTCTTTAAAACCTGTACACCCAAAGCGTATGTACATACCTGCCCTTCATAGCCAGTCATTCCCATAAACTAGCCTGTCTCACAGAAGCGACAAAACGTTGTTGGAAACAGTTTATGGCGCAGTTGTTGTCACCCTTCAATTCTTATTTTCCTCTCCCTGTTCAGAGACTATGTCGACCTGTTCCTGTCGGTATACCGGCCCATCGTCGCTCCCTGCTGTAGCACACGAGACACGTCCACGCTAGAGAAAGTCGGCAGCGGCAGCGAAGGGCACGCCTCCTAGTAGAAAAGTGTGAGTGCGTCCCCTCGAGTCTGTAGCTAAAACGCTAGCACACACGGAACATTTCCACTTTCCCGATGTGTTCTACATCACAGAAACCTACACTTTCCAAGATATTTTACCGCCACCTTCAACTGGGTGTACTTCCGTTGGGACGTATTTCCGGCCATACCTTCGTGCTCCTTATCCTCTTGTGTGTCTTTTCCTGTAATTTGCTCTATTTAGCAAAGTTACCATACATATATGAACTTTAAGACAAAAAGGACGCACTACGAAGGAATTACACAAATGCACTTGTACAGATAGACGAATGATTACAATTTCTGAAAACTGGAAGTTACAAATTGAGCAATTCAGTGACGAGTTGGTCCATCTCTGGCCCTTATGAAAGTAATTATTCGGCTTAGCATGACTGATACAGTTGTCGAATGTCCTCATGAGGGTTATCGTGCCAAATTCTGTCTTCAAAATCCCGGGATGGCTGAAGGCCTCTGCCCATAATGCACCAAACCATCTCAACTGGGCCGAGCGGTCTAAGGCGCTCCATTCACGGACTGTGCGGCTGTGCGGCTGGTGCGGCTGGTCCCGGTGGAGGTTCGAGTCTTCCCTCGGGCATGGGTGTGCGTGTTTGTCCTTAGTTCGTTTAGGTTAAGTAGTGTGTAAACTTAGGGACTGATGACCTTAACAGTTAAGTCACATAAGATTTCAGACACGCAACGCATCTCAACTGGGGCGCGGACCGACGACCTTCCTGGCTGAGGTATGGTTTGGCAAGCACGAAGGCAAGCAGTGTAAACTCTCGCTGTGTGTGGGCGGGCATTGTGTTGCTGAAATGTGCGCCCAAGATGGCTTGCCACGAAGGGCAACAACAGGGACGAATAATACTGTCGACGTACCGCTGTTGAGTAATGGTGCCGCGAGAGGCAACCAGAGGGATCCTGCTATGAAAATAAATGGCACCCCAGGCCATTATTCCCGGCTGGTACCCCACCGCTGTTCGTGCCGCCTCCAGACGCGTTTTCGGCCTGGAGTCTGACTGCTGCTGCACGGCGGAGGTGTCGCTCCTGGAGTACCACCGGCTGCCCTCCGTGTCTCACTGCCCCTGTCAGTATGCATCGATGACACAAATACCGCTTTTTGTTTGTACCACAAAACAAAGCGACGCTTCCCGTTCACACTGGGCCTTGCACGAGAGAGTGACGAGCAGCACTTGTTGGCGCCGACTCCACACGCACAGTGCAAAGAACGGAATTCGAAACACCCGCCGAAACACCAGAGGAAATGCGCCTGACGACTGTTAGGAGGGCAGCTGGCAAATGTTGTTGTGTTTATCGAGGGACAGCTGGCAAATGTTGTTGTGTTTATCGAGGGACAGCTGGCAAATGTTGTTGTGTTTATCGAGGGACAGCTGGCAAATGTTGTTGTGTTTATCGAGGGACAGCTGGCAAATGTTGTTGTGTTTATCGAGGGACAGCTGGCAAATGTTGTTGTGTTTATCGAGGGACAGCTGGCAAATGTTGTTGTGTTTATCGAGGGACAGCTGGCAAATGTTGTTGTGTTTATCGAGGGACAGCTGGCAAATGTTGTTGTGTTTATCGAGGGACAGCTGGCAAATGTTGTTGTGTTTATCGAGGGACAGCTGGCAAATGTTGTTGTGTTTATCGAGGGACAGCTGGCAAATGTTGTTGTGTTTATCGAGGGACAGCTGGCAAATGTTGTTGTGTTTATCGAGGGACAGCTGGCAAATGTTGTTGTGTTTATCGAGGGACAGCTGGCAAATGTTGTTGTGTTTATCGAGGGACAGCTGGCAAATGTTGTTGTGTTTATCGAGGGACAGCTGGCAAATGTTGTTGTGTTTATCGAGGGACAGCTGGCAAATGTTGTTGTGTTTATCGAACGTAAAGAAACACAGTGTCACAGGTGCATCGTTTCACCGCTGCGGGAACGTCAAGGTTTAGCCGCTACTGTTCACAGACGCTGTTCTGTCATCTAATGAATTGTTTTGGAAGTGTTCCTCAAAAGTCGCTCGTTTAAATTAATGCAATGCTTGCTACTGATTGTCCAGCAAGCTCAGAGAAAACATATGTCACAAATAAGGGCTGTTGTTTCAGCCGAGCGTCCAAGTAGCTCTTCTGGAATGTCTGTGAGAGTTTCTTACACCAAACGTTTCGTCTCCCCCACCCCACAAAAAGAATTCCACAGGAGCGAGTTCTGGAAAACGTGGAGACCACGGTGTTCGTCCACCACTCCCATTTCAGCTACTGCGAAAAGCATTGTGTAAATCTTCTCTGACATCAACAGCAAATGGTAGTGGGGACTTGTCATGCCGTAACCACAATCACCTGGCCGCTGGTGGGACATTTTCCAACATATTCCGTACTACTTCACGGAATATGTACGGCAATGTCCTCCACTAAACGTGCTAAGCAGGAGACACGGCCCAGTGAGAGGGTCGTGAACGATACCAGACCTCTCTGTGGAACACACAATTTGCCTTAATATTTTTCAAACGTCCAGACGTGTTTACTGTGTCTGAGCGTTGGCCTACGGGAATTCCAGTGTTCAACCATTCAATGACCCTTCTCGGGGAAACGGTTCACCTGTGACATTATTGTAACATAACAGAGTGTTTCCTTTTATGTCCTATTCCTCTAACCACGCTAAAATTTTGTATATGCATATGCTTTTTCACGGAAGAAAACCGTACAAGTACTCACAAAGAAGTTGTTATTCCAGCAACTTCCACAATTCTAACATATCCTCCGATATACACCCATTGTTTTCAAACAGCTTCTTGCTTTTGTTATCAACTGCAGGATTATGGTCTTGGAGCAGCCATGAACCAACATATTTGCTAGATTCGAAATGGGTTAGTGGAGGCTCTACGATAATGATGAAGAGAAGCACAGAAGTTGTCTTACAAGCATAGGTTACCTATATGAAATAACTATAGCAATCATTTGAGAAAAATCCTTTTCACCCTCGTTCGAAGATATTGAAATCATGCCCAAAGTGTGCTTCAGAAGATGTAGTCTGTCTGTGAATTGCTTTTCCTGAAGATAACCAGAGAAACCACGAATTGGTTCTCTTTCATTTAAGAGAAATTTGTGGGCTACCTTCATAATTTCAGCTTTACCAAATGTCACATGCTTCCCAGGATTTTTTGGCCAATACTTGCAATCTAATATATTTTCGCATTCAAGGAAGTCGACATCATGTCCTTGCAGCAGACGCTCTCCAGCAGCTGCTATCTGACTTTTATACCAATGACATGAACTAATAGCAGGACTTTGTTCTTTGTTTTCCTGGAGTTGCGTTCTTTTTAACTTCATGATCGTCTTACTATGAAGAGAGAGACACTGCAGTACGGACCAGGATTTTCAATTCATTCTTTAAAAATTTAGACTGTGTTCACCATGCTACTGTTTGCTTTGTACAGGTCTACATTGTTCTGTTGTACACATAGACTCAGTTCGCCATGTTCTTGAAGAGAATCACACGTAAGACCCAAATCAATAACAAAGTCGTATAACGTTGAAAAGACCCTCGTAAAGACACCGCTCTGTTTTGCTTGTTTTGCTGTCTTCTTTTGCCTCCTTTCATTCACGAAGACAGTGCCATGTATCGGAATACTTATAATACATTTTGCTCCGAATATATCGAACACATTTTAAAATCTAAAGAAAAAGGTGCAGGAAAAGCGTACCTTTGTGTACAGCCAGAAAAAAAAGCATATACAGAGTGAGTCAGAAGGAAAGGTACATCCTATGAGGGTGATAGTATTAGTGATTACGAACAAAAAACTTCATATGGACGTATGCCCTATTCCGAATGGTTTCCGCGATAGAACACATTTAATATCACTTTTGTACGTTTTTCTTGAATAACCCGAGAACGGCACTCTACAGCGACAAAGTGTCGCAGTACAAAATTAAAGTATATTAAATATCCTACAAAAAAGGTCCTATCCATTTTTTTTTTCTTTGTGCGAAGACAGCGCGAGAATGTTGAAAACCTCGCTCGACGCGCATGCGCTGTAGCTTACGTAGTTTTTGTTGGCCAATTTGAGGCAGAAAGTTGAGACGAACTGTTGGATACGGAACACTTGTGGTCCACCAAGTCGTGAAACTACCTCAAATTGGGCTCCAAAAAGAACGTAAGGTACAGCGCATGCGCGTCGAGCGAGGTTTTCAACATTCTCGCACTCTCTTCGCTTAAACCATTAGTTCTAGAGAAAAAAATTTAATACAGTTCAATTTTTCACTGCGACACATTTTCGCTGGAGGGCGCGGTTTTCGAGTTATTCAAGAAAAACGTACAAAATTGATATTAAGTGTGTTCTATCTCGGAAACCATTCGGAACTGGGCATATGTTCATATGAAGTTCTTTGTTCAGAATCACTATGACTCCTCGAAGCACGTACCTTTCCTCCTGACTCACCATGTATCTGTTGGTACAGACAAGCCGCCACGGATCTCACACGTCCTGGTCAGAAGTAGAACTAAAATTACGATCCTGTGACGACATCTTTGCCGAAATTTCAGTGCCAAAACAGTTCAGAAAGGATGTTTTTCTGCATGCATACTTGTCCGCAGAGTAAATGTATGTTTGTATCAGAAAATTACTAAGGGGTGCCACTGTTCGTGAATTGTCAGACTGCACTGCATTCTCGTAATTTTCAAGATGATGTGAACACATATAGAGAAACCTTATCCGAACAAAATACTGAAAACAGCGCGTCAGAAACCACTCCAAGTCAGGACTAATATTTGTAACTGCAAAGAAAGTTGCGTACCAGTAAATCTGTTCATGAGAACTGAAATTGTGCTATACTTTGATTATACGATTAATTAATCACAACTGCAGTGAACTATTTGGTAGAAACACTTGGGAATAAAAAAGTATGCAGACTGAATCATAGTTTAAGCCCAACACCGTTCTATCCAAATGACACTTAAAAAACACGTTTTATTTATTTGATGTACGCTACTTTTATAGGAGAACCACTTTGATATATTACTAACGATTATTCGATGCTGACCCTATGGCATAGTTGTGTGCCGAATTGCTTGTTTGTAATTACATTAAGAAGCAACTGAGAGGAGCGCCAGAAAATTTTCATAAACCACATTTCTGTGATGTAACAAGGCTGTTTATGACACGACTACGATGTAAAACGAAAGAAACATAACGATTAATGTATGAGAAACGACAGCGACTCTCTGCACCAGATCTTGTTAATGCCTGAGAAAGATTTTATAGGCAGTAGAAGTATGATGTCAGAACTGTAACAATGTATCTCAGTGAATCGGCTGCAAAATGCACACGATAATGTCGTTCAGTCTCTGGTAGAGTGTAGTGACGTAGGGATAACGCGCATTTCTCGTCTTCCGCGTTATGACAAAGATAAATGCTCTCTCTCTTGTTTAAACTGCGTCAATGGACAAAATCTGCCTCCCGCGTTTTCATCCATCACAGCACGTTAATTACGTGGTGTTATGGCCACGGCGTCTGGCTCTGTCGTGACTAAGTGGAACGCCGAACAGTTGCCGGTTTAATAAACGGGCTCTCTGGGATCCAATTACAGCGTTGTTGGTCTTCAGTTCCATTCTTCCAAAGGAAATTCCATACACTCAGTTTTCGTTACTTAATGTCAGCAACGCTGTGTTCTCAGAGGGAACTGAACCTCCGCAGTTTACACGTTGAGGTCTTTGTTCCTACAAAAAATATTCTTCTTACTGCTCTGGAAACTATTAGGCAACTGATTAGCACTGGTGTAAGATGTTTTCTATAATATATTTTTTTTTGAAAGATACTGGACAACATAGGCAGGAGAGTTGGTGGGGTAGGGTTTATGAGCATCAGTATGAGCGGAAAACATCATGTGCGGGTCCCGCATCTGCCTGTGGCGTCCCACTGTGTCAGATAATTTGACCATAATTGCACTGATCCAACCGTCGGAATATCTGAGAAGCTTGGAGTCCCCTTTCATGCAATGCGAGAACGAAATCCACCTGCAGATAATAGAAGCCAGGACGGAGGGTATTCGGTTCCAATATATTCGACTTTGTCCTCGTCCATTTGTGCTGTAATCTTGTAGTTCCCATACAAGATACGAAGCAATGTAGCACAGTTTTTCCTGCACATCGGTTGTTCATACTCACTGAGCAGGGTTTCACGAGGGCAGTGTCACTTTTCATTCAGAGATTTTCATTTAAGCTTCCCAAGTCTCCCCACTACAATTTCGTATGGACTGTGCTGTTCTGTAAGTAAGTCGAAACGTTCATTCGATGTCCGCTGGCACGCCTGCTTAAAAGGGACTACTAGCGTTGGAGCGGTGTTCCAGATCTGCTCACATTGGGCTTCGTACACGACTCGTTTGGCAGATGCACTTTTTCCAGAATCGTATCAAACAATCTCAGCCTCCCACTTGCTGCTTATACAGATTACTTTACATTTCGTATAGGTTCATTGTGTTTTCTCAAGATGTGATAGGGCCCTATTAACTACTAATATAGCCTTGTAACTGAACTGTCCGGCAGGTTAAAACTGTGTGCCGGACTGAGACTACAACTCGGGATCCCTGCCTCTGCAAAGTCAAAGGTCCCGAGTCTGTCTCAGTCCGGCACACAGTTTTAACCTGCCAGGAATTTTTATATCAATTCACACTCCGCTAAGGAGTGAAAATTGCGTTCTGTCCTTGTAATTTTTGGCATCTTCTTACACTTGCCCACATTTAAAGAGAGATGCTGTTGATTACAACGAATGGACATTGTGTCTCTCTGCCTTTCCTTAAGATCTGCCAGAAAATCATACTGACAGCCTACATAATTTTGTCTGCCTCCGGAGACTTTGCAATGCTGGGTATCGCCGTTGCCTTTTACAAAGCAGATCGAGCGTCCAGTTTCATGCGGCAACAAATTTTCGCCCTAGAATCGCGCGAGAAGTCATTTACCGAATGTACCTGTAACATCGTGCGTTGTTATTAATTTATGTACAAATGATATCCCAGACAAAGGACAATGACAACACAGTCTGTTCGATATGTATATATGGTGGAAATATTAATTCTAAATTCACGGAGCAAAACACAAAAGTGGGGCCAAACTTTCGGGACACATTCATTACCTGTTAAAGACGAGATTCTGTTAGATTTACATGTGTCCAAAAAAGCTTCGTCTACATTGGAACTCACTTTCTACAACTCTTCGTAATGTATTTATCACGGGAAAAGAGAATCAGCTCTCTACATTAAATTTCTTAGACGTAAGTTCATGTAAATGGCAACGTGAAAGTGAAAGTCGTCGGCAGCTCGAGTAGAAACGAGAAAATTGTAACTGTACTGACAGCTATCGCTTATACCTCTTTACTAAACTGTCACAGCCAAAGCGCGCACACACCCGAACACTAGTGGATATATTTTTAGTTTTTTCTCGCCAAGAGTCAATATCTGGCAACGGCCTTGCCGTAGTTGATACACCGGTTCCCGTGAGATCACCGAAGTTAAGCACTGTCGAGCGTGCTCGGCGCTTGGATGGGTGACCATCCAGACTGCCATGCGCTGTTGCCAATTTTCGGGGCCCACTCAGCCTCGTGATGCCAACTGAGGAGCTACTCGACCGAATAGTAGCGGCTCCGGTCGCAGAAGACCATCGTAACGACCGGGAGAGCGGTGTGCTGACCCCACGCCCCTCCTATCCGCATCCTCAACTGAGGATGACACGGCGGTCGGATGGTCCCGGTAGGCCACTCGTGGCCTGCAGACGGAGTGCTTTTTAAGAGTCAATATCTAAATGGGATATGAGCGTGAAAGTAATCCTCAGAGTTCGGTGTTTTGATTTAGGTTGGAGAGGTCGAGTTGGAGAAGGCGGTACTTCCGTGAAATATAAAGACTACCGTAGCTACCAACAGATTCTTAAGGCTATTACTTTTTATGCTGTAAATCAAATTGAGTAGACATTATAGCGACCGCTAATTTTCCATAACTGCCGGCTTTGAGTGAACAAGGCGATAGGCATTTTACGTTCTTGTATAAGTACGAACTCCATTATTAATATGAGCTGTAGTCTCTCAGATCACATGTTCACAAACTGTTTAAATCCCCGAGCAGCAGGACCATAAGTGCAGTAAGTTTCACTATTACTCATACAGTCAGAAGAAAGGCACTAACGCGTAATCTTCTATTGACAGCCTGCGATGTAATCGTCCGATCAGTAAAGTTGATGTGAAGCAATTTAAAATTCGTATAAACCTAAATTTAAAAATAAAAAGGATTACGGCAATAGAATTCAACAGGCTTCCACTTTTCTGTGGGATGGCACCAATGCAACATTACACCCTCACTAAGGAATTTTTGTGGTAATCCACAATATTTGTCTTTAATTTGTGAAATAATCAACATGAAGAGAAGGCAACAATAGACTGTATATTTGGAAAACTGCATATTTTAAAACCAGCAACACATATTGATAGTATTATAATTTATTTACAACCGTTGTTAATCGTCTGATCATTCTCAGTTACAAGAAAATTATGTACATAAGCTTAAATGGCAATGTCAAATAAAGCTAACGAAATTCTTCTGCGATTTAATCCTGTTGAAATCGCTGCTCTTTTCAGAAATTTAACATCGATTATGACGTATCGATCTGTTTGAGATCCATTCCTTCAGATAAAAACTGATTCGTTCGTCATACCATCATCCACTTCACAAAGCTGCTTGAAATTATCAGTTACTTTCCATATCAATGTCTTTACTTATAGTGACTTTTTTTCTTGCTGTAGATGGACTGTTTCTGTTTTATCTCCCCAGCCTCACTAAGATTCCGTGGGAGTCAGAACCACCTTCCACACGCAATGACATAATACGCTTTGTGGTGTATGGGTTCCGTCAGCTAATTATGCAAAGCGTAATATTAGAACACTGCATACATTAATTCTGCCGCGCCGGCCGTGGTGGCCAAATGGTCAAAGGCGCTACAGTCTGGAACCGCGCGGCCCCTACGGTCGCAGGTTCGAATCCTACCTCGGGCATGGATGTGTGTGATGTCCTTAGGTTAGTTAGGTTTAAGTAGTTCTAAGTTCTAGGGGACTGATGACCTTAGAAGTTAAGTCCCATAGTGCTCAGAGCCATTTTTTTTAATTCTGCCGGTTTCTTAGAAAAGCCTTTTGACGAAATTGCTATTTATCAGTCAAAGCAGGACGTCAAAATACGTCGATTCTGCCATCTAGTTTCACGTAAGAGACGATGTTTTTATAACTAGTAATTAATTAAAATATCGAGAAAGGTATAATAATACCTTTCCTATTACCTTCTCCAGACGAAATCCAATTTTATTTTCGTAATCCTCTGATCAAACGCAATAGTTTGATTTTCATTACGATAGCACTCTGTTCGATGTTACGTATGGTATTTGTGTACTGATTTTGGTTTTGGTATGTTTTAAGCCCTTTAACTCGGTTCAAGTCAATCCATTACAAACACAATCTGTGTGCCACAAGGAGGGGCAATTCGTGAGGCCCTCTTCATGTCATCTGGATCTACTGTGCAAACTATATTAGTAGCCATCAGCATAACTTAAATTTACGCCCTACCTTGAGAGATCCTGACGTAGATGTCCACTTGCGCCATCTAACTGACGCCACTGACCACCAGGATGAAAGCAGCAGCTTCAGCCGATGGCAGCGGCAGTGGCGCTTGCGTGGGCCGTCATGGTGGCAAGCCTGATACACACCGAAGGGGGTTTACCAAATGGCAGATGCCCGTATGTTTCCAAGGTGGCAGTCTGAGGGTTTCCAAGATGGCAGTCCGAGGTCTTTGTCCAGGTTTAAGGTGGCAACGGTGCCTCTTAGAGGCAGCTAGATATTTCAGTGCATCGATCTCGTGTCATCGCGTACGTACAGAACAATAATAAATCAAGATTATTCGAACTTTATGTTTGACATTTATAAAGTTAAAACATCTCCTCTAACATAAAAAAAGTGGCCAGGCGTGAGTGGGACTCGCGCTCTGGGGGTTCCGCACAAGCTTAACTGTGTACACTGTTGTCCAAAATTAAAGCAACAAACGGTAGTTTTGCAAGGTTATGTCTGTTTTGCCACGAAACAGTATAAACAGGTGATAGTAAATTAGAAACAATGTAAATAACACAAAACGTAACCAAGTGCAATATCCATAACGGTGAACAAAAATGTTCTTGGTTTTCTCTTTCGAGTGAACGGATTTGCATACACATTCCGACAACTGGTTAATGCACTCAGTATGGAGTCTGACCACCGCTGGCAGCGATTAAGGGCCTGAAAAGTATGGCATGCAGTGAATGATGATGTCATCCATATCTTGCTGAGGCAATAACGACCACTGTTCTTGCAGAGATGCTCGCACGTCTCGGAGAATGGTTGCTGGCTGCTGCGTGATGCAACCCGTCCCCCTAGTGCATCCCAGACATGCTCTACGGGATTCATATCCAGAGAGCGAGCAGAGCACGCCAGCGCCACGAGTGCAGTAGCTTCTCTGATTCTGAGGGAACTCCAATCACCTGTGCTCTATGAGGCCGAGCTTTATCGCCCATCAGTGCGAAATCTCGGCCCGCAGCACTGCGCAACAACCGCACATGAGATCGCAAAATTTCGTCACGATACCTGACAGCGGTTAAACCTCGCCGACTCACCCGCAGGACTTCATGGTGTTCGAGTGCTCAACATCAGGGACCCTCCTCCACGTTTGGTCTCTTTCCACAATGTTCAGATCCCCAAATCGTGTTCCACTTCCCCTTCAGTTCCGAATCCGTCGAGACTCACTCTCCAGACCAAATCGGGACTCATCTGTCAAGAGAACATTGGCCCGCTGTTCGACCGTCTAGCTGGCACGTTGATGGCTTCACTCTAAACGTTCCCTTCTGTGAAGACGCGTATCCGACAGTAAACGCCTCTCTTCCGAAGCGTTTGCCTCGACACAACACGTCCAGTGGATGCTGCGAGGTCAGACGCCAGTTGCCGTACAGCAATAAGACGGTACCGTCGTGCCCTTACAGCCAAGCAAAGGTCCTCTGTTTCTGATGTCCCACGTGGTCGGTCCTGCCCTGGTCTGCGGAGTACATTTCAGTCTCTATAACGTGTCACCATACCTGAAAAACGATTCATACCAAGCCTTCGGGTCACATCAGTTTGCGACTGTTCTGCTTCCAGTCTTCCTACGGCCCTCTACCGCACAGGAACTGGTAGGCGTTTTCTCTGTGCTTTCCTCCACCATCTGTGGCTGTGTACTCAACGACTGCGTATGTGGGACTACCGGGAAAACACTGCCCCATTTGATAGATGCCCTGACATCATCGTTGACGTGGTTGTCCGCTGACTGGGATTCCATCTTCAGTGCACAAGACAATCTATTGATAGTTTGTATGATTATATCCTGAATTAGGCGCATGACGGGAAAATAGCGATTTGTTGCTTTAAATTTGGAGAAGAATGTAAATAAATAGTTCATCCACCTAAGTACTCGAAAATCTCCACAATTTATGCCTGTTACGGACACAGGTATCGGCAAGATTTCGGTCACGGGAATTCCAAGGTTTCCAACACGTTTTACGTTTAATTTCTGCTAAGAAACGACACACTCTTTCGTGGCGTGTGATTAGAAATTAAAATTTCCTGATTCTTTCTTTCATTTGTACTGTGAAATGTAGCTTCTTGTCAAATTTCATGACAGTAGATTAACAGTAAATACCCTTAGTTTTGCTGAGTCAGTTTGCGATTATCAAAATATACGACATAAATAGCTTTTTTTTTTTTTTACTGAATTGATTTAGAAGCTTACATGTAGTACACCGCGAAGTGACTATAAACCTCAGTATGTGACATAAATTTCAACCAGATACGTATACACGTTCCTGAGAGAAAAGGGGTCTTGACAGGTGGTGGGACAGACACAGTCAGGAAAAAATGATGTGAAATAATTACAAATAAACAATTTTCGGATATTTTTCCTTTTCTTGTACTGTGAAACTTTGCTTCTAAGGAAATTTCATGATGCTGGGTTAACGGTAAGTAACCTACAGGTTTTGAATGAGTTTGCAGGTATCGAAATATGTCACATAAACGACACTATCTTCCGTTTGCATCGATTTCGAATCTTAAGTTTATTACACTCCAAGGAAACAATATCTTAGTTTTTTAACGTAAATTTCAACTCGACGCTTCTGACTGTTTCTAAGAAAAACGGACAGACAGACAAGACATGAAAAAATCTTTTTTTTTTGTGCCATGGAATTGCATATTAACACTTTTCGCATTTTTTTCCATTAGTTACCTCTTCCGAAATTTCATGAATCTGGGTTAATGAGAAGTATTCGGTAGATTTTCCTGAGTGAGTTTGCAGCCTTAAAATATGTGATTGAAGCGGTCCTATCTTTTGACTGTATTGAATTAGCTTTGATTTTTTACGCTGCCAAGGGACCACAGTATCCTTTTATTGTATTGAATTTGAAGCGGAAACTTTTTACATTGTCAAGGGAAGGTAGAGCTTAGTATATGACATAAATTAAAACTTGATACCTCTATCGATTCTTGAGAAAAACGTTTCTTCACAGTCTGACAGAAAGACATACACACAGACAGACATAGACGGACAACAAAATGGTCCTATAAGGGTTTCATTTTTACCGACTGAGGTAGGGATCTCTAAAATTGATCCATGGACCTGCATCCCCGAAGAACCAAATACCACAAGATAAGTGTATCCATGAGAGCAGTCTATTTGGGAATTACATTATACGTGTGGGCTGAATTGGTGCCACTTGGAATAATCTATAAGTACAGCTCATTGCGTCCCTACTGTCATCGCTAAAATACTTTACGCTCGGTGTAAAAGGTATAAGCTTCCAGAATTACGCAGACGGTATATCTCGGAGTGATTTACAAAAAATGTCTAATGAAATGTCGTATCACGTTCTTTATTTTTGTATTTGTGAAAAACAGATATTTGTAAGTTTGATAGTCGACGCATTTTTGTGTACATTGTCAGCTGACGGCAGCCGATCTTCCTTGCATATTTCCGACACCGACGCGGCGGTCAGAGAGAGGTAGTGGACGAACCGGAGCAACGTAAACATTGCACACGTGCGGCGACGCGTGTCGGCCGCCAGGAACTGCCAAAACAAGCGATGTAAACAGTCATTGGGTGGTCAGGAACGTGTTGTTCGTTTCACGTAAACAATGAATAAGGAGAACCAGACGTTTTCTCTCTTTGCAATACTGCAATAACGAAGGTCGTGTTAGTAGAGAAAAGCCAATATCAAGTACAATGTATTTCCCTTAATACAAAAGAAATAAATTAACGCGTAATTTGTTGTACGTTATTAGTAATTGCAATCCTTCTCTCTTTTTGAAACAGTACTATAACGAAAATTAAATTCAGATTATTTTCCTTTTCTATAATAGTACCGTGACGAAAATGAAAGCCACACTTCTTTGTTTCCTGTTACACTAATACTACAATAAGTGTTCAAAATACCCCCCATTGGATTCGACGCACGATTCATTACGGTGAACCCAATATGGCAGCACTCGTTCACGCACATTTGCCTTCATGGTATTGGGAGCATTCAAAATCCTCTGGGTAGGTTCATCTACATTATTTATTTGCTGAGCATAAATAAGTTTCTTGATATCGCCCCAAAAGTAAAAATCCAGTGGATTTAAATCAGAACTACGTGCTGGCCATCGACGTTGACCAAAACGTCCTATCCGCCGTCCTGGAAATCGTCTATTCAAAAATCTTCATACTCTGTGACCAAAATGTGGCGGGGCACCATCGTAGAAGAATGACGTGTTATGCGGTACGGCTAACGAAATAATTTCTGTTAATGTTGGTAGCATTGTCTCCTCTAGAAAGGTTTGGTAATTGTTGACACTCAACTGTGAAGGTAAAACTTAAGGCCCAGTGTTGTAGTTGTAGGGTGTAGCCGCCCCGTGCATTTACGGGAAAGCGGCACTTAAAATGTGTTGCTACTACTTGACGCGGATTGTGTACACTCCGCGTGTGCGTGTTATAGAAATTGGTTATTCCGTCGCGAGTAAAACACTCTTCATCTGTGACGATCATTCTGTTACCAAAATCATGCCTGTTACCAAAATCATGCTGCGCACTTTCTAACAAGGGAAATCTTGGTCTTCCAACGTTTGGCCGCGTTGTATACGATAAGGCTGCAAGCGCTCCCCTTTCAAAGTCCGATGAACGACACCCGCGGTACGCCCACTTGGCGGACGATGCATCTAGTGCTCTGAGCGGATCTTACGTGGATGCAGTTCAGAATTTGTGCCTTAGCTTCCAATGAACATTCATCCATTGTGGGCCTCTGCCTTCCGCGTGTGTAGTAAAGAGCCGTTACCTCTGTTAATTCAAATTAAATAAGTACTAATGAGCTTTATTCTGTCGTGATTTACTTAATAATAAAGCGAAAGCGTATCAGAAAAGACAATACGTTTCGCATACAGAATTAAAGGTAAAGATACCTACTGTAGTTTGTTAAGAGCGAATAAACGAGTAAAAGCAGAGAATTATGATGATACAAGCCTCTGGTCAACAGCGACATATGTCTCGCGTGCAAGAAGTCTTTGTTGTGGGAAGCGTTCTCGATAAATTAGTATATCTGCCCTCGCAGCACCTTTTGCCTCTCCATAAATTAAATGAATGTCACATAGTTCAGCGACAGTAAATCTCCCTTCCATCTTAACATTTAACGGAGTCGCAACAACGTCTGCACGAGGAACTCGACGACTGCCGACTGTCGGCGTATTGCAGTAACTCAGGCACGTTACAGTAACTCAGGCGCGTTACAGTAACTCAGGCGCGTTACAGTAACTCAGGCGCGTTACAGTAACTCAGGCGCGTTACAGTAACTCAGGCGCGTTACAGTAACTCAGGCACGTTACAGTAACTCAGGCACGTTACAGTAACTCAGGCACGTTACAGTAACTCAGCAACGTTGTGGCCCACGTGTTTGCGACTCATGCTCACGATGTCAAACATTGTTCCGAAATGAACTGGTTTTTTTCTGAGGAAACCGAAAGAAGTGGACAAACATGTGACTAGACATTTTTAATCAATTACTTATGTTCTACTAACAGGATTTTTTGGCAGCTTATAATATTTACACCCTGTACAGGCAGTAGCGAAATACATTATGTGGTCATAAGCATCCGGACATCACCAAAAAAATAGGTTTTTCATATTAGGTGCATTTTGCTGCCAGGTACTCCATATCAGCGGCCTCAGTAGCCATTAGACATCGTGAGAGGGCAGAATGGGCCGCTACGCGGAACTCACGGACTTCGAACGTGGTCAGCTGTCACTTGTGTCATGCGTCTGTACTCGAGATTTCCCCACTCATAAACATCCCTAGGTCCACTGTTTCGGATGTGATAGTGAAGTGGAAACGTGAAGGGACACGTACAGCACAAAAGCGTACAGGCTGACGTCGTCTGTTAACTGACGGAGACCGCCGACAGTTGAAGAGGATGGTAATGTGTAATAGGCAGGCATCTATCCAGACCATCACACAGCAGTTCCAAACTGCATCAGGATCCACTGCAAGTACTACGAAAGTTAGGCGGTAGCTGAAAAAACTCTGGTTTCATGGTCGAGCGGCTGCTCACAAGCTACACATCACGCCGGTAAATGCCAAACGACGCCTCGCTTGGTGTAATGAGCGTATACATTAGACGAGTGAACAGTGGAAAAACGTTGTGTGGAGTGACGAATCACGGTAGACGATGTGGCGATCCGATAGCAGGGTGTGGGTATGGCGAATGTCCGGTGAACGTCATCTGCCAACGTGTGTAGTGCCAACAGTAAAATTCGCTTGTTACGCTGTGGTCGTGTTTTTCATGGAGGGTGCTTGCATCCTTGTTGTTTTGCGTGGTACTATCACAGCACAGGCCTACATTGATGTTTTAAGTATGTTCTTGCTTCCCACTGTTGAAAAGCAATTCGGTGATGGCGATCGCATCTTTCAACACGATCGAGCACGTCTTCATAATGCATGCCCTGTGGTGGAATGATTACACGACAATAACATCCCTGTAATGGACTGACGTGAATGATATAGAAGACCTTTGGGACGTTCTGGAACGCCGATTGCGTGCCAGGCCTAACCGATCGACATCGATACCTCTCCTCAGTGCAGCACTCCGTAAAAAATGGGCTGCCATTCCCCAAAACACCTTCCAGCACCTGACTGAACGTATGCCTGCGAGAGTGGAAGCTACCATCAAGGTTAAGGGTGGGCCAACACCATACTGAATTGCAGCATTACCGATGGAGGGTGCCACGAGCTTGTACGCCATTTTCAGCCACGTGTCCGGATGCTTTTGATCACATAGTGTATGTAGTGACAGCTACTGCCATATCCAGCTTCTAACTTTGTGTATAGAGTGCAGCGTGCGGAGTTGCATTGACAGAGCTAACGAGAGGCGGTTCAGGACTGGGTGTGTCTGTCGATGTGAAGGCGGGTACTGCACTAAGAGCCCGACCCTCCATAGCGGTCGCTCGCCAACTGCTGCGGTGTCCAGACATCCGTCCAGCAGCCACAGGGGAACGGCTGGGAGCGTGGATGGCCCATCGGGGCAGGTGAGGCTGCTGTGGGCAGCGGCGCTCCAGCAGTTACGGCCGCGCTAATAGCGCCTCGGCTGGCCGCGCGCCGCCGGGTGATTTGTGGATATCGGAGCCGCAGGCCGCCGGGATGGAGACCGATGGCCGCGGTACTCCAGCAACCGAGGCCCATGCTGGAGAGAGCGCCATTCCAGTAGAGCACCGGCAGCCGGCCGCTACCTCTTGTAGCCGCGCTCAGTGGCCGCAGTACAACAGCCACGCACCGGTGCTCCTCGCAGTGTCTCACAGCGGCAGTGGACTCGTGGGCACGGTGACGGCTGCACACGCCGCTTATGTCTGCACGAGAGCTACAGCCTCCTGCTGCGTCTACATGCAGGCTAGACTAACCGAAACTGTTGTGGAAAATATTTCACGTAACTTGAGATAGGTAAGCCAACTTCTATCTCCCGAACCCAGGCTACAGCTTTATACTCATCATCCTGAACAAAAGGATAAGTGAAAACTTGCACAAAAATTGGAGGAATTGATACAGGAGTAGAAATACGACAAATTGGAATAGGAAATTGTGGTCTTGTAAGTAATCCTGAGCCAGTAAAAAATTTGGACTGTCAGGATCTACAAATACGGCAATGGATACATTCGGTAAGTTCAGAAACTGTTAGTTAATGTACCATTTAACGTGCGTCCACCCATGTCGATGCCAATACAGCGCCACACATCCGAGGGGCGGGACTGGAAGGGCAGCTCCAGTATCAAGGCATCCTCGCTCCATTGATGGGACGCCACACTCTACCTCTGTTTCTATCTGACTAACGCTTTTGTCCGACCAATCAAAAGTGTCGTCTGCACTGAACCAGTTCCCTACGAAGAAAAATTTCTCGACAGGACACTTGCAGCATGTTAACTGCGATGCCTACTGTCCTTGATAGAATGCTCCTCAATTTGCTACGAATATGTTATGGCTTTATTCCATGTGATGGTTGTCATTTAGAAAACTACTTCTGAAGTACAGCGTTGTACAATAAACTAAACACTAGCGTTGCTAGTGTCCATTAATTGTCCTTGTTTTTACTGACATTTCAGAGCTTTCACTGCCTCACGATTACTCCCATGACCATAAGTTTCTGTTCCAAAGTTGTTTTATCTCGACTACTCTTCAGCTTCTTCAATAAGTATGCTACCATTTAAATAACCCTGCACACTTCTCAAATCACTGCATGGTGCTTGATGGTGGTGGAATTAGAGCGTATCAGATAGTATCAATATTAACAATTTTCTGTGCTATTACACTTTGGGTATTAAGGGAGAGTAAAATGAGTATCTACTTTGAAAGCCGCGTTAGATCTGACATTCCTTTCACTTCACGAACTGTTCAAGATACCGAAACGATATTTTTTGACAAGAGTCAGTACAGCGACGGACACCTAATTGCGTCCCATGCTTAAAATTATTGCGTCTTGTACAAACCGAGATACTGAAGCAAGTATGAGTTTTCTTGAACGGAATTTTTGTATCGTACTTTTGATACAACCATAGGAGATTTTACTCATCGCCGCACTCAGTTACTTATAGTGCGCTGAGGGAAACACTATGAGAGGAGACCGAGGAGCACACTGGAAGATCGATAATGAATAGTGACAGTAACACACACGTTTATTGACGGATACTCAACTTCGTACAAATCGGCTCAGGCGCCAAATCCTGCAGTTTAACTGCTGTTCCAGAAGCTAAGGCTGCAGGGTACACAGTTATTTTGTCCCATTAGAATGTTCACTGAAGACGGGCTGGTGTGGACTCTCTAGAATCAGGCGAGGCGGCGCGAAGTACACAAGTAGGAGGCGGACTTCTCGGCAGTCGAGCTTAACTGCCTGCTGGGGCGTCGGCGCACACCACTTCTCTGGCGGCGCCACGACTGTGGATCCTTGGTGCGGCAATCGCTGGGCTACACACCGTATCTGGAATGGAGTGTCCTCGATCGACCTATCGAAGCCTGTGGTGCTGCCCGGTGGTGAATGCTGTGCTTACGACACAGCACTCCCCTCCCACCTCCCCCTAATCTCCTGGCACTGGTCACATATGGTTGCAGTGAGAAACGACGGCGAGGGAGACGTCTGGGTGCAGGTGCAGCAGATGGGACGTGAACCGGGGCTGAAGCCGGCGACAGGCCCTTGTCCGCGGTCCGACATTTGGCCTGATCCCCAACGTGAACGCCTGGCGAACATCGCGCACACCTACATGCAGAGCTGGAGTCGAACGCTGTAGGACCCCCCACGGAGGGGAAGGCGGCAGGGCGAGAGGCCTCACTGCTGTGATGGTGGTATCAGGGATCAAGGTGGGTCCACCTTCACGGGAAGCGCCTCGGGCTGAAGATACCATCTGGTCCGCACCGGAGGGCCGCGACCCTCGCTCCTGGCTGCATGCTGAGTCTGTAAAACGAAACCCAGCAGCAGGATAACTGAGTCTCAGAGGGAGAAGCTGGTTGCACTGTCTTTTGAGCAGCGACCCTGTAGAGGAAGAAACCAAGAACATGTCTCCAAGGACAAACAGAACGGTTACCTGTTGCCATCGCTGTCTGGACCGGAAAGTCCTGAAAGTACTGCATCCTAGATCTGAAAATGAGAATCTTTGCACTGACTGGTACACCCAGTCGGTCGTTGTAGCGGATGAGACAGGGCGTGATGCCAGCTACAGTGCTGGAGTTCGGCTGGGATAGGGCCACCGCGAGGCATCGCACTGTAAGTGGGCTGGAGCAGAGTTTCAAGGCCCACTCCCGTGGGTGGGTTCCACGAAATTTACTCATCTGCGCCTTTAATGTTCGCACGAAACGTTTAGTCTCACCATTTGATTGTAGGTGGAATTGCTCTGTAGTGAAATATTCAACACCACTGGCCGTGCAAAATTATTCAAATTGATGTGAGGTGAACTGTGGTCTGTGATCAGACACTGCCATCTCCTTCAAGCCCTAGATGCAGAAAATTGAAGTAAGTGTTCTGATAGTGCTGGTTGACCTCGTAGATTTTATCGGAACCACAAAGGGAGAACGACTGAATGCATCCACTAAGTAAGCTATTATGTGTTCCAGGAAAGTCCGACAAAATCAATGTTGATGCGTTTTCAAGGACTGCAGAGGCGTGACCAGTCAGAGAAGCGTTGTTGTGGAGCCACCTGTTTCTCCTTGAAAGTGGCGCAGCGTGACATCATGTCGTCAATCTGGTCGTCGATCTCTGGCCAAAGATAATGGCGTCGAGGGAGCTGCTTGTCCTCGGTGTCTCTCATGCAAAAACCTTAAAACATCCTGCTGAAGGGTGCATGGGGTGATGACTCAGGCCCGCTCATTTTCAATTTGTAAAACACCACGCCGAACTGCCAAGGCTTGACAGAGAGCGAAATATCGACGTACTTCCAGCCGAACAAAGTCTTTCGCTCTCTTTGGCCACCCTGTGCGCATTTAAAATTCAGCACAATGCTTAAATCTGCATCTGCAGCTGTCTCCTGTGCTGTGCGACGAAAGTCCATTGGAATACCGTGAACTACGGAAGCGCCCAGAGCATCTATCTGACAACACGTTGCTTCGGAGGAGTCGAACTGAACATCCTTGTCCACCGGTAACCTTCACAACGCATAAGTGTCGGAATGTTGAACCGTAGGTCTGTACAAGGTTTCATAATTTTAGTTCGACAGTAGCAACGCCCATCGCAGCAATTTCTGCAGAATAGGATTAGCTGGGTGGAAGAGCGAAGTAAGTGACTTATTATCCGTGACCATGTAGAACATCCTTCCATAGAGGTAATGATAAAACTTGGCTACACCATAAACTATCCCCAAAGTTTCAGTTTCAATCTGACTGTAATTTGTTTGAGTCTTAGGCAGAAGTTTGCAGGCAAACGCTATTGGACGATCAGTTGATCTGACACAATGCGACAGAACGGAGCCTAGACCAATAGAACAACCATCAACCGCTGACACCACAGGTTTAGCCACATCAGAATATGTGAGGCACGTGTTACAAAGTAACGCCCGTTTTAATTGATCAAAAACCAACTGACATTCCTTGTTCCATGTAAACGGAACATCCTTACACCATAACTTGTGAAGAGGAGCTGCAATCTTAGAGGCGTGAGGAATAAATTTGTAGTAGTAGTAGTAGTAGTAGTAGTAGTAGTAGTAGTAGTAGTTCAATTTGGCTAACACTGCTTGCCGTTCCTTCAGATGTTTGGGAGACAGCAACTCTTTGATGACTCGCAAATGAGTCTTGGTAGTGTGAATAGCCTGCACATTAATGACATATCCCAAATATTCCATTCCCATCTGGGAGAAGAACAGTTGTCTTCGTGAGACTTGAGGCCTGCCGATAACCAAACTTGAAAAAGGCACTCAGAAAGTCCAGATGCGACAATGTCATCCAGGTAATTTGAGCAAGAGGGAACTTTGGCAGTCACTCGTTCTAAAAAGCATTAAAGGACCGCAGGTGCTGAGACACTACCGAAGAGCAGACATTGAAATTCGAATAACCCGAGATGAGTGTTAATAACCAAAAATTTCTTTGAGTAGTCATTCGAAGGATATTGGAGGTCAGAATCCACTGTCTTTGAAAAATGATTCCCCTTGCCAAATCTGTCCTTAAGGGGCTCCGGAAAGGCTCAAAATCATGAAAAGTTCAATTTTTACTTTTTTGCGTTTTCTGAATCTGCAGACTATTACCTTTGGATAGATATATAATTTATTCAATTCCGAAGACTACAACTATTTTTAAATTTTTTTTGAAATGTGTTCTACATGGGCGTGACCCACTGTGGCGCTGTTAAACTGCTGTCAAATGGTGTTATTATTAACGTCCGTGTTCATCAGGTACATTTTAGTGATGTGAGATAAAGTATGTGTTGTGGCTAACCTGTGATGGTTCAATATATATCGCTGGTGTGATTGTCGATTGTTTCATGTTTATTTACTCTGTCGTTATCTCGAAAATATTCGTAATTAATTCTGTTTCTTGAGTCTCTGTTTTGTTGAAGTATAATAATGAGTAAAAGTAAAGTTATTAGAAATCCTCTGAAGGCTTTTAAGAAAAGGAGAAATGTTGGAAAGCCAAAGATATGTGTTATTACTGTAAACAATAAAGACGATAACCAAGTGAGTGAACCTTACCTCTCAAGTACACCTGCCCATAGCAGTCAAAGTGGGAAAGAAAATACTTCACAGAAGAAGCTTGGTTCAATGAGTGAAAACTATGAATGTTTTATGGGCGAATCGGATGTGAATGAAATATTTGATATGTCGGTTCTCAAAGGAACTTTTGCAAACTGTGTAAGATGTATTCATTGTAGTGAAGTTGGTCTGGAACTCTCCATAATAAAGCACGTAGGACTTGCTAGTGAAATACAACTGAAATGTGATAAGTGTTCATACATGACCACCTTTTGGAACAATGTTGCAGTAACTGCAACTGAAGAAAATGGTAGCAAAATCTACGAACACAACAACGAGCGATGCTTGCTTTAGACAAGGAACGCCTTCGGGCTGCAGACAAGGCTGTAAAGAGTCTAGAAATACAAGCAAGAGTAAACAGGAGGAGGAACAAGAGGAAGCTGGAGGAGGAGTTTGCAGAGGATGAAGATAATCCATCCTATGGACCTGGAATGCAGTAAAAAGTTAATCCAATTTTTGTCGCTCGATTCCCAAAACTTTTATTTTCTCATACTAATTACACGTTTTCTAAGGATCTTCCAGACATATTTGTTTTAAACTTTCAGTAAATGTTACACAGTACCTTCTGCATAATTTAACACAGCCTTTTTCCAAAAAACTGTATATTTTTGAATATATAAATAAAAAATTGCAAAAAATGTTGTGAATTTTCATTACAATAAAAAAAAATCATCTTTAATAACTGAACTAAAATTTTGTAAAACCCCTGTGTTAAGTTGTAGCCCATATTCCAATAAATAATCTGTAAAAAATTCATTTTCCTACCTCAAATACTTTGTGAGGAAAGATGTAATTTATAAGCGTTATTTTAACATTGCAAGTATAGGGCGTTCCGGAGCCCCTTAATTTCCTCTGTGTTGGGTGAAGGGTAAGTGTCTATACTGTCTGGGAGTTCACAGTCAACTTAAAATCAACGCAATATCGAAGGCGTTCTGAAGGTTTCAGAATGATGACTAATTCGAAAGGCCACTGACTTGCACCGACTTGCTCGATCACTCCATCAGCTTGCTATTGATGTAATTCTTCAGCGACCTGTTCCCAATGGCAATGTGCACTTTCCTAGCTTGACAAAACCTTGGTTGTGCATTGTCTTTGTGTGACGCAAGAGCTAAGAAATTGTTCGCACAACCAAGATCGTCGCCAAAAAGTTCACTAAATTTGTCACACACAGCTTGAAGCTTGTGTGTAGGCACGTCTGCTGAAATTTGCAACACTGAGTTATGGAATGACAATCCGAAAATATCAAAAGAATCTAAGCCAAAAGTATTCTGTGAAGATTTGGCAGAAAGCACTGTGAATAGAACTGCCTTCGTCACACCTTGAAAAGTGGCTTGCATACTGAAAGTTCCTAAAACTGGAATTCCATGTCCGTTACAAACTGACATGACACGTGTAGCTGGACTCAGTACTGGTGGACCTAATCGTTCATAAGTAAGTTGGTTCAGAGGTGTAAGTGAAGCACCGTGTCCAGTTGCAATTTGGGATCTTTGTTACGTACTATCAAAGTAACAAACACCTTGTCCAGACTACGTTCCACATCTGGGAGAGAACTACGACTTCCATCCTGGTACTGTGAGCTACTAGAAATGCGTGACAAGTGAAGTGCGCAAAGATTTATTAGTGGACCTGTGTATGCGTGGGCGTGACTTGTTTTGCAGATGAAAATCACCTGAATCGTCTTTCCTAAGTTTTATGCTTCGGCGATCTATCACATTATTTGCTACAACCACCGGGTCGCGCTGTTCGATAGCTGGCTGTGCAGCGACATCTTTAATGATTTGAACTGGTTTAGAGGCATATTTCTTGGAAATTTCCTGCCCAAGCAGCTTTTTGATCACCATGACTGAACGTGACCTTTCGTGTTAGAAAAATAATAAATACAATCGCGACTTGGGCACAGAGCACGCTTATCGTGACTAAAGCAGTTTGGGCAAGACTTTGCTATGTTTTCCCGTCTACCGGCGTTCTGCCGGCGCGGCATGCAACTGCCTGTCTCTGTATATGACGTCACACGCTGTGTCACACAGGCCGGCCGGGCACAGGAGTGTTTACGTCCTGCAGCACTACTAACATACTGCCACTTTGCAATTCGTTCGTGTTTGATATTCGTATCTCACACTTAGCTAAATCTTAAGTGTCTTGAGCCCCTATGATAATCCAAAGAAGATAAGGTTGTTTCGAAATAGTAGCACGAATTCTGTGGCCACAAATATTTTAAGTAACAGCGTCAAGCAGTATGTGAAGACTGCATGATTCTCCACAACGACACAAACATTTGCAATGCGTAGTTAAACCTTGTAATTCGTTGACCAGCTGTTCAAATGATTCAAATGGCTCTAAGCTCTATGGGACTTAACATCTGAGGTCATCAGTCCCCTAGAGCTTAGAACTACTTTAATCTAACTGACCTAAGGACATCACACACATCCATGCCCGAGACAGTATTCGAACCTGCGACCGTAACAGCAGCGCGGTTCCGGACTGAAGAGCCTAGAACCGCTCGGCCACAGCGGCCGGCTGACCAGCTGTTCATGAATTTGACCTTGCAGTAGCCACGAGTGTTTCTTCATCAAAGCAAATGGTTAACTTGATGACTGGAGTCTCAAACTCCAACTGGTCTGGTTTTTCTGTCGGGAAACGATTTTCACTCCCAGACTGTAAACTTCCGTGCCATCTACATAAAAAAATATACTTTACTCTTCGTACCTTGCGACTGGCGTGCCTCCATTTGATTCATCAATTGAGCTAAGTATTTCGAAGAGTCCTCGTGGTGTTTGTTGATACTGCGGAATGGTGGAACGGCTGGTGGAGGCTGTGGTTGAGGCTGTTGTGCTGCTGTCGTGTTGGCTGAGTCTCTGCTTGCAGCAATTACTGTATTGGTTGCCCTGTAAGTGAGTAACACGCATTAGAAAACCATCTTGTGAACTGGAGGGAATTTTGATTACACGCCGCACATAAAATAACACACTAGTCCCAAAAGTACTATCCGCCTAAGTCAAAAGTTCGCACACTAATGTACGAGATATATAACAAGAAATAGGAAGAAACAAATAACGAGCGATAAGGGAAGATGGGTAGGCGAAAACAAAAATACTGTAACTTGCGCAGATCGTATCCCACCCACGTCGCCAGTTGTTGTATGCTACTTTAGATGCGACCACAGAAGGAGATTTTACTCGTCGCCACCCGCAACTATTTATAGTGCGCTGAGGTTAACACTATAAGAGGAGAACGGGGAGAACTCTGGCGCATTGATAACGAATAGTGACAAGAACACACACATTTATTGACGAATACTCAACTTTGTACAAATCGGCTCAGGCAGCAGATGCTCAATTTCAACGATATTCCAGAAGCTAACGCTTCAGATTAGACCTTGTATCACTAGAATTTACCCTGAAGACATGCTAATGTGGACTCGCTAGAAGCAGACGATGCGACGCGAAGTACACAGGCAGAAGGCGGACTTCTCGGCAGTCGAGCTGCCCTTCCCTGCTGTGGCGCCGGCGCGTCACATATCACTTCTGGGTGCGACTTCTTGATGCGGCAGTCGCTGCGCTACGCGCCGTCCCTGGAGTGGGTTGTCGACCTATCGACGCCTGTGGTGCCAACTTATGGTGTGCGCTTTGCTTACGACTCCACAAGAACGATATCATCTTTTAACAGCATTGAAAAACGGTTGGAAAGAGGACTACAGTAATAAAACGCTTGTTTACAGCCGCCACTGTCTTCGCAGAAATATCCGGAATTGTGCGAAAACTGAAAGGCATCGCGGCAGCATTCGGCTGTTACAGTGCAAACATCGCCCAGTGGGCCTCCCATACCGGACTCCGCCTTCTTATCGGCCAGGTTAACGCATAGTGCCATTCCTAATAATAGTAGCTTGCCTTTATTTCTGTGTCGTATAAATTAGGAGCCAAGAGGAGAAAACCTTTCTTCTTATAAGCTTAGGCTTGCCCTCTGTCTGCATACAACCACGGAGCCTTCCTTGAGAGCCCCGGAAGTCTTTGTCTACGCCGCATCACAGGATTCTTGCATTTCAGAAGTACTTTTGCGAAAATTTGAATGTCACACGTAACAATGACTATAGCACTGTATTGTTCTTTCCAAGATCTATGAAATGCCCTTAAAACGAAGAGGTTGGGGAAAATGAAATCCGGCCGGAAAATATTTCATGCCCGTTAAGGTAGGCAAAAAATCGTCCATCCCAGGCGCGGATGAGGTAAGTTGGGTTACCTGTCTTACGGTGTATCAAATGTTTCCCAGGCTGGTTTCATTTTATAATACCACAGTCGCTTCATGATATGGGTTGTTTTGGAGATTATTACTTCACAGCAAAACTAAGTGACGCTCTGTACTGTCATTTGCCGATAACTACATTTTGGTAGCTGGCATTTATTCACGAAATAAAAGTACTGTTACGCCTCACGCGACTCTCCCTCTGTGTCCAGCTGTACGTGCACTAACCTCTCACACGTTACCTCCGCGGTCCCTACACGACAAATACGCCACTGGCAGCACCTCTGTGTCGCACGGCCTTCCTATCTAAATTTACCAACAGGGTTGCGTGAGAACTTCGGTTGATATTATAAATAGATATCTGCTAAAGATCCCATAGCACCCCCGTCACGGGCTGGTATGGGCTCTACAGACCTGTTACGAACCTAACAAAGACGGAGAAGTAATAAATACTGGAGGACAGTAAACAGTGGATGTAGTATAGAAAGAGCGAAGGAGGCAATGACAGTGTGTGATAAAGAGATGGACACGGTGGCGATGGAAAATAGTAGCGTGTGAGAGAATAGTGCGAGAAAAAGAGTGCAGCGCCAATGGGAGCGGGATAGTGAGAAGGGGAAAGTGGTAGTGCGTGAGAGCCAGTGATATTGAGACACAGAGTGTGTGACAACGACGCTGAGGAGGAGAGAGGTAGTGACAATGAGAAGAGACAACAGTAGTGTGAAGGACTGAGAGAGAGAGAGTAGCAGTGTAGACAACGAGAAGCAGACAGTGGTTGGTTGGTTCTTTGGGGAAAGAGACCAGACAGCGAGGTCATCGGTCTCATCGGATTAAGGAAGGACGGGGAAGGAAGTCGGCCGTGCCCTTTCACAGGAACCATCCCGGCATTTCCCTGGAGCGATTTAGGGAAATCACGGAAAACCTAAATCAGGATGGCCGGACGCGGGATTGAAGCATCGTCCTCCCGAATGAGCAGACAGTGACAGCGAGAGGAGTCAGTGGGAGCTGGACAGAATTTCAGACATTCTAAGAATTTTTTCTTCGTAACAGCCTCACAAATCAATAAAGGGACGATAGTTTAACACCTGCTAAATGTCCGTTATTTATACAGCAAAACTTCAGCATGAAGAAAGACATTTTCATTTAGTATTGCTTTCTCACTAAGTCTGTTTGCTACCCATTTTCTTTACAAGTAGGCGCAAATGGCGCTGAAGATACCTACAAAATTGTATCATTGTATGACATGTAGTTTAGGAAAAAACAAACATTTCAGTAAAAGTACAACTTCCGGTTTTCGTCTGTGTATGGGTGAGTAATTTGAAATTAATAAAACCAACATAAATAGCTTTCCCATGTTCAGCCCTAATGGGTTTTCATGCTTAAAGCCAAATATTTAACACATGAAGTCTTTTGTAAAGTAATAGACATTAGAAGCAGTTGTTACACGTGACAGCATACTTGAAAGAGTTGGGGGTGAAGGTTGCTGGTAACGCACTGCTGTTTTGTACCATGTTCTACGAGAGCAACGCTGTTTTATTTTTTCCCTCAACTTCCGATCGGACACGAAGTGGAAACCGCAACGTAAATCAAAAATTTCTGATTCGTGACATTTAGCTACACATTCCACATACATAGTCTCCTCCCCGACTTAGACATTTGTCACAGCGTGGTGTCAACTTTCCAATACGCTTGTGCTTTCCGCCAGTCCCCTATGCCGCTCCGCAGCCCATTTTTGTTCCAAAATGCTTTGTAGCCAGGGATTCACGTGAGCAAAGGAATGAAAATCAGAGGGAGCCAAGATCGGGCTGTATGGAGACTGATCAAACACTTCCCATGGAAAACGCTGCAGGAGCATAGTCGTTGCCCCTTCCGTGTGCGGCCGAGAATTTTCAAGCAGGATGACACGCGTGGCAGCTACGTTACGTGGGCTGCATGAGATCGCGCTGAGCCTATCAGCATCCACGTCACACTCGGTGGGAGACACTATTGCTCTTAGTATCTTTACGTGCCCACTGCACACTCACAACCGAAAAGTACAACGTGAGGCGGTCAACAGCCGTACGAGAAACACCGCGCAACACATCAACACAGAGTTCCATCGGATTTTGAGTGCGGTTTTTATTCGGGACCGATCGGATGTTGATAAAAACGTAATCCTCGTATTTGTCGAAAATTCAAAGTCAGTCTGTGGAGACTCTGAACATAATACTTTTGTTCTTAGTCGACCATATCGTACCAATGTCGAACATTTTTCGGAAGTCAAGAGAGACGGAACAAATCGGATGTTCTGCGTTTACTGTTTCGAGGATTACGAGTGATGCAACCTAGATTTTGTGGATTACTGTTCTTCTTTGTTCCATGACGATTCTGTGGGAGATTCTTTTCCTCATCTAGGAAATTCGTAGAACGTAGACTGTGGTTTAAGATTCTGCAACGGCATGGACGTTGATGATACTGCTCTGTGATTCTGTACGTTTCCACACTTTTTTGAACAAGGGTGACCTATGGCCTTTTTTAATCACGGGGCACTATTCGCTGCTAATAAATTTCTAGATTAACATGACCTAGGAATGACACTGATTCCGCAGCGCAGTGAACGTGTGATATTACAGGATTATCGTATTGGTGCGGTGCCATGTTCAAATAAAGGGGTTCCCGATATCAGTATGACTCATTTGCGAGGCTTGGCTTTGAGCAAACAGATGTCGTTATCAGACGTTCATCATGTCTATGAGGTCGAACCACAGCTGTTACGTGTTTGTTTGATTTTGCCCTAGTACTCGTAGTTCGTCATTTAAGAAACTGTCTATCAGTCCGACAAAACACACTCGACGAACTTCGTTGCTGCCCTTATTGGCTGTGGTGCCTATCGCTGCTGTAAAAACGTCAAGAGAACCGACTCGTAACGATAGCATATTAGACCTTCTGGTGACAAACAGACCAGAACTATTTGAAGCAGTTAACTCAGAACAGGGAATCAGCAATCATAAAGCGGTTACTGCATCGATGACTTCAGCCGTAAATAGAAATATTAAAAAAGGTAGGAAGATTTTTCTGTTTAGCAAAAGTGACAAAAAGCAGATTACAGAGTACCTGACGGCTCAACACAAAAGTTTTGCCTCAAGTACAGATAGTGTTGAGGATCAGTGGACAAAGTTCAAAACCATCGTACAATATGCGTTAGATGAGTATGTGCCAAGCAAGATCGTAAAAGATGGAAAAGAGCCACCGTGGTACAACAACCGAGTTAAAAAAACTGCTGCGTAACCAAAGGGAACTTCACAGCAAACATAAACATAGCCAACACCTTGCAGACAAACCAAAATTACGCGAAGCGAAATGTAATGTGAGGAGGGCCATGCGAGAGGCGTTCAATGAATTCGAAAGTAAAGTTCTATGTACTGACTTGGCAGAAAATCCTAAGAAATTTTGGTCATATGTCAAAGGGGTAGGTGGATCAAAACAAAATGTGCAGACGCTCTGTGACCAAAATGGTACTGAAACAGAGGATAACAGACTAAAGGCCGAAATACTAAATGTTTTTTTTCCAAAGCTCTTTCACAGAGGAAGACTGCACTGTAGTTCCTTCTCTAGATTGTCACACAGATGACAAAATGGTAGATATTGAAATAGACGACAGAGGAATAGAGAAACAATTAAAATCGCTCAAAAGAGGAAAGGCCGCTGGACCTGATGGGATACCAGTTCGATTTTACACAGAGTACGTGAAGGAACTTGCCCCCCTTCTTGCAGTGGTGTACCGTAGGCCTCTAGAAGATCGTAGCGTTCCAAAGGATTGGAAAAGGGCATAGGTCATCTTCGTTTTCAAAAAGGGACGTCGAACAGATGTGCAAAACTATAGACCTATATCTCTAACGTCGATCAGTTGTAGAGTTTTGGAACACGTATTATGTTCGAGTATAATGACTTTTCTGGAGACTAGAAATCTACTCTGTAGGAATCAGCATGGGTTTCCAAAAAGACGGTCGTGTGAAACCCAGCTCGCGCTATTCGTCCACGAGACTCAGAGGGCCATAGACACGGGTTCACAGGTAGATGCCGTGTTTCTTGACTTCCACAAGGCGTTCGATACAGTTCCCCACAGTCATTTAATGAACAAAGTAAGAGCATATGGGCTATCAGACCAATTGTGTGATTGGATTTAGGAGTTCCTAGATAACAGAACGCAGCATGTCATTCTCAATGGAGAGAAGTCTTCCGAAGTAAGAGTGATTTCAGGTGTGCCGCAGGGGAGTGTCGTAGGACCGTTGCTATTCACAATATAAATAAATGACCTTGTGGATGACATCGGAAGTTCACTGAGGCTTTTTGCGAATGATGCTGTGGTATATCGAGAGGTTATAACATTGGAAAATTGTACTGAAATGCAGGAGGATCTGCAGTGAATTGACGCATGGTGTAGGGAATGGCAATTGAATCTCAATGTAGATAAGTGTAACGTGCTGCGAATACATAGAAAGATAGATCCCTTATCATTTAGCTACAATATAGCAGGTCAGCAACTGGAAGCAGTTACTTCCATAAATTATGTGGAAGCACGTATTAGGAGTGATTTTAAATGGAATGATCATATAAAGTTGATCGTTGGTAAAACAGGTGCCAGACTGAGATTCATTGGAAGAATCCTAAGGAAATGCATTCCGAAAACAAAGGAAGAAGGTTACAGTACGCTTGTTCGCCCACTGCTTGAATACTTCTCAGCAGTGTGGTATCCGTACCAGATAGGGTTGATAGAAGAGATAGAGAAGATCCATCGAAGAGCAGCGTGCTTCGTTACATGATCATTTAGTAATCGCGAAAGCGTTACGGAGATCATAGATAAACTCCAGTGGAAGACTCTGCAGGAGAAACGCTCAGCAGCTCGGTACGGGCTTTTGTTGAAGTTTCGAGAACATACCTTCACAGAAGAGTCAAGCAGTATATTGCTCCCTCCTACATATATCTCGCGAAGAGATCATCAGGATAAAATCAGAGAGATTAGAGCCCACACAGAAGCATACCGACAATCCTTCTTTCCACGAACAATGCGAGACTGGAATAGAATGGAGAACCGATAGAGGTAGTCAAGGTACCCTCCGCCACACACCGTCAGATGGCTTGCGGAGTATGGATGTAGATGTAGATGTAGAAGACCACTAATTTTTCTTTCTTAGGTGATCGTCTCGTCTCTGAAAGTTCGGGTCTGTTTGAGATCTACAAAACTTTTTTGTCGTATGTTGGCTGTCGGATTGTTTGATCGAGGTAGTTTTCTGAGAGTGCTTACATTGCAAGACTGTGTGTTCTTACCGCCGATAAGATAAGCGTAGTTTCCCCGGTCGATAAAGAGAATGTGAAAATTAATACGAAATATCCTTAGACTATATCCGTGTAACCAAGTTTATCTTATCTTTCAATTACTCTACGACCTACGTGTGTAAATTGCACCACCGATAGAAACGTGCGATTATTAATCTAACTCCATAGAATCACAATTATTTTGAAAGCCTACAGTCGTTTTACTCAACAGACAGTAAAGCAAGTGAAAAAACAGTCTCGCAGATGAACTCGGCAGAATACTTACACACTGTACCTCAAGGCGGTTTATGACAGTAACAAAAGCGTGCAGTAGTCAACAGAAGTCGCACACTCCACTGTCGCATGTTATAGCCGAGTTGTGGCCGTGATTAACTGCAACGTGGAGGAGTTACACTGCTGCCACGGATTTTTCCTGGACAGGATAGCTGGTACGGGGAGCAGCCAGCCTCGCGGGGGCAACTGGGGAGCTGGCCAGCTGTCCGACTGATCAGCAGCGGTCCCAGCGTCGAGAGACGGCCAACGAACGCGACAGCAGTGTACAGAACAACGTCCAGTGACGTCACTGGCAGAGGACGAGACGGCTTTCGGTCGGGCCCTGTTGGCCCGTCTGGGGCCAGGACGCGGAACTCTACTCATTCTGACGTATGTACAGCAGGCCAAAAGCTACTGATGAGAGCGTCGAAAACACTTCCTGTCATTCAGATCGGCGCAAAACAGTATATTTCAGATCAATGTTAAACCAGATGCACAAAATCCCACTTGAAACAACGGACATAATCTTTCTCTCACGGATTAACTTTCATATAAAATAAAAACAGGTAGCAGAAAACTGAAGTCACCACATTACCAAAGGAATCTGTTACGACAAGAATATTCCTATGAAGCTTTCCTTATGTCTGCATAAAAAATTTTTTACACAAAAAGTAACCTGCAACAAGTCGTAGATTACCCTGGCACCTCAGTCTCTTCCCACAAGTGGTCAAGATTATACTTTACGTCTGAAAACATGATTCCTGCCCCAAAATATACGTCGTAGAAAGCAAATATTCCGAAGTGACATTTAAAGTAGATCACAGTGAAATAACAAAGAAATAAATCCTTAGGAATGTCATAATTATACTTATATATCACAATCATTAAAAGCACTCTCTTTACAACTACATATAAATTAATATATTTTCAATTAACTTCTTCCAGAAATACTGGGCGTGCTAGATTAACACCTCCCACATAAATTTTTTGTAGTGGTTTGTGCAGCTCAGTTGTATTGTTTACGCTATTGTGTATAGTTAAATCTGTCAGCCTTTATCTGACACTTCAAGTAAACGTATATTTATGCATTTTTACATACCTTTCTGCCATCAATTTACGTTGAAAAATGTCGAGACCTGAGGGATTGAGCTGTTCAGTTCCCATCTACAAAACTCTATCCCAGTCCCTATTATAGGTTAAAGCATTATGTGAGTGTGCTGCTAGAACTGATAGCACATGTTACAATGAAATTCGACCACCATATCAAATTTTATGCTGCGTAAATGCGGAACATTTTCAAGAAGAAACAGGAAAATTTAACCTTACTTACACTTGGCTATCTTGTGAGGCAGACTGAGGAGCTACTTGATTGAACCATAGTGGCTCCGGTCTCGTAAACTGACATACGGCCGGGAGAGCGGTGTGCTGACCACGTGACCCATCTCCGCATCGAGTGACGCCTGTGGGCTGAAGATGACACGGCGGCCGGTCAGTTCCGTTGGGCCTTGCAAAGCCTGTTTGGATTGAGTTTAGTTTTACGGTGGCCGTACGTTTACTTCTCTGTTTAACACTGAGTTTAGTTGTTACCTAAATATTCGTTTCCAGTCTTTATCACCAAAAAATTATTCTTTCTTGAACGGCTCCTTCGCACTCAACAACGTACAATTGATGACCAGTAATTCGTCCGAGAAACAGAATGCACCCATCTGATGATGGACGTTTTTACTCATCACCAGTAATAACAAGAAACAATCATTTAAACGTGCCATCAAGTTAGTGGTTGGTAGCTGTCAAATTGATGACTGCACGACACGAAGCTTTACGGCTCTTCTGGACCCGTCAACAGCGACATTGGGCTGTTGATAACTGGAAAGATGTTGTCTAGTCGGACGAGTCCCGTTTCAAATTGTATCGAGCGGATGGACTTGTACGGGTATGGAGACAGTGTCATGAATTCATAGACCCTGCATGTCAGAACGTGACTTTACAAGGTGGTGGAGGCTGACTAACGGTGTGGGGAGTGTGCAGTTGGAGTGATGTGGGACCCCTGATACGTCTAGATACGACTGTGACAGGTGACACGGTCTTAAGTTTCCTGTCTGACCACCTGCATCCATTCATGACCATTCTGCATTCCGACGGACAATGCGACACAGCACAAGCCCAGAATTGCTACACAGTGGCTTCAGGAACAGTCTTCTGAGTTTAAACACTTCCGCGAGCCACCAGACATGAACATTATTGAGCATATCTGGATGCCTTGCAACGTGTTGGTCAGAATAGATCTACACCCGTTCGTTCTCTCACGGATTTAAGTACAGAACTGCAGGATTCGTGGTGTCGGTGTCCCCCAGCACTACTTCAGACGTTAGTCGAGTCCATGCCACGTCGTGTTGCGGCACTTCTGCGTGCTCGCGGGGGCACCACACGATATTAGTTAGGAGCTTCAGTATATATGAACAATTAAAATGTGATCAACAAATGTTTATGAAAGCTTTATTAGCTGTTATTCCATGCTCTTTCTACAGCATTTACACTGGCGTATTCAGTCCGTTATAAGGTCAGAACAAAAATGGTTCAAATGGCTCTCAGCACTATGGGACTTAACATCTATGGTCGTCAGTCCCCTAGAACTTAGAACTACTTAAACCTAACTAACCTAAGGACAGCACACAACACCCAGTCATCACGAGGCGGAGAAAATCCCTGACCCCACCGGGAATCGAACCCGGGAATTTGGGCGCAGGAAGCGAGAACGCTACCGCACGATCACGAGCTGCAGACAAAGTGAGAACAGTTTTATAAAAATTGTTTTGGAGCTGCACTGTTAACTATATGAAATAGGTACATACGATGTTTTTGTACATAATTTTGTGTTTTTTACTTTTGTACTGAAGTATTTTGCTCATAAATACAACCGTATTCTATAAAAATGTGGAAAGGCGATTTTCGCCGCCATTTTCATTATGGCGGACGAAGCTCCAGCCCTATCGGTGGGAACTTTCCCTATGTTGTTTAGAAAGGTATAAGGAAGATCTGTGCAAAAACGCAGATTATTGTTAATGTCTTCCTCTAGAAATGTTCATTTGGACTAAATGTAATGGAAAAGTTGAAAAATTGTGGTAAGGTTTTATGGGACCAAACTGCTGTGGTCATCGGTCCCTAAGCCTACACACTACTTAATCTAACTTAAAATAACTTACACTATGGACAGCACACACACCAATGCCCGACGTAGGAGTCGAACCTTCGACGGGGGGAGCCCCACTGACCGTGACAAGGCGCCTCAGACCGCACGGGTACCCCGCTCGGCTAAATTTAGTGTTTGCTAAGTATATTACCCTGACATTCTATCCCACATCCTATTTGGAAACGGTTTAAAGTTTATTTACAGTGCATTATACAACAGACTTACGTGCAGGCGCAGAAATATTATCTTTGTAATTAATTGTTTAATTTGACGTGGTTGACGCCGCCATTTTGCTGTGGTCCAGAGGCCTTCAAGCAACAGCATCACATGGCAGCAAAGGGTTTACTTCACAAGGAGATCAGAATCAGGAGATCAGAGATTACTATCGAGCCGCCATTTTTGTTGTTACGCCGCATGAGAACAGGATGCCGACAAGCTACTGAGTTAAAGTGTACAAAATTAAAAGCACAGTGTAAAGGAGTTCAGTCTGTCAATGTATTAAACGCCATTTGAATGCAGCGTTATCAAATTGTTGTTAAAGTTCACACATTCCAATACAACTGAAATTTTCATTAGTCGTTTTGTTGTAACGTTTGATCTGCATATCTTACGCAAAATTGACTGCTAGTACGTATCGGAAAAGTATTTCTGTTCACTTAACTTCCGCGTAGCAGCCTTAGCAAACACAACTGAATTACTTGCTAAAGTATCCAGTTTCAATAACAAAAAGTTAACCATCAGTCGTTAACCTGCAACAGAACTTCGACGCATGTATGAATGTATCTACGTATGTACATATTTCTATTTATTATTTTGTAAGAGTGAATGCGAGTGTGTGTTCCCTTGCTTATCTGATTCAGGCATAAGAGGAGAGCAAGACAGCTCCAGGACGTAGTTAGTTGGGTTTGAAGTGTCTTGTGGTAACCAGAATCTGTGAAAGAGGTGGTGTACTTCCGGCTGATTTTGGTCAGTTGTGGCTACGCTGAGCATTAATGTGGCAAGTATTTCTGACAGTGTAGCGAAATCTTGCTATAAAAGCATTATTGTTAATGAGGCGAAAGTATTAAATTGTTAATTGCAGTCGGAAAATTGTGATTCTCGTCAGTGAATTATACTTAATCAAAATAGTGCGTAAGAGTTCTAACACAGTAACAGTCGTGGTACAGTCGAAGGTATCGAAGATTACGTCAAAAATTTGAAAGCTGAACTAACGTTTGCTAAACTCTCTTAACTAATCAAGTAGCCGCAGTTTGAGGGTCGGTCTGTCTCAGAAGATAGGAAAAGTTGGTGGCGTTTTAAACTTCCCTGGATACTTCCTGTCCAGGGGGTGGTGGCAAAACTTCCTATTCCTTTCGCTGCTGGCAGGGTGAAATTATAATAGTGTTTTTTGTCATTGACATATGATTGAAGCTAGGATTGAGGGGGGGGGGGGGGAGGGAGGAATATGCGTCAGAGGCGAACACTAGTTACATTTGATTTATGTTTCTTCTCCTGTGTTAATTTGGTAAGGATATCTTGATTGTCTCCAATATCATTCTAAATATATTCACTTTAGTTCATGTACAGTTATTGTAGCCAAAAATAAAGTCATAATACAGATAATTAAAATGTTTTTTGGGTCCTATCAACAAAAAATTTATTACACTCAGGATTGCGGTTGAAGAGACAATGTTTAATTTTGAGTGTTTAAATCTTTGTAATTTAAATTATTGTAATCCTCCAGGCATATAACAGTATCCACAACCAGAGAACCTTAATTTTACGTCATCACCCTCTACCGTATCTTCCTTCGTCGGCGGCGTTGTCGTTGCTGCCGTGAGGCACCGGCATACCAAGAGGAAAGGCGCGTCGATCTTAGAGCATGAGATGTGGTAACCTTAAGTCATTGACAACACACAACAGTCACGGTAGCACCTGATTCCGGAACAGCTGCAGTAGTTAGGATCTACGAACTACCCCCTCTTGACCAGGTCCCCAAAACTTAACTCGTAACGAGATCCCTTCGAAGAAAATTGTCATAACGATCGCCTATAAAGGCTTCGTACAACGATAAGAAATGTTACAGTTTATGGAATAATAACAGATACGACCAAACTGTCTTTAACATAACTTTGTTCACAGTTTTATTTCGCATTCACCACTCATTCACCGAAACCCTTTGATGAACAGTTTTGGTTGCTTGAAACCAACCGTCAATGATAATGATACAGTTTTTCCTCCTTTTCATAAATTGAAGCCCGCTCTCCGCGATATAATAAAGAAAAAACCGCTGTCAATACCGCGTCCCTCGTGAGATGCGTAGTCTATAGATTTATCCCGGAATTTACCGCCCTCTAGGTGTACTCAATTTAATGACCACACTTCGCTATCCACGATTTCGTGTAACCAAATGTTCATTTGTTAGTCTGATTGTATACCATAGTTATTTAAAACTCGCCCCTATATTTTTTCACTACGCACAATTAGCACTTCTTTACTTGTTTATTTCTAAGAGTAAACGGAAAAAAAGACGCTGTATCATCGGCTTCGTCGATATAAAGCGAAACACCATAATATGCCCAATTTTACCTCTTCTTATAGGATCGGCTACCTTACTCATTATTTTACTACATATTATTTCCAATAACGCTAAACAGGTATCGCCGTTATATTTTAGTTGTATTCAAAAGCATCTTATTATTAATATGACCGACCAAATCGTAACAAATCGCGCGGCGTGCGTTTTTAACTATGGCTTTACACTCGCCCAGCCTTTATTCAGGCAATATTATATATAAATATACAGACAGGACCGAAATATCGATCTCTCTACCGTAACCAATAGAGGCAAATACGCTATTCAAGTTTCGTTACATCTATCTTGACTCGTAATGTTACAACCCACTCTATCGTTAGGATGATGTGCTAATGGTACATTTTACTTTATTACCTGGTACGCAAAACAGTCTATTACAGTATTGCAATACTACAATGTCAGGTGTTTCTCGCAATGTTGTTACTATCGTATATCTATTTATACAAATTTGAATTGACTTCCAGCCACACCTCACAGAGACTCGACTCCATATTAGCATAGCTACATCTCATTCCAATCCATAAATGCAGCATCGACTGCTGTAATGATTAGACCGTCAATCGAAACTGTCACACTTGGTTGTAAACCACAGCAGCAGTGGGACAGATTCCGCCTCTGCATAATTTTGGGCTATCGATCGACGTTCCTCTCGTTTGGGCCCCCCCTCCCCCCATCCACCACGAGCTGACGATGTACGATACGATCTCTCAGTGACAAGCAGCCACAGTAAAGGGTCTCGTCATTGTCAGTCGTTGTACACTAAATGATTTCCTTGCCTTGCAAATTCATCCGAGCTTTCTTACGTTCCGTATCAAAGGCGGAATTAATTATTGATGTCACTTAATTACTGGCTCCCAATGTGGGGCAATATAACTACCTACTACTCTGCACTGGCGGTTAATGCAAGAGATAAGAGATCAAAGAATTCTCAATTCATTACAGTACTCAAAATATTTACACACACACACACACACACACACACACACACACACACACACACACACACACACAGAGAGAGAGAGAGAGAGAGAGAGAGAGAGAGAGAGAGAGAGAGAGAGAGAGAGAAATGGGTGGAACCAGAGTGGAATGGTGTAGAGATGTTAACGTTCGGTGACGTCATTAACGTCTTTGACGGATGGTACATACCGTACCTTGTCTCTACTTAACTACTTAAGATGCCTAAAGAATCGTGTTCTTTAGCTCTTTAAGAATTTTTTTTGTTTTTCCGTCACGAGATCATTGTGTGACGTATATGGGAGAAAGTTATATGGTTCAAAATGGCTCTGAGCACTATGGGACTTAACATCTGTGGCCATCAGTCCCCTAGAACTTAGAATGTGGTGTCACCGCCAGACACCACACTTGCTAGGTGGTAGTTTTAAATCGGCCGCGGTCCATTAGTACATGTCGGACCCGCGTGTCGCCACTGTGTGATCGCAGACCGAGCGCCACCACAAGGCAGGTCTGGAGATACGGGATAGCACTCGCCCCAGTTGTACGGACGACGTAGCTAGCGATGCACACTGTCGAAGCCTCGCTCATTTGCAGAGCAGATAGTTAGAATAGCCTTCAGCTAAGTCAATGGCTACGACCTAGCAAGGCGCCATTAGTAACATTGCATGTCTCTACAGAGTCTCACTTGTATCGTCAAGAGCGATGTACCATAAGTATGGATTAAAGTTAAGTATTCCAGAAGCTACGTACTTTTCTTTATAGCATTCATTACGTATCCTGTTTCAGACCTCACGCCCATCAGCGTGAGCTTAGCGCGTGCCTTTCGGCTACTTCCGTGGCGTGGCTGCCTTGCTACGCCACAACATAGAACTACTTAAACCTAACTAACCTAAGGACATCACACACATCCATGTCCGAGGCAGAATTCGAACCTGCGACCGTAGCAGTTGCGCGGTTCCGGACTGCGCTCCTAGAACCACTAGACCACCGCGGCCGGCAGAAAGTTATATGCTTCTTGATTTGTATTGCTCCGTACACTCTCGGAGTTTTAACATGAAGTCTTTCTGTGTTGTTTTACTACCGTCGTCTTACACCAGGGTTAGTTGTATTGGACTCTTGTGCCAACAAAAACATGTTCCTCTGAGTCTCTGGCGTTTCCCTGTCTGGCAAGTGTCCCACAATGAGGTGCTTAACGAGCGGATTATTTCATGTACGAACTGTATTGTTTTAGGATTATTAAAATGATTCTCTTTGGAAAATGCCCTCTTCGTTAGCGATAATTTGGCCATCCTTACAGCCGAGTATTTTATAGTTCTTACTGATTTGAAAAATGGCTGATGACAGTGTAATCAAACGATATTAACAGTTTTTGGGTAATGAAGAACATTACCTTACATTTATTTAGGTTAAGAGTAATTAGACAGTCTTCACCACAAGAAATGGTCCCCTGCAGGTAATATTTCCTTTACCAACCATTTTCTTCTGTTGGAGCTTCCCCGTACACACCTTCAGCAGAGCGACTGCCGCTATCCACAACGTCATCTATACAGGATTACTCATAAATACCCACAGGATGTCGGAAGACATATGCGCAAAAATTACAGCACATACAGAAAATAGACACACATCAATGGATAGAGCTACTTCTCCAAGGTTCTAGCTCACATCACTGGTGCTCTGTATGGGTGACGTTTCTAAGACGGCAAACCTCAATATGTGCGTGCTTTTCATTGAACTATCTACTGCAGGAAGGCGCAATGCAGCTTGCTGTGGAAACCTAGTTCGACGCTACTGTACAGACAGAGTGGATAACTGGTTCCGACACACCTGCGCCTTAATGGTACGCTAAGTAACTACCCCCCCCCCCTCCTCCCTTCTCCGTCATACGATTCTAAACTTGGACAGATGATCCTATCACTGATACGTCTGATTTTCCTGTATGTCCTGCAGTTTACGAAAAATCATCTTCTGAAACCCCACAAGTATTTGCCTGTGCGAATAACCCTGTAGGCCTTACATACACGGAGAGTTACTGATACAGTTTTCGAAAATTTAAAGGTTTGTGAAGGACAACACTCTGAATATTTTCGACACAGAAATTTACTGTCTAAAATGAGAAATGATCTACATACATCACTATGAGGGGTTTGATTTCCTATCCCTTTGATGGCTTCCACATTTGAATATGTAGTAGCAACTTGAATTTCTTCTCAATCCGGAGTTCGATCTCAGACATACCGTCAGGCACTGTGAGCATCAATGTGCTCCACCAAATCCGTTCATCTAGTGTTTTTATCCCGTCTGGTAACTGTGATAGACAGACTGAACGTATATTGTACAATTAATGATAATTCGTTTACTCTGCGACAGCATGGTATTAAACGTCACCTTTCGTTATTTTACGTACACGTCCAAATGCGTTAATGTCTATGTGTATACTCGTATATTAAGCATTTTCAATGACATACTGCAATTTCCTAAATTGCAAGTTTTAGTTTAGAAGACACAGAGTAATGTCATATTTTTGTGTGCAGTGCACAAAATAGTGGGATGACGTCGTGTTGCTTCCTACGTTTTATCTAAAGTAAGGAATACAAGGCTGCTAGAGGACTCCGTCAAGTTCGGAGACAATCACATGATTTAGCAATCCTCTATTTACCACAAACTCAAGTGTTTTAAACCTACCTGCACGTTATATGTAGACCACAAGGTATTTTAACTAGATGAATATTGCAATGAGCATATTTTAATGTACATTCTGTTTTACCACACATATGAGTTACATAAAATTGTCTTCGTGTATATCATCTGTGGGTAAAATAGATCTCTTGTTTGTTTGTTTCGAAAAATAACCGATACCGATACCGGTTACAAGAAATACAATGAACTTTTGTGATTCACACAGTGCAAAACTTTTCTGACTATGGTCTCTTTACAACTACATTGCTCAACCCATAATTCAGGTTTTAAATGGAATTAACTTTCCTGAATTATCAAATTATGCATACCTACAGTAAACAGTAGTAGCATGTAACAAACCCATTGATAAACAGAGCGCCTACGATCAGTCTATTGGGTGGATCCGACATTCGAGACATTTGAGCGGAACTGCTTTGCAGTAAAGTCGTTTTGCGCCCGTGCAGGTGGCTACAAACTGCTGACTCGGCAAGCCGCTTCAACAATAGGGTAGGGACGAAGACGACCGCGAGGGGGGTGAGAGAAGCGAAGGCAGTAGGCAACATTTTCAACAAGGGCAGGGTCATCTGTAGCTCACCGGCGTGAAACGTTCTCCCATGTTGACAACCACGATAGCTACCTTTCCCCGGAGAAATATGGCAGGGTCATTCGTTCAGATTGTGTATTATAGCTACACTGGGGCATTTTACCGGCGCAACAAATCTTCGTGAAATATGGCCTGTGTGAAAGGTCAATAACAGCAAAGACGACGTACGTGTGGAAAAGTTTTCCCCTTAGATTCCAAACAAAAGAAGAAAAACGGAAATTCAAATTAGAATCGAATAACTAAACCTCAGGAGCGACGTGGTACGTGATTAGCGCATAAATCTTGGAGGTCACTTACCGCTACTGAGTAGCGTTTGTTAATTTAGTTTGTGAGGTCGTCCCTCAAAGTGTCTCGGTTACCATCTTCCGCATCCGCTGTAACGGCGGGCAGTTGCGACTGTACCTCTGTCGTCTGCTACTGACTGACTCACAGCTATGTGACAGATGCTCAGGGCAGGACAGCGTTCAAGTAATTTTCGGTTCGCCAGAGCGTTGATGACAGCTACTCACCAGCATTAAGACGCTACTTACAAGAACGACGTGTCACTATATAAATATGTAACATTTTCGCGGCTGAACGCAATATGATTTTATAAATATATGTATAACCAATTGTAATGTTTTATGCTTGAAGTAATATGAGCCGTTTGCGTGCGTGCTTGCGCGCACGCGCGTGCGCGCGCGTGCGCGCGCGCGCGCGTGTGTGTGTGTGTGTGTGTGTGTGTGTGTGTGTGTGTGTGTGTGTGTGTGTGTGTGTGTGCGCCTGTGTGCGTGTGTGCGTGTGTGGTTGAATGTATCTTTTATTTGTTCAGATTCCGGCAGTAAGGTGCACCCATGAAAACAGAGGTTGCGAGATCGAATCCCGGATGGAGTACGCAAAATTTCGGCCTCACTGTAATCTGACCTTCACCCCTCAACGACGTGAAGAGTCTCCAGGAGCACTCGGTTCGGCTTCCACGTTAAGCTGTAGCCCCCTTTTTACGGCTGGATATCTGCAGTAGACTAGGGACACACAGTTCACCGAAATGGCGTCCAATTGAAAGATTTACATTCCGCTATGAGCCACACAATTGTTACTATTAATGGTGTCACTCTCAAAGTGTACCCCTTGTTTGTTAAGCTGATTAATTTTCATGTAAGAAGAATCTCCCTTTAATATAAGCGGACGCAGTGCTCCTTTGGTTCCCATTTCTACCGCTATGTGTCTAATTCTTTCAATTAGCCCCGATAAATTGAGATATGGGTAATCAAATCCGCTAGAAAAGATAGTATTCTAATTTAAAAATGAAGCAACGGATAACGCAACATGGGTGAATGGCCATGGAACAATACGTGCACATTAGGGACGGCAAGACTTTCTTTTTCTGATACTATGAATTCAGTTAGTCGCATGAAGTGCATAATGGTTCAAATAGCTCTGAGCACTATGCGACTTAACTTCTGAGGTCATCAGTCGCCTAGGACTTAGAACTAATTAAACCTAACTAACCTAAGGACATCACACACATCCATGCCCGAGGCAGGGAAGTGCATAATGCATACAATGGACATGCCTGGATTGAAAATTCAAAAAATATAGCCATTATCTCAGTGATATGGATGAAGGATACTAAATAACGCTAAGAGAGAATTTCAATTATCATTCTGATTTATTTCGATAATAGTTAAGAAAAGTATTACTCTCTGTGACAAAGTATTTAAGGAAAATATTACTCCTTGTGACAAAACATTCAAGAAATCTATTCACTATCTCTTGCATCTCGTCATACCGGAAACATAGAGAACACTTCGTCGCCAGTTACATCTACTAATGGTTAAAATGGGTGAGAATGCATGTTACAGAATGGTGGCCTCTTAACACCATTTAGTTATTGTCACACCTATTTAACGCGCGGAGTAAGGAAGGATATTACCTTCCATTCTCTCAAACATTACTTGTGTTGCTACACATGCAGTACCATGCGGATAAGTTCATGCTGAAACCGCGTATTATGCAACCGCAATGCAACGTGAGCAAACCAGCCCAGGCTTCATGACTCCACATTATTCATGCTATGATTAACGAATGGCAAATCCTATGACTACCGTTACGAGAGCTGGCAACACGTGGCCAAGTTCGACAACAATGAAATGAGTAAAATAAACCGTTGAATCATGAAAAATTTGTATTGCTTATATCCAGAGCGAAACTAAGCAACAAATGAAACATTAATGCACCTATCCGCTATTGACCTAAGAACAAGGGCCTTTGGCTCATGCCCTCAATCAGCTCGCGCCTAAGTCCGCTAGTTGAAACACACTAACCTGAAAAATTTCTACAAATAACACATCGCTGAACGTTTCCCGGTGTTAATTCACACCCGAACATGCTTCATAATCACTGTTACCCCAAAAAAACATACATTACGAGTAACTTTTCTCGCCATCAGCGACGAGCGCCGCACCCCTGCGTCCGTCTAGTTCAATCTGCGGCCCCAGAGTGTCCCTCTCATGGCGCATTCCAGGACCAACCGCCAACCGCCAACCGCCAACCGTTCAAAAAAACTGGTGGTGGGGGTAGGACCTCAGTGAGAACCAACCTCTCAAACTGTCCTGCTCATCCCCACTATCTTTGGAATCACGAACTGTCTGCCGAATCTTCTCACGTTGTTATGTTGGTGCTAAACTACCCTACTGGTGCCATGTCTGTCTAACCCAGATTCTTATATATTCCATACATAATTAGTTTATCCATCCACATACATCATAGGGTCAAAGGATGAGAGAGGAGGCGTCACACCAACAGAAGAAAAACTATACACGGTAGCATTCCTGAATCCAGAGGTTAATTAGCTAGACGAAACATTGAAAGGGCGCTCTCGGCGTAAAATGAATTATTAAACATGTAGAAATTAACCAGTCAGTTAAATGAAGCGTAAAACTGTGACGTTTCAACTCGCTATAATTTTTAGCATTTCATGCATCGAAAACTGGGTAAATGAGTCATTTACAAAGCCTACAAATAATGACAAAAATCACAAAAATACAAGTTTGCGTTGGCTCTGTAGCTGCTATCGTCCGTCCAACGACACGTAACTGTCGCATGGTGGACGCACCCTGTATGTATGTTCCAAGCTTCGGATACGACAAATGCTCGCCAAATGTAAGCTAAGTCTACAGAGCTGCCCGCCTCTGTAACGCGGCTCTCTCCTCGTGTTGCAGGTGGCGGACTGCGGGCGGGGCGGCGGCCTCGCTGGCGCTGCTCAGCCTGCTGCTGGCCGGTGAGTGACGCCCACTGACCGCCTGCCAGGTTCCTCGCAGCGTCTGTCAACAGAGCTGCAGGCTGCTTCATGTACTCGCAGATAATACTTTCACACTTCCAAGAAAACTGTCCTACCAGTATCAGCATTTTGGACTTAAAGTCGCGCAGTTAATTCATGGTAATGTACATAAGAAGTCAACGAAATTTCAGAGGACGCTCATGTTTCTATAATATAGTACAGCAGATCCTCGATACACGAGAAGAGCTGGGCCTTCATTCCTACATGTACTCAAAAATGGTGATATATGCCGATGGTGACTCTCTCTATTCCTGGTCGTTCAGAGACAATCATATAGGCCGTACCAAAGTATAACGGGCATTCTCCGGCAATTTAAACGGACATTTTTCGAAGACATGCGATGTAGTTATCGCGAAACCCTGTTGAGTAAATTCAGACCATTGACAGCCCATTGACGGCTCTTGTCCCACTGTCATGGTTCGCTAGAGCCCATACGAATAAAATAAGGACACACACAGAAGCATATACGGACAGTTTCTCCCTCGTTCAGAACACCAACGCAACGCCACAGAAATTAGCTACAACTACTACGAACCATCATCCATTACCGTCTGTACAGCTACTTGCAGAGCGATGTATGCGTGTAGAGATAACATTCCCATTTCCTCTGTGATATTTATTTCAATTAATCGCATAAAACCAGTACCTGTGCATAATCCATCTTTATAAATAAACTGCACACCACTAAATTTCGCCATTCTCTGCACCCGCTAACCATAAGTTGATCTCTACATCAGGAATGACAATTTTCATTCTGAGGTTTACTCTCATTCAATTCAAATCGAACGTCGTTCTGCTCTTGTACAACGTAACTTCAAAGCAAAAAGAAAACATTTGCCGGAGGTCTCCTCGAGAGAATCTGGTAGAAAAGGAAAAATGCAGAACAAGAAAGGCAATTGATTGATCGAGAGCGCTTTTCCGTGTTATCCGCGAAGGAACCTTCAGTCAGCACGCAGTCTTAGGATGATTGATGAATCGCCCAGAAATATTCCTGAGACAACCGGCTCTTTTTCTCCAGAGAAATGTGAAAGACAAAATGGAACTGTAACCAGCTGTTTACTTTCTAAAAAGTAGGTGCCCGCTTAAATACGACGGCTCTCACCTGCCCCGCGTTATACATTAACTTCTCGACGAGCCGTATTCTCTACCAATATCTTTTAAACGGAAGTTAAATTTTACAGCTTAATCTAAATTTCATTTTCTTTGTTCCATGTGTTAACAGTTATTCTATTGTGACTGAAATAACTGAGAAATGTCAAGATTTACCGCCAAGAGATGGTGATAGAAATTTCTTTGTTATACCACCACAATCGGTATACAGACCATCATCAGCTATCATAAAACATTAACAATTTACGAGGTGATATAGGATCAATAGTAACGAATAATACACACTGACAGAAAAAAATTGCAACACCGAGAAGGACTTGTGCGACGTAAACGAAAGTTTATGTTTATTAAGATTTCGCGCCAATCGCATAAGGGTGGAAATCAAGTTAATTTTAAACACACACTGTAAGGGTCGTGAGTGTGTCCTACCTTTGATCTGGACGTAGTGAGTCGATGTCATTCAAAAATGACTTCAAAGCGACAAAGACTCCACCATCTACACCACACTTAGTTTGAACGAGGTCGTGTAATGTAGCTACGATAAGCAGGATGTTCCTGCTGCGCTTGTGTAGAAAGACTTGGCAGAGATATAGCCATAGTACTGATTGTTGGCAGCGGTCGTCACGACAATGTAAGGATGCAAGACGACAGGGCTCCAGGCGGCCATCGTGCTCAGCGTATGGCTCTGGCTCATCGTTCTGCATCTGCATAAGCAATTTGAGCAGCGCCGCAATGACTCAGTGCAGTGTCACAAATGATTTCTTCAAGGACAGCTCCGAGCCAGACGCCCTGCACCGAGCATTCCACTGAACCCAAACCACCGCCATTTGCGACTTCAGTGTTGTCAAGCGAGAGCTCATTGTAGCGCAGTGTGACGATCTGTTGTGTTTTCTGATGAAAGCTGGTTCTGTCCCGGTGACAGTGATGGCTGTGCATTAGTTTGAAGGGAGCCACTTAAGGGCCTGCAACCGAGCCGTCTACGTGCTAGACAACCTGAAGCTACACCTTGAGTTATGGTCTGTGATGGGATTCCGTATGACAGCAGGAGCAATCCCGTGGATATCCCACATACCTTGAATGCAATTTCGTAAGTCAATCTACATCTACATCTACATTGATACTCCGCAAGCCACCCAACGGTGTGTGGCGGAGGGCACTTTACGTGCCACTGTCATTACCTCCCTTTCCTGTTCCAGTCGCGTATGGTTCGCGGGAAGAACGACTGTCTGAAAGCCTCCGTGCGCGCTCTAATCTCTCTAATTTTACATTCGTGATCTCCTCGGGAAGTATAAGTAGGGGGAAGCAATATATTCGATACCTCATCCAGAAACGCACCCTCTCGAAACCTGGCGAGCAAGCTACACCGCGATGCAGAGCGCCTCTCTTGCAGAGTCTGCCACTTCAGTTTATTAAACATCTCCGTAACGCTATCACGGTTACCAAATAACCCAGTGACGAAACGCGCCGCTCTTCTTTGGATCTTCTCCATCTCCTCTGTCAACCCGACCTGGTACGGATCCCACACTGATGAGCAATACTCAAGTATAGGTCGAACGAGTGTTTTGCAAGCCACCTCCTTTGTTGATGGACTACATTTTCTAAGCACTCTCCCAATGAATCTCAACCTGGTACCCGCCTTACCAACAATTAGTTTTATATGATCATTCCACTTCAAATCGTTCCGTACGCATACTCCCAGATATTTTACAGAAGTAACTGCTACCAGTGTTTGTTCCGCTATCATATAATCAAACAATAAAGGATCCTTCTTTCTATGTATTCGCAATACATTACATTTGTCTATGTTAAGGGTCAGTTGCCACTCCCTGCACCAAGTGCCTATCCGCTGCAGATCTTCCTGTATTTCGCTACAATTTTCTAATGCAGCAACTTCTCTGTATACTACAGCATCATCCGCGAAAAGCCGCATGGAACTTCCGACACTATCTACTAAGTCATTTATATATATTGTGAAAAGCAATGGTCCCATAACACTCCCCTGTGGCACGCCAGAGGTTACTTTAACGTCTGTAGACGTCTCTCCATTGATAACAACATGCTGTGTTCTGTTGGCTAAAAACTCTTCAATCCAGCCACACAGCTGGTCTGATATTCCGTAGGCTCTTACTTTGTTTATCAGGCGACAGTGCGGAACTGTATCGAACGCCTTCCGGAAGTCAAGAAAAATAGCATCTACCTGGGAGCCTGTATCTAATATTTTCTGGGTCTCATGAACAAATAAGGCGAGTTGGGTCTCACACGATCGCTGTTTCCGGAATCCATGTTGATTCCTACATAGTAGATTCTGGGTTTCCAGAAATGACATGATACGCGAGCAAAAAAAACATGTTCTAAAATTCTACAAGAGATCGACGTAAGAGATATAGGTCTATAGTTCTGCGCATCTGCTCGACGACCCTTCTTGAAGACTGGGACTATCTGTGCTCTTTTCCAATCATTTGGAACCCTCCGTTCCTCTAGAGACTTGCGGTACACGGCTGTTAGAAGGGGGGCAAGTTCTTTCGCGTACTCTGTGTAGAATCGAATTGGTATCCCGTCAGGTCCTGTGGACTTTCCTCTATTGAGTGATTCCAGTTGCTTTTCTATTCCTTTCTGCTGTACTTTCACTCATACAGCATTCCAGGGGGTGTTTGCAACAGGATAACGCTCGCCTACATGCCACTGTTGTTACCCATTAAGCTCTACAGGATGTCAACATGTTGCTCTGGCCTCCTCGATCACCAGATCTGTCTCCAAGCAAGCACATGTGGGGCATCATCGGACGAAACCACAGTGTCATCCCCCAACCGTATTAACTGTGCAGATGAGGAAGTGCAACCGGCACGCAAGTCCGTCCCTGTAAACTGACATCCGCTCCTGTGCAACACAACGCGTCACCTCTGCAGGCTTTCATTCAACATTCTGTCGGTTGTATAGATTATTAATGGCCAGCGTTTGACATTTGCAGTGGCTCATCTCGCCCTTACATTAACCTGCGAACTTGCAGTTTTAATCACTTAAGGATGTTACCTAGGCAAATGTATTCCCAAAATTTCAGTATTCTACATTAATTATTTTTTGGTGTTGCGGTTTTTCCGTCAATGTAAGACCCGCGATTCGTCATTTTTGTTGTATTATTTAACACCGTTGATCATGTCACCTCACAAGCTCACACTTTTTAACAGCAGCAACTGCAAATAGATTTTCAATTCATTAAGTATACAGTCAACCGGCCTCGTGAGCTGTTGTTAACATTTTATAATAACTGATGATGGTCTGCGGACCGAAAATGGTTGTATAATGAAGACATTTTTATCAGCAGGTCTTTGCGGTTTTCAAATATTTCCTACCTGTGGAGTAGCACCATTTTAATATATATATGCTATTATCAAGTTCTTTCTTGCTGCTTTCGTTGTAGTAATGTGTGCTGTCATTCCTCTTTTCTCTACTTTGTGAGATTTGGGCGGGCCACGACAATATATTTGCCCTAGTAGCTTTAATTTAGCTTTACAGTTGTACTCTTATCTAACTGTATAGCGCGATGTGTGGCGATGGTTACATATTATACAAGCGTCATATCGCCCTGTTCCATGCGCGAATGCTACGCCGGGGATGTCTCTGTAGAACGTACCACTGCCATCAGATCAGTCCCAGAAGACAGTGCGACGCCTGCAGTTCGCAGTGTCCTCCACTGCCACCTGGCGACGGGCGGATGGGATATGGAAGGGCGTGGGGGAGCACACTGCTCTCGTTGGTAGGGGTCACCGTGGTCCAAGTCGTAACATCTCGCACTGCAGTTTGTTGAACATTCTTGTGACCCATCCTCGTTGACTCAACAAACAAACGACAGTACTTGCAGTTCTTCGGTCAGAGTTTCTCATCTATTTCTGGTGGTATAAGCGGTGGGTCTTATAAGTATTTTGGTCATGGAACAGTGAGTTTAATTGAGCGATATGTGACTGGAAAGCTGCAGAGTAGATATCGCCTGAATTTTGCCGCGGAGGAAGGGGGCGAAACTGAGGTACCACGTGGCTATGGAAGCTGAGGGACATGGCGAGCTTCTGACTGCGCGCAAACAAAAAAATGTATATACGTTCACCACAAACACTGAAATCACCTCCATTAGAGCTATAGAAAATCTGATGACAGCGCTAAAATCACAATAAGTAGACGAGTCCAGTAAAATTATCACCGTCTTTCTCCAATAAGTATTATCACGTTCATTACCGTTAATATGTGAAACGATTAATAAACACGGTAACAAAAACTACAAGTACGCTGCTAAAGCGTTCGGCACACTGTCTGATATCGCTTGCTGTCAGCTATTAGATAAATATAATGAAGATAAGTATAATTAAGTTGTCAACCCGGCTAGGGTTCGGCATTTCCAATATCTAGCGTAAAACAGTTACCTAAGAAGCATAAAAAGTGGTTCAAATGGCTCTAACCACTATGGAACTTAACTTCTGAGGTCATGAGTCCCCTAGAACTGAGAACTACTTAAACCTAACTAACCTAAGGACATCACACACATCCACGACCGAGGCAGGATTCGAACCTGCGACCGTAGCGATCGCGAGGTTCCAGACTGTAGCGCCTAGAACCGCTCGGCCACTCCGGCCGGCTAAGAAGCATGATTTCTGCCATTGATAAAATTAATCTCTGCATTAATGGACTGCAAATGAATTGCAGGGCCACCATTCAAAGTAAATTTGAATCTTTTGCGAATAAATTCGCAATGAAAAACAGTAGGATATTTCACCTACACAAATATGCTAAGGGATCATAACCTTCATTTTGCCTTTCCTTTAATTAATCGCTTATATCATTCGAGTGTTTTATATACACTTTGATGTATACATACTGGATTCGAACACTCGTACACAATGAATTACCTCCAAGGAAATGGTCTATTGACACATATTCAGCGCGGATTCACAAAATATTTTCTTGAGAGACACAACTAGCTCTCTGTTCCTGCGAAGTAAAGACTACTATCGGCAGAGGATCTCAAATTCGCGTTCCATGTCTACATTTCCCAAAGGATTTTAGTCTTGTTTCTCACAAGCGATTCCTCAGCGAATGGCGTACATACGGATATCGTCACATTTGTGCGACTAGATTCGTGATTTCCTCTCGGAAAGATCACAATTCATAGTAATTGAAGAAAAGTCGTCAAGTAAAACAGAATGCTATCTCGGTTTCCCAAAGAACTGTTATAGGACTTTTGCTGTTCCTCATGTATATAAACGACTTATGAGACAATCTTAGCATCCATCTTAGATAGTTTGCAGATGATGCCGTCATTTGTCGTGTAATAAAGTCATCACAACCTCAAAATCAGTTGCAAAATGAGTTAGACAACACATCTCTATGGTGCGAAAAGTGTTAGTTGACCCTAAATAAAGAAATTGTGAGGCCATCAACACGAGTGCTGAAAGGAATCCCTTAAACTTCGGTCACACGATAAACGAGTGAAATATAAACCCCGTAAATTCAACTAAATTACCAGGAATTTTAATTACGAACAACTTAAATTGTAACGATCACATAGATAATGATTTGGGAAAGGCAAGCTAAAGAACTGGCAGAATACTTACAAGAAGCAACAGGTCTACTAAAGAGACTGCCTACACGACGCTTGTCTGTCCCCTGCTAGAGTTTTGATGTACTGTTTGGCATCCACGCAGACTGGATCGACGGTGGACAATGAAGCAGTCCAAGGAAAAACAGCTTATTTTGTATTATCGCGAAATAGGCGAGAGAGTGTCATGAAAATGATAAGCGATTTAGGTAGAAATCATTAAAAAAAGGCGTTTTTTTTGGAGAGATCTTTCCATAAGATCTCAGTCACCAGCATTCTCCTCCGAATGCGAAAATATTTTTGACACCTACCTACGTAGGGAGAAATTGTCATTGTAATAAGATAAGAGATTAAAGTGTTCATTTTTCCTGTGCTCTGTTAGAGAGTGAAAAAGGTAGAGAAAGAGTCTGAAGGTGGTTCGAAGGGACCCCTGTCACACACATAACTGTGATTTGCAGAATAGTCGTGTAGATGTGAATATCATTCACTGACTGTTTCCTTGGTCTTCCCATATAGTCACTGGATGCTTCCATAGAGGCCCAATGCAACAGCGCACAAGAGCCTTAGAGTAGCTGTCCAACGAATATATGTTTTGAACGGGTATATACTCGCCACTTGGTGGTTGGATAGATGATTAATTTCATCTCATGATTTCTCTACCATCAATCACACTGGTGCGGTGTATCTTCGGCTACTCTGATTTGGTAAAGGCCTCTGACTGATTAACTCTTCTGACCTCCAATTATTTTTCCCTGGGTGAGGTGTTGCGAGCCTCTTTCGTTTGGTTCAGCACTGAAACAGTTCGCGAACGACAAACATTTTGCACATGAATCCAGTATACGACATCCAGTATAATCCAGTATGTCTTGAATCTGCCTTACTCTCATCTAGACCCCCACGTTACGCAGCTCTGGGCAGAAACTCCTAGTTACTCGGACACTGTGGGTGGTCCCAGTGGCGTCGGCGATCCCGATGTGCATCGATATAGAATTTTTTCATCCCTTTACCGGCATTGTGTTACATTCCTTTATAACTGCAACCAGCTGTTGAACTTTAGACCAGACGCTGATAACCCGCCAGTCTCTCCACTCTCCGCAGTACTTTTCTACTGCTACCACTACCTGTACGCAACCATATCGTCTGTGAAGTACCTTTTCTCGCTCAAACCGGTATTTACGGATCTATCGCTATGTTTCTGTTGCTCAGAGACCTCAAATTAAGAGGACATACAACTCACGAACCGTTTCAGTGCTGAACCAAAGGAAAGAGGCTCCCAACACTTTACTCACTAGGGGTTTAGCAGCGCTACTATTATTATCAGGTGAGTGGAACATAAATTTATTTTATACATTTCTACTGCGCACTGTCGTCAGTAAGCTAGAAGTCATTCATGCGGCAGCTTGTTCCGAGGTGTACGCGCGGTCCCCTGTTGCGCACAGCCGGTTCAAAAGCTTTACTCTCACGCTAGTTATTGACTAAACAATTGGATCTCCGCAGCTCGTGGTCGTGCGGTAGCGCTCTCGCTTCCCGCACCCGGTTTTCCGGGTTCGATTCCCGGCGGGGTCAGGGATTTTCTCTGCCTCGTGGTGACTGGGTGTTGTGTGATGTCCTTAGGTTAGTTAGGTTTAAGTAGTTCTGAGTTCTAGGGGACTGATGACCGTAGCGTTAAGTCCCATAGTGCTCAGAGCCATTTGAACCCTTTGAACAATTGGACACACAAAACATGGAAATTTTCTTCAACCAGTTACCTGTCCATTGTGAAGGAGACATTTCCGAGGGCCTAGAAGAGTAGCTTGGCATGCATCGTGAATAACACCGCCCGTACCATAGTGCCCTGAGGTACACCGGATGTGTCTTTTGCTGTCCTAGACAATAGATACATACGGATCGTGCATGCCATACATCTGTCGTATTAAATTTGGAAACCAAGTGATGGAGTGCAGAAAGCTGAATTTTTGTCATTAAGCGATATGCGAAGTAGAGACGCCCGTTGCAGTTCTCCTCTTTTATAGATGGAATCAAGCAATGATTTTAACAACTGAACGACTTCTTGTAGTAGAATTACACGTACTGTAGAACAGCTAACCTAACTTCTACGAAATTCCTATATTAATATAATGGTTGTCATCTTCAACTTTTGTAGTCCTGTCTTCCTCAGTTCTGTGTGATATTACCGTATATTGACAATTTTTACTTTTGGACCGTATAACTACAGCTGAATGAAACACAATTTTCGTACCATACGCGTTTCGCCTTTATTCTCTCCAAGGCATCTTCAGTGGCAGGTTGCGTGGACGATTTTCTACATATTATGTTTGCAGTTTTGGTGGTGTTCCTCTTCTTTTAACTGCCACTTGCGGTTCTTGTTTCCCACATTTCACAGCACTAGGAACTTAACACTTGTTTACGAGGCACGAGCTGTGGTCGATTTTCTGAAGCGGGTTAGACGTAATAATTGATTCTATACAAAATAGCCATTTTGACCATCATAGCTGATTGTAGACAGGGACGTTAAGGTGACGATTCTGTTCGTGAGGATGGTCGTTTATGGTCTAAATTTATATAAACGTATAATTTTAACAGCGTTTTCAATAAGCATTGTTTTAAAATATGTATATAACTTTGACATTTTAACAGTGGAAGTCTGCTATATCGCCTATGGTTCTACAACTGCTTTAGTCTGCAAGTGACTAAAGGTTTTAGTGGGAACCAAAATAAAACGAGCGGAGTGTGTCTTCCTCCTTACGGCCTCTCTGCTTCTGCCAGTCCTACCTTCCATCATACGGTGCCTCCATAGCCTCCACTATTCATGTCGATATTCTTCAAATTGTCGCTCAAGGGCACAGACTGTTACTCACACTGGATGATCATACTGCCTTTCGGAAACATAGTAACCATCTAGTACTCTTCCTTTATTATTAGGAACTTATATGTTCCTATCTCCCACGACATCTCCTGAATTGTAACTCCAGGAACCGGCCTTGTTCGACTTCTCCCCAATCCCCACTCTGCCCTCCCCCCCACCCCCACCCCTAGTCTACCCACTACATTCACTTCTATGCAACCACTTGTTACAGAGCAAGATACACAAAAGCGTCCCGGAGAATATTTCATGCACCATAGTGTAGGTAGCCCGACAAAAATCACCTTTCCCGGTGGTGATTGATGTAAGTTGGATTGCCTATCCTAACGTGCGTGAAATATTTTCCAGGTCAGCTTCATTTCATCACCCTGTACAAAACTCATAACACGCTTCACTGTTCATTGACCTGCAACACTACACATCTATCATGGTAAAATATTAGAGTTTTTAAGTAAAAGTAACTAATTAACCGAAAGCTCCACAAGCGAATGCAGAATTCCAGTTGTCTTGGAGCAAAAACGATTATCTTACTTAGCTTAAAATATGAGAGCCATTTATGTGTATGCCGCGTAACCTCCCCAGTTTTCTAAAAACAAATATAAAACGAGTTTGCACTTGTATTAACTGTCTTTTAAAAAAAAGCACTAACGAGAAACATACGTAGACCTGCAAAGCAAAATACATTAATTTTCATTTACAACAGTAACAAGGATAAAAAAATAACATATATCTAAATTGGGCTGTTATTGTTTACATACTGAAATAATATATTTATCATTAAGAACATTGCTTCTTAATCGGCTAGCCGCATAAGAAGCTAAGATTTGAACACACCTATAGAAAGAAGTAAACATTCACAGAAAAATGCACCAAATACAGTTCTGACCTCATAGAAAATATTAAATCAAGTAAAATACTGCGATATGTTTAGCAAAAGTGTTGAACAGAAACTGAAAAGTACCACGTCCTTTGCCAGAATTAATCGAAATAACAGAAGGTTTTCCGAACATCTCATAACTATGTAAAGCCAAAATAGAGTTATGCACATTGCTACAGACGCGACGTCTACGTTCAAATCATACAGGCTTATAACTGGCTGGCTGAGTCAGCTGAGAAGTTTGAAGAAGGCAACGGCATTCCACCTCCACTGGGACCACGTCTAGTAAAGCACAGTACCGTTGAAACGTAACTGTTGATGACAGCTTCATCTTTTTTAGGGAGTCACAATCATTTTCATAGCTCGCCACGTCACACTAGGAATGGGGCTGTAACAGGCGCGGTCCCTGAACGAAAAGGCGTCTGAAGTCCTTCTGTTAGCAAAAGAAGAAGCTCATTCAGCACAATACCCTCCGAAAGTAATTTCTCAAATCATCTGTGTGTAAAGATGCGTTCGAGGGGATTCCACCGTTACCTAACGTGAAACTATTCGTGTTTCAGTCATATTAAGCAACATAGATAACCATTTGAGACTTTTCTGCATTTCTTCCCGTCTTCCCGTCCTCTGTCTCCGTGTGACTGTTTCAGTAAATCTAGCTCACAGTGGAGTAGGGGTTGGGGGCGGGATATAGGTACTGGACATAGAGGAGGGAAGGAGGAGATGGACAGACTGAGGGGGAGTTGGACAGATAGAGGGGTCAGGAGGAGAGGCATAGAAGAGGAGGAAGGAGAAAATAGAGGAGGAGGAGGAGGAGGAAGGGAAGGAGGAGGAAGGGGAGGAGGAAGAGGAGGAGGAGGAGGAGGATGTTAGAGGACGATGTGGACAACAGACAGCTGAGGAGTAGGTCGACAAATAAAGGGGGCAGCATGAGACAGAGAGGAAAGGAAGAGTGGGATGTGTAGGAGGCAGGTGAAAGATGAGGGGATTAGTAGGCAGTTGGAAAAAGGGGAGGGTGCCAAGATGAGACACGTGGCAAAGGGAGAGGGTGTGAGGTGGAAGAGGGAGAGTGTCGGACGAAGCAGGTAGGACTGGGAGTGAGTGTTGGGAGATAGGGAAAATGGGGAGATGTTATGGGGATGCATGTTGAGGTGGACACAGCGTCAGGAGGCAGCTGGAAGAGGTGCATAACGTGAAGAGGCAGGTGGAAGACGGACACGGAGTAAAGGAGCATGTGGAAGAAGTACTGGGTGTGACCAAGTAGGTGGATGAGAGGAGGGACAAATAGACAGGGGAAAGTAGATAAAGGAATACATTTAACTTATTTTGATGAAACCATGGCTTACATCTACCATTGTTGATTGATTTTGGAAACTTTAAAAGTAAGAAACGCAGTTTTCCTCTGGTTTGTGCTGTTACTGTCAGACAACGGAATTGCAGCGAGGAATGAGCCAATAATTTTGTCAACGTTTATCGAGACTTAAGATCATGCCGCACAGCAGTACTGGTGATAAATATAACGTCCTCTCTGGAGTCACATGGTGTACAACAGCTGAGAAAGAGGTATATATGTGTGCAATATATGTGACGTACATGTACATGCCCAAAGCCACAGGTGAAGAGCGAGTATGCATGTATGCACGAATGTATATTCTAAATCCTACTCGATCAATTTCAGACAAACTTGGTATATATAGGACTAACGGTCTTGAAAGAAGGTTGGGGGCAGGAATGAAAATGAGTGACATAGGAGGTGGATACAGAGAGGGGAGGAAGATATATAGAGAAGGGGAAGATTAAATGGACAGAGAGATAGGGGAGGAGGAGATAGAAGAGAGAGGGATAAGGAGTATATGGACAGAGCAGGAAAGAGTATGTGGACAGAGAGCGAGGGGAGTAGCTGACAGAATGAGAGAGGGAGAAAGAGAAGGTGAACATACTGGGAAGGAGAGGATAGAAATACGGGTAGGAGACAATGGGCGGAGAGAGGGGGTGAAGAAGATGGACAGAGAAAGAGGAGAATAGGAAAGAGAGAAGAAGAGATGGACAGAGAGACAGCATAGGACAGAGAGACATGGACAAAGAGCGGGACAAAGAGGAGATGGTTAGAGAGAGGCTGTGGAGGTGGTGGACAGAGAGTGGGTAATAGGAGATGAAATGAGAGGGTGGAGAGAAAGACTGAGGAGGTGATCAGAAGGATATGGACAGAGGGGAAGAGAAAATGGAGGTAGGATGGGGAGAAGGAGCTGAACAGATGTAGTGGTGAGAAGAAGAGGGACAGCGAAAAGGAAAGGAAGAGAAGGACAGAGAGGGGAAGAGGAGGAGAAGGACAGTGTGAGGGTGGAGGAGGGTGTGGACAGACAAAGGGAGAAGAGGAGATGGTATGGGGAAGAGGAGATCGACATAGAGAGGGGGAGGAAGTGAGAGATAGAGTGGTAAGGTGTTGATGGAGAAAGACAGTGAGATGAGGAAAAGGACAGAGAGAACTGGAGGAGGGTGTTATGTAGGAGACAGGTGGAAGAGTGATGAGAAGAAAAGCAGAAAGTAGAATTACGGAAGAGATTTAAACTTTATTATTTTGATGAAACAAAAGCCGACATCTACAATTATTGATATAGCTGGAAGTGAAATTTGCGCCTTATTTTTGATTTCATTCTTCTTGGATATCCCTGCATACCTAATTTAAAAGTCCATCTCATTCTCATCTCGGCAATGATTTCCATTAACTGGGATTCATCTGCCCATACTTGCCCCTCCTATTACCTTGTACTTTGCTTTATTCAGGTTGACTTGAAGTTCCAATTTAATACCTCTCCAATAATTTTCTGGAAATGTAGTGAATGTCTTGTTCATCTACACCAAAATTAGATGGTCATCAGTAAATTGTAATGAATACATGATACTATCATTTACTGGAACCTCCATGTCCTTATATTTCATCTTCCATTTTCCCAGCATTCTTTCTGCATATATTTTGCAAAATGTCAATGATAGACTGTATCCCCGACGCAATAATTTTGTGCCTTTAATTCCAGGAGGGAGAGAACTTCGCAATTTATTATTCTTCTGGGTTTCCATATAGGTTCTGCATAGTTTCAATTATGATTGAATTAATATTTGATGATTTTATAGCTTTTCACAAAGTGCATAAAGGTATATTGTCATAGGCTTTATATATGTTTACGAATAGTAAGTATTGGGATTTATTTCGAATATTGTTCTTTCCAAATATTTGATGCAGACAAAATACACTTCCGCGCAAAACTTAAGGACGATGGTAACAATCGCATGGTATGTCTCTCGAATTGACACAGCTCGATGAAACTTGGGCCATACACAAAAAGAACTGCTATAGTATAGAACAGACGGAACCTGAGAGAAATTCGGAATGAGACGAACAGAAATGACACATTTTTTTCAAACCAAATCATTACACTGAGGTCACCGAGCTTATGGTGGACCTCTGAACGTTACAAAAGTCATGAAATGGGTCTTAATAGGGTGTTTGATCATCACGAACCGTAATGCGTGCTCTGAAACGTGTTCCCCTGTTGGGCGCAAGGCTGGTAAGGAGTTCTTGTGGCAGAGCGCTCCATTCCTCCACTACTGGGGTTGTCATCTCTAGACGGTCGTTGATGCATATGGACGGACGTGTTGCCGCGCTTCTCCCCAACGCGTGCCACTCGTGTTCGATGGGATTTAAATCGGCGGTAAAAGGTATGCCCGTCCATTCACCGAATGTCCTCCCGTTCCAGAAACTTCTCCACCTGTGCTGTTGGAAAAGGTGAAGTCACGACGAAAGGCACCCGTGCGAAAGACGCACCTGGGAGAGAGTACAGTGGCACAACAACGTTGATCGTTGAGTGTACCGTGATAAGACATTTAGCGGTCAGAAGGCCTGTGCAACAGTGTGCCTCCCTACCCTACACCGTAACAGCTGGACCACTTTGCCACCAAACCCATCGTGTTGGATAATGCTGAGATGCGGGAACACATAATGCACCCGGGATTGTCGAACGTGGGCGTGTTGGTGGGCCAGATGGTGGGGGGAGAGGCATCATGTTTCAGCTGCGTAGTGAGCTCCAGATCTGTGAACGCAGTAAAGTGACTGGACGACGGTGTTACGGCACTGTACTCCTCACTGCTGCATTCGCCCCGACTTCATCTTAAGGGTCGCAATGCGCGGTCTCATCGAACTGCGCATGTGGAGGAGTTCCTGAGTGACAGGAGATTCGGCGCCTGGACTGGTAACTACTTAAATCCCACCGAAGATGTGTGGCATGCATCGAGGAGGCGTAATGCAGCTCGTCCGTATGCACCAACGTCCGTCCAGCTGTTGTCAACGGCGCTAGTGCAGGAGTGGAGCACCCTGCCACAGGAACTCCTCACCAGCCCTGCACAAACACTGGAGTACGTTTCAGAGAGAGCATTACAGTCCGTAGTGACCACACATCGTATTAACAACCGTTTCTCGCCTTCTGTTATGTCCAGGAGACCACCACAAATTATGTTCTTTGAAAAAACAATAATTGTCACTTCTGTTCGTCTCATTGCATATTTCTTTCGGTTATCTTCTGTGCTGTGCTGTGCTGTGCTGTACTGGTACAGTTCTTTCTACGAATAGTTTCTGGTTCCATCGAGTTGTATTACATGGCAGCGATATATCGAGAGAAAGTTACTTTCGTCCTTAAGTTTACCAGAGCTTTGTGTATTTTTCCTAGCGATCACTGTCTGAGCGTGCGACGGACAATTCGGCTGAGATGGCTTGTAGCCACGGAGTAACGCACAGATCTGAGCGGACCGGCTTCCAGAGGTTCCGCTTGTAACAGCCGCCTTCACGATGCCACATCGCGGTCTCGCTGCCACACACCCCCACCCCCAGGCACCCGGTACGCTGGCCGCACAGTGGCTGGGGCCGGCGGGGGCGACAGCCTGCGGCCGGCAGCGGTGGGCCCCCACCCTGCAGCTGCGGGTTATCTCGCTCCACCAGCTGGGCGCCGGCTGCCATCGATTGCCTCACCATAAACCCAGCATTAGCCGGCACGGAAGCAGCTAAAGCAACACCGTGGTACACCCAGCACCGAAATTGTAGACTCCTGCCGTGCTTCAATGATGTGTGGGTGAGTACAATCCCACTAACACGAACTCATTTTTTATGACAAATCCACTCCTTCGAAACTTGTAGTAAGTTGCACCCTTCTCTAAATTCTCTTTTTTTCATTTTATTAACATCGTCCATTCAAAATTACGGTGACTCATATTATTCCTGGCGCATAGGCGAGACAGCGCAGTAAGTCTGGTAAATAAGGACGCCAGCTACGACTTCGCAAAGCGGAGAATTATTTCCTGAAACCAGTCACCGCCAGTGCGGAAACATGGTGTTACCTTTATGAACCTATCGTGAGAGCTGTGTAACAGCCCAAAGAAGAACTTCTCTGGTAGTTTCGTATTGTTGTATTAACGCTCTGTGTGTTCCATTCAACTGCGAGTGTAAGTAAGCTGGTTAGGTTTTTTTATTGGTAACGCCACCTCGTAATAGGCTGTTTAGGTTTTTTTATTGGTAACGCCACCTCTGTATGAAAATCACTGGCTGTGCTGTGTGCAGTCTGTGGCTGCTTTGCGTTGTTGTAATACTCGCCATTGTAGTGTTAGGCAGCTGGCTGTGAACAGCGCGTAGCGTTGCGCAGTTGGAGGTGAGCCGCCAGCAGTGGTGGATGTGGGGAGAGAGATGGCGGAGTTTTGAAATTTGTCATGAACTGCTATATTTATATATGATGATATCAAGGTAAATACATTGTTTGTTCTCTATTAATATCTTTCATTTGCTAACTATCCCTATCAGTAGTTAGTGCCTTCCATAGTTTGAATCTTTTATTTAGCTGGCAGTAGTGGCGCTCGCTGTATTGCAGTAGCTTGAGCAGAGAAGATTTTTGTGAGGTAAGTGATTTGTGAAAGGTATAGTTTAATGTTAGTCAGGGCCATTCTTTTGTAGCGAATTTTGAAAGTCAGATTGCGTTGCGCTAACAAAATATTGTGTGTCAGTTTAAGCACAGTCATGTATAATTGTTCTAAGGGGACGTTTCATATGTCGACCCTTAGCCGAGGTTACCTCACTGGAATCTTCTGATTTTTTTCTTGTAGTTTGTGTAATTGGTGTAGCTATTATTTATTGATAGCGCGTAATCGTAGAGAGAATTTCCTTTGTAGTTGTAGTTTTTCATTGTTGTACAGTAAAACAGTTGTGGCATGCATGTAGATTTGCACCAAGTATTTGGCAGCTGCGCTGGCAATTAAGTAGACATTATTTCCAGTGCTATGTTAATGTGTTCTCTTATTTTTGCTCTTCAAATTGTGCTTTTCTGTGTTATCGTGTGAAATGTTGTGACAATTATGGCGTGTGAAAAACGTAATACTAGGCTCCAAAGTAAACTGAGAAATGACAGTGAAGCTGAAGGCAGTGTGTTAGCGCCGCAGAGTAATGAATTAACTAATGTTCAAAGTAGTAATTTGGTAATTGCGCATAGGGAAATGGAGCGGGCGGCAAACAATGGTGTAGACAGTGAAACAGGTAGTGAACAGGGAAGCGTTATCGATCGATTGGTCGGCAACAGCTCGCCTCAGGAATCGGGAATGACAGAACACAATATTGCAAATACTGCAGACTCAGGTTTTGGGTTCTCACCGTTTTCTCAAATGAGTCAAGACACATTTTCCGCTTGTCAAAATGTGAATGTTGCCGGTGCAACTTCACTGCCGAAAAGCACTGAGGAACATGTTTCAGACACCAGTGCATTATTATTACAATTAATGCAACAAATGGGACAAAAGCTTGAAAAGTTAGACACAATGGAACAACGCCAGAGACAAACACAGCAACAGTTAGTGGAACAAAATCTCAAAAAGTTAGACACAATGGAACAAAATCAGAGACAAACACAGCAACAGCTTCAAAAGTTAGACTCATTGGAACAAACTCTTGAACAAACGCGTGAAGATTTAACTACTGAGTTACATCACATTGAATCGAAATGTCAAATAGTCTGTAATGACGTAAAAACTCAAATTTGTGAGCATTTTCAACCTATTTTTTCGCTGCATGAAAATGCATTACAGAATCACGAAGCAGCCATAAAAGAACTGCAAATTATTGTTCATGAAAATCATGAGACCTTGCAAGCTAAATTTGACTCAGTTGCATCTACAGATTCGGTTACGCAACTTGCAAAAACTCAGGAAAACTTTAAGGACACAGTAGATACTCTGAAACTTGGTTCAGAAAAACACACTGAGGAAATAAGTACACTATCGGAGAAAGTAGCCGAACTTTTGGATCAGTTCACTAATTTATCTACGAAGGTAGATGATAATCTGATTGACGCAAGACCGGTAGTCTTTAATGACACAGAAGAGTACGAACAAATTAGGAAATTCAAACAAAATCAGAATCAAATTAATACACAACACCAAAGAGAAATCCGGGAAGTACAAGATCAGCTGACACAGGTAATACAAGAATTACGTATTTCAGAGGACACTCGCGCTCCAACACGGGAAGAGGGACTTAGAAATACGGAAAAGCCGCAAAATAATAACACAGGGCATTTCGGAAGTTATGAAAGAAATAGGCAATGTGCACCGAATTTTGAGATGGAACGGCCGACACGACCTAACAATGACCGATATGCGACTCGCCGACATGATGATTTTGACTATAAGCTGTTCATTACTACACGTAAATTCAAAACATTTAAGAATTCTGGCAACGACATTCATCCACAAGCATGGCTCCATCAATTCTCTCATTGTTTTCCTCCCAACTGGTCATTGGAGCACAGATTAGAATTTATGTGTGGCTACTTAGAGAATGAACCAGCTGTAAGAATGCGATCGGTCATTCACGATTGCCACAGTGAAGGAGAATTTTACCATGCCTTCCTCTCAGCATATTGGTCTCAAGCCACACAAGACCGAGTAAAACATGGTATCATAATGATGAAACATTTCGAACAATCTGAATTCTCCAGTCTTGTGAAATATTTTGAAGACATGTTGCACAAGAATCAGTACCTGTCAAACCCATACAGCCCCTCAGAACTCATCCGCATTTGCTTAATCAAATTACCTGAACATTTACGACATATTATTTTGGCAGGACGTTGCAAAGACGACATTGAAGCTTTTCAGGGACTGTTACAAGAACTGGAAAGTGACACTGACAATCGCGGAACGCAGGAGCACAACAATTACAGATCACATCAGTCGCAATTCCGCGATGAAAGAAATAATAACTGGACGCGACAAGGCTATTCTCACAACACAAATCGTGACCGAAACAGACACCACCCGTACGACAACCGTTGGCAGAGTAATAATAGTTACAGAGAAAGATCGCATTTCCGTAGTAATGACTATCACAGAGACAATCAGAGAAACAGACAATATGGGAACCAAAACAAGTATTATCAAGGGAGGCAGAATAACTTTAGACGCAACAGTTCGGCGCAGAGTTACGATTCAGGGAGAAATTCTCCACCACATGACCGACAAACAAGAAACTATGTAAACTACCGACAAAACGACAGACGTGAATTTCATCAGAACTGCCGGGATTCTAACAGAGCTGGGCCCTCTCGGCAAGGCGAATTTGTAGAAGTTAGGTCTCCTAATCCCAATAACAACGCGCGCCAACAAAGAGACAGACAATGACTCGCGCCGCAGGCACCCACGTGCGCTGGCTGGCTCAGAGAAAAATAACATAGACGCTAACCTTGAGAAAAATTCCAGTATTCTTTGCCGACGTATACCGCATGACAATTGCATTCAAGTTCAAACTCTGAGTACTATGAAGAGTAAAGGTTTACACCAGGTTTCACATGTAAAACCGTTTATTGAAAGATAATCTGCTTTTTAACTTTATCATTGCCATAAAACTTTTCACTTTACATTACTAGTATGCTTGTCAGACTTAGAATCTGTTAACATACAACAATGTTTGAAGTTAAATATCCAATCAAGAACCAAGAGAACTTATTTAAACAGAAATGACGAATGCATTGTTATAGTGAACAGACGTCACAGTGTTATTGTGTGTGTACTTTCTTGCTTGTTTGTTGCACGATTACGTAACGACTATAAGGCTCACATACTTAGAACATTTACCAGTACTGCTAATGAGATTTTAATGCAACATTTTGGTTTATTTGAAAATACATTCTGAATTTAAAGTGCTTTCTGAGAGATACCAGATGACACAGAGATTAGTTTATGTGACAGCTACACGATTTTTATCACGACGCTACTAATGAGTGTCAATTTACAATGTTGCTTTTGCAGTGTATCTGTTTTATATCTGCACAGTTTTCTGAATTCTTCTAGGAAGAAAAACTTGTTTTAGTAGTAACTTTTGTGGTATATCAACAATGAGACAGCCTTTTTCGTGGCATAACAATACGTTACTGTACAGTACTTTCTTCATCACGCCAATAAGCATAATAACTACGATATCTATACGCAAAGCATTTCACTTTTGTTTATCATGAGGTAAGTACATTGACTTCTGCAGAACTTAGCTTTCGGAGGACGATAACTACGACACTTCCACAGAGATTATGTTACAAGACGCACAGTTTAGCGCTACAGTACACGTATTTGAGTGATCAATTTTATACTTAAAACATTCATTTTTAAAGATTTTTGAATTACAAAGAAAGTTTTCTGTGAAATATTTAATTCCATTGGTGTAATCTGTAACACCTGAGGGTATAATTACATTAATCCTCAGGGGGGTACACGCTTACTTTGTGTACCATGTGTGTGGCAACCACAAGGAACCCTAGCTAATATGGTATTTTCTTACACAACTTTACACATCGGTACCATATTTCTCTAACACAGAATTACACAGCTATCTGATTATTTGACAGAGAAACAAACATTCTTTTTACTACGTCAGTGACACATGTTTACGTAATTACACCGTTGGATAACTTCACACATACGAAATTGTATTTTGTCTGTACTGTGTGAACTCTTCATGTTTTTTCGGAACCATTGTGATACTATGAGAGCGTTGAATGTCGTATTTCGTAAGGGAGCATGATTTTAAAGTACGTTTGAGGTAGATGACACTATTGAAATGAGCAGAGAATTTTTTTTAGGTTTTGAAGTTATTGCAGAAAGCTACGACGTTTTTGAGATTTTACTGAGGTGTTATGATGTTATTATTACGACGACGATGTGTACTATGCTGTTGAGATATGTTTATGATCAATAAGATGATGCTACCGTATATGAGGAATAAGAAGTATGTTGGAAACCAAGAATCGTGCTTTAAGAGTTATGAAATGTGCGTAAATGCGTGACTGTATCACAATGCTGACGAATATTTTATTTGGACACTTATATTTATAGGATTTTCTTTCTACAGATTTGCAACGCTAATTCTTGACCTGTGAAATATTTTTATATGAGACTGCCACTGTAGTGGAAACTGTTGTCGTAAATATTTCCGTAAGAAAATTAAGTGACCACCTGCACGTAATGCGTTGTGGGCACCCAGCTGTGTCAGACGCCTGGAGAAAAAGCCATTAGCGCGTGCCTTTCAGAGCACAGGAAAAAAAAAGGGAGGCCATTATCCTGGCCATTGTCATTCCTTTAGAGAAAGCATCGCAAATCCGACATGCTGATTACTTGGAAACATATCGTACTTTCTGATATTTACTGAAATGCCTAATGAAATGACAAGAAATAGTTTGTCTACACACCTGACTATGACTACTGTCTTTCTAGATGAGAGATTTTTTTCCTACTTATGAAATACCACATGACTATTGAACGATGTTCTTATGCTTTGCTTTGTACATAGTTGCTTATTTCATTTGATATCTAGTTTCTAGCTGCACTGTAGCATTGGTTAAAATAAAATTTTATAGATGTACTAATATAAATATTTTCTGTCTACAGATCGAGTAAATAATAATTTTTTTAAAAAAATGAGGGAGCACAAAATGACATTCACCTTCACAGGAACTGCATTCATAATTTTCTTTTCGAGTAATTGGTAACTTTTTGGTAGAATACCTTCTTGTGGTGCACCACTTTAATTACTTAGACATTAAGATGTGCTTATACATTTCCCTTATCTGCATTGTTATCTTTAGTGTACTATTTTTTCTGCTTGAGCTATGTCATGTTTAGATATAAGCTGCTGTTTGCCAGGCATAGTGCTACTGAACTTTAATTTGTGTTACTCTGCTAAGCCAGATTTATTTTTTTGTTGCTGCACATTGGCGCATATTAGTTGTAATGTTGCATTGCTTGGTAATTTAGATTTACTGTGGCTTGGTTTGCAATTTTCCAATTTTTTGGTCATTGCTGCTTGTGTTACTTATTTTGTGCTGCTGCATTGCCTCGTCCCTTAGTTTAGCATCTGAGCTCAGTAGATTTAAGTTAGCTTAAGAGGGGGTAGCCTCTAAGAGAATGAGTTGCGATGAATTGGAAGAAATGCATTGAGAAAACAGGTTTAGGTAGGATTTTCTTGGAAATAAATGTTGAGGTAAGAAATGTGTGAACATATAAATACAGAAAGCATGCTTAGATAGAATTTTTTTGGTGGAAACAAAGGATGAAATAAGAGGAAAGATATATGAAGTTTTGGGTTGGACTGCAGTGCCAAATGTTACACTGAAAACGAACCCTGTCCTTTCCTATTGGTGTTATCCCACTATGTGTTTGTGTACCCTTGTGTATTTGTTTTCTTCCTGTCTCTGTGTAGTTTCATAGAATTTTTTCTTCTTTTAATATTAAGCTACATTCACTATGATGAGGAATACTGTTATCCTCGAATATAATTGGCATTAATAATATGTTATTTACTTTGTAAAGATGTTAGACATTATTCATTCTGTTTAAATGCTCATGTGTGAAGTTGATGTTTCGCAAGTTATTCTGATCTTCTATGTATGTACTCATGTCATAATTCCTGTAACACTGATGTATATGTCTATTTCTATTCTTTTGTAAAGCCTGTTTTACTACAAATGTTATCTGTATTGTTATGTTCTTTAATGATGTATTCTGTACCTTTGTTATTGTATTCTCATGTTATAAAATTGTAATTGACACCAGTTTATCAAACTAAGTAACTTGTAAGCATTCATTTCACTGCACACATTTCCGTTGGTCATAGTATATGGACAATATGTGAGAAGTAGGGACTGATAATGTTTGCACGTGTGTTAATGATTCAGCAAGGGACTGGATAACAGCATTGTTGGTTCTAAGGACAATTCCAAACACTTTGTGAGTGCACAAGTGGTGGTTTATGGACTTGCTATATTCTCTGCAAGACTCTTCGATGGTGATTGTGCACCTGCACAGTCGCAACAGATGGCTGCTGGCCATTTCTGCAAGGACTACAGTGGGTCTACACCTTTGCTGACTCACCAGTACCATTATTTCTACAAGGCCTGCAGTGGGTCTGCACCTCTGGTGGCCCACCAATACCGTAATCTCTACCAGGACTATAGTGGGTCTGTTCTGTGATGACCTACCTACCAATATTCTTCAAAACGTCGAATGACTCTGCTGTGGGTTTGCTATGTTGTGGCCCATTACCTGTCTGCATGTCAAGAGTCAGCACTGTCTTTCCGTTGGAAGGACAACACTACTTCTTCAAGACTGCATGGAAATCCACTACTTCTATGTGCATTTTCTTTCACTGCTCAGACTTTGAGAAAAACTCTGCATTTTTACTGTGATGAACAATGTGGACTGTCTTTATGGACTGTGAGAAATTTTTAGCTTTTGACCAACATTGTATCAATAAGTGTGTGGATTTGATATCTTTGTTATTGTAATTATGAAAATTTTTTTTTCAAATCTGTATTGGCCACTGCCCAATCCAATTTGTAAAATTTTTTGTGGGGAGCATGGGGGCTATGTAAGTAAGCTGTTTAGGTTTTTTTATTGGTAACGCCACCTCGTAAGTAGGCTGTTTAGGTTTTTTTATTGGTAACGCCACCTCTGTATGAAAATCACTGGCTGTGCTGTGTGCAGTCTGTGGCTGCTTTGCATTGTTGTAATACTCGCCATTGTAGTGTTAGGCAGCTGGCTGTGAACAGCGCGTAGCGTTGCGCAGTTGGAGGTGAGCCGCCAGCAGTGGTGGATGTGGGGAGAGAGATGGCGGAGTTTTGAAATTTGTCATGAACTGCTATATTTATATATGATGATATCAAGGTAAATACATTGTTTGTTCTCTATTAATATCTTTCATTTGCTAACTATCCCTATCAGTAGTTAGTGCCTTCCATAGTTTGAATCTTTTATTTAGCTGGCAGGAGTGGCGCTCGCTGTATTGCAGTAGCTTGAGCAGAGAAGATTTTTGTGAGGTAAGTGATTTGTGAAAGGTATAGTTTAATGTTAGTCAGGGCCATTCTTTTGTAGGGAATTTTGAAAGTCAGATTGCGTTGCGCTAACAAAATATTGTGTGTCAGTTTAAGCACAGTCATGTATAATTGTTAAAAAGGGGACGTTTCAATGGTGTTACCTTTATGAACCTATCGTGAGAGCTGTGTAACAGCCCAAAAAAGAACTTCTCTGGTAGTTTCGCATGGTTGTATTAACGCTCTGTGTGTTCCATTCAACTGCGAGGATGCTTCGTACAAAATCTGCTGCATTAAAACTACCGTCTTAATGTTTCTCAGTTATTTTTATTAAGCCAGTCACGAAACTTTTTGAACTGACAGGTCGCACTAAACATTATCAATCAAAGGCTTTTCAGTTCTATTAATTTAAGGTATACATTGTGATCATGCACCTCATACAAGTTCTCTTCTGTGACGTAGACTGGCGACCTGTTTTAGCTATTATGGTTGAGTCTTACAGAACCTGAAAATCTGTATCACATTATAGCTCAAGACGTAAATCTGTTTTATCATCATCTCCCGTTTCTTGTTTCCTGACACTCGTGCCTGCAAAGTTAATGGGACTCAATTTCTTCAGTTGCAGTAAAATACTAATAAGTATTTTTTCACTATTTATGCCTTACCAGATCGCCATTTCCTTGAACTACTTATTACTGGTTTCTGTAGGCTTTTTAAGAATTTCTTTAACTGCTCGTAGTGTTTGCCAGAGTTTGTCAGGGTTGTTATCATCATCTCCATGTTCATTCTGTGAAGATGGAGACGCAAAACACTGTACATGTTTCATTTTAATAACAGAATACCTGAGGTTAAGCTTCAAATGACGTAGCTGAAGGCTATGCTAAACTGTCGTCTCGGCAAATGAGAGCGTATGTAGACAGTGAACCATCGCTAACAAAGTCGGCTGTACAACTGGGGCGAGTGCTAGGAAGTCTCTCTAGACTAGACCTGCCGTGTGGTCCGATTTAAAGGCTACCACCTAGCAAGTGTGGTGTCTGGCGGTGACACATATTTACTGCTACCCAAACTATCAATGATATTTGTAATGTTTGGAAGAGGATAAACATCTGAGATATTTTGTTTGTTAAGGGTCTGTAGTCACAACAAAATCTATATCGTTTCGTACTGTCGGGAGACTTCTTTGGAATAATTACAATATTTGAATTATAAGGCGAATCAGGATAATCTATAATTCCATCTTTTAGATGCTGTTCTAAAAATTCATCCAGTACTGGCTGTAAGTGATGCGGAACTCTATAAGGCTTCCTATAAAGTTAGTTAGGTTTAATTAGTTCTAAGTTCTAGGCGACTGATGACCTCAGAAGTTAAGTCGCATAGTGCTCAGAGCCATTTTTTTCTTCCTATAAACTGGGGGGCTATTTCCTGTTGGGATCCTATGCTGTGTGATATCTATTGCTGGCAGTGGACCTTCAGCATTAAATAAATCTTGGAACTCAACTAAAACTGCTTCTATCGTGTCCCTATCATTTCCTTTCAAATTCTCAATCTTCTGGCTTAATGCGGTTTTATAGGCGTCTGGTTTCTGACCATCAGTAATATCTGACCAAATGAAATCCTCTTCTTCAAAAGTACTGACTGTAGCTACTAATATTCCCTTAAGCAACTCTTTGTCCTCCACTCCTAAATTGTCAATATGTACCAGTACTTTCTTTCTCCCTCAACGTCTTTAACCCATACAACACTTCTACATACAAAACAATGTGATACATTTAATTCCTCATTTTCCTCTAATGGCTCTATTAGACAAATTGTATCTGTAGGTTCCTCGGGGTCAACGGTCATCCAAAAAAGTTTTCCTGAGCCAAATGGTATCTTATCCCGCGAATCAACCTTCAAGGACGTTTCACGCAGTGTAGTTGATTTCGCCTTCCGGTTGGAGAAATCTTGCACCAGCGGGCCCTTTGCAGCGGTGTCACCTAGCCGAAACACTATTCCGCTAAGTTCTAAGGAAAGATGACAGACGCAAAAGACAGGAAACAGAAAGCATAAGGAATTGAATTAGAAATGACTAAGTTGAGCATAATTTTGAAGGACTTTTCCTTTATAAAGGTATAGTTCACGGCGGATCGTTGACACAACGGCATCGCCTATTTAACTGTGGATACGACAATTCTGCGATTCCAGGATAGCTGCTACATACTTCTTCTTAAAACTCGACATCTCTCACATAAAAAAATAAATCTTTACTGACTCTGGCATACTTGGAATCCTACAAGTTAAATAATTATCCTCATCATTCTAGTAACACAGAGATACATGGAAACATTAGGTTCATTGACACAAATATTAAATTGCTGGTGCTGGAAAAGTTCTAGCAAAACTCTCCAATAACTGGTAATGAAACATAGACCAAATGAACGATAGTAAAAATAATACATAGACATAAGTAATTGGCGACCCATTATAGTGACACAAGCAGTAGAAAAACGACAATAGAAGCAAAAGTACAAAATATTATTTCCCTTACACAGAACTTCCTTATTCTCCAGTTACATTTCGTAGCAAAATAAGTGTAAAAGGTCTCCGTTATTATTTGTATGTTTTTGTTTTCATCTCCACAGCGAATGACACGTCTCTGGAATGTCCACCTACACAAGTGCTGTCGTTAAGTTGTGCCAGTGATACTAGTAATGCTGCGAAATAGTAGAGTGTTACGTTAATACTCCCGTTATCAAAGTGTTAATTTAAAGTGGTTTGATGTCTCCTTCAGTTATCAGATCGATAATTGCCATTACCTTCTTTATTATTATTAAACATTTGGTATAATATTTCCTGCGTTATTTGTACTTCTGGTCTCATAACTAGGTAAGATTGGTTGTTGGCAGTTCCCTAGCCTTTCGTGCTGAGTTTTGTTTGTTGTTTGATTTGCTAACTTTCTCACTTACCTGCTTCCTAATACACGTTGACACTGGTACTGGTTGCTTCTCGTTGACGTCGACCAAACTTACCATTCGGCGTTTTTGTTTGTAATAAAATTAGAGTGCAGTTGTGAAAATGTAGAAGGTATAGGAAGGAAAGAAATTTCCTTAGTGTTGAAAATGGGTGTAAAGTTATACAAAATGTTCGTTGTAGAGTGGTTTACAATTCTATGTTGAGAACCAGTGCTGCTTAGAGCGCTGGAGATGCAGCAGGTGACAGGCTCGTGTGATTGCGGAGTGGTAGGGAGGGGCGACATCCTAACGGCCGCTCACTTGGCAGGGTGGCAGGAGGGGGCTGAAGGAGGTGCAGCGTCGCCAAGCGGTGGGGAGGATACGTACATACGTCAAAAAACCACAGACATTTAACATGTTTACCTGATTCAAACCATTGTACTGTTTTACTCAATGTTTTGTCAGCTCATGCAACTGTGTTCGCCCGCATCTCGTGGTCGTGCGGTAGCGTTCTCGCTTCCCACGCCCGGGTTCCCGGGTTCGATTCCCGGCGGGGTCAGGGATTTTCTCTGCCTCGTGATGGCTGGGTGTTGTGTGCTGTCCTTAGGTTAGTTAGGTTTAAGTAGTTCTAAGTTCTAGGGGACTGATGACCATAGATGTTAAGTCCCATAGTGCTCAGAGCCAGCCAGCCAGCCAACTGTGTTCCTATTTGCAAACAGCTGTGGCCGGCAGGCTCAGGCTGGCAGTAACTACACGACTTTCTGTTTGACATTATTATACAGAAACACGTAGCATCGTCAAAACTTACCTTGCTGTCTCTTCAGCATCACATTATGAAAGCAACAGAATAGCACTTAAGGAAGACTCCTTTTACTTTTAAAGTAACATATTTGTTCTTTAACTCAGGTGTACATATTCTTGTTATTATCAGTGCATGATCATTAGCATAAACATAGATGTAATGGGGCGTATTTCAAATGGCAGGTAGATGGCAGCATGTTGTCGCTGATCTAATGGCAGTTACAAAAATTTGTTGCTAACATGTTATTGTGGTAAAGCTTTATCAGCTGTTTCTGTTGGCTATTCACTGAGTCAACAGGTGAAGTGTAAATCCCTTGACATATACTGCATTAATTGATTCCTGTCTCTGCGTGTTCCACTGACAAAGACAACTTTTCCTTTTGCTCCGTTACTAAGGATTGTTTGTGTTTCCAGTTCTCTACCGCTTTCTACGATGATAGTTTCCATCAATTAATTCTCTTGCCTCATTCAGGACTTCTCCAACTGATTACAAGTCATACGGGACCTCATCCCTGGAACGTAACCCATAGGGGTGTTTTGAGCTTAGAGCATATTTATGTTGCGGTCTAGGCGGTTGTACGACCTTGTTTCTTGCTTTCTGGGTGGAACTACTGGCGTAACAGGCTCCGTTTCACTATCGAGCGGGGGTGGCTCGGTACCCTTATACAACCTTAATCTGTCGAAATGAACGATCACTGAGCGTTCTGCTAACTGAATTTCCGCATTTACGGACGAAATAAGCCGCGTGATACGCTACAGTCCTTCATAAATAGGTGTAAACTTCTTTATTCGTCCCTTTTTTACTACTGGATTGCGTAACATAACTAATCTCTTACCTTGTACTCAGGCATTTTTGCTTTCTGATTATCCCTCTTTAACTGTTGGGCAGTGGCTTTTGCCTTGTTCCCTCTCACTTTTTTTCCAAGTGGCTTTTAGGCGTCGTGCAAACCTTTCACGTCTTTGGATTTAATTCTAGGGGGCAGTTTGTCAATCTCAAAAGGCGAATTCATAGGTCGGCCATATACCACTTCCTGTAGCTTCATGGCTATTATATGCCAACGTGACGTATTGGACATACCTGTTCCAGTCAGTGTGATTTTTATTGACATAGTAAGAGAGCATGTGCGTAACGGTGCGGTGGACTCGTCCCAGGCGTCCGTTCGCTTTTGGGTGAAATGGTGTCGTGCTCCACTTTTTGATTCGCAACAATCAACAGACTTCTGTAAACAATGCGGACATAAAATTCGTGCCTTGATCTGTAAGTACAGCTTCAGGGCTTCCATAGGGTAACACCAAGTGGGTGATAAATGCACAAGCTACAGTTTCTGCGGACATATCTGGTAAGGGAACGAGAATTAAGAACCTGGAAAAATTATCTATGATGGACAATATATATCCGTTATTTCGTGGACTGAAAGGGCAAGGACCAACTATATCTGCTGCTCCAAAGACCAAGGACAAGTGGCTTCTGCCACTTGCTGTAAGGGTACCTTTGTTTGAGTTGGCAATGACCTCTTAACGCAGGGCAAGCAATTTTGTATACACTTTTGTACATCTCTCCGTCTGCCTTCCAGAAATAGCAGGCGGCTATTCGAAAATTAGTGGCGCGAAGATCATTATGACATGCTTGCAGGCTATCATGACATTGCGCTATTATCTTGACGTAGGTCTTTCGGAATTACGACCCGTTTACCAAATGGGGTTTTTCGATACAAAATTCCATCTTCAACAGAAAATTAAGGCAAAGTTTCATACTTCTGGCATCCAACATCTCTTTGCTGTGCTTCTTCAATTCTTCAATAGGAACATCATTGGTAAGAATCACTCTAACTTTCCGGCTTAATGCATCGGCATTTTGATGCAACTTGCCCGGTTTATGTTTTGCCTCATATTGAAACTCGCTCAATTTTAAAGCCCAACGAGTCAACCTGCTACTAGGATCATTTAAACTTGACAGCCACTGTAATGCAGTATGATCAGTGATGACAGTAAATTTTCTCCTGTACAAATAGAATCGAAAATAGGTTACACCAAACATGAGCCCTAAGAGTTCCTTCTCAGTTTTACTGTAATTTAATTCCGCTTTGTTAAGCTGTCGAGACGCATAAACAATTGGTCGTTCTTCTCCATCAATTTCTTGTGACAGGATGGCTCCTACAGCATAATCGGAGGCGTCTACCGACAGAATGAATGGTTTTTCACGATCTGGGTATGCTAGTACAGGGGCTCTAGTTAAAACATATTGGATCTGTTGCATTGCTTCATCACATTCCTTGGCCCAGGTAAAACTAGCTCCTTTTTTCAATAATTTATTCAGGGACTTAGCAATGGCAGCATAATTGTTCACAAAACGTCTGTAATAATTGGCATGGCATAAAAATGACTGTAATTCTTTGATATTTGTCGGTGTTGGAAATTCCTTTACTGCTGTGGTCAAACGGGATCCGGTTTGACACCTTCTTCACTTATTATATATCCCAAATATGTGCTGCGATTGGGCAACGGCACACGTTTCAAGTTTCATACTCGAGTGAGCTCCTTTCAACCTTTCTAGAACATCCCGCAGCCTTTCTCCATGTTCTTTGATGCTTTTAGAAAAAATAATAATTTCATCTAAATACACCAAGATTGTTGTGGGTTTCAATGCGCGCAACAACAAAAAAATGGTTCAAATGGCTCTGAGCACTATGGGACTTAACAGCTGTGGTCATCAGTCCCCTAGAACTTAGAACTACTTAAACCTAACTAACCTAAGGACATCACACACATCCATGCCCGAGGCAGGATTCGAACCTGCGACCGTAGCAGTCGCGCGGTTCCGGACTGCGCGCCTAGAACCGCGAGACCACCGCGGCCGGCGCGCAACAACAAATCTGCAAATCCTTGAAAAGTGGTGAGTGCATTCCTCAAACCGGCCAGTCAGCGCACTGTGTGTGAGATGCTCAGCACTTTGCCGCAATAATTTGGATTTGCGACAAAGTCGCTATGGGAACGCATCCCGCTTCTGACGCCAATTTTTGTACAGGACAGCCGGATTGTAAGGAGGTGGGCAGAAATAAACCATTAGGTTGGTTTTAGCTACTGCGTCTTTTATTAGCAAAACAGCATTGAAATGGGTGACATACTCAGGATTAGGGAGGTGAGGGTGAGCCAGAGCATAGTCAGGGGTGAAACGTAGTTCGCATAGTTAAGGAAAAGCGGTGTCTGTCATTCGGACAAGTCCGACTGGCGTGGCAGCTACGGAAAAACAAAGTGCGCCGTGCCGCAGCACTGGGAAGTTCAGGAGATGTTTACTGCTACAGGGAGCTTGATTGAGAGGGAGCCCCGGCGAAGGGCTGCAGAGTACATCCAGCACGGCCACGCGGCTTCCTCAGCCACGATTGGTCAGAAGCTGAGGAACCCGTGGGGGCGGCATGGAAATTTCCAGAGCGTGGCCTGCTCAGCGTCGCAGAGGCAGCGTTACCTTGTCAGCACACGATGGAGGCGCGTGATCCAGATTGCCTACGCCGGTGCTCACTTGCTGTTGCTGGACTGTGGGATGGGAAAGTTACAGACAGCCGAAGCTGCAGGCTACTGCTTGAGAAAATAGGGACTTTTGAAAGCGAATAAAGAATAACATAAAATCCCCTACTATCGGGCTATTATCTGGCTCATTCTTACAGTTCTGTCTCGGATTTGCTTGCAGTGTTAGTTGTGCATCAACAGTGCCACACAGCAGATGAACAGGTTAGTGTTGTACATTTTGCTGAGCTCAAATTACACCCATTTCCTGTTTAGAAGGCTTTTTCACAGAAACATAGGTAACTGGTATAACAAAAATCAAAATTACATTATTAGTTTGTAACGAATTACAGGTCAGTCTGACACGAAAACACTCAGAAAAGATAACTGAAGAACAACCTCCTAAATTTGGACGGAGTCCTGGTTGACCCCGTAATTACATTCTCTGATCAAAATTATCCAGACACCCCTGGTGGTGGTGGTGGTAGTCTTCAGTCCAGAGATTGGTTTGATGCAGCTCTCCATGCTACTCTATCCTGTGCAAGGTGCTTCATCTGCGAGTACCTACTCCAACCTACATCCTTATGAATCTGCTTAGTGTATTCATATGCCTCAAATTAGATCTTTGGCTGCACGGTCGATCCACACGGTGATATTGATGTATAACTGCTGAACCGCAATTTATTTTCAAAGAAACGTAGAATTTATTTTATTTACTAGTGATTCATCAAGAACATTAACACATTTAATCACACTATGTAAGCATGGAAATAGTTGCCAGGGAGTAACTGATGAAATCATAACCAAATTCCTTTTAACAAATGGGAATTTTATTCACTTTAATAGTGCCTAACAGCATTATTTACAAGAAACAGATTTAAAATTATAATCAGAAAGCACCCTCTAAAAATCAAAGTTACAGTTCATTCAGAGGCAGAAAGAAACAAGTTTTGACTCTATGAGCTTTCGGGCAGAGAACGTTGCCGCTCCCTTTTGACACTGCCGTAGTTACGACCGCTCACAACAGCCTCTGAAAGACTACACTGGTGCAAATCTGCAACACACCAGATAACATTAAACTAAGAGTTTTAACAATTTACACAAGCACACAAACTATGCACCCCCCGCAGGGGGGATGGAAATGGTACAAAACACTAACAATTAAAATATTAACCTTGTCACCGAAGGTGCAACTTGATTTTAACTTCTAAGAAAAGTCTTACGGTAAAGGGTGGCAACTTTATATACTGAAATGATCACTTAAATAAAAATGCAATCTTATATAAATTTCTACAAAGTTGGCCAAACAATAATAGTTAAGATGCTCTACAGTAAACAGATACCGCCTCTCAAGATCATAGGCAATAACATCAAAGTTTCCAAAGATCAAAACATATTTCAGGTATTAGGCCGGTACACTCCAAGCAATAAATTCTTTAACACACCAAATCCGACAAACATGACAGAGGCAGCTACTAACGTACGGTAGATTGATAGGGAGATTACCGAAAAACCCGAACCGCAGATTGCTCTAACCTTCCCCTACTCTTCATCATGGGGACACACTACAAACGTGTCATCAACATACCGACAAAATACTGTGGGCTTCAAGCTAGCAGATTCCAGCGCCTTCTCCTCGAAATCCTCCGTGTCAAGTGTTTGGCAGAGTCGTTGTATGAAGAGCCACTATCGGACGCAGAGAAACACCATTGTTATCGATCTTTGGAAGTCCATAGAGCCTCGGAGGAACCACACCACTTCGTTTCAATCATCGCACAAGTTCTGGTGGAAAGGGCGAAGCGTTCAGAACCAAAGCAGTACTCCTTACCAGCTGGCTGATGGGGCCTTCACTGATCTACCGGTACGTGCTGTCACGTGGTAAACAGTTCATTTTGTCATTATAGTCGTCACCAGATATTAAAAAGTGGCATTACCTTTCTCAGCTGGAAGAACCACCGTCACACTATCCTGGCGGAGCTTAAGTAATGCAGCCCACTCTGCCACAGACATGTTTTTTGTGGGCGATCCTTCATAACTCCATGATAAGTTTCGCGTCTTATTTCTTCTGCTGATTCACAGAAAGAAGGACGGACAGCTTCTTCAACGGTACTGATGAACGCAGGTATTGATAAAGCCTTTGACGTGGGTGCAAAATTCAGTTCTTCACTTAAAACCTAGCGCCGTCCAAATCTTTATCCGTCACACTAAATGACGGAGCGCCGAACAATAGTTTCTTGCTGCGAAGTCGTCTCAGGCCGGCTAAACATTTCCGCCTGTCTCCATGTGGCTACCTCAGGAACCCAGTCTGACTTTGTCGACGTTATACCATCAGTCCAGTTCCATTAATTGTAACATAACTCCACAGACATTTTCAAACGGAGGCGATAAAGTTGTTCAGAAGCCAGGTTCTATTATCGACGGGTAAAGCGTGTTCTGCCCTCAACAATAGCAACGGCAGCTATCCTTAAAATCTTATTCATGGCACTATGCCATGGTCAAGGCAACTTAATTGAAAAACTTAAAGGGCTCAGTAGCCTCGCTCTCAAGCGTCTTAACTTACTTACTCAGCGAACACTTAAAACCATCTCCACCCCGAAAAGGTACTTGATGTGCATCTTCATATTTTGCGCGGTGCAGTGATCGTTTCATAAAATTTCGGGCGTGCAGCAGCATAAATTTCACATCTTCTTCTAATATTTCTGCTGTATATCGTCCAGATATCTACGGAGTGAGCGGCTCAGTCTGAAGACACCCTCTCTGTGAACGACTTAGCGCCTTTGGTGACAGCTACTTGGTTCAAATGGCTCTGAGCACAATGGGACTTAACTTCTGAGGTCATCAGTCCCCTAGAACTAACCTAAGGACATCACAAACATCCATGCCCGAGGCAGGATTCGAACCTGCGACCGTTGCGGTCGCGTGGTTCCAGACTGTAGCGCCTAGAACCGCTCGGCCACTCCTGCCGGCAGCTACTAGGTCTGAGGTGATTAGACATATACTGTGCAAATTTGTCTACCACGCCTGGGGAGGTGGTCTGTCGTGCTGGAGGACAGACGTGTGGATGTTTCCGTGCTGGACAGGATCGTACGAGGATTTCCATTTGCTACCAGCATCTCACTGGACTCATTTAAGAAGGGAATGCTCGGCAGAGTTCCTCGTTATCTAGGTGTGCCCAATTTCTATTATTCTCAGCAGCGTTTCGGGATCTGTTTGCCGTTATTACCACGGAGGGGAATTATCTCGTCTTTAGCCGATATAGCAGCATGTCAGCTACCAGCCGTAACTTACTCGGCAGCTGCTGGGCACTGTGTCCGCAGACATCAGCGTTCGTGGCTGCTCGCACACACGGCGGAGTCTGAGCGGTGATCCACCCTCCAGCAGGTTGGCACACTGCTGGGGTTGGCACACTGCTACAAATACGCTATCTTTGGTTCCAGGCGTCAGAATTTTGCTGTGACGTCACACAGTATAGTAATGTGGTGTGGTATTTCTTAGACAGTATCTTTGGTTAGAAATCGGAACAGCATACAGAACCGTCTATGACGTCACTATGTCTACCGAAGCGTTGGTTTCTAATACTATGACGACACATACTAGTAATGGATTGGTGGCTCTGCAATGATGCAATCATCGGGACTAAAGCTGACAACATCGTGATGTCGACGCGACGCGATGTGACGTCCTGTCGTGACTCGGCGCCACGTGTTATGCGACGTCGTGACACGACATAATTCGTGTCACTGGGTACAGGCGCAAAATTGTGGGAAAAACGTAAAACGGAGTAGAACTGGTGAGCACGGTCTCGTATTCCTCCAAGCAATGCTGGCCCCCTCGAGGCCTCATGGTCTGGGGTGTGATACGCCATGACTCGTTCACGTTTAGTGATTCTGGAGGGGACGTTAACCAGTCCACAGGAACGGCAAATGGTCTCCAGAAGCATTCAAAAGCTTCGGATAAACCACTTGAGAAATTCCTCTTTTATTGCACTAATTACGGAAACACATTCTTTGCAGTTATGTTCTCGCACAGTAGACAGAATGCGTTCCTTGACGAGAGGTGTCGTTCCTACAGCTCAAGCTTGCTAGCGAAAGCTGGCACCTTTTCAGCCATTTCACAAATTAGGTGATTTTCTCCTTGCAAAATTTTGTTCAGTGCATTCATGTGTCCGGTAATATCCACTAAAAATGTAAGCTCGGCAACCGACTCTGGATCTTCTAACTTGGGGTCGTACCTTCCTTTGTCCTTTAAAAACTGATTTATTGGTATTCTCAACTCAAAAAATCCTTTGCTTACGTTACCGCAGCTAAGCCAGAGGACTTCGCTGTGGTATGGCATGTCACTGTACTCTTCCCAAATTTCAGCTAAATATGTGTGAAACAGTCTATGTGTAGGCCCGTGGGATCTCAAATAATTAACTGCCCGAATAACCACTTGCATGACGTCCCCCAGTTTTGATGCTTTCGTACAGAGTACTTCTCGGTGAAAAATGCAGTGAATGCTGTACAATATTCTTCTGTACGCTGTAGCTTTTTTCTTAGTAATCCAACAAATCCCATTTGTTCCCCTTTTATCGCAGGTGCTCCGTCTGTTGTCACTGACACCAAACGTTCCCCGTTTAAGCCAGTTGAATCGACAGCTTCTTCAACGGCTTTTAGGGTGTCCGCACCGGTGCTCAACAGTATCCACGCCGAGAACATAAATCACTAATTGTGCGGTGTCTGAAATATCTGTGGACTCGTCAAGTGCGATGGAAAATGCAATAAACTCCTGCACTGCACTCCTTAATTGACGGTAAACTCATACGACTTACAGTCCACCGAGAAAGAGTGATAGCTCGAAACCGATTTGCATTCAGTGGACAATGTAAATCAGCCGCCATTGATGCACTCCTTTATAAACTCACCTTCAGCAAATGGTTTCCAGCACTCGCTATATAATCTTATATAATCTTATAACTTGCACGTACCGCTGGGCTATTACTGTTGTCGTCCTGAAAAAGTGAAAACAGTGCTCCATAAAATGTTAAATCAGTTAGGTGAGAGACATGACGCAAGAAAGTCGCGGATCTCTCGCGACAACAGCGACTTACGTCAGATTCATCTAGTATCGTCACATCGCTCTTCTTAAGTTCAGTCAATTTCCCCATCTGCTCAGAATCCGGCAATAAATTGTACTCGGCCTTGTGAAAATTATCATAGTGGCGTTCAATACTAAACTTCCGCTGACCAGCGAGAATACTGTCACATATTAAACATTTCGAATTTTCACGTTTTTGAACAAAGAAAAAATGATTCTCCCATTACTTTTTAAAAGATAGCAGATCTCCACTTCTCCGTTTCCTTGATTCACTGTGCATTTTCCGGTTCTTGAAATACGACGTTCACTACGTAGTGGTCGCTTCGCATCAACGTCCGCGGCTTAGGCTGGCACTACACTGCCGCAACCTGCCGGCTGTCGCCACTGCCCCGGTCGACGATAGCACGCGAGCAGCACGCGTGCAGCGCTGTGCGCTCATAAGCCGCGTGCAACGTTTGCCCGCCCCTGACGTAAACTGAGATCTTTCAGAGACCAATGAAAGGGCCCTAGTCTTAGACGGTGGTGGAAAAACACGCTACACAGCACGTTTCCTAGCAATACGACCTGTACGAGGTAAGTGAGCTGTAGACGTAAATGCTACATGTTTCTTCTCGTCATACGACCGACTAAGGGCGAGTCGATAGCCGTATGTGCCTCTGATCTGTCTCTCACTGTATCCATCCCGACGAAAGGTAACATCACAGCAGGCTAATTAAGCTGTCTTTCAGGATTCCTGAGCCAGACAGTGACAACTGGCAGCCTGAAGGCATAAACCGGTGTAAGTTGACCTCCTATTAACGGCATTTCTCATTATCACTACAAGTTTCAAAAGGCTTGTTGTGCAGTCTAACTATGTATAATTCAAACCGCGCGTCATTGTTTTAAATTCAGGTGATCGATGGAATACGGTGATCACTTCTGTGCATATTTCGCCGGACATAGGCCTAGCACCTGACAAGTTGCACCTGTTCTACTAACCACTGGTCAACTTGTACCATTAAGGAATTCCTGATCACCGATTCCCTACTTGTTGCTCACAGTCGGGTCGGTCAGCTGCCTGCTCGCTGCTTGGCTAGTCACGAACTGCTGGAACACACAGTTCCGATCCCGACCACTGCGGAAGTAGGCTGCACACTGGGTCATACAGGCAAAAGCAAAGACTAGAATATGCAGCGCGGATTACAGAGGATGCTCAGACGAGACGATCAGCACAGGGTAGGGAAACAGGAAGGGGAGAAAAAATCTGGTACAAATGTGGTCTTTCTCGCAGAACACTGTTTAGTGTCTCCTCTGGAGCCGTCAGAGTTTCACGGTGACCTCTTGATGTGTTGGAAGTATGATTCCACTCAGTTGATGAAGTGGGACATAGTCACAATGAAGGTTATAGCGACCGCTGCTTCACTATGTAGAGTTTCTATCAGGTTTTGATCGCAAGGATTATTTTTTATACACTGCTGAAAAAAGTGCAATATCCTCAAGGAATGCGAGAGGTGGTAGTGTTAATGATTCGCTTGCCGCGGTCATTGGCAATCACATGGTGCTCAGGAGACTTACCTGTGCAAACTTTGTTTGGACTCCACAGGCGCTAACTTTTCTGAGTTTAGGGGTGAACAGTGTTTGCAACATTCATTATTATACAGGGTGATTCAAAAAGAATACCACAACTTTAAAAATGTGTATTTAATGAAAGAAACATAATATAACCTTCTGTTGTACATCATTACAAGGAGTATTTAAAAAGGTTTTTTTTTCACTCAAAAACAAGTTCAGAGATGTTCAATATGGCCCCCTCCAGACACTCGAGCAATATCAACCCGATACTCCAACTCGTTCCACACTCTCTGTAGCATATCAGGCGTAACAGTTTGGATAGCTGCTGTTATTTCTCGTTTCAAATCATCAATGGTGGCTGGGAGAGGTGGCCGAAACACCATATCCTTAACGTACCCCCATAAGAAAAAATCGCAGGGGGTAAGATCAGGGCTTCTTGGAGGCCAGTGATGAAGTGCTCTGTCACGGGCTGCCTGGCGGCCGATCCATCGCCTCGGGTAGTTGACGTTTCATAACTAACCTTTTTCGTAGGACTCTCCATACAGTTGATTGTCGAATTTGCAGCTCTCTGCTAGCTCTGCGAGTCGATTTTCCTGGGCTGCGAACAAATGCTTGCTGGATGCGTGCTACATTTTCATCACTCGTTACCGGCCGTCCAGAACTTTTCCCTTTGCACAAACACCCATTCTCTGTAAACTGTTTATACCAACGTTTAATACACCACCTATCAGGAGGTTTAACACCATACTTCGTTCGAAATGCACGCTGAACAACTGTCGTCGATTCACTTCTGCCGTACTCAATAACACAAAAAGCTTTCTGTTGAGCGGTCGCCATCTTAGCATCAACTGACGCTGACGTCTAGTCAACAGCGCCTCAAGCGAACAAATGTACAACTAAATGAAACTTTATAGCTCCCTTAATTCGCCGACAGATAGTGCTTAGCTCTGCCTTTTGTCGTTGCAGAGTTTTAAATTCCTAAAGTTGTGCTATTCTTTTTGAATCACCCTGTACACAACCATGCACCACTGCCGCTGAACAGTTCAGCAATTCGTACGGTGTAGCACTGTGGTCCTGTATGGACGTATCGGTGGATTGCTGCACATGTTGGTTACAATGTATCGCTGGTGTGTCGCTGCTTTCAACAGTGATCGGTGGGACATTCTCACACCTGTAGACCAGGTTCTGGACGTGCGCGTAGTACAGACGCACGTCAGGATCGACGCACTGTGCCAGCAGCTGTGGCCGACCGAACGTCATCCAGAAACGAAACCCGGACGCACGTTGTACCTGCTGTGTCATCAGCGACCACTGCGAGCCTTCTGCTTTCTGCAGGAATTGGATGACGTGCGCCTCTGGCCAGGCTATCACTGACACCGCGACCGCGGAGGTGTGGCTACGCTGGTGTCGTGAGAGAGCTGACTGCGGAGTGGAATGTCGCTCTGCTGTTTTCAGTGGTGAGAGTAGGTTCTACCTGCACGGGAGTGACTGCCTTACACGTGTGTGGCGTAGAGCTGGTGAACGACCTGTTCCAGAGTGCTCTCGCCGAAGACACTTACGTCCCAGCCCAGGCTTTATGGTTGGGGCCCATCAGTTGCCGTCGAGGCCGTGTGGTTCTGGGCGCTACAGTCTGGAACCGAGAGACCGCTACGGTCGCAGGTTGGAATCCTGCCTCGGGCATGGATGTGTGTGATGTCCTTAGCTTGGTTAGGTTTAATTAGTTCTAAGTTCTAGGCGACTGATGACCTCAGAAGTTAAGTCGCATAGTGCTCAGAGCCATTTGAACCAGCCCATCAGTTAAAACTCGCGGTCACATTTGGTGATTTTGCAGGTTAAAGTGACCAGCACCCACTATATTACACACTGCCATTTCTTCGACAGGAAGGTGTGCCTATCCAGTAAGACGATATACATTCAAGTTCGACTTCTGCAACGCGATGTTTCCTTCGTTGCGAACAACTGCAGTGACCAGCAAGATCACCAGATCTCTGACCAGCTGATAACGTGTGGGACCTGATGAAGCTGGCCTGGAGGCCCGAGAGGCACCACTGCCCAATTAAAATAAAAGGCGCAAGATCGTGATTATGATTTCGCAAGATCGCTATGTTGTTTGGATGCAAGAATACACGCTCGCCTTGCCGGGGGGGTGGTACGCTATGTATTGATGCGACTGCTTAGGTGCGACATGTGTGTTTCATTTCGTCCGAATGACGAACTGTCACTTCGCTTGTCAATAAAAAGACATTGTGCTTGAGGCTGATACATTTTCTTCCGGCAGTGAACTTTGGACAAAACAAGTTGGGCCAGAAAATTGATACATTTTCTTCCGGCAGTGAACTTTGGACAAAACAAGTTGGGCCAGAAAATTCTTAATACACAATAAGACAGGCAACCCTACTTACGTCATCTGCTCCCTGGTCCAGAAATGTAAGCTGGGTTCCCCAGTGCTGGAAGCATTTTCCAGGCGATTTTGCCCAAGCTGTGCATTTTCGTAGCAGAGCTATTATTTGTATTTGCGCTCATTCGTTCTATCCCTCATAGAGCGATCTGAGTATGATTATTGTTGAGATTTCATACTGTCGACAGACATCAGACAACTGGCTGTTCTTCGCGAAATGGTTTATATCCCATGAATATTGTAAAGGTTTCTTTTGACGGCGTCTATGTATGTTAAGGAGCTCATTTCAGTGGCTGCTTTGAGGAATGTTATACCTTCTAGCGCCGAATGCCGCATAATTTTTTATGTTTAGCACGTGTTACAGGCACTCTGTGATTGAACAGACGACGCTGTGAGCAATGAACGTGTACAGAGGGGCTGGTTAGTCCTCCGGTTCGTAAACGCCGTGTGGGCCAGAAGAGTGAGCACGCCGTTTCTGGCTATTCGACTGATTACTAGGGCGACCCTAGCGCAGGGATTTAATGCGACAGTCCAGAAGGGGTGTCGCGTAGGCTTCGGCGGGACGGTAGGAGTCCTCTCTGTACACAGTGTCAATTCGTTTCTGATCCTTAAAGGTTCAGAGACAATCCGGCCACAGCCTTCCTGCCGTTCATTCTGCGCTTCTTACTGTACCGCTTTACACGTAAGAGCTATCATCATATGGGATGACAGGAATTATGTCTTCCTCCGAAAAAAAAAAAAATCTTCTACAGAAAGATGGTGCTTATGCATAAAAACTTTCGTGTATGAAGACAGCGTTTTTAAAGGAACAGATAGCAGCTTCTGCTGTCTTCTAGGTTGACACTAACACAACCAACCGACGTAGTTTGGGTTACGTAGCTAGTGAGCTGGCGACCGGATTAATACACGAAGCGACTTTTTTCAGTCAGTTTTAATGACATCTCGGGGCCATCATCAGACTGGTGGCAGCAACCGCTCCCCGTCTCTTGCTGCTTCTGGTCCTCGTTCGCAGTTGCAACTAGATCTGCCCTTGCTGCTCGCTTTAAAGCTGCCTCAATGTGTCGTAATTGCTGCTGCGGCCAATGTCAAATGGTTCAGATGGCTCTGAGCACTATGGGACTTAATATCTGAGCTCATCAGTCCCCTAGAACTTAGAACTGCTTAAACCTAACTAACCTAAGGACATCACACACATCCATGCCCGAGGCAGGATTCGAACCTGCGACCGTAGCACTCGCGCGGTTCCAGACTGAAGCGCCTAGAACCGCTCGGCTACACCGACCGGCTGGCCAATGTCAGATTTCTTTCAAAAATTGTGAGATGAAATGTGGTGTCACCGCCAGACACCACACTTGCTAGGTAGTAGCCTTTAAATCGGCCGCGGTCCGGTAGTATACGTCGGACCCGCGTGTCGCCACTATCAGTGATTACAGACCGAGCGCCGCCACACGGCAGGTCTAGAGAGACGTCCTAGCACTCGCCCCAGTTGTACAGCCGACTTTGCTAGCAATGGTTTACTGACAAATTACGCTCTTATTTGCCGAGACGATAGTTAGCATAGCCTTCAGCTACGCCATTTGCTACGACCTAGCAAGGCGCCATTATCATTTGCTATTTATCTTGTGATGCATGTACCGTCAAACCGATGTTCACCAATTATGGATTAAAGTTAAGTATTCCAGAAGCTACGTACCTTTTTTGCTAGTCTCTACTCTTTTAACTGTTCCAGACCTCACCTGCGTGAGCTTAAACGCGTGCCTTTCGGCTATCTCATAGTGGCTTGGCTGTCTTGCCAAGTCCAACATGAAACTTTCGATGCAACCCTGCGGACAGTTTCTAATGGCTCTGCTGACATCGTGTAGATGTCATCTGGGTAAGTATGACAGCGTTCGACTGTCGGCAGCCAGAAAGGGCGGATTCGCTCTTGTGACCCACACGGCATTAAGGAACCAGGGGAATAAACAGCCCTTCTGTACACGTTCACTGCTTACAGGGCCGTCTGTTCAGTTACAGAGCGCCTGTAACACACACTGAACAGAAAAACTATGCGGCATTCGGTGTCACAAGCTATGACATTCCTCTAAGCAGCCACTCAAATGAGCTCCTTTTCTGTAATTTTAGCCTCTCGGTCAATAAGCGAGATGTTTGCTGAACTAAGTGATAGCTTTCTTCATTCATTATACAACGTGGGCTCTCGAAATTCTGTAAGGTGACCGGTAAATATTACTGCTTTCTTGTAGCGTCGCCAACTGGTTTCTTGAATACCTGTTCCCATCAAACAAAACAAATCCATAAACAAAGCTTAATTCCATTATTTGGATCGAAGAAGGTTTTTCCAAGTGTCGTCTGTCGTGCTACATTTACGTGTTCGGTCCATCTTCAGTCAGTCGGGACAGAATTTTGACATACTTGACGGCTATCACTTGCTCCAGAGACTGGTACCTGACGCCAAATGAAGTCGAACCCTTTGGTTTATTAACGCGAGCTACGTTACTTCTATTCGCGTTTTTCTTCACCTTGCAAGGCTTGCTTCGGTTACTCACCCGCTCAAGTTTCTGTGCATTTCGTAAGGAGTTCCTCACCTATGGGGTTGAGATGATGTGCTGCAAAAGGAAGCGCCGTGAACGAGGAGTTCCGCGGACACCGTTCGCATCTGCTTCTCGTTTTAGAGATACGTTTATGATGCCCTTTGAAAGCGTAGGTGGTGGACTGTATCACTGAAACCAGTCAAAATTTAATACACACAGCTGATGTTCCGTTATCCAATAGAAGATGGATGTGCGGAATGCCTCTGAACACGTCACCTCCCCACTGGATACTTGTATCGAGCGAACTTGTGATTCACAGTAATGTCGGCTGAACCTCTATAGCCCAGTTCTGTGAACTGCTGCGTACACAAGATGCGTCTGTTGAGCCTCCGCTGTTTCTTACTGCTTCTGTGCGAGTGACACGGATATCTACTATCTGGATGCAGATTGAAAGGTAGGCTTATGCATTTGCTCGCTTTTAGTACTTCCAGAAAATCTGTGAAAGGAGAAATTGGAATATACTATGCGTTAGAAGATTCACCACGCTGCTCTACTTTGCGAAAATCAATGTGTCAGTGAACATCGCAGAAGTTTGTGATGTATTCCCGAGAACGTGCATGTAATCGAACGCGCAGTTACGAATCAAAGCGGCCTCAAACAGGGTACGGCGGCTGGAACTCTCTAAGAAACTGTCGTGTCACGTGACACTACCGATGTGAGCCCCGCCAGAGGGCAGGTATGCCTCGTTAGCGCCGCCTGCGAACACTCTATCTGGTCAGGCTGGTGTTCAACATCTACAGCACCTGTTACTGCTCGCTTACACCTTCAGTGGACACAGGTAGGAAACGGGTACACTAGCTTCATGTTAGACGCTTGCTCTGGCGAGGTCCAGTGACTTCATCTTAGACGCTTGTTCTGGACAGGTCCAGTGAGGGTAAGACGTAAACGCCTGTTTGTGGCAACCCAGTTGCATTATCCGATGCGCGGTTTGCATAACGGCAACGAGCGATCTCAGTTAGACTGCAATGTGTGGGAGGCGTGATAACAGTACCAGACTCCGAGACCGGTACTCGATTCGCATCATTCGATACATCGTACGTCACGTGTGTCTATATGTAGGCAATCCATTTAACTGCACCGATGTCCAGTTTGCACAAACCAGAGAAGAAAATGCTATGTTACATCATACTTAAGTGCATGGTGGATGCAGTAACAGTTCGTATCATCATGGAACATCCCGTATGCGACATGTGAAATCTAGGGATGAGCGTAGCCTCCTCACTTTTTGTAGCATTCACACACAAACGTGGCACTTAAAGATGATGTCTCGTAGCATTGCCTCTTAATCTCTTATTGACGTCACATGTTGATCGGTGGAAATGTGTTATATTTTAACAGATGGAAATAAAAAAGGCACAGCTTTTTTTCTATAAAATATTTTACTGAGAATTTTGTAATCCAGTGTACACGGAGGGGTGACGAAGACAGCCCATGTATAGGCTTGGGCAGCAACAGACCGCCCTTCATTGTGGGTCAGCAACGTCATCTGCCACCCCGAGGAGTCAGCGATCTTCAGCAGCACTCGGGGAAGTGCAGAACTAGCGAAGGAGTGGCCGACCGGTCCCTGACCTTTAAACACGGAGTCGACGGTACTCGCATTAAACGTAATGTACTCGCGTTACACGAATACGGTTTAATGCGAATACCGTCACACTCCGTGCTGTAAGCAGGGGCTGCCACCTCCTCGGTCAGCAGCATCGACGACGATCCTCCTACCGCAGCATCGGATGGAGCAGAAGCCTGTGTTAGCATCGGAGAGAAACCTCGGCCAGAGCGTGGGGAGAGGCCCTGTGTTAGCTGCAGCAAGGGTCGACGCGCTAAACTGGCCGACACCGTGCACAGCCAAAGGACCACATCCACGCTCCAGCTCCGGAAATCCCTCCTCTGCTGAGGCTACGACTCCATCCTCTGCCACGGCAAGGGGGTACACCTCCTCATACCGCAGGTCGGGAAAACCCACTGTCTCCGCTTCGACACGGGACAGAAATAAATACGTCCCGGTCGCAGCTAGGACGGGCTTTCCCGGGGCCATAGCAGGATAAGGAGGCAAACCCTCTACAGCTACAGCTTCGGAGAGAACCGTCTGTCACCGCTTCGGCGCGAGACAGAAACAAATCTGCCGCATAGCGCGGAGACTTGCCCGCCTCGGCCTCAGCTCGGACGGTCTGTCCTCGGCTGTAGCAGCGGAGGCGCCGTCGACTGCTTCTGATCGGGAGGGAGCAGCCGGTGCTCGGTCTGAGACGGTCGGCCAGCTGCTTCGGTGCTCCGACTCTGGCCGAGTGCACGTGGACCGCGTGCTCTCAGGGAGGCCTCTCCTCGCAGCCAGCGTCGCCTGCAGCTCCAGCCCTCGAGGTGGCCGCGCCGTCTGCGAGCGCGCGCCTCCACACCGACAGCGTCTGCAATCACCAGAAACGCGCCGCTCTTCTAACACTGCTGCTACGTAGGTCAGAGTATCTGTCGTATTTTCCTCGCACCCTCTGTAAGACAGGAGTGAACGCTACTCACCCGCTACGACGGACGACGTCCGCCTGCAGCCAATGCGTCGCCTCAGCCGGCCGGTGAGACGCCGGTGTCCGAGGGTCCTCGTAGACGGAGACCGCACGGAGTTGCGGCAGGCGTCCACTGCTGGATGGAAGCTGTTGCGCCGCAGGAGGCGCAGCCGGGCGACGGCTGGGTGCAGCGGCGCCGCCAGCTGTGCTGGAGAAAGGTGCGGGGCGCGGGCGAGTCCCCACAAGAAGGGCCAGGAAGTGCGGGCCCTCCCCACGCCCCGCGTCCCTCCTGTCCACTGGATTCTGTCGCCCGGCAACTGAGGCGCTCCTACTCTTATAGCCGTTCGACAATGCGGGAGGCCGTTACCGGGGAAATGCCTACTCACATGTCGTTCCACCCATTGTCTCTAACAGTTTCGTGCACAAAATTCGCTGTTGTACAATCATCGGCATTCGACGGAGCGGAAAAGTGTACGGACCATCCTCTACCCTCTTCAACCTGCCTGCCTGTACTTTGAACCGTGAGGTTGAAGCATTGATACCTCCTCTAGACAGCCGTCACACACCTACCCAAACATTGCCTCTCACCTCAATCTTCGCGTATTATGAGTCTTCTTGGAAAGGAAATTCCCATCTATAGGGATCAATACGAGTTCCATAAAAGAAATTCGCTCACTCCGGCCATCAGATCAAGAGAGTGGCAGACAGAAGGGCCCAGGTTGTTGCCGTATTCTTTGACTTTCACAGACCACTCGATACGGTTGCGCGCTGACGCTCAGCGAAGAAAATATTAGCTTAACGATTATCAGTGGAGTGGACTTGAAATCATGTACAAGATAGAATCTAGCACGTCGTTCGTAAGTAGACAAGACTCACGGGTGCAAAAAGTTACTTCGAAACTGCTTAAGCGAGGGTTACAGGGCCTAAATGAGCAGGCCGGCCGCGGTGGCCGTACGGTTCTAGGCGCTGCAGTCCGGAACGGCGGGACTGCTACGGTCGCGGGTTCGCATCCTGCCTCGGGCATGGATGTGTGTGATGTCTTTAGGTTAGTTAGGTTTAAGTAGTTCTAAGTTCTAGGGGACTGATGACCTAAGATGTTAAATCCCATGGTGCTCAGAGCCATTTTCATCCTAAACGAGCAAGTGCGTATCTTGACGACGTTTGTGAATGACACTGTGAAGTAGCAGGAACGTTGCAATCGAAGACCACTGTATTCAAATGCGGGAAGCCATCTCACAGATTAGTAGTTGTCCACGAAGGTGAATAAACGTAGCGTGAGTAAGTATAGCTGTGCTCGACAGCAAGGCTGGTTTGGGCCGCACTCTGCCCTGCTGGACACGGTCCCACAGAGCTGCTGTGTCTCCGCCTTCTTCACACGGCCAGCTACAGGGAGCCGTATAGTTTAACGTGGGCTCCGAACCGCGCCGCATTGTGACCGTTTTCCCAGTCGTAGATCAGTGCAAGACACGAATGAAACGGTAATCAACGCGAAAACTTTCAGACCCAATAGCGTATTGAATCTCAGACCTTCTGATTTATGCCCTGTCGCTTTATTTCTAAGTTACCTAAACAGGTATCACTCATAAACAGGCGGAAAGACCGACACCTGAATCCATTACGAAATGGATCGCTCTTCTTTGAAGTTTTGCTGCCCCGTCTGTAACGTACTCATACGGCTTCTCTAGTAAAAACGACGAGTGAGCTCTCTTTTCTGGGAAATTTAGGAGACCTCCGCTGCCCAGTGTTTTCTGGTTTTTATAGGCGAACAGAGCCCGCTGTGTTCCACACAAGAGGTGATTACAGAAACGAAGTCTATTTGTACGCAAAAAGTGTCACCATTCCCTAGCACAGTGTATACACCGTTGCCCTACAAGAAGGTGACGTCTGTTGTGTCTAGACAAGACAGCCTAGACACAATGAGAGGAAGCCGAAAGGCACGCGCTTAAACTCACGCAGGCTGGCGTGAGGTCTGAAACAGGATACGTAATAAATGCTATAAGGAAAAGTACGTAGCTTCTGGAATACTTAACTTTATTCCATAATTGTAGAACATCGCTCTTGATGATACATGCTTCATATAATAAATATCAATTGAATACGGCCCCTTGCTAGGTCGTAGCAAATGTAGCTGACGGCTATGCTAACTATCGTCTCGGCAAATGAGAGCGTATTTGTCAGTGAACCATTGCTATGAACGTCGGCTGTACAACTGGGGCGAGTGCTAGTACGTCTCTCTAGACCTGCCGTGTGGTGGCGCTCGGCCTGCAATTACTGACAGTGGCGACACGCGGGTCCGACGTATACTAACGGACCGCGGCCGATTTAAAGGCTACCACCTATCAAGTGTGGTGTCTGGCGGTGACACCACATTCCTCCCCCGAAAATCGGCGAACGGTTGTGTTATAAGGCTTCCGCCCGCCGTGGGGAGGACCCCATGTTGACGTATGCGACTAAGTGGGGAGCCTAACAACAGGCGAGGCTGTGCCACCCGCACCCGGCCATTCGGTCCGAGGGGAGCTAGGAAACGGCTGAAAACCTAGTCCAGGGTGCACGCCAACATGCGGTGTATGTGCCCGTAAAGAGACAGGAGGGGCCGAAGATTCGACCTCCATCGCGTCGGGGTACCCGACGGACGAAGACGACATCTGGTCCGGAGCGGGCAAGAGTTCCATGTCGGAGGACAGCTGGTCACGGGAAGCGATCGGCGGCGCGTGACCCATGGAGGCGCCCGGCGGCAGCAGCGAAGCGTCCACTGCGGGCGGCGCCGGCGGGAGAACAGGCGGCGGCGGCGGCGGCGGCGGCGGCGGCGGCGGCGGCGCGTCTCCATGTGGCAAAATGGAAGGCAGCGTCGGTAACACCTGGGGATGAGGCGAGCCAGTATATGGGTCCCCAGGGCGCTGACCGGACGGCACCGTCGCTGAAAGCAGACGGGGAGCGGCAGAACCCGTGCGACGACAGAGGCGCAGCTGATTGAGATGCCGACGCACCTCACCAGTGGCCCCCAAAACCAGATACAGAGCGCGGCCGAGGCAGCGAAGAATGCGCCCTGCGAGCCAACGCCGTGAACCTCGATAGTTGCGATAGTATACAACGTCGCCTGGAACAAAAGCAGGTGGCTGCCGCAGCACAGTAACCTGATGCGGCGGATGCAGCAAAAACATCAAGGTTCGATGAGGACGACCGTGGAGTAACTCAGCCGGCGAGCGACCATCTCGGGGCTGAGGGCGATACGAAGACAAAAAGAGCAACAACGCGTCCTCCCGAGAATGCGACTCTTTCAACTTCAACATCTGTGACTTGAAAGTCCGGACCAATCGTTCAGCGGCACCGTTTGACTGAGGCGAAAACGGCGCGGATGTCAGATGTTGAATACCATTGGCCTTGCAGAATGACTGAAATTCTGCAGACATGTATTGTGGGCCATTGTCGGAAACAATAGTCTGTGGAAGACCTTCAATGCAAAAGATAGCGGATAACGCTTGGATGGTGGCAGATGACGACGTGGAAGACATCCGTACAACAAAAGGAAAATTACTGAAAGAATCGACCACAACCAACCATCGAGCATTCCAGAATGGACCAGCAAAATCGATGTGCAAGCGTTGCCAAGGGGAAGTGGCTTTCGGCCATGCAAAGAATTTCCGCGGTGGTGCGGATTGTTGTTCGGCACACGCCATGCAAGAAGAGCACATATTCGTAATCGCAGCATCGATTCCGAACCAAGTACAATGCTGACGAGCAAGTTGTTCCGTTCGCACTATACCCCAATGTTCTTGGTGGAGAAGCCGTAAGACAGAGGACTGTAACGAACGTGGAACCACGACTCTAGACCGATCATTATCAGAACGCAACAGCAAAACACCACGTCGAACAAAAAGTCTCTCCTTGTGTGCAAAAAATCGGCGAACCAACGGATCCGCGATCCGTGATGTCGACAAGGGCCATTGCGTAGCAACAAAACGCAAAATGGTAGCAAGGACAGGGTCAGCAGCTGTGGCTGTAGCTACACGACGAAAATCAATCGGAAACGATTCGACCACGTCATCAGTTTCCGCATCAATGAACATGCAAGCAAGTTCGGAAGAATCGAATGCTCTATCCTCAGCAACAGGCAAACGGGACAACGTATCGGCGTTTCCGTGCTTAGCAGTGGACCTATACAAGATATCGTAGCGGTACGGCGAGAGGAAAATAGACCAGCGAATGAATTTCTGCGCTGTACGTGGAGGTACAGGCTTGTTCGATGAAAAAGCGATGTCAAAGGTTTGTGGTCTGTGATGATGGTAAAGTGACGACCATACAAGAAATAGTGAAACTTAGTAACACCAAATACGAGAGCCAAAGCTTCTTTCTCGATCTGTGAATAATTTCTTTGTGCAGACGAGAGCAATTTGGACGCAAACGCAATAGGGCGATCATGCGATCCATCTTTGTGCGCAAGCACAGCACCGATCCCGAAATCTGATGCATCCACCATCAACAAAAGGGGTTTCTGGGGATCGAATGACGTAAGGCAAGTATTGGAAAGCAACGCCGATTTCAACTGGCGAAAGGCGCGTTCGCATTCCGTCGTCCAGATAGTTTGCTGCAGTAGGGACCGACGCACAAACAGTTTGCAGATACTGCTGAAACAATGCAGGGGCGGATGCACACCCGAATGGCAGTCTTTTGAATCGATGCAAACCAAGATGTGTGTTAACCACCAATACGCGCTGGGATTCTTCGTCCACCGGTATTTGCAAGTACGCATCTGCTAGGTCCAACTTCGAAAAATATTTACCCGGCGACAGTTTGTCAAAAAGATCTTCCGGGCGGGGTAAAGGAAAAGTTGCAATCACTAGTTCTGGATTCACTGTTGCCTTGAAGTCCACGCAAAGTCTCAATTTTCCGGAAGGTTTTGGCAAAATGACTAAGGGTGATGCCCAGAGAGAAGCCTGCACACCTTCAATCACACCTTGTGATTCTAAATCGTGTAATGTTCTCGCGACCTCATCACGCAATGCGTGGGGAACATTGCGCACTCGGAAAAATTTCGGTTGCGCGTTTACTTTCAGTTCCAAATGTGCTTCATAGTTCTTAGCGCAACCAAGGCCCGGTGCAAAAATGTCTGCAAACTCTTCACATAGACGAGAAACACTGTCTGAGGGCACAGTCTGGTTCACTGATAGGACCTGATTGACTATAGACAAGTTAAACAACTGAAATAAATCTAAACCAAACAAGTTCACTGCAGAAGAAGAACGAAGGATGTAAAATGACACAAGTTTTGTTTGTCCCTTGTATGTGGCAAGAAGGCTGCACTGTCCTAACACAGGGATATTCTGACCAGAATAACTATTTAACTTAACATTTGCGGCACGCAACGGAAGTGTGCCCAGTTGTTGGTACGTGTCTTTATTGATCAATGAAACTGCAGCTCCGGAATCGAGCTGGAATGGTATCACGTGGCCATGAATGTCCAAGTCTACAAAAAGTTTATTGTCCTGCTGACGACAAGAGCGACTGTCTTGTGCAACGTGAACAGACACTGGTACAGAATCACTTGCGACTTGACGCGATTTCCGGCGATGTCGACGCACACTATTTGTGGGACGAACACAGTCACCGTAAGAGAGAGTGGCACTGGGCGGAGTGGAATGAACTACATGAATTTCCATGGGCGAAGGTTCACGAGCCTGAGTATTCTTGGTTCGATTCCGATTCCGGCGTGAGCAAAGGGCCTGGAATGGTTGTTAGTGTCCGATCTGAGCTTTTTCTGGCAAACACTCTGAACATGTCCTTTTTTATTACAGAAAAAGCAAGTAGCTTGGCGTGACGGGCAATTCTCACGCGAATGTCTGGTTGCACACCGCGGGCATGATTTTAGCACTGCATTTACTTGCTGCCGCAGGACACGTGGTTGAGAGCTTGGCGGCAGCTGTGCCGACGAGCGCGAGGGCTGTTTACAGTTCCGTGCAGTGCGCCCGGCGGGCCGGTTAACGTGACACACGGCTGGCGAAGTTTCAAATGATTCCTGAGCAAAGTCAAGTGTGTCTTGCCTATCCAATATGTCCATCACTTGTTGAAGGGAGGGATTGACTAGTTTCAAAATTTGCTCCCGTATACGAACATCAGAAACGTTCTGTGCAACTGCATCACGCAACATAGTATCTGAATAAGGGAGTCCACATTCACACTCAAAAGCACAATCCCTAGTAAGGCCTTGCAAAGTTGCAACCCACTCCCGATTAGTTTGACCGGCCGTACGTTTTGTACGAAAGAGCGTATACCGTTTTGCAACTACATTGACTGATTCCTTGAAATATGCATCCAATGCCGACAAAATTTCTTCGTAGGACAGAGTTGCTACGTCGCGTCGGGGAAATAATTTCACTATCACACGGTACGTCTGCACCCCTACACACGACAATAAGTGAGGCTGCCGCTCGTTACCTTGAATTCTGTAGGCGGCGAGATGGAATCCAAATTGGCGTGACCACTCCGTCCAGCTTTCCATTGCCGCATCAAATTGACGAAAAGGTGGTGCAACTGCGTGTTATGGCTGCAGTAGCGGTGGAGCGGCGGCGGCCGCATCATTTTGCATTGCACGTTGACCCTGGACGAGCTGTCCAAGGGCATCCAATAACGCCTGCGTCTGCTGATTCTGCAAGCGATAAAATTCGGACAGTACATCTGGAGATTGTGGCGAAGCCATGACACAAGTAATTTAGGGCAATACGAACGCGAAATCCTCTTTTGAGACTCGTCGCCAAAAATGTTGTGTCTAGACAAGACAGCCTAGACACAATGGGAGGAAGCCGAAAGGCACGCGCTTAAACTCACGCAGGCTGGCGTGAGGTCTGAAACAGGATACGTAATCAATGCTATAAAGAAAAGTACGTAGCTTCTGGAATACTTTAATCCTTAATTGTAGAACATCGCTCTTGATGATACATGCTTCATATAATAAATATCAATTGAATACGGCGCCTTGCTAGGTCGTAGCAAATGTAGCTGACGGCTATGCTAACTATCGTCTCGGCAAATGAAAGCGTATTTGTCAGTGAACCATCGCTATGAACGTCGGCTGTACAACTGGGGCGAGTGCTAGTACGTCTCTCTAGACCTGCCGTGTGGTAGCGCTCGGTCTGCAATTACTGACAGTGGCGACACGCTGGTCCGACGTATACTAACGGACCGCGGCCGATTTAAAGGCTACCACCTAGCAAGTGTGGTGTCTGGTGGTGACACCACAACGTCAGTGAGACGTTCTGTACTTGTGCAGCTTCCTCAGAAATTGGAGCGACCTAGGCCTAACCAGTGGTGCGCTGCGTCCCACGGTAGACTGAGGCTGTAGGAGGGGCCACCCGCTGCCCCACGTGTTCCATACAGAGGACAGCGGGCTCCCCACCACGTCCTGAAGGCTTCCCTCTCTCTAGCGGTGTGAGCTATCTCTCGGTTCCACGCTCACCTCTACACCTACGTCCGCGATATGCTCGAACATGTCATCTTACACGGTGAAGCAGTTTTGGATGAAAGTATTTCCATTTTCGGCTTTAATTTTATCATATTTATTCCCGCTGCCATAATGATTCACGAGCATTCGGACAGAAGACTTTACTTCAGTACCAACGTAGGACTAAAATTGTGTAGGTTATTTTTGACAACTCTGCTGGTAAGACAGCACATCCGACTTTATTGAGTCCTTATCGGATAGCTGTCACCACTCTCGTTTGTATTTGGTCAAGCTTTCGTCTACCGACAAGAGTTCGGCTTCCTTTCCTGACGGTTTGCCCGCCCATATTTCTACCTGCCACGCTACCTGCCACGTCCACTTCGGGGAACGGCGGCCACACAGTGGCCTGGACAGGTTCGGCTCACGTAGCGAAGGCGAGAGTCGTTTCGGCCTCGGCAGTGGAGCGCACTCTCAGCGAGTCTGCGGTTTGCCGACAGTGGAGCCGCTTTTGAAAGCCACGAGACGGGGTTGTTGGACGGCGGTGCTTGTGTTGAGTGGGAAGGCGTGGGCGTGTACAGCAAGGTCTGTAGCTGTGCTCTGGGTTTTGTGAGGGACGTTGTTTGTTGACCAGCAGTGAAGTTACATTTTTTATGTGGTTGGTCATGTTGGTTTGACTTGCCACGTGTACACAGAACAATTCATCATTGTCTTTACAAGATACATGAGACTCTACAGTCATTTAGACATCGTGCTTACACTGTTTTGTATCTACAAGGTGAATTGCTAGCACGTAATTTTAGTCTAACTATGGATGCCTCCCTGGATCGTACTGTAAAGTGAACGTGTTATTGGCTGCTATGGAACGCCTGTGGCCGAAAGGGTTGTATGGCCAATAAGGAAAACTTCTATGGCAAAGTTACCTGAACTGCAATATGTTTTAGTTAGTAAATTATTAATTTAACTCAGTTTACTTGCCAAGTTATTTAAGTGTCAAAGCAGTTGTGTGTATCGCAAGTTCCCCCTTTTGATGGTTAACATTAATATTGTGTGATATTTGCAAGAGTTCATTTGCAGATTTCATCTAAGAATATTTTGGTCTGTTTTGGGTTAAGACTTGCTCCAAGAGAGCAGGTTGCGAGGTTGCAGTCTGTTTAGGTGGGTTATGTAGAGACCATGCCTGAGACGTAGAATGATTTGTAAGTCAAAACTCGTGTGAAAGTATTTTAAAGTTTTAGGATTTGGAATCTTTCTCTTAGTATGGTTTTTATTGTTTCTTTTCCAAATAACTGTTTCATAAAGATGTTTTACTAGTCAAAATGGCATCGTTCTATGAATATAGTATCCAAAAGCAATTCTGACTTTATAAACAGTTTTTATGCATATTAAATGTATCACAGTAACGTGATGTCCTTAAATAAATGTGTAGTATGAGTGTAACCTATTTGTGATGTGGCTCAGCCCACCACGTTATCCTTATGCCCCGTCGAGTTTTCTTTTAATTTCAAGTTGACTCAATGCAAAGGTAAAAATTCTGAATCTACTACACTTCATAGTAGATTCGCAATAGTTTTGTTGCAGCATTAGTGGTCTGCTCATTCCTCTCCCTCACACACGGCAGCTCTATGTGTGGCCAACAGTACGTCTGGACTTGCGGCAGCCTTCTTGAGTATTCTCGTCAAGACAGCAGACTACTGGCTCTGGTCCATGTTCAGCTACTTCTTTATCATCCTTCTGTCGCACTTGTTAACCGTAAAGCCTTTACTCTCTTCGTGAAGCCCTTGAGGTCACGCAATCTGTCAATAAACTTACGCTGCAGACGTTAAGGATGTTTTTTGACCAGTCGTTCTATACATGTGAGAGATTTGGAGTCCCCGGAACAAGACTTCCCTAAACGCCGCTTTACTTTTCAGCGTAAATTTTTACAAAGAATAGATCAAAACCATCCGGTCGCTACTCCGTAATGAGTAACTGACGGACTAGACGTCACGAGAGAGAGGTCCACAGTACACACGGAGGCGAGGAGTATTCTGTTGTCAGTACAGAAGCAGGAATAGAAGATTGGGTCGGTCAGGAAAGCTCAGAGAGTTCGAACGTGGACCAGTCACTGGATGTCACCTGAATAACAAGGTCCGTCAGAGACATTGCAATCCTTCGAAATCTGCCCAAGTCTGCTGCAGGTGATGTGTGGTTGTGAAGTGGCAACGATAAGGAACAAGCAGAGCTGATCCAAGACCAGTCTGACTTAATGTACTGACTTACTCTGGAAGCTTAAGCTATGACCTTTTCAGCACTTCCCTGAATTTGTACTAGAACGGACGCTATTCCAAAACCACTTGCCTTGGTGTGAAGTTCTGTCTTGACGTTTTCGTATACAATAGTAGAGTTGTGGGAGATGTTAGCGCCTCCATAAGCACAAGGAAAGATCTTTCTTGGTCCTCGTTTCAGGAAAACGTGGAGTCTCCATGCACAGTTCTTGCAAGAGAAGTGTCTTGGTAAAGAAGTTCTTAACTTTCTAAGAAAATTTCTCAGATCACACGTGTGCCAAGTAGTTAGAAAATTTGTGACTGCTCTTATTTTCTGACTCCATCGATATTCACTAGATGTCCCCAGATTTTCATTTCTTGGCCGACGAAGAGGAATTTTTTACGTTGAGTCTGGAGTCTGAAGACACTCCAACACAGTTGCTAGGCATCTCGTATTTTCTTCAAATATCTGTGGAACAACGGCAGTATCAAGCAGGTAGCAGAAACATATCTTCCATTTGAGGTGTCAAAGCAGGTGGGTGAAGTGTTTCACATCCAAACGGCCTCATATTAAGTCATAGAGGCGTCCAGGTGTTATGATGGTAGTCTTTCCCAGTGAGTCTCTTCGGCCTCTATTCGTCAGTGGCCTGTCTACATGTCCAAAGCTGAGTAACACATTTCTCCTTAAGAGCAGTCCAGGTGTCATCAGTATGTGGCAACGGTTACACATCCTTATTTGTGGTTTTGTCCAGTCATCAGTAGTCGCCACAGAAACTACACGTTCCGTCCTTCTTCTCCACAAGAAGCACGGAAGAGGACCAAGGATTTTCTGAATGTTCAATGATGTCATAATAACACCGTCTCCTCCACCTCCTTTCAGATTATGTGTCGTTGAGCCAGCTAGTTGCCATATGAGGGCTAACTAATTGCTGGATGAGCCAGAGTGATGATATGGTGTTTCAACATGAGGTTCTTGGTCTGTCTTTCCTCCTGAGTTGTTCTCCGAAAATTGGGGCAGAATGGCTGTGATTCACCAACGTGTTTTCTCGGTCAGGCCAGATCGTGTTTGTAATTCGATAGTAGCTTTCTCCCTTGTATTGTCTCTAATGGTGGCAAAGCACGATATTTCATTGATGACACTACGTTGCACTTTCTGGATTAGTCCGGCTGCCCCCCTGCCCATACTTTAGGGACGAGCTGTGGCTTCTTGTAACAGTTAATGATACAAAGTCCATTTTGGTCACCTACAGTGCTTATTACCGTCGTTGTGTAGACTTGCCTTGTGAGCCTGAATAGTTTTTTACAGCCGATAAGAGATTCACATTTTACCTCAGCATCTCGACAGCCGGCTGGAACTCGTCTTGTTGATGATGGCGGGATAACAATTTGTTCAACGGCAAATGACCGCTCAGAACAATCTTTTTTTGGAATAGCTTCGTCGATCTGGAGATCTGACCTTCAACAGTCTATGCCTTCATGTAGGCCCATTCAAGGATAGCATCAGACTACTGGGGTGTCATCTTCTACATTTTCTATTAGTTACTGACGTATGGTGTCGGAGATCATGGCTGGTGTCTCTTGTGTACTCGTTCCGACATTCCTGGCTGCCGTACACTGTTCTATCTGTTCTCGGAGCGTGTTCAAAATGGTTCAAATGGCTCTGAACACTAAGGGATTTAACATCTGAGATCATCAGTCCCCTAGACATAGAACTACTTAAACCTAAGTAACCTAAGGACATCACACACATCCATGCCGAGACAGGATTCGAACCTGTGACCGTAGCAGTCGCGCGGTTCCGGACTGCGCGCCTAGAACCGCTAGACCACCGCGGCCGGCGTCACTCTTCTTTCATCAGTTTCTTTTTCTGTTACGTTTTCACTATTCGCTGGCACCACCTTGTGAATTCCTCTGTCATTGTGACGTTCTTTACCAGATAAGCTGGATAGACGTCTTCTGCGACCCCTTTTCTATAGTGTGAGATTTCGAAGGCTTCTGTCATATCCGGGTTTACGATGTGACATAGCGACAAAACATTCTGTATGTACGACTGTGCCGGTTCTCTACATTTTTAGGCCTTGAACTTCAATTGTTCGTCCGCTAAGCGGACTTGCTGTTGATCGTCGCCAAAGATTTTCCTCAGTTTGGTCTGAAATTTTTCTTGGCTGTTGAGCTCCTCTCCGTTGCTCTCGAACCACTGCTGGGCTTTGCCGTGCAATTAAAAATATACATTTTCCAAACACATCATGTCACCTTATCTATTTTGTGTGACAACTCAGTTGAATCCTTCCAGCCCTTTCGTAGGGTCCTGACCAGCGTCTCAGGAAGCACAGATGTATCGCTGATGTGCACCTGACTTACTGCTGTTTGGGAATCCACCTGTGTGCTGAATGTTCGGATCTTTGGAAGGACGTACGATTCGTGTTCCGGTTCCCCTCCTTGTAGGCGATGGTTTTTACATTGCTCAGTTGGAGGAACGGTGACATAGATGTTTTGGAGTATCTGACGTCTCCAACAAACTACGTCACGTCGTAACCACAGTCAGGTGCAAACCCGAGGTGACGGTCGCCAGCGAGGTGCAGCATTTGGAATTGAAATCGTTTTTATTACTGACGCAAACGTACAGCCTGAAGAGAACTGAGCTTCTGGACGATGAGTGCGGCTGTTTATAGAAACATCCAGTATTTCAGAACATGTAAACGTTGCTAACGTAAAATTGCAAGAATCGTCAGCGAATGGTGCATTCTTGCTACCAGATGATTGCCCGTGGTCGGGGCTGAACAGGCGACCCGCTGCGCGCGAGCCAGAGACTGCAGCGAGTGCACCGCACAGCGGGCACCACAGGTCGCGGCGGTGGATTCCTCTCCTCGCCTTTTCTGCGGATAACGTCCTCATTTCCCACCAGTCAACTCAATTTTGAGCATCCTGCCATTATAAGGCGCGATCAAAAAGTTTCCGTTCGAAGGCCATACTGTGCAGAATCCGTACGCCAACGACGCCGAATCTCCGCGAGCATTGCGGCAATCACCACAATGGCGCACCAGGCTGAAGACGTCCGTCTGCTGAAACACCGCCTGCTGCTGCTGCTGCGTCAAGAGGTCTGTAACTGCCTGCCGCACAGCCTCGTCCGACACGAATCGCAAGTTCTTCAAGACTTTTTTTTTACATTACTCAAAGCTCAATAATCGCTTGCGGAGAGCTGAGAAGTATAGGGCAGGTGCTCGAATGTCTGCTACCTGAGTTGGCGTAGTTTCTACATTACAACATGTGCGATGTGGGGACGTGTGTTATCGTGAAGCAACACGGAACTTAGCACACCACTCCACAACGGTGGTTCCGACAGACATGTTGCCCGTAACTTCTTCATTCTTTGGTGGATGTCTACCGGCGTTCGTACCTGTGCAGCCAGGAAAAGAATAACAGCACTTTGGTCTTGTTTGGACGCGTGTGGTCATAACGTCACGGTAGTTCACGTTTCCCCATTTACCGCACGCAATTCCGATTTACACGAATGCCACACTAATGCCTTGTCTACGTGTCGGTGCTTGTATACCACTTGCGTTACGCTGCAGCATAGCTCTCAGACGGGAACGTTTTCATTGCCCCTTATACATGTAACGTCGAGCGCTCCGATCTTTTCCCTTTCCGGTCCTCATACAGCCCACGACTCGCTTCCATGCAGAGCTGTGGCAGGAGACGTACATTTTCAGAAACATCTTCCCCAATGTTTGTAACCTATGTTTGACACTGGTAGAATTCTTCAAGGAAGGAATACTCTCTCTGACTGTACTATTCTCCTTCTCGTATCTTCCCTGTATCGTCCGTCACGCGTTGTTTTTATTCCAGCGTAAGCAAATTCCTCAACTTTATCTCCTTCGTGGATTCCAGTTCTCATGTTACGTTACCTCTGACCTCACATTTGCTACTGCCCAATACTACAAGCCTCATTTTGTGTAGTCTTAATCCATAATATGTCCTTAGTAGACTGTTCACTCCTTTCAACAGCTGCTGTAATGGCTTCTCGCTTTGGGTGAGGACAGCAGAGCATGAGAGAATTATTGATATGTTTTCACGGACAATTTGGAAGCCACTCCAGTAGCTTTCTTTTATTTACCTTATTACAATGAAATGAAAAATCACGTACGTATAAAACACTGCTATGTATATCGTAACTAACGTATTATAATCTGTCTTTTGCATAATATTGATATCGTTTATAATGGGCAACACCCGAAACTAATCCAGTGAAACGAAGTATTACCAACAGGCAGCTTCCGCCAAACAGATAGTTATTAGTATGACGTATTTAAAACTTCTATAAGTTGCACAGCAACAAATGAACAACAACTTGACGCTGTTCGTTCTTCGATGTACAAGTTGGGCAGTAACGCTGAAAGTCTGCACCCTTGGCTCATGCCATTTTCAACATCGGCAGTTCTCCTTTGGTGACCAATTCTTATTTTTTCCCTTTGGTTCTTTGCAGATATTCCATATTTTCTTGAAGAACCAGGATTTCCAGGATCCTCGCCAATTCGTTTCATTACTACACTCCTGGAAATGGAAAAAAGAACACATTGACACCGGTGTGTCAGACCCACCATACTTGCTCCGGACACTGCGAGAGGGCTGTACAAGCAATGATCACACGCACGGCACAGCGGACACACCAGGAACCGCGGTGTTGGCCGTCAAATGGCGCTAGCTGCGCAGCATTTGTGCACCGCCGCCGTCAGTGTCAGCCAGTTTGCCGTGGCATACGGAGCTCCATCGCAGTCTTTAACACTGGTAGCATGCCGCGACAGCGTGGACGTGAACCGTATGTGCAGTTGACGGACTTTGAGCGAGGGCGTATAGTGGGCATGCGGGAGGCCGGGTGGACGTACCGCCGAATTGCTCAACACGTGGGGCGTGAGGTCTCCACAGTACATCGATGTTGTCGCCAGTGGTCGGCGGAAAGTGCACGTGCCCGTCGACCTGGGACCGGACCGCAGCGACGCACGGATGCACACCAAGACCGTAGGATCCTACGCAGTGCCGTAGGGGACCGCACCGCCACTTCCCAGCAAATTAGGGACACTGTTGCTCCTGGAGTATCGGCGAGGACCATTCGCAAACGTCTCCATGAAGCTGAGCTACGGTCCCGCACACCGTTAGGCCGTCTTCCGCTCACGCCCCAACATCGTGCAGCCCGCCTCCAGTGGTGTCGCGACAGGCGTGAATGGAGGGACGAATGGAGACGTGTCGTCTTCAGCGATGAGAGTCGCTTCTGCCTTGGTGCCAATGATGGTCGTATGCGTGTTTGGCGCCGTGCAGGTGAGCGCCACAATCAGGACTGCATACGACCGAGGCACACAGGGCCAACACCCGGCATCATGGTGTGGGGAGCGATCTCCTACACTGGCCGTACACCACTGGTGATCGTCGAGGGGACACTGAATAGTGCACGGTACATCCAAAACGTCATCGAACCCATCGTTCTACCATTCCTAGACCGGCAAGGGAACTTGCTGTTCCAACAGGACAATGCACGTCCGCATGTATCCCGTGCCACCCAACGTGCTCTAGAAGGTGTAAGTCAACTACCCTGGCCAGCAAGATCTCCGGATCTGTCCCCCATTGAGCATGTTTGGGACTGGATGAAGCGTCGTCTCACGCGGTCTGCACGTCCAGCACGAACGCTGGTCCAACTGAGGCGCCAGGTGGGAATGGCATGGCAAGCCGTTCCACAGGACTACATCCAGCATCTCTACGATCGTCTCCATGGGAGAATAGCAGCCTGCATTGCTGCGAAAGGTGGATATACACTGTACTAGTGCCGACATTGTGCATGCTCTGTTGCCTGTGTCTATTTGCCTGTGGTTCTGTCAGTGTGATCATGTGATGTATCTGACCCCAGGAATGTGTCAATAAAGTTTCCCCTTCCTGGGACAATGAATTCACGGTGTTCTTATTTCAATTTCCAGGAGTGTATGATCGGTTTCGACAGATCTACCTTGTCATCATCTGATCTTGTAACATTATTAGATGTCACGAGATCCAATGATGGCAGCGTACATCTGTCTAAACAGGTATGGAAAGAAAAAGAATTGAAACTTCCTGGCAGATTAAAACTGTGTGCCCGACCGAGACTCGAACTCGGGACCTTTGCCTTTCGCGGGCAAGTGCTCTACCAACTGGAGGTTCGCAGGAGAGCTTCTGTAAAGTTTGGAAGGTAGGAGACGAGGTACTGGCAGAAGTAAAGCTGTGAGTACCGGGCGTGAGTCGTGCTTCGGTAGCTCAGTTGGTAGAGCACTTGCCCGCGAAAGGCAAAGGTCCCGAGTTCGAGTCTCGGTCGGGCACACAGTTTTAATCTGCCAGGAAGTTTCATATCAGCGCACACTCCGCTGCAGAGTGAAAATCTCATTCTGGAAACATCCCCCAGGCTGTGGCTAAGCCATGTCTCCGCAATATCCTTTCTTTCAGGAGTGCTAGTTCTGCAAGGTTCGCAGGAGAGCTGTAGATACAAACCTGACTGCTTCGAGTCTTAATTTCACTTGAATACTAACCAGTGAGTAAGTGTAATCCAAGACAGTATGTTTGGGACATATACACAGCTTTCAGAGTGAAATTTTCACTCTGCAGTGGAGTGTGCTCTGATATGAAACTTTCTGGCAGATTCAGTCTGTTTAATGGACTGGGACTCGAAATTGGGACGTTTGCCTTTCGTCGGAAAATGTCCCACCAATTGAGCTAGCCGAGCAAAACTGAAGACCTTTGCTTGCAGCTTCGTTCTGGAAACAAGCCCCAGGCTGTGGCTGAGCCTTGTCTCTGAGCATACTTTCTTCAATGAATGCTAGTCCCCCAAATCCCGCAGGAGTACTTCTCTCAACTTTACAAGGCAGGAGATGAGGTAGTGACGGAGGGAAAGCCGTGGAGACAGGTCGTGAGTCATGCTCGGGTAGCTCAGTTGGTAGCACTTGCCTGCGAAAGACAAAGGTCCCGGATTCAAGTCCCAGTCTGGCACGCAGTTTTAATATGCCAGGAAATTTAATACGCATGGTCTCCTCGGTACCTCACCTGCACGCGGACTTCCTACAAGGACACACGCTGGACTACACCCGGTCGGCCCCCTTAGACTGGAACGACGTGGAACGCGGCCCTGCCGACACGCATCCTCGGCAGGAGGAGTGCCTCCCCACCCCCGCGCCCATCTCGAACGCTCTCGCCTTGACCGGCGGCCCTACTTGTTTACATCGCTCACTACAAGTGAGACGGAGGGCTTGTTTACCCAGTGGAGCAGGGCGCGGCGCGGCCCTGAGTGATCGCCGCCGCTGTTTGTCCTGCTCTCGATGGCCGGCCCTTTGTTGTAACGGCGCTGCTGCAGCATCTGACTGCTCGACTCCACTCTCGCGGCACCACGATTGCCGACGAGCAGGCGAGGCGAATGGCAGGCCGGGAAACAGCGGCGCCTCTCTGGCTGTACGCAGCACGGACTGCTGTCCCTTGCACTACCTCTGTCACAAATACACGGGATGATTCTGTGATGATGTTACAAAGTTTCATGGATGTAGCAATCTGAGGTAAGGGATTCTGGTCCGAAAACATCCGAGTCGAAAGTTATAAGCGAATATCGTCCCGACACCTCTGACAGTGGAATACATTTACCGACACTGTTCCTGCAAACATTTTACGGTAGGCAACACGCGGAGGTGGTGGTAGTATGGACCAAAACAAGAAAAATATCCGGTAAACATCGCCTGTAAAATGTAACCTTAAGGACTATGAGCACTCCTTCATCTCCAGTACTGTGAAAAACATCTGCTGAAGAAGAGCTCTTAGATCTTAAAGTAACCATTTTCCAGCACGTATTTACTAGACGTTTTTCCTTCTTTCTGAAAGCAAAGACATTTTTGCAGCAGAGATCCACTGTAGAGATGTCAGAAGGATTTTCGCATACAACAATCGACTCGGCCGTTGCCGGACAGAGTTCAATGCCTCAGATTGATACATTTACCCTTCTCCATCATCCCTGAAAATTTGTAATATCATCACGGAATCTCCCTGTATAGCCAGATACTGACAACCGAAGAGACACTTGCACCTGGTGTGCAACATATGTGAGACAATCGAAATACCCTCACCCTTGGAGAAGGATGTAATATGCAAAAACGTCATGCTGAGATGCGTGAATTCTAGTGACCTATCACTTTTATAAGTCTCGCTTGAGAAATACTAGCACGAATTATTACAGATGATTGAGGAACTTGGTAGAACCCGACCTTCGGACGGATCAGTAAGGGCTTCCAGAAAAATGGGGGAATACTCGAGGCAATACTGACCATATGACATACTTAAGACTGACGAAAGGCAAACCTACCTTCACAGCATTTTTAAAAATGGTTCAAATAGCTCTGAGCACTATGGAACTTAACTACTGAGGTCATTAGTCCCCTAGAACTTAAAACCACTTAAACCTAACCAAGCTAGGGACATCACACACATCCATGCCCGAGGCAGGATTCGAAAATGCGACCGTAGCGGTCGCGCAGTTCCAGACTGTAGCGCCTAGGACCGCTCGGCCGGCACAGCATTTTTCAATTTACAATATATTCCTGTCAGTGTTGAGTAAACAATCTTTAAAATACTCAAGACAGCAGGGGCAAAGAAAGTATTGAAAAGTTGTAAACAGCTTGAACGTTACCTGTCTGCAGTTATAAGTGCCGAAGGACATGCAAGGGAAAGAAATGATCGAGAAGTGAGTGAGACGTGGTTTTAGATTATCCCTCACTTTCTTCATCTGTGCACTGAAAAAAGCAGTACAGGAAACTAGGGAAAAGTTTACAAAAAGTAAAGTTGAGGGAGGAGAACTGAAAACTGTCTTTGCCGATGACGTTGTAATGCCGTTATAGATCCAAAGGACTTAGAAGAGCAGTTAAATGGAATGGATAGCGTCTCCAAAAGAAATTATAAGAACATCAATAAACGCGAAATAAGAATAATGGAATGTAGTCGAATTAATTTAGGTGATGCTGGGGTTTGAGTAGCAAAGTAAATGATGATGGGCCGGCCATTGTGGCCGAGCGGTTCTAGGTGCTTCAGTCTGGAACCGCGCGACCGTGACGGTCGTAGGTTCGAATCCTGCCTCGGGCATGGATGTGTGTGATGTCCTTAGGTTAGTTAGGTTCAAGTAGTTCTAAGTTCTAGGGGACTGATGACCACAGCTGTTAAGTCCCATAGTGCTCAGAGCCATTTGAACCATTTGAACCATTTGAAATGATGATGGACACAGAAGAGAGGATATGAAGCTCATGCTGTTTACAGCACGGAAAGCGTTTCTGAAAAAGGGGAACTGGTTATCACCTAACATAACCTTAAGTGCTACGATGTCTCGTCTGAAAGTGTTTTTGTTGAGAGTAGCCTTGTAAGGAAATGGAACATAGACTAAACGTGATGATACAGAAGAATTCTGAAGAACAGATAGGTATACCGAGTAAATAATGAAGAGGTACCAAATCGAATTGGGAAAAAACAAATTTGCGGCTCAACTTGACGAAAAGAAAGTTTCTCTTGATAGGATACGTCCTGGGGCATGAAAGAATCGTCAGTATCATAAAAGAGGGGCTGTGAGTTTAAGAATTGTAGAGCTACGTGCAGACGGCACTTTATTGTTTCGAATGAAGAAAACGACAGGGCCGCTTCTGTAGTTGACAGATGTTATGACAAATCGTATGCAAAAATTGCAGTGATATGTATTAATGGATTACTGTTTTCCACAGTTTTCCACCTGTATTCAGGAATCCAAGGCAATCTTACTACTATTTGCGGAAATTAATTCACTGATTTTGTTCGACTCTTTGCCTGGACATTACGACACAGACTTCCTTAGGAAGAAAACAAAATGCCTGTTAATATACACTCCTGGAAATTGAAATAAGAACACCGTGAATTCATTGTCCCAGGAAGGGGAAACTTTATTGACACATTCCTGGGGTCAGATACATCACATGATCACACTGACATAACGACAGGCACATAGACACAGGCAACAGAGCATGCACAATGTCGGCACTAGTACAGTGTATATCCACCTTTCGCAGCAATGCAAGCTGCTATTCTCCCATGGAGACGATCGTAGAGATGCTGGATGTAGTCCTGTGGAATGGCTTTCCATGCCATTTCCACCTGGCGCCTCAGTTGGACCAGCGTTCGTGCTGGACGTGCAGACCGCGTGAGACGACGCTTCATCCAGTCCCAAACATGCTCAATGGGGGACAGATCCGGAGATCTTGCTTGCCAGGGTAGTTGACTTACACCTTCTAGAGCACGTTGGGTGGCACGGGATACATGCGGACGTGCATTGTCCTATTGGAACAGCAAGTTCCCTTGCCGGTCTAGGAATGGTAGAACGATGGGTTCGATGACGGTTTGGATGTACCGTGCACTATTCAGTGTCCCCTCGACTATCACCAGTGGTGTACGGCAAGTGTAGGAGATCGCTCCCCACACCACGATGCCGGGTGTTGGCCCTGTGTGCCTCGGTCGTATGCAGTCCTGATTGTGGCGCTCACCTGCACGGCGCCAAACACGCATACGACCATCATTGGCACCAACGCAAAAGCGACTCTCATCGCTGAAGACGACACGTCTCCATTCGTCCCTCCATTCACGCCTGTCGCGACACCACTGGAGGCGGGCTGCACGATGTTGGGGCGTGAACGGAAGACGGCCTAACGGTGTGCGGGACCGTAGCCCAGCTTCATGGAGACGGTTGCGAATGGTCCTCGCCGATACCCCAGGAGCAACAGTGTCCCTAATTTGCTGGGAAGTGACGGTGCGGTCCCCTACGGCACTGCGTAGGATCCTACGGCCTTGGCGTGCATCCGTGCGTCGCTGCGGTCCGGTCCCAGGTCGACGGGCACGTGCACCTTCCGCCGACCACTGGCGACAACATCGATGTACTGTGGAGACCTCACGCCCCACGTGTTGAGCCATTCGGCGGTACGGCCACCCGGCCTCCCGCATGCCCACTATACGCCCTCGCTCAAAGTCCGTCAACTGCACATACGGTTCACGTCCACGCTGTCGCGGCATGCTACAAGTGTTAAAGACTGCGATGGAGCTCCGTATGCCACGGCAAACTGGCTGACACTGACGGCGGCGGTGCACAAATGCTGCGCAGCTAGCGCCATTCGACGGCCAACACCGCGGTTCCTGGTGTGTCCGCTGTGCCGTGTGTGTGATCATTGCTTGTACAGCCCTCTCGCAGTGTCCGGAGCAAGTATGGTGGGTCTGACACACCGGTGTCAATGTGTTCTTTTTTCCATTTCCAGGAGTGTAATTCTGACTCCATCGGGAAATAGTAGTGTGATTCAGCTTCTGAATAATTTTTGTTTTTTCAATATTGTAAATCATTTTTCAGAAAATTGTCGAACAACATAAGTTAAGAAAGCTATTTCTGTTTTCAGATTTGTTAGTAAAACAATATTGTTAAACTTCAATCAGTTCTGCACTGTCAGTTTACATCGACACATTTTACAAATTTGATGCCTGGTACAATATGCAGAACAAGGCCACGAACATCTCTTACTACATTCCAGTTCTGTATAAATAAAGGTAGTAATTACTTTGAAGTGCCTCACTGCTTTTATTTTTTTATAAATCATGTATGCCTGGTAAAAGGAAAATGTTTGTTTTCACCACCAGACACTTTGCATTTTTGTGACGTTTACAGGAAATAAATAAGGTGCTGTTTCATAGTTGGCTGACGTAGACCATTCAGAAATTATCATAAGAACTGTGTTACAGGAAGTGTTATAAAATATTTAGTGTCAACAAATTACAGTCTCGACTAATGGGAGTAGTTTGTAATGTAACATCAACGCTGCATTGCGGAACAGGAACGGCTGTGCAAACCGCTGTTGTAAGCGATTCTTTGTGTGACTAAACTGCGTAACTTTAACATTTTTTAAATGTACTTGCAGCACACCTTAGGAACTGAATCTTCGTTTCTTTCGGTGTATTTTTCTTGTGTGAAAAATTTCAGGATAAGTTTCGACGGTTTGGACCATACGTTATACGGTCAGTATTCCCTTTCGTGCTCCTATATATATTCAGAACCCAAACTTACCTCCCCTCAGGTCCATTTCTGCCAGTCATTCCACGCGTCTATGGGTAATAACAATATAACGTCTATGGGCAATAACGATATAATTTTAGACTAAAAGTGACCTCACTGTCACAAAATAGTAATACACTTGCTTTCATCAAAAAAATAATGTTATTTATAATCTCATGACCCCATACGGGAGAACCACATCATCAAGAGCAGTGACATGGAAAACACACTGTAAGAAGATAATAAAACATCGCAACAACGTAATAAATGATCCTGCTTCTTTCCTTTCGACATTTATTAAAATTCTATTTTTGATCTTTAATTATTTTGACTGTAGCGCACTGTTGTTTTTAAATAGATTTGTTGTAATTTTGACTGTCATATGGTATTGTTTTTTAAATAGCTTGGTTTATATTTGTGTACTGAATATTCCCATATGCCACACACTTCTGTGTTAGTTTCCAGCAGCTCTTAGCTCTGCACCTACAGCCTCCTTGGTAGAATTTCGTACTTCACTTACAATATTTAACTGTTTTACATTGTTATTAGTACTGCTACGGGAAAAAAACTACATTCGAACCAGTTCCTTCTTAAAGAATTCCTATAAAAGGTACCCCCAACGTTGATTCTCATCTCACTTTCTCTAAATTGACGTTATCCTTTGTACAGGAATTTTAAGAGTTTGTTTGACTTGTAGTGTATCTCTAATGGATAAAAATATCAGACTATTATTTCGTATCCTGACGGGATTCCGGTATGGAGCAATATTACAGGCAGTGAGGGATCCAACTAGTAAACGTTTGGTTCCAGGTGTTTTGTATGGTCAAGACTATTTATGACCGATTGCCAGCCTAATTACACACTAAGTTACCTTAATTAGGTTATTCTAAAGTGTAATTGTGATCTGCTATTTTGTATATACCTTACTGTACCTAGGAAAGCAGAGCCAGTTTCTCATCTACGGCACAACAGCTAACTTTCATTCTTACTTTATCTCCAGAGTAATAGTACTACAGCATCCAGATACATTAGCACTTCCTCTATTCATTCTGCAGATAATATTATTTAAGTGTAGGCAAAGAAAAATCGGTGATGTGGCGTCCCTATAATTGAGATTTGAAGAATCAGTTATTATCCTAACTCAGTTAAGAAAAATTACTATGTTATGATGCTAACACAATATTAACACACACTTTGAATTATCATCATTTCATTTATGGCCCATCTCAGCAATTAACCAAATGGTGGCCCTTAAGCTGTACTTTGCCTGAGAATGGTAAAAACTTTCAACTCTCATTAAATCTTCCCTAAACACTTTTCGAAAAAATAAGACAAATCGACTAAATTCTATTTTGATTATACCGCTGGATTTAAGCAGATAAGTCTTTTTTATACAACAGTGTAGTACTTTTTACTGCGACCACTTTCATTATTCTACATTACTTTATACACTGAAAAGCCAAATATACTGATATACCTGCCTAATATTGTGTATATGTAGTGCCCCCGCGAGCACGCAGAACTGCAGCAACACGACGTGGCATGGACTCGACTAATGTCTGAAGTAGTGCTGGAGGGAACTGACACCATGAATCCTGCAGAACTGTCCATAAATACCTATCAGTACGAGGGAGTAGAGATATCTTCTGAACAGCACGTTGCAAGGCATCTCAGATATGCTCAATAATGTTCATGTCTGGGGAGTTTGGTGGCCGGCGGAAGTGTTCAAACATAGAAGAGTGTTCCTGTAGCCACTCTGTAGCAATTCTGGACGTGTGGGGTGTTGCATTGTCCTGCTGGAATTGCCCAAGACCGTCGGAGTGCACAGTGAACATGAGTGGATGCAGGTGATCAGACAGGGTGCTTACGTACGAGTCACCTGTCAGAATCGTATCTAAACTCACTCCAACGGCACACGCCCCACCAGCTTGAAAAGTCGCCTGCTGACAATGTCGGTGTTGACGGACCTAGGCGAGGAGTAAAGCTTTGTGACTTGCAGTCACTTAGCGTATAAGAGTGGGCCTTCGGCTCCGAAAGCTCATATCGATGATGTTTCGTTGAATGGTTCGCACGCTGACACTTGCTGTTGGACCAGCATTGGAATCTGCAGCAATTTCATTCTAATTTGGGGAAAGATTGCACTTATGTCACGTTGAACGATTTTCTTCAGTCGTCGTTGGTTCCGTTCTTGCAGGATCTTTTTCCGACCGCAGCGATGTCGGAGATTTCGTGTCTTACCGAAGGTTTGGTCTTCACGGTACACTCGTGAAACGCCGGCCGCGGTGGTCTCGTGGTTCTAGGCGAGCAGTCCGGAACCGCGCGACTGTTACGGTCGCAGGTTCGAATCCTGCCTCGGGCATGGATGTGTGTGATGTCCTTAGGTTAGTTAGGTTTAAGTAGTTCTAAGGTGTAGGGGACTTATGACCACAGCAGTTGAGTCCCATAGTGCTCAGAGCCATCTGAACCACTCGTGAAACGATCGTACGAGAAGATCCCCACTCATCGCGTCCTCGGAGATCATGTGTCCCATAGTTCGTGCGCCGACTGTAACACCACTTTCAAACTCACTTATCTCTAGATAACCTGCCATTGTAGCAGCAGTAATCGATAACAACTGTTCCAGACACTTGTTTCCGACCGCAGCACCGTATTCTGCCTGTATTTGAATACTTACGCCTATGCCAATTTCTTTGGCGCTTCGGTGTATGATCAGAAACGAAGTTGTTTATCAAAATAACAAGATCTTTTTCATATAAATAAGTTTCTTTTTGATTTTTGCTTTTATTAAGCAGATATTTCCTTCCATTTCATAACTAACATGTAGAGTTCAGCAAAATTCCAGAAAATTTTAAATTCAATGCTGCACATACAGTACTTACTGATTAAAAAAAAAAACACTTTAAAAATATTTTACGGGTCTAAGTTTGCAAAATTACCGTTCATTGTAATTTTAGGATACTCGGAATCATTTTCACTAGGATAGAACCCTGTCTATGTATCTGTCTTAGGAAAATGATAGTATTTGGACAAGTATATAATAGCAACAAACAATTATTTCTAAAAACATACATACACATAAGTCACTAACTCAAGCTGTTATTACAGTTCTAAATAAAGTTCTTAACTGTTCGCTGTAGGCGACGGGTGTGGCGTTCCAATGTTGCGGTTACAGAGCCTGTGAATTAGCAGCCAAGCCACTCGATGTTTTTTGGCTTAACGAAATCTTCTTGGCGTCGATTTATTCGTATAACATAGCCCAGTTGTAAGTGCCTTGCTACTATAAAAGAGCAGCCTCAATCTGCGGCTGTTTAGGCAATCATTGGCGCCTAAGCCAATCTCACGTTAAGGCTAAAATATGGCCTCCATCATGCTGCCTACAGACTAACTTCACTCCTCTTTGTTCTACTTAGATGCAGCGCATCAAATGATTCCACCTTTCCACATTCCCACCTTACATTCCATCTGAGCTGGGAACTACGAACACTTTTACATTTCGCCTATGCAACTCTAATGCCCTCAGCATGAACTTGTTTTCAAGGTGACAGTATTTCTTGTAACACATAAGTGTTATTCAGAAATAAATTGCTTTGAAAACAAGCTACATAAAAATCTTTTACAAATATATATTTTTATTATTTAGACATAAATATGCTTTATAGCAGTTTTGTTCATAGCTATTGTTTCCCTACATGTTAATCATTACTGAAACACTAGCACAAAATTGCACCTTTGTTATCTTTAACTACAAATATCTTTCAAAATAGCATTCTTGTGCGTCACACATATAATTTATCAACATAATTTCTGAAACACATTATATTTACTGAGAAAATTCATTAAAACTGTTTATTCCTTTTCATACTAAAATCATCACATTCGCCTATTTTCTAATATTACAATATAACACGATACGATAGTTTAAACTGAATAAACCGATTTATTTATATACAATATACACATATCCTTAAAATCAGAGATGTATTTTGCCCCATACAAAGATACAATGGCAGTTCATTTTTTGTTTTCGTATACACAAAAAAATATTTTCGTTGCGCAACACTTGTCTGTCCCTTTACAAGAGCTAAGTAATACATTTTTCAAATTTCTTCCTCACTGCACTTCACTGGTTTACCGCTGTTCTTATAGATACAAACTAGGTAGTCCATTCTTTGGCATATAATATCCTCCCCCGTTTCAAACTAATCTGATTGCACAAAACATTGCGGAGCAGTCTACTGTGGGACACTTTGGGATTTTTTACATGTTCCATATAGATAGACTATGTATTTTGAAATTTGAAACTTTTATAAATGTTAGAGTTCTGCATTGTAACATAACACAATAGTTAAATAATTATCATCATCAAATATTAAAACCTCCACTTCCATTCTAGTTAAATGTCTATCAGGCTGACTCCATCTCGGACTCCGCATGGTTTTTCGGATCTAGGGAGCACTAGAAAATATGCATTTGGGTCTGGAATCCACTGTAGTTCAAAAGGTACATAATAAATATATTTAAATTTTAAAATTTCACTATTTACTTCACTGAATTTCTTGTACATTTTAATGAGAACTAATAGCCTATAGTGAATTTTACAGTTTTTAATTTTTCATCATGCCATTTAGCTCTAGCTTCTGCTTTTGTTTTTATCAGTTCCCTTACCAATTTCTTTTTCCAATCCAGACATATCTATTTCCTTGGTGCAAATACAAGTATTACTTCGATTAAACTTTTACTTTTGTAGCCTAACATTATTTCTTCAGTTGTGAAACCAATGCATTCATGGTGTAATTTGTTCAAGATCACTTCAAAATTTGAAATAAATTTGCCCCAAGTTCTATGATTTATGTGACACTAAGTTCCACATAATCTTCCTGACTCACAAGATTACTAGATAGGTGAAACACTGATATCTGTGTTACTTCTACCCCCTCTTTTCTCCATACCCTCGAACCATAGTTTAGCAATAAACAGAGGCCGCTGTCCAACTGTACTGTTTTTGGTGTTCTTATTTTATTAAATTATTCTAACATTTTATGAAACACTGCTCTAGCTGTCGCTTTTCTAAAGAGTTCCAATTTTATAAATTTTGGAAATGCATCCAAAATTACTGATACATATGAAAAATTTCCTAATGTTTTGTGAAGGGCTCCATATAAGTCTACTGGTATTAACTGAAGGTTATCATTTGGTCTTAAACCGTGTGTAGTGTTTCTGTTAGTGTTAGCAGTTACCTCAGCTCTTTGGAGATTATCACAAGGTATCAATCATTTTTCAGAGCGTTATGAAATATACTGATTACACTTGCTATTTTCTCATTACACTTTGTTGCTCCACAACGAGCGAGGTAGTGCAGTGGTTAACACATTGGACTCGCATTCGGGAGGATTGCGGTTCAATCCCGCGTCCGACCATCCTGATTTAGGTTTTCTGGGATTTCCCTAAATCGCTCAAGGCCAATGCTGGGATGGTTCCTTTAAAAGGGCACGGCCGAGTTCCTCCCCATCCTTCCCTAATCCGATGAGACCAATGACCTCGCTGTTTGGTCTCTTGCCCCAAACAACCCAACCCTGCCTCACTACGTCCTTAGGTTACTTGAAAACAATGTAGAAGTTCTACTCCAAATTGAGATGGGCAGCAAACTTGCATTTCTTCGCTATTGCTTACCTTTCTCTTACACAACACACGTTTAAAGAGTTTATAATACTTAAGACTTTGAAGGATACCCTGAACTATAAGCTTAACTTTAACAGATTTCCAGACATAATGTTCATTTTAGAACTTAATATGTTCCCACAAATATTCTCTTTTATGTTGCTACGTGGTACACCGTTTAAATCAAACAGTACAAAAGTTCCTTCCTCATGATGTTCCAGGGTAAGCTGATTTTTATCTTTTGGGAGCCTTGAAAGTGCAGCTGCAACCTGTTTCTCTATGCCTTTTACGTAATGTGTTTGGTAATCAAACTGGTGGAGATATAAAGCCCAATGGTTCAATAATCTTTCAAAAAGGTAAATGCATTATGACTTGTATATATTATTACCTTGTGACCCTATAAATAATTGCGAAATTTTTTAGTACCTAAAATATGGCTAATTCTTCCTGTTCAGAAATCGTGTGATTTCGTTCTTAATTCGTAAAAGTCTGACTTGTGAAAGCAAGTGTTTTGTGGATTACTTATCCCAGGTTCTTTATTTCTTGAAATATTTCTACTCTGTCATCAGTACTCATATAAAATGGAATGCTAAATCAGGATATTGGAGAACGTTCTTCATTAACACTTCTTACTTTGTTTCTTCGAAATCCTTTTGACATGCTGTAGTCTAAATAAATGAGCTGTTTTTTCTCAGTAAATAGTTTAAAGATTGACTGTTAAACACTTGATCCTTAATATACTCTCTATAAAATCCACATAATGTGAGGAAAGCTTTTAATTGTTTCCTATTTATCGGAGTAGGACACTTTTCAATGGCTTTAAGGTTCTCAGAGTCCTTTTCTATTCCATTAGTCGTAATGATATGTCCTAGGAATTTTATTTCTCTAGTGACTAATTCACCTTTTTTATTTCAGAGTCACAAAGTCATGCCCTCTTTTTGTAGAGTAATGAATACTTGTTCTAACAATTCACAACATTCTTTTCATTGCTATGTAGGTATTAAAAAATCGGCTTTATAAACTGTGAGTTTTGTACTTAAATCTCTTCGTAATACCCTATCTAATGCACATATAAATACAGAAACTGACATGTTTGAACTGAATAGTACCGCTTCGTAATGATAACACTTTCCAGCGAAGGGAAAAGCGGTATATATTCTAGAGTGAGCATCAAGGGCGATTTGCCAGTACCCAGCTGTCAGATCCAGATTGGTTCAATATCTAATGTTACAGAAGGTTAGCAACTTCTCGTCCAACGATTCTGGCCAATCTATTTATCATTTCATAGTTTCGTTCAGTGTTCTGGCATCAATGACTATCCACATTCCTCCATCCTTCTAGCTTACAATAATCTATGGATTATGTGATAACTTCAAACACTTCAGATAACACATCGTGTTCCATGACTATTTGTAACGTCATGGAGGTAAATTCCTGTTCTACACTCTCTTCTTCAAAATCTACATTCATAGTTTTTGCTTCATATTTATGCCAATAATTTCATTGACACAATTGAAGGTTACTTTATGTTTATACAACCAATCAATATCAATAATTATTTCGGCGCTCAATTGTGAAATCACTAAGAGATCATGGTTAAGTATTTGATCTTTTTATTTTGAATTCCAGTGATACTTGTATTTTGTAGATTTACTTCTTTTGCCTTTTTCTACTATAATCCTGACTCCTTGAGCAGACATAGTTACTAATCCATGTTTGACTTCTATATATTCGTAAAATGACTGAGATAATGCCCTGATTTTCGATCCTGTGTCTAACAGTGCTCGTAATTTATAACCACAAATTTCTAGACGAATAACAGTCTGTTTAGTCATTCTCACATCCATATCTTTTTCGTCTACCCACAGTAAACACTGTTCCACCATTAGATCATCTCACTAAACGGTGCTCATTTCTATTTCTTCTTCATTGTGAATTCTTTCACAATATTCTTTAGTTGCTAAAAAAGAAATTTTTGTCCAGTGGTTTTACCTTCTTTGGATCCATAATGTCCTATCGTTGTTGGGTAGACACAAGCTCTTCTTTTCTTCTTTCACATTCTGGTAACATTATATTCCTTCGTAAATTTCGTCTCCTTGTTTAATGTCTTCTTTTGGTAACTTTTCATACAAAGTAAATTATTCCTCTTGTACTAACATTTCTACAGAACTGACATTTCATGAACTTTCTCTTCGTCTGTTTTATAATCACCTATCTCGTCGGTCTCTTCACCTTCATCTGAGTCAGACTCTTCAAACTCGTTTTCTTGTTCCAGCATAAAAGCTCTTCTTAATCTTTTCGCAAACTACACATCAGTGCTGGTTTTGTAATCCATGCATTGTTGACAGCGTTCTACTATAACGAGATCTTCTTTCTTTTCTTCTGGAGAACCAACATTATTTTCATTTATGATAAGTTCGTCATGCAAACTGTCTTCATCTCTTCGTATCACGTTAACTTGAACTTCATTATCTTTCTTTCTTTGTTATTAGGATTGGTTCTTCTGCAATGCTTATCGTTTATTCTTCCACCTAATGCCTATCCACAACATTATTATTTTCGCTGACCATTGTAGCTCGTGATCTTTTCTTGCCATGATGGCTAAGCCTTTTCCTTTTGTCTGCAGCACATGAACTCTGGGTGGCTCCCATTAATAATCTCTCTCTCCACTTTATCTCTTCGTTCTCCAAAATTTTCACCGTTTCAACGGGGCATTTTTGTTCATTAAATTTCTGTACACCGTTATACAGATATTACGTCTGTAAGCATCACTTATCAATTCTGAACAACTCTTTCCTTGATTCTTTTAATATTTGTTCACTCTCATTATTGTCATTTGCGTTAAGGTCCTTCACTACGAGCGGAACACTTTCCGCTTGGCGTGCTCTACTGAACATTACCTGTTATCGGCTCTAGGTCAAGGTATGCTCCCGTGACGTCATAAGCAGCCTGCACAGCTACTGACACCAGTGTTTCTGCTTCAGATCGCTACTGCCGTTCTGGGGCGCTACTTTATATCGTCCATACCGATCGGTGCAGTAGATTAGTCTCGATAGTGACGTTATTTTCGGTTCTTTCCTATTGAGTACGTTTTCTGACACCTGTTACCAAACGGTCCTCCTGCCGATTTTTCGACAACGGTACCAAGAAGTTTTCGAATTCGGTATGGCCTTGTCGTTCGGTTTGCTATGGGTATTTACACCTATAATGTGTTATTTTAAACGTATTGAGCGGTTCTAGCATTGGATTTAATGATTATTTTACTAAAGTATCACCACAGGAGGCGTTCAGTTGAAAAGTGAGTTCATAATAGACTGTTTTCCTTTGTTTGAAATATGGTTAGGTTAGGTTGTTACAGTGAATGATCACAACAGCAAAAAAAATTTTAGGTCAATATTCTCTCAAAATACCTGTTATTTTTATGCAATTAAGAGTTTAACGATCATTAAATATCAAGACATCGGCTCTGCTTACGTATATTACATGAGTGTTAGCTGAAATTACGTACTTTTTCCGCAAATGATTTACTTATTAATTATCGAAACGCATTTAAAACTTTTAAGGAACAATGAAAAGGAATTTAGTGAAGTCTGATGGAGGAAACCTTCCAAAATTTCATGCATTTATGTCTAATGTCCGTATCGCTCTCAAAAATACGATTTTTAGCTTTTTTTTATGAACCAAATCGTTGCTGTATCATACAGGGAAGTGGGCTGCTTCATCATTGGTATCTCTAGGAGCGAACTACAACCACATTCTATGCATTTTCTTATTCTTTGACACTCTCTTAAGCAATTTTCTGGGCTCGTGGAGATGTGTTGCGTCTGTGCAACTATTTGCAGGCAGTTTATTCCCATAAGCATTTCGCTTCTTTTATTTATGAAGCATCATGACGAATAAAGGAAGCGAAGCGCGTATGGCAATAAACAAACTGCCTTCAATTAGTTGCATGGACGGAATGTTCCTCCATGAATTTTGAAGCAACTAAGGAACGACGGAAAACAGAAAAAATGAGGAACTTTTGGGGGGCTCCTTAGGACGTATTTGTACAGTGTGGTACTACACTTCATTCCTAACTCATGTTCCGAAACGTAAAATCCAAAACATGACGTCGATGTGACTGAGAATATAATGACATAACGTGACATTTATGACACTTCCCAGAACACAGTCAATATTCTATCGTTATCATGCATTCATGAAAGCCTGTCGTCAGCGAAGTTTGAACAATATTACGTACTCTAGCCACACTTTTCAGTACTGTGAAGAATGGCATGCCTGTGTCCGCTTCTAGCCGCTTCGAGTTCGTGGCGCTGCAGTGCGCTTGCGCGGATCTGAGGCAGATTGCTAATCATTGGTTGGCGAGAGGAGAACTGACAACAGCGTTTCAGTCCGCTAGGAACATTTCGGCATCGCTCTCGAAATGCTTACTGAATAATATTGGGGCTTTGTTTTGAAAATAAGACCATTCGGAGCGTTCGCTTACCGAAACGATCGGCAAAATGGCGGAAAGATACAGAATAAGACCCTTGCTCTCGCTCAAGAAGAACTCCTGCTCTTAGCCGACCTTGAGTCATGGCTCTGAGCGTCTGTTGCGGTAGTAGCATTGTCACACACCGCTTAAGCACGATACTGCTGTGCTTTAAAATCCGAACATTGTTCCTTCGTCTGGGCAGTGTATCAAGTCCAGTGTCTGTCTTGCGCATAACATCTGCAGATCTTTGTTTTGCACCTCATAAGTTGTAGAATCATAACATGATACATTTCCCTTACCACGATTATTTTACGTAAATCAGCCCCTGCTTCTTCCATTTTGAGCCATATTTCCTCTGTATCTGTAGTTATCATCTTCATGGTTGTTGTTTCTGTGGCTCATATGGTATTCATTCTGGCGGAAATTATGATCCTCACGTCCGTGCTCTTCGTCGATCTCTCTATCATCATCATCATCATCATTTAAGACTGATTATGCCTTTCAGCGTTCAGTCTGGAGCATAGTCCCCTTATAAAATTCCTCCATGATCCCCTATTCAGTGCTAACATTGGTGCCTCTTCTGATGTTAAACCTATTACTTCAGAATCATTCTTAACCGAATCCAGGTACCTTCTCCTTGGTCTGCCCCGACTCCTCCTACCCTCTACTGCTGAACCCATGAGTCTCTTGGTTAACCTTGCTTCTCCCATGCATGTAACATGACCCCACCATCTATGCCTGTTCGCTCTGACTGCTACATCTATAGAGTTCATTCCCAGTTTTTCTTTGATTTCCTCATTGTGGACACCCTCCTGCCATTTTTCCCATCTACTAGTACCTGCAATCACCCTAGCTACTTTCATATCCGTAACCTCAACCTTGTTGATAAGGTAACCTGAATCCACCCAGCTTTCACTACCATACAACAAAGTTGGTCGAAAGATTGAACGGTGCACAGATAACGTAGTCTTGGTACTGACTTCCTGCATCCAGAAGAGAGTAGATAGTAGCTGAGCGCTCACTGCATTAGCTTTGCTACACCTCGCTTCCAGTTCTTTCACTATGTTGCCATCCTGTGAGAATATGCATCCTAAGTACTTGAATCCGTCCACCTGTTCTAACTTTGTTCCTCCTATTTGGCACTCAATCCGTTTATATTTCTTTCCCACTGACATTACTTTCGTTTTGGAGATGCTAATCTTCATACCATAGTCCTTACATTTCTGATCTAGCTCTGAAATATTACTTTGCAAACTTTCAATCGAATCTGCCATCACAACTAAGTCATCCGCATATGCAAGACTGCTTATATCTTAATCTCACCCAGCCAGTCTATTGTTTTCAACATATGATCCATAAATAATGTGAACAACAGTGGAGACAGGTTGCAGCCTTGTCTTACCCCTGAAACTACTCTGAACCATGAACTCAATTTACTTTCAACTATAACTGCTGCCTGACTATCCATGTAAAGACCTTTAATTGCTTGCAAAAGTTTGCCTCCTATTCCATAATCTCGTAGAACAGACAATAACTTCCTCCTAGGAACCCGGTCATATGCCTTTTCTAGGTCTATAAAGCATAGATACAATTCCCTGTTCCACTCATAACACTTCTCCATTATTTGCCGTAAGCTAAAAATCTGGTCCTGTCAACCTCTAAGAGGCCTAAACCCACACTGATTTTCATCCAATTGGTCCTCAACTAATACTCGCACATTGCTTTCAACAATACCTGACGCTGACGCTGATTAAAGAGATACCTCTGTAGTTGTTACAATCTTTTCCATTTCCATGTTTAAAGATTGGTGTGATTACTGCTTTTGTCCAGTCTGATGGAACCTGTCCCGACTCCCAGGCCATTTCAATTATCCTGTGTAGCCATTTAAGACCTGACATTCCACTGTATTTGATGAGTTCCGACTTAATTTCATCCACCCCAGCTGCTTTATTGCACTGCAATCTATTGACCATTTTCTCCACTTCCTCAAATGTGATCCTATTTCCATCATCATTCCTATCCCATTCTACCTCGAAATCTGAAACATTACTGATCGTATTTTCACCTACATTGAGCAACTCTTCAAAATATTCCCTCCATCTGCCCAAGGCATCCACAGGATTCACCAGCAGTTTTCCTGACCTGTCCAAAATACTTGTCATTTCCTTCTTACCTCCCTTTCGAAGATTGCTAATTACACTCCAGAATGGTTTTCCAGCAGCTTGACCCATAGTCGCCAACCTGCTTCCAAAATCTTCCCAAGATTTCTTCTTGGATGCTGCAATTATCTGTTTGGCTTTGTTTCTTTCTTCAACATAACTCTCTCTGTCTACCTGAGTTCTAGTGTGTAGCCATTTTTGATACGCCTTCTTTTTACTTTTACAGGCTGCCTTAACTGTGTCATTCCACCAAGCTGTTTGCTTCATCCTACTTTTACACACTACTGTTCCAAGACATTCTTTAGCCACTTCTAGTACAGTGTCCCTGTACCTTGTCCATTCCTTTTCTAATGACTGTAATTGACTACATACAACTAACTGGAACCTTTCTGAGATCACTGTTACGTACTTGCGCCTGATTTCCGTATCCTGAATTTCTCCACTCTTATCCTCCTACATATGGACCTAACCTCCTGCACTTTCGGCCTCACAATCCCAATGTCACTGCAGATTAAATAATGATCAGTGTCATCAAAGAATCCCCTGAATACACGTGTGTCCCTAACAGCCTTCCTGAATTCCTGATGTGTTATTATATAGTCAATGACAGATCTGGTTCCCCTGCCTTCCTAAGTATACCGGTGAATGCTCTTATGTTTGAAAAAGGAGTTTGTGATTACTAAGCCCATACTGGCACAGAAATCCAAGAGTTGTTTCCCGTTCCTGTTGGCCTCCATATCCTCTCCAAATTTACCCATAACCTTTTCATACCCTTCTGTTCGATTTCCAATCCTGGCGTTAAAATCACCCATGAGCAGAACACTGTCCTTGTTCTTTACTCTAACAACTACATCACTGAGTGCCTCATAAAAACTATCCATTTTATCTTGATCTGTCCCTTCACAATGCGAATATACTGACACAATCCTAATTTTCTTGTTAGACACTGTCAAATCTATCCACATCAGTCGTTCTTTTACATACCTAATTGCAACTACGCTGGGTTCCATTTCTTTCCTGATGTAAAGCCCTACACCCCATTGTGCTATTCCTGCTTTGACTCCTCACAGGTAGACCTTGTATTCTCCCACTTCCTCTTCTTTCTCACCCCTTACCCGAATGTCACTAACAGCTAAAACGTCCAGCCCCATCTTACTTGCAGCCTCTTCCAGCTCTACCTTCTTCCCAGAGTAGCCCCCATTGATATTAATAGCTCCCCATCTCATTACCATTTGTTTGCCAAGTCGAATCTTAGGAGTCTCTGGTTTGTCAGTTAGAGGTGGGACTCCGTCACCTCCAAAGGTCCGAGGCATTTTGCTCTGATTGTTGCCAGCATCATATTTAAAATACCAGGGAAGCAGGTTGGTTGCCTTACTTGCCCCGAGTCCCATTGGGTTTTACCCCTAACGGCTGAGGGACTAACTGGTGGATTTGGTAGTCTTTGCCGTTTGAGAACAAAGGTGACCACGACTCAGAATATGTTCGAGATGCCCAGCCTGATCCCGACTGTCGGGACCACTTACTTGGCCATTCATACGTTGCCCGTGGTTCATGAACTAGGACATGACTACAGGAACCCACACCATGAACCACTCTTTCTATGAATAATGAAATGAATTTCTGGTAACTACATATTTTTTGAGTCTTCAGGTAACTTTTTCCAGAGTTACGAAATTATTTCGAAATCCGATCTTCAATTTCGTAAATGAGCCAGTCTCCTATACCATGACTCACAAACATGCTTCATGGTCATTCGGACTTTTGCTTTGGACATCCTAACAACAATAAATTCTCTCCAAAGACTATTCTGTATTTGTTCAGACCAATATCAGTCCAAAAACTTTTGTCTAATCCTACTGAATAAAATTTTTTTCATTGCTTAGGTTGGTCCTCCACCGTTTAGCATCTTCTGCTAAACCACTAATAAGGATATTTACTTTTCCCTAATCAGTGAGATTATCAGTTTGTCATAGTTTTTGATGAAATTTACTGGTGATAATCCACTACTTTATTCGGCAAGGGCCGAATTTTTCTTTGCCAACTAAAACTTTGTTGTACGCAATCCTTTCCTTTCCATATCATAGAATTTTCCCTAAATTCCCCAAGATTAGCTGATACACTTTTCTTCGCATTCTTGTACCTTTTTATTTAGTATTTTCTCAGATTCGCGAACAATAGTTCTCATTTGAGAAATATGCTTTTCATTGCCTTTAGAAGTTGTCCTCTTCAATGCCGAAATATTTTGCTGAATTTTCGTTTCTACGACTGGTTCGACTTTTTCAGGGATTTTCTCTATTTCAATGTCAAACCTTCCATTAATAGTGTTGATTTCTTCCTGCAAGATTTCAAAATTTTTATTGAGGTTGTAAATCTCTGTTTTCACGTTCTTACCTTCAGTAGTTACGATATTTACTTTGCTGTCTATATTTTCGAGTTTCATGTTAATTTAACCTCGTTGTTTCTTCACATATTTAGTTTGTGCTTTAAATTGGTCATTTATACAAGCATTTTGTTTTTAAGCTATTCGTTTATATTACTTGTTTGTGCTTAAGGCTGCACAAATTCAGCTTTTTACAGATTAGAAATAAATGTGATTTATAGATGTTTTGTTCAAAGCTATTAATTTTCACAAATAAACCATAACATTTACGATCGATTCTTATAAGATAGATTGTACAGAAAAATTTTAGAATGTTACGTATGCATCAGGGACAATAGTGTTACAAACTGATTTTTTTGTAGTATAATTGTAATGACCGATCTCGATGTCACATGCATTACCTGCTACTACGTCAGAAATAGTAGTGGTTCCTTGTAACCATAATAAGTGTCCCTGCTCCATTCCCTCGCCCTTTTTTAAGTTTTATGTTTATTGATCCGTTTGTAATTTTGATTTATTAATGAAATAATATTCTTTTAACATATTGGTTGAACTTTTTTTACCGAAACATTTCTATTTGTGTTACTTTCTATCTTAAAATTCTAGCTGCTTTGGAATGTTACAGCCACGACATTGTTAGTACAGTCTGATTCCTTTATGAAAAAATTTATTCTATGTATAGTAAGCGTTGTATAGCCTGCCCGGTTAGCTGTGCGGTCTAACGCACTGCTTTCCGAACGGGAAGGCGTGCCGGTCCCCAGCACGAATCTGCCCGGCGGATTAGTGTCGAGGTCCGGTGTGCCGGCCAGCCTGTGGATGGTTTTTAAGGCTGTGTTCCATCTGCCTCGGCGAATACAGGCTAGTTCCCCTTATTCTGCCTCAGTTACACTATGTTGGCGATTGCTGCGCAAACAGTCTCCGCGTACACCACAATTACTCTGCCACGCAAACATTTGGGCTTACACTCGTCTGGTGTGAGACATTCCCGAGGCTGTACACTGGGAACCGAACTGCACAATAATCCTGGCTTCGGTGTGGGGCGGCGGTGGGGTTGTGAACCACTGAGGACTATGGCGGGGACAAAGGTTCTCCGTCTTTTCTAGATCCCTTGTTCAACACAATACAAGCATTGTATACAAAATAGATCTCGGGCACTACTGTCAGTAACACCACCTGCTGTCCAAATTGCTTACCGCACAACACGTCGTGCGGTCCATTTCATTTTGGGCACTGATGGTGTTACCAAACGGAGTAGGAAGTGACGAGAGACTCCGGACTGATTCTAACAGGTACGTTTCTCAGTTTCACTCCATTGTTCCAGTTTGTCCCTTTTAATACACCGTACTGTGTCGTGTGCTTCGTGCCACAGAACTGATGAGGGGGTTCTACTGAGACGCGTGATGAAATGAAGAACAGAATTATTGTAGCGACCGAGACAAGGGTTATATCATTTGATAATAACAGTACAACGTGTAAGAACAAAAAGATTAGCGCGAACAAAAAGCATAAAAAATGTAAGTGTAATAACTTCATGTGTGCTAAGTAAATACCGTAGCGCTTTATACGAAAAGGTATAAATGATGGACAAATTCCTGAATAATTATAGGCCTGCAAACAGAAACGTAGACAAGATGTGGTCATGTAAGTCGAAATGTGGAAACAGATTTAAAAACTGGTCGCTGAAATCCAGAAGTAGTTCATAATAGATCTTACGTACGAATAAATGTTTCGACACTGAGGGAACACTTATTCGACATCACTTGCAGGTTTATGTTTTCTTACACACGAACGTGTGACTCAGTTGCCAGTTTTGAACTGATATTAATGCATTTATAACTGCAAAATAACCAAATAAATGAACTACGTGCACGCACACACACACACAAATTCTCTCTCTCTCTATCTATCCACGTATCACACACACACGCACACACACACACACACACACACACACACACACACACACACACACACACACAGAGAGAGAGAGAGAGAGAGAGAGAGAGAGAGAGAGAGAGAGAGGGGACGGAAATGAGCAGTTGTTAGTTTGCCAACAGTTTCTCTGTTAGGCTGGCAACACTTAAGTAAACAAATAAAATGGGCAGATACGGTTACGACAGAAATTGCACACGGTTCGTGTAAGGAAAATATGCAATTAGTGCCAGATAAGTGTTTCACAGCACTTAGCTTATGAAGTATGAAAACTACAAAACAAAAATACTGTGATGTGAAAATGTGTCGATATTTAATAAAAGGAGAGGCAGTGTGTCCCCTAGCCTATTATCAGATGAGACAAAAGATAAATTTTGGCCAGAAAAACGAAAAACTGTAAGTAATAAATTAGCAACATAGCAATTATGATGTGAACTGTTTCCTAATAAATAATTAGCGAATATAAAAACAAAATTTTTTTTTTCATACGAAATCCACGCCTTAATGTAAAAGGCGAAACGTGTGTTCCATATAAATAGCAAGAAAAAAGAGTTTGAGTTTGGAGACGGCATGTTTAAACATTTCTTTCCACACGGAAGTGGAGCGGAAGAAAGAGCGCTTATCCTCTTTTGTTATGTTGACAATTCTAAAGACATGGATCCCGCCGAAAAGAGTACGAATATTAAAACTTCATTTCGTTTGGAATCTGTCGTATACACGAGACCTGCTCTATTTCTTGCAGCCGCGTATACAGCCCTACAAATATGAGGACAGGAAGAATAACCATATTTTGCTCTAGTTGGAGAAGACTGATGACAGCAGTGAGGCGTAGACATGGCATCTACTGAGATCGCCGTGTTATGTACACTCGAGCCACCAAAATCTGCATCACGGCGTCTGTTAACTCAAACGGTCGTACACATACCAGTATTTCCCGTGGCCCAGAGCAAACAGTACATTAGAAAATTACTAGCTGATTCCTTTTTTTCTTATTTCCTAAAAATTTAATTTAACAAAATATTTCATTTAAACATTTTCAGTTTAATTATGCAGCAGCAAGGAGCTCGTAGTAATTACCTCATTTTCAAGCGTGAAATCGGAAACAAACACGCAAAAGGAATGAAGCCCGGCAGATTGCGCTTCGTCAAGCAATTAAGTAGCACAATTAAATCCGATTACTTCCAGACGTACCTCCTTGCAAGAGTAATCCTGTTAGCTGGAGCTGGGTGGGAACTAACCGACACAGAAAGCTTCTTTGGCTCACCGTTTGTTTCTAACGAACACTTCATTTACAGCATAGCTGACGAGTTTTGTTGCTAAGTCGCGAGGTTAATCGGCAGCTGTATCGCATGCACAGTACGCTTGCATCTAGCTACACTACTGGCCATTAAAATTGCCACACCAAGAAGAAATGCAGATGATAAGCGGGTATTCATTGGACAAATATATTGTACCAGAACTGACATGTGATTACATTTTCTCGCAATTTGGGTGCATAGATCCTGAGAAATCAGTACAAAGAACAACCAGCTCCGGACGTAATAACGTCCTTGATACGCCTGGTCATTGAGTCAAACAGAGCTTGGATGGCGTGTACATGTACAGCTGCCCATGCAGCTTCAACACGGTACCACAGTTCATCAAGAGTAGTGACTGGCGTATTGCGACGAGCCAGTTGCTCGGCCACCATTGACCAGACGTTTTCAATTGGTGAGAGATCTGTGGAATGTGCTGGCCATGGCAGCAGTCAAACATTTTCTGTATCCAGAAAGGCCCGTACAAGACCTGCAACATGCGGTCGTGCATTATACTGCTGAAATGTAGGGTTTCGCAGCGGTCAAGTGAAGGGTAGATCCACGGGTCGCAACACATCTAAAATGTAGCGTCCATTGTTCAAAGTGCCGTCAATGCGAACAAGAGATGACTGAGACGTGTAACCAACGGCACCCCATATCATCAAGCCGGGTGATACGCCAGAACGGCGATGACGAATACACGTTTCCAATGTGCGTTCACCACGATGTCGCCAAAAACGGATGCGACCATCATGATGCTGTAAACAGGGCCTGGATTCATCTGGAAAAATGACGTTTTGCCATTCGTGCACCCAGGTTTGTCGTTGAGTAAATCATCGCAGGGGCTCCTGTCTGTGATGCAGCGTCACGGGTAACCGCAGCCATGGTCTCCGAGCTGATAGTCCATGCTTCTGCAAACGTCATCGAACTGTTCGTGCAAATGGTTGTTGTCTTGAAAACGTCCCCATCTGTTGAATCAGGGATCGAGACGTGGCTGCACGATCCGTTACAGCCACGTGGATAAGATGCCTGTCATCTCGACTGCTAGTGATACAAGGCCGTGGGGATCCAGCACTGCGTTCCGTATTACCCTCCTGAAGCCACCGATTCCATATTCTGCTAACAGTCTTTGGATCTCGACCAACGCGAGCAGCAATGTCGTGATACGATAAACAGCAATCGCGATACGCTGCAATCCGATCTTTCTCATAGTCGGAAATGTTATGGTACGCATTTCATCTCCTTACACGAAGCATCTCAACAACATTTCACCAGGAAACTCCGGTCAACTGCTGTTTGTGGATGAGAAACCGGTTGGAAACTTTCCTCATGTCAGCACGTTGTAGGAGTCGCCGCCGGGGCCAACCTTGTGTGAATGCTCTGAAAAGCTAATCATTTGCATATCACAGCATCTTCTTCCTGTCGGCTAAATTTCGCGTCTGTAGCACATCATCTTCATGTGTAGCAATTTTAATGGCCAATAGTGTATTTTACTGAATGGTTCTGCCTGCCTGAGAAAGAAGAACCCGTCTTATAGAGTAGTCGGTCGAGATTTTACCGTTGCAAATCCCACCTACCATTATGTGGGAAGAGAGACAGTTTACCGTTGCGCCAACGTCTGTCTTTAGAGACGGCAGTCTCTCTGAACGACCCATCGAGCGAGGCACACACCTGCAGTGATTTTAATTCTTTTCATACTTTTCCCCCTTTAGCGTTCAGCCTTCTGACTGGCTGCATGCGGTGCGCCACGTTCTGCTCCCCTGTGCCACTCTCATCATCTCAGAGCAGCACTTAGAACCAACGCCCTAATTTATTTACCGAATATTCTCCAATCGCTATCTTCCACTAGAACATTTTCTTTGTGTCTCTCCCCGGGTACCATGGAGGTCTTAACACACCTCCTATCGTGCTGTAGCTTTTCCTAACCAGATTTTCCCAAATATAATGTTTTCTCGCTGAATCTCTGGGGATCACCCTTATTTCTTATTTTATCACTCTACTCAAATTTCAGTATCCTTTTGTAACGCTATATGTTGAAATCTTCGATTCTCCTCCTTTCTAGTTTTCTTACAGTTTGCTACCATTCAGTCCTCTGTTCCAGATGTACATCTTCAAAAATTTCATCTCTGAATGAACAGCGCTGTTGACGCTGGTAGAATGCTCTGTCTGCCTGTGCTGCTCAGACTGTTAAGTCCTCTGTAGACTGTTTGTTTCATTCAACAAATCATGATATTCTTTGTCACTTTGGCAGAGGGCAGCAATACCATTAGTGAATCTTATTTTTGATATCCTTTCAACCGTTTACTGTACGACTTGATTACCGGTGAAGTTGTGTAAGAATTAAAAGAAAGCTGCTAGTGTGGTACAATTAAAAGTTAACCACGAACCAAATAATGTAGCACTGAATGCCTTGGATGCCTCGTTACTCACTGAATAAATACAGGACTACTTAGCCAGAATCACGACACGTTACAAATTTAAAATTGTAGCCTGTGTTTATGTTATTTTTTATCTGTTCCACTTGATAACCGACACCAAAACTGCAATCCCTAGTGGGATGAGAAACGCTGATATTTCCAAAAGACCCTTTTTTACTTTTTGTGAAAAGTTGATGTAATCACTCCCCTGAATGGCTCGACAGACCATATCCTGGAAGGGGTGAAACATTTTTAAATTGTTCTTAAGCTCTGTTGCCTAATTCTGTTGTGCCATGCCATTCCTCTCGAAAAACCTTACATCTGGGAGGTAATTACGGGCTTGAACAGTGGTTTGTCCATCTAAACACAGCAGTAGCATCATTTAATGCTCTGGAAGAGAATGAAAGAACTTTTCGGAGCTGAGTCGTGCCATTTCTGAGCTGTTGAGAGTTGACGCTACCGACATCCGCGTGCCTGCAGTAAATAAACCCCTGGCCCAGCTGTTCGTGTTATTTGATCAGCGAGACAAGGGATGACCTGCCTTTGACCTGCCCCTCTCACACCAGTTTCCTGCAGCAAGGATGTTCCAGGAGAAGGTAATGACGCTAAAAATATTGACGTAAGGCGTGACGTTAGGTGAGTTACAACCAATTTGACACAATATATCTCAGGCGAGGACTCTAAGTTTCGTGCTGCTGTCAGAGACTAGAATCAGTGCTCTTCTGAGCCCCTGCAATCTTACTTTAATTTGACTTGCATTTCTAGCCTACAAACGCCGTTGCAGACAAGTTACCCAAAGAATACGTGGAACATTTTAAAGTCGTAGTGCATGTTTTCCACGCTATAATGGAAGAGGCGTCAAATGTGTAATTATTTGAGCGGATTTCATTTGAGAGTGTAGTTTTCTGCGTTTTAATTGCGATATAAGATATCGGCATATTCGCTGAGACGGTGCTTGATCCTCCTCAGGTTTCTCAGCTATTTCGTGAGTCAAACAAACCTGTCGCAACTTACGCTATCCTTTTTTGCACACGTTCAGTATGGCCTGTTAATTATATTAAATAAGGGCCCAACAACGTTAAGCAGTTTTCTAGGAGGAGTCGAATAAGTATTTTGCACGCAATCACCTTTGTAGAATATGTAGAATTTCCTTTGCCATAGCGATGAACCGAAGTCTGCCCGCCGGCTAGTGTGGCCCTGCGGTTCTAGGCGCTTCAGTCTGGAACCGCGTGACCGCTACGGTCGCAGGTTCGAATCCTGCCTCGGGCATGGAGGTGTGTGATGTTCTTAGGTTAGTTAGGTTTAAGTAGTTCTAAGTTCTAGGGGACTGATGACCACAGATGTTAAGCCCCATAGTGCTCGGAGCAATTTGAGCCATTTGAAGCCTGCCCCTGACTTACCTGCTACGGGCCTTACGCGATATCTCCATTTCATATGGTTCAAATGGCTCTGAGCACTATGGGACTTAACTCCTGAGGTCATCTGTCCCCTAGAACTTAGAACTACTTAAACCTAACTAACCTGAGGACATCACACACATCCATGCCCGAGGTAGGATTCGAACCTGCGACCGTAGCGATTGCGCGGTTCCAGACTGTAGCGCCTAGAACCGGTCGGCTACACCGGCCGGCTCCATTTCATATCCCCAGAAACCGATACACTCAGGTATCTGTGTATGAGTTGATTAATTCCAACTGCGACTTGTTCGTATTGTAGCTAAAGGAAAATTTTCATTTTTTTTCAATTCGAGCAGTTCTTTTAAAATGAAAATTGCAAGTCTAGCACAATGTGAGAGAGCTCATTCTCTTGTGAAATTTTCGCATATATACTTTTCACGGCCTTATGTAACACAGTAACAATATTACTTGACATTATACTAAAGATTCAAATTCCAGAATGGGTGAACAATTTATAAAAGCTGACGGACGCACTTAACAGTATTTGGATCAGCAAAAATTTCGTGGGTGGTACGACCGCAAGAGTTCCCTTAAAGCGTGCGTGAAACAGGAACTGGGATCTCTGTCGGTGTTTGAGATAAAGTCTATGCCTTCTGATATCGTAGATATAGCATTAACTACCAGTAGTATGTCATGAACCTCTCAGTATTGAAGTCGTATGACATAGTCTCAGGAGAAAAAACACATCAAGACAGGACATAAAAACTGTTGCTTATGTACTTTTTACCGCAAGCGGTGGTACCGGCACTGAGCAGAGTGTGTGTTGCAGGGCTGCCGGCCACGCTGGCCGGGGAGCAGGCGGGGCTGCAGGGCCCGGTGTTCCTGCAGGAGCCGCCGCAGCGCGCCCGCTTCTCCAACTCCACGGGGGTGGCGCTGCACTGCTCCGCGCACGGACGCCCGCCGCCGGTGAGTCCCTGCGCCACTGGCTGCCGCCTGCCTGCCCGTTACTCACCCGTAACAGCCTCAGCTGCACCTGCTCCAAGGAGACGTGCCCTTAGCGCTAGGATTTCACCCGGAGCCCGGAGCAAGTCCCGCCCATTCACCCCCCCCCCCCCCCCCCCCGCCCCCATGCCTATCCATAGTGTAAGGCCCTCCCCTATACAGCCGCCAGTTCCGCAAACTGGAAGCTACATCAGCGTTGTTATCGTCACAGCCCAACACATGTTACACTGTGATGAGATTCAGTAATGATAATAAATTTAAGTTTTTCTGGATAATAATATAATATGAATGTGCATTATTAAAGGAATAAAAATATTTATAGAGAATTGAAAGTATTGCCAGCAATAGAAAACAAAAAATAACGTGATGTTATTTAAGGGCAATAAGGACAAATTTTCATTAACTAATTCAGATATTATAATACGTTTATTTGAGGTAAACAGCAGAGCAAACATACAATGCGAAAACAGTGGTCTTGAATATCTCATGTCGTAGTAAAGCCACGGATTCAGTCGACTAACTCTGTTGTCTAAAATCAACGTTATACAGAAATAAGTGAAAGTCCTTTTTTTATGTAGGCCGTCATAGTAGCTCACGATAATTAAAGAATAATAAGAATGCCATAAAGTAGAAATGCCTAATGAAAGCAGTAAGATATTTGCTTATATGACATATTTCGTTAGTATTTGCATGGGTAATGGGTGAATTTTAACTTGTAAATTCTTCCAATGCCATACCTGCGAATTATAAACGAGGTTTTAAAGAATAGTGGCTTTTTCTGTGTGATTAGTGTCCTACATGCTGTTGCAAATATCTCAGAAAAATAATCTGTCGTTATTCTTTGTCCTGTCTGTTTTCAACCAAAAGAGTTATTAATTTCGTAAATGTCATTCAAACCATTTTTTTAAAATAATAATGATGATGTGCATGTTTGTCACAGAGCAATTATGGAGGAAATAAATGCTGCAGTGTTTCGTGGCTCTAAAAAGTCCTTCATGCTGTGCTAGTTCTTCCACCCCTAAAACTTTTCGGCAAAACTATTCAGTCAATAACACGCCAAAACAGCTTGGATCGATCTAGCAAGGACAAAGTAATTTTGATGCCCTCTGGAGGTATAGTGAACATTGGTGCTTGTTTGAGATATACTGTCTGAGTTCTGAAACTCAAGTGTCAAGTATACTGTGGTTCCTCTTTGTTCAAGCAAATTATTCTTTGAGGGTAGGTTTTTCCTGTTGTAGCTTCGGGTGCTTTTTCTCACACAGAAGTATGTTTCTTCATAGGCTGTTCATCTGAATGCTGAGTTCTCGTATTTAAAGAATTCAGTGTTAAAATGTTTTCTCATATGTCTGCTGTGGAAGTACCTGGCACAGCTGAGGCCGATTGTGCACGTTTTTTGTAACGTGTCTTTTATCTATCTGGCAAAATGTAAGACCTAGCAAGATATTAATTTAACATTCATTCCAAGTGCAGCCGAACGCGGTAAACCTCGTGGGTCAACTGAAACGATGCCCAGCTGCCGAACAAAGACCGGGAAAACCGGGGGTGAGTGGGCGGGACTTGTTCCGGGTGAAATCCTAGCGCTAACGATTCCTTCCAAGGAGCTCCTCAGCGTTGTCAAAGCACGTACCACTCCGTACCACCAAAACACGCACTTCACGGTGAAAGATGCAACCAACAGGAGAGTACCCGGTAAGGCAGTAAAGGCCAAGAGCGTGTCTCCTTCATACGGGGCAGCAGACAGCACCTGTTACGTGCTATCTTGTTGTCTACACTTTATCCTACAGGCAAAGAATATCCATATATTTCATATATTAGTAGCTTTTTCCGAAGAATTTCACATTCAAAGAAGTTTCGGACTTGTACTCGGCCATTGTTTGCTACATTCCACGACATTTCAACTCAGGTGAGCCGCCGAAGACTTTGATGGCTCACCTTAATGTGACTGGTAAGTGCCCAGCAGACTAATCATGGGGCGTAGCAAAAAACGACGACATGCTGCAAACCCTGAAGTTTGAATATTTCACTTACTGTTTTATTTCCGCTTCCTTACCTCGTATGGAGCCTAATGGCCTCTCACTTGTCCATCCTCACCGCACTAGCTGTAAAATAGCGTAAATATTAAAAGGGAATCGATAGAAAGAAATTTAACTATTGCGTCCAATAGACAAAGGACATGTTTTTACAGGCATTGCAATAAGCAGACATTTTTGCCACCGTCAGAACGCCACGCCAGGCCTCGAACGCTGATTATACACAAATGCCAAGCTACAAGACAATCGTTTCCATGAACCTGAAAGTCTCTTCGGGTTTGCTGCCGGACCCTAAAATCAATTCGATCCAGTATTTCGGTGATCCAACTGTATCTTCAGGAGAACGTTGCTTCTGCTGATGAGTCCCGCTGAGAAATGATGCCAGGTTGCAAATGGCCCATCACAGTTGCTGCCCTCCAACAGTGAATAGGGGGCGCCTCCCTTAGTAGAACGCCGCCGGCAACGATATAGCGCACTCAGAGACGATTTTAGAACACTCGGAATCGCTGCGCCGAGAACGTTCTACTTTGGTGCAGGATAAGACGATTCCACGTCCTGCTGAGAGGAAACCAATTGTCTCTATTGATTACACTATCGGCCAAACTAATTTCAGTTGCCTCTTTATACACACTGCTCCAAAAACCGGAAGTGTTGCCAACTATCACAGTTTCGTCAAACTTCATACCGTGTCCGTCGTTTAAGCGATGTTCTGCTACCGCCGATTTTTCCGGCTGTTGTAGCCTCGTATGACGATGTTCCACGTACCTGTCATCAACCATGCGAATCGAATGGCCGGTGTAAGTCTTCCCACATTGACTCGGAATTTTATAACATAAGGCTTCGTAAGACCCAAATCATCTTTCACGGAGCCGAGTAATTCCCTATTCTTGTAAAGTGGACGGGACACACTCTTCATGCAAAAACTTCTTAAAATTCTTTCAGTCTTAAACTATATGCCTCCAGCATAAGGAATAAAGGCCACCGATCCGAGCTCCTCTTCATGCACCTCCGCTGTCGGTTCAGACTCCATACCCCGATAAATCTGCTGTTCAGAGTACCCATTTCCCTATAAAACAGCCATCAAAGACCCTAGTTCTTGGGTTAAGCAGTCCGCGTCAAATATGGTATGTGCTCAGCGTACCAGAGAGCTAAGGACGCCACTGCTTTGGTATGGTGTATGACAACTCATAGAATGCAGATACCGTCTGAATGCGTCGGCTTTCAGTGAACACTATGTCCCAGTGCACCATCTGTTTTTTTTTATTATTTTGTAAACAATAACGTCCAAGAATGGAAGCAATCCATCACTTTCAACCTCCACAGCAAATTTAATGCTAGGATCGAGGCAGTTGAATTGGTAAGAAATTCGGTAAGAGCATCACGTCCATGTGGCCAGACGAAAAATGTATCATCCACATACCTCCAGAAGCACGTTGTTTGCAAAGCCGAAGTCCTCTCTGCCATATCCTCGAAGTCCTCCATAAATAAATTGCCGACCACGAGTGATAAAGGATTACCCGTAGCCACTCCGTCATGCTGTTCAAAACTGTTGCTGTTCAATAAAAAATACCTGCATGTCATCATATCACGACAAAGCTTTACCAACTCTTCATTCAGTTTTTCACTAATCAAACGAAGGGACTCTTCCAGAGGGACTCGTCTAACCAGAGATACCACATCAAAACTCACTAATCAACCTGAGGGACCCAGCCAGAAGGATTTCGATTGTCGAATAAAATCCACCGAATTGGATATATGGTGTTCACACTTGCCAACATATGGACTGAGAACAGATGATAATTACTTCGCCATCTTATAAGTGGGTGCACCCGAATTACTAACAATAGGGACATATTGACCCACTGCTAATGTCAGGTGTATACAAAATAATCTGTGACAATTGCAACTCCATTTATTCCGCTCAAACAGATGCATTTTTTTAGAGAAAGATACCGGGAAGATAACGTCCCTCCACACGATTAAATAATCTACATTTAAAGAACATCTAAAAAAAATGAAGTACACTGCCACAGATATCAATGAATACCTTAAGGTTTTACATTTTTTAGGCAAAGGAGGCGCAGCTGACCTCTTAGAAGATTCAGAAATCTATCTGCACTTAAACAACGAGTCTATGACTTACTGAAAGGCCATACAGACTCCAAGAACAAATGGTTTTTCGACTGTATTCGTAATTTCTTATGGACTTAGATTTGTATGCACATATTTGATTGTGAACCATTACGAATCTCCACTGTTTTAATCTTTCAGTACTTCCCAGGCTACCTGTTGTGACGGTTTACCTAGTAGGATATCCAGTGTGGGTGCTCAACGTACTTCACTGTCACAGCGGTACTGTTATTGTAATCAACACATGGAAATTTCCTGTTTTGCGGTTCTTTTGCACGTACTGTACTCTCGGGGTGATTCAGTGTGCAGTATTTCTGACCACATTATTACTACGGGAGTTTTGCTAGATGTCCCCAAGATCGATAGTGACATACACCTCAGCTGTCTTTCTTTGACTGGGACCTAAGTCTTTGAAAATTACACTGATTTTCATTTTTGACCGGTTTGGTTTGAATGTTTGTCAAACCGTCGGCAAACGATGATCGAAGCGATCGCTGTGTCAGTGAGGTACATGCGTTATTTTCTGTCTTGTGTGGTCCCTTCAACTAGGTCTCATTTCGTTTGTTACTTCCTGCGTCTTATTTCTCTTGAATAGAAGATATCTACGGATACCAGTCATTGAGTGCTGGCCCCTACATCGACTGGACCAGAGGTGGGAATCTTCCTACACGTCGGTCAGGGTAAGCTTTCGTATGACCCGGTTTCTTCACAATATGCCCGTTCATATTACCGATACTTTATATCTGTCAACCTTTTTTTTCCTTTCATTTCTTCGTTAGAAGAATGAGGAGTACGATATTTTTTTTTTTTTTTACAATATCGACCTTCACAGTACCGAGTTTTTCTATTTTAATTATTCCTTCTTCGCTAGAAGTATAACGAGCACGATTATGAGTAAGGATATTAGATGTGTGGGTAACTGCATTAGAATTCTCGCTTCATGTAATTAGGGATGCAGCAATGTTTGTACATAGCATACCAGAGTACATTTCCCCCTTACAACAGTCGTAAAGCCGGCCGCTGGTGGCCGAGCAGTTCTGGGCACTTCAGTCCAGAAGCACGCGACTGCTACGGTCGCAGGTTCGAATCCTGCCTCGGGCATGGATGTGTGTAATATCCTTAAGATAGTTAGGTTTAAGTAGTTCTAAGTTCTAGGGGACTGATGACCTAAGATGTTAAGTCCCATAGTGCTCAGAACCATTTGAACCTTTTTTTTGAACAGTCGTAAATACTGGCTATGCATTAACATCTGAGGCTATCTTCCATTCTGTGTTCCTTCTGTGTTTGTGGTTTTTGTACTACATGGTATCTACCTCTTTCATAGATACATCATCATTTAGTTACTCACTCATTCGTGAGTTCATACTGATGTCATAGCACTTACTCGTTTGAACTTTACTTAAACTAACTAACGTTAATGCAGTACTGCTTTCATTAAGTTTTCATATTTGACTGGTGTTTACCCTATTGGTGTCACGAGTTGTTATTATATATTTCCCTCTTTCATTCATGCACCATGCCTGATTAGTCCTCAATCGTTACTGGTTGATGACGGATGTTGTGGTTTGTTGCTTTATTCCTTTCGACGATACCAGTGTCCCAGGGGCTTGTTGGATGGTTGTTAACACATTTTTTTAAACGCTGGTTTGGCTAGGCGCACTGGAACTAATTTCTTTTTACTGATGTGCTCGTTTCCTTAGCTTTACGTCACCTGTTTGGGCTGTATCCCTAGCAGTATTAGTTTCTGGGTGTATGTCTTTGCTCCTCAGCTTTCAATAGACAGTTTTTTCCTTTGAGTATTCACACTTATTCAATGGACACCCTCGATATATACAGTTATGTCCTTTCTTATACAGAATATAGATTATTTACTCTGATGTGGTTTTCGTTTAAAGGGGTTTGTTGATTTTATATTTTTGTGGCTTAACCGTTTATCGTACGTCTACGTATAGTGTGGCATGTGTAACAGGGGGACCTACGTCCCCGCACGATACTCTGATCGTTAATCATGCTACTATTTGAGGATTTTCAGCATATCAGTTTCAGTATGTTATTTGACATGGAGTAATGGGACTACTCTTACTGACTCTGTAATCTCCAGCAGTTGATTACGGGTGTTTCTCTCCCTTAGTTTTGTACTGTAATGCCAAATACAACGTCATGTTTCATGTCTTGTGTGTGTGTGTGTGTGTGTGTGTGTGTGTGTGTGTGTGTGTGTGTTTGTGTTTGTGTTTGTGTGTTTGTGTCCACTTCCCCCCCCCCCCCCCCCCCGCCCCACCTGTTTTTTTACAGTTATCACCCGGGATTCAAAAGGTTTTGTTGACTTAGCATTTGTCATTTAAACAACACTGCGATGTCTTTAGCACTTTCCACGTTGATGACATTAGTCTCGTGATTTTGGTTTAACAGTTTCACATTGCAACGCTTAATTTATTATTAGTAGTTTCTAACACGGATAACTTGGTTATGCGTATTGTTCTCAATCTGATATGGCTGCACTTCCTTTTTCGGATACTTCCCCCATTGTTTAGTTCATGCCAGGCTGTTAACATAATGTTTTTCTATGCCATGAGCACCGTTGATGGTTGGTGCAACAAGTTTCTTTCTTTTAAAATTGGTCTGCTGAGGTACACGGGCTTTGATTTCCAAGTATGGTTTAGACTAATGTACAACAGGTTGGGGCGTGGAGGGTAAAAATCATAGAGGGAGACCAAGAGATGAATACACTAAGCAGATTCAGAAAGATGTGGGTTGCAGTAAGTACTGGAAGATGAAGCTTGCACTGGATAGGGTAGCATGGAGAGCTGCATCAAACCAGTCTCAGGACTGAAGACCACAACAACAACAACAACAGATAGGAAGTTTTAAATGTCTGATCATATAATTCATTGACAATTTCAATTGGATTCTACTTTATATTTGTCTTTTCCTGCATATTAGAACACATTAACATAGTTTCCTTATTATGACTCAGTACCGATTGCAACTGTTTCATGTGTAATGTACATTGAGACACCACTTTACGAGGGGTACATAATTGTAGATTGTGACTGTTGTGCTTCTCGATAGCAATTTCATATAATAGACGTGTAACTCCACAAGATAGTTTTCATTGGTCTTCAACAAACAGAAATATTTCTCTACACATAGTTCGTACTTGGTTTCTAACGTCATTTTTCTAGGCTGCACTAAAATCGTGCAATTACTGTTCTTGAGATAACATAGATGTTTGTAGGTTTCAGTACCTTTCTAGTTTTTTCACAAGTCCTGTATGCCGCAAGGTAACGTTCCGTTGACTTATTCGCTAACATGTAACCACCATGGTTGCTACACTACGTTTGTTGGCATCCTGGTGTTAGTGTTTTGAGTTCTTCCCTTTTTACATTGTTTTGATGGTTCGCGACAGGTGTTCGTTTTCACGGGTCTACAACTTTCATTAGTTGACATGGGTGTTTTTTCAGATTGCACACCTGTACCTCTAATGCCTTGATACTACACGAGACGTATAGTCCTTGACATCCTTATTCTCAGTTAACCATCTACTCATGAAGGGACCAACTGGCATATTGCACATTGTATAGTACACCCTGACACATGTTTTCTGGCTGTTTTTCTGTCGCAGGTCGTACTTTCCTTTGCCCTCTTGTGCGTAAAGGCTGCGGGACGAATAGAGGTACGTGTCTTTGGTTGTTCTGATTGTAATTGTTGTCTTTGTAATATACTGCACATGTACTTCAGTTTTTTTTTTTTTTTTTGGACTTACTTCATAATATATCGTTTGGTGTATCACCCAACCACACATCTTCTTACCAGCAGACTTACCCCACTTTCATGATAACATTGGTCATAACCTTTTCCATATATTTCAATACTTATTGTTTAGTGGAAATTCGTAGATTCACAGTTTGATTCATGAAATTACCACTTTCTGTAAGACTCGCATCGCCTCCTCTTGTTAAGTGTTTCACACTGTTATCATTGTTGTCTGCACGCAGGGGCCTGAAGATGGCGTAATATATCGCCGAAAATGGTTTCTCAATGAAATAATAACTGCAAATTTAGACAACTGAAAGGTTTCATGATTCGACAGTCTATTTCTTGGTGAGACTACGGTAAAGAACAGAAGTAAAACTGTGATGACAGTATTTAAGCATCCCCTGAAACAGAATTTGTGTAATGCTTTCCCTGTTTTTAACAGGTTAACGAAGTGTTTCCAAAACACCAGATTCCTAAGTGAGTGCAGGAAGGGCAGCCAGTAAGGCAGCCTCAATTCTAACCCTATTGAATGTCGAACGACTGCGAACGTTATTCAATGAGAAAACAACTACCTATGAACAGGACATGCAGCTCAGCAACTCGCAATGTCACGATATTCTCTCCACAGGATAATGAAAGAGAAACTTAACCATTTCCCTCACAAAATTCAATCGTGCGAACTTTTGAAGGACAGGGATGCGAAGCGGCGGTATTCTTACCAAAATGAGCTGACTGAGGCCTTTGGAAATGGAACAGCAGATACGTATTAATCTGGTTTAGTGCTGAAGCACAGTTCCATCTCCATGGGTACGTCAACAAACAGAAATGGCACCACTGGGCTACTGAGAATGGTAACGTTCAATCTGCTGCTACAGCCAAAAGTCAGTGTTCGGTGCGCAATCAGTACATAATGCATTATTGGGGTTGTTTTTATTGTGTCATGTCACAGCAGCCAAGTACAGGAAGGTATTGGGACATGAAGATGTACCGGCTACACGACGCGGCCGAATGCTCGGAAAAACTGCTGGTTCACGCAGGACGAAGCACGTCGACACCGTACTGCGGATTTCTTCAATTTATTTCAGGAGACGCCCAGAGGTGATATCGTGGCCCTGGACACCTTAGCGTTCACTGGAAATGGTGTGGAACGTCCCCCTTATAGTCTCGAGCTCAACACTTGTGAGTATTTATTAACAGGTTTCCAAAGGCCAGAGTCTTCAGAGATACACGTGCAATACTGCAAGATGTTGGTTCTGCAGTTTCCAGAGAGATTCGTGCAATATGAAATAATATTCTGCTGAAAGTCATCACAGAATTCAGTTCAAGGTACTACACGCTCATGGCTGCAGAAGGAGAGCACCCTGAAAACCTACTGTATTAAGTTTCATGTTGTCTACTAACGTAAATATGATATCAAAGATGTATGACCCCATATTATGTTGTAGTGGGCAAAACTTTATGAGCTCTATTTTGCGCCACCTCGCAAATCATGACCAGACAGACCTCAGACAGTAATAGACAAGAACTGTCGCGCATTGCGGAGGGCGGTGCATGAAATCAGAGGAAAGAGCCACTCGTGAGTTCCAAGCTGCTAGCAGTCTACTCATAACGATTGACTGCACGTAGGGAATTACAAAGGGTGGGCTGCAACAGTCGAGTAGCCCCTCGTGAGTCACACATTTCTCCAGTCAGCGCTGAGCGGCGCTTGAGGTGGAGCCACTGGAAAGTGAATGACTGGGAACGACAGATTTGGAGTAATGACTCACGCTGTACCCTGCCGCAATCCGATGGGAAGGACTGGGCTTGGCGAACGTCTGGAGAACGGTACCTGTATTACGTGCAGCGCCAGCTGTGAAGTACAGAGGAGATGGAGTTTCGGTATTGGGGTGCGGAAAGTTTCGTGGTTAGTGAGTGGATCCGTTATTGCGGTTAAGAAACGCCGAATACCAAACAATATCAACGTGTTTTACAGTAATATGGCTGGTTGGTTGATTTGGGGGAAGGGACTAAACAGGGAGCTCATCGTTCCCATCAGATGCCCATGTCGGATGTCGCTCATGTCGGCACCAGTGACTGCTGCCGCCTGGGTTCAGAGGTCATCCTCAGTTCATACAGGCGGTTGGCGGAGTTGGTGAAGGCGGAAAGCCTCGCTCGCGGGGAGGAATCTGAGCTAACTATTTGTAGTGTCGTTCCCAGAACCGATCGCGGTCCTCTAGTTTTGGAGCCGAGTGGAAGGCTTAAACCAGAGGCTCAGACGATTCTGCGGAGATCTGGGGTGCAAATTTCTCGACCTCCGCTATCGGGTGGAGAAATGTAGCGTCCCCCTGAATAGGTCAGGCGTGCAATACATGCAGGAAGCGGCTACAAGGGTTGTGGAGTACGTGTGGAGTGCACATGTGGGTTTTTTAGGTTAGAGAATTCCCTCCCTAGGCCCGACAAGACGCCTCCTGAGACTCGACAAGGTAGCAGTAGGCAAAACGCAACGGGGAATAACAATATTAATGTGGTAATAGTAAACTGCAGGAGCGTCTATAGAAAGGTCCCAGAACTGCTCTCATTAATAAACGGTCACAATGGCCATATAGTACTAGGGACGGAAAGTTGGCTGAAACGAGATGTAAACAGTAATGAAATTCTAAACTCAGATTGGAATGTATACCGCAGAGACATGCTGGACAGCGAAAGGGGAGGCATGTTTATAGCGATAAAAAAGTACAACAGTATCGAAGGAAATTGACGGAGATCCGAAATGTGAAATAATTTGGGTGAAGGTCACGGTTAAAGCAGACTCACAGTATACATTAGATGAGTATGTGCCAAGCAAAATCGTAAGAGATGGAAAAGAGCCACGGTGGTACAACAACCGAGTTAGAAAACAGCTGCGGAAGTAAAGGAAACTTCACAGCAAACATAAACATAGCCAAAGCCTTGCAGACAAACAAAAATTTCGCGAAGCTGAATGTCGTGTGATGAGTGTGAGGAGGGCTATGCGAGAGGCGTTCAATGAATTCGAAAGTAAAGTTCTATGTACTGACTTCGCAGAAGATCCTAAGAAATTTCGGTCTTATGTCAAAGCGGTAGGTGGATCAAAACAAAATGTCCAGAAACTCTGTGACCAAAATGGTACTGAAACAGAGGATGACAGACTAAAGGCCGAAATACTAAATGTCTTTTTCCAAAGCTGTTTCACGCAGGAAGACTGCACTGTAGTTCCTTCTCTAGATTGTCGCACAAGATGGTAGATATCGAAATAGACGACAGAGGGATAGAGAAACAATGAAAATCACTCAAAAGAGGAAAGGCCGCTGGACCTGATGGGATAACAGTTCTATCTTACACAGAGTACGCGAAGGAACTTGCCCTCTTCTTGCAGCGCTGTACCATAGGTCTCTATAAGAGCGTAGCATTCCAAAGGATTGGCAAAGAGCACAGGTCATCCCCGTTTTCAAGAAGGGACGTCGAACAGATGTGCAGAACTATAGACCTATATCTCTAACGTCGATCAGTTGTAGAATTTTGGAACACGTGTTATGTTCGAGTATAATGACTTTTCTGGAGACTAGAAATCTACTCTGTAGGAATCAGCAAGGGTTTCGAAAAAGACTGTCGTATGAAACCCAGCGCATGCTATTGGTCCACGAGACTCAGAGGGCCATAGATACGGGTTCCCAGGTAGGTGCCGTATTTCTTGACTCCCACAAGGCGTTCGATACAGTTCCCAACAGTCGTTTAATGAACAAAGTAAGAGCATATGGACTATCAGACCAATTGTGTGATTGGATTGAAGAGTTCCTAGATAACAGAACGCAGCATGTCATTCTCAATGGAGAGAAGTCTTCCAAAGTAAGAGTGATTTCAGGTGTGTCGCAAGGGAGTGTCGTAGGACCGTTGCTATTCACAATATACATAAATGACCTTGTGGATAACATCGGAACTTCACTGAGGCTTTTTGCGGATGATGTTGTAGTATATCGAGAGATTGTAACAATGGAAAATTCTACTGAAATGTAGGAGGATCTGCAACGAATTGACCCATGGTGCAGGGAATGGCAATTGAATCTCAATGTAGACAAGTGTAATGTGCTGCGAATACATAGAAAGAAAGATCCTTTATCATTTAGCTACAATATAGCAGATCAGCAACTGGAAGCAGTTAATTCCATAAATTATCTGGGAGTACGCATTAGGAGTGTTTTAAAATGGAATGATCATATAAAGTTGATCGTCGGTAAAGCAGATGCCAGACTGAGATTCATTGGAAGAATCCTAAGAAAATGCAATCCGAAAACAAAGGAAGTAGGTTACAGTGCACTAGTTCGCGCACTTCTTGAATATTGCTCAGCAGCGAGGGACCCGTACCAGATAGGGTTGATAGAAGAGATAGAGAAGATTCAACGGAGAGCAGCGCGCTTCGTTACAGGATCATTTAGTTAGCGCGAAAGCGGTACAGAGATGATAGATAAACTCCAGTGGAAGACTTTGCAGGAGAGACGCTCAATAGCTCGGTACGGGCTTTTGTCGAAGTTTCGAGAACATACCTTCACCGAGGAGTCAAGGAGTATATTGCTCCCTCCTACGTATATCTCGCGAAGAGAGCATGAGGATAATATCAGAGAGATTAGAGCCCACACAGAGGCATACCAATCCTTCTCTCCACGAACTATACGAGACTGGAACAGAAGGGAGAACCGATAGAGGTACACGAAGTACCCTCCGCCACACACCGTCAGGTGACTTGCGGAGTATGGATGTAGATGTAGATGTAGATTAGGGAAGGATGCAGAAGGAAATCGGCTGAGCCCTTTCAAAGGAATCATCCTAGCATTTGACTGAAGCGATACAGTTAAATCACTGAAAACCTAAATCGGGATGGCAGCACCCACATCGTCATCGCGAATGCGAGTCCAGTGTGCTAACCATTGCGCCACTTCGCTCGGTACTGTAGTATGTATTGCGTTCAGTAGGGGAACAGGTCTGAAAATTACTTAACACGGTGGCAGTTGGCTCTAAATAAGGAAAAATGTGAAGTAATTCACATGAGTGCTAAAAGATACCGTTAAATTTAGATTGCACGATAAACCACACAAATATAAAGGCTGTCCATACAGCTGAATACCTAGGAATGACAGCTGCGACATGGTAACGTTATCTGTAACCCACATTGTCACTTAATTTCTTGTTTCATTGGAGTACATAAATATTTACAAAACGAAAGTTAAACTGACAAACGTAATAACTCTGAGTAGCAAATGTTTGGGAAGACTCAATAAATCGGTACGTGTTATTTTGCGGCACCACCACATCAGCTCTTGGTCGTAGCATGTAGAGTCTTTTGCAAACGTGACCGCTACCACTGACGGTATATTTTGACGGCGTCTATTTTCCCGGTGTGCATCACGCACATTTTCTTTTGTTTTGTTTTTCTTCTTAAATCTGCGCGCGAGTGACGAAATCTGCGAAGATTATCCACTTATTTGTATCATTAGTTGTGTATCTCGGACATAAGTTTCTATTGTATGGCATACGTAACTTAATTGTAGAAATGAAAGCCACTTACTGTAGTTCACTATTTCTACCGTGTGAAACGGTTATCGACCGTCACCTCTTGAAATATAAGACTAAGAATCGCTCTAAAATCACAAGCGCGAGCGCCAACAAGAACTCGGGGTAGCAGTCGCCAGTATGGCGGTTCCGCCAGTGACCGTCACGCTTTACCATTGACAGACGCCCTACAGCAGTCTCCGTATCAGCACTGAGCTTGTTGGGGGTTCAGTATTAGCTCTGAGCTCATTTGGCGTGACACATCGCTCAAGCTAAGAGACGCAGTCGTGTCGTCAGTGGTCGAACAAAGCAGCGAAAGACGAGCGTCAAAATAGCGCATTACTTATGTGTTCCAACATTCACGACTGTGAGCACCGTATTTTAAGTGCAACGTATTCAAAAGACAGCCACCACGGTGCTTGCCACGACAGTTATATGTTTAGCCGTTGCCAGTCGCCAGTAACTAGTTTTGCGGACCCAGATACAGGATTGGAGTATGTATAATTAGCAGCACTGTATTGTCTCGACAGCATTTAGAAAGTTACGTTAAGTTGTGATCCCGTTAGGCGATCAGTGACCATCTGACATCAGGAAGCTGCAGGCAGTAGCAGCAGCATGAGTTCGTGGTGGAACAACTCAGACCCACTGTAGTGCTGAGAATACGTCAGCAGCGGCAGAGTGGCTCCTTCATAGGGGCGGAAATCGCATACACTATTAAAGCAGTAATTTTGTGACCGACGCGGTAGATTCCCCAGAGGCTGAACTCGAGCGCTGGAAAATTCAGCTCACTTTCCGCAGTTGCTGTTCGCCTCTCAGCTGCGATTTCTCCGGAACTGCTGTACGTCTGCAGGGCTGCGGGATGCGATGTGCGCTTCCGGACAAACCGAGAGCAGGAGCCCAAGAAGGAATGAACGTAGACTTCTTCACGCGTTGTACAAGTTGTAACTTAATTACACCTTGTACCTTAATTACAAACATGTCCAACCATCAATACTCGAGTTAAGTAAATCAGCATGAACTTGCAGAATTATTGACTGAATTTCTAGGAAAGAATCTTCTACTTCAGAACGAGGGAGACATGCAAGCCCTAAACAACTAAAGACCTATCCGCCTCCGCATCCGCAGTAGGAGATTCAGTAACATTTTCACCAGCTGCAAGCAATACGCATTAGCTTTTCATCAGTCAAACAAACTATATAACTTAAGAAAGAGTTGTAGCACGATGGACCACGTCCATTGGACAGACACAGTTTAGACCGGGTTCTAAGATTTTGAGAAAACTACAGTCATTCTGAGCGCAGTCTGTGCCAACACCCTTTGAAAAATGAGGCTGGTGTTTAAATTTGTATTGGCACACTGAAGGACATATAAACCAATACGAACATTGTAAGTCTTGCCCGTAGTACAGAGGAACTAAAAACTTAATGACGTAACTTAACAGAGTATGTTTGATAGTAGCACTGAAAACTAAAATAGAGCTGAAAATAGAGGGCGGAGGGGTGAGGCGGCAAAATCTCATTCGTTTAATGTGGAGGGGGAGGGGCAATGAAAATCTCACGTCAACTTTCTTAATTCAGTGAATATACATTATTAGAACTGATAACACTTTGTTTCACACAGTTAAACCCGAGTGTAGACAATGTTAATGTCTTTGTGGCCTCTGTGAACTGAACTGAATGTTTTACAAGTGTGCATGCCCGAGATTTCCAATCTGGAAACAGGTGCCGCGAAAGTGTCAGCTTTCACTCGGCGAGTTCCCTGCCTGTCAGTGAGTCAGTCGTGATATTCTGCAACGTACATAAAACCGTTGTTATTGTGCTCAACATGAACTTATATCAAAACTTTACCAATGCCTACGTTAAGCGACATGCAGACGAAGTAGTAAAACACGTTCGAGCAAGAAATTAATTGTCTGTGGAACGAAGCTAAGCTGAAGTTCACCGACAATAATTCTATTAGTGATCATACGATTCGAAGGAAGGTACAACCAGCGCTGTCCTTCATCTGCAAAGTAAGTAAAAATCCGAGGACATTTAACGTAAATATATATTAATAAAAGGTCAGTTTCTTAGGGATTCATCAAAACGGTTAATACAATTTTTGTGGAGCCTTCTCGTCCGTCTGTTGTAGTCTGTCTGTGAAAATGCTACACTGCTCAATACACTTTTAATCAATGTTTAAAACAAATAAGAAATTTCATTTTTTATATTTTTACGCGATTATGGGGTAAACCACGCTTGAGGGCTAGGGGGGAGTGGGAGTCGCATCACTTCTCACCAACTCTCACCAAGGGGTAAGGGTGACTCCATATTAGGAAAGAATAAGTTCGCGCTACAAATGGACATCCCCTATTCAGCTGAATAGCGATATCCTGTCACTGAAGTTGTGTAGTTTGTAAATTACTGTACCTGGTTTATGGGATGTAATTCACAAATAATAATCCACAACTGAAAGCCCAAGGCGCACATAGTGAATAACTTGACCGATTAAGGCTTCTCTCCAGTAATTTTACATTTGTAAACATCTCTCGACGAATAAACACATAAGTCGCATGCAGTTGCAAATCCTCAGGTAGTTCTTTGTACAAGTTCCGATTACACGAACTGATTCTGAAACACCTAGCGAGTGTAGCTTTCAGAAACATATCTCTCGTTATCGTGGACCACAGTTTAATGCATAGTATTGTGCAAGTACAGCCACTGCAGTTTTCCTATAGCACAGTACACTAGCACGAAAAAAGACAACTTACCGTTAACCACAAAGTCATCTTAACGCGAGCTTCTGAAGTATCACAAGACACTTCAAGTTCACTTTTGGTGGCCTGGCTGTGAATACAACCAAGTCCAAATCGTGCTCACGTGACACAAAATCCCGTACGACCTTCGAGACTTTTGTCTACATAAAATCCGTCTCTCGTGAAAACGACAGTCCAGCTCTGACGTGCGATGCTCACAGTTCAGTTGCGTCATCCGCGAAAATTTCTGGCAAAATTCACTTACTCAGTGACCCGCTCAAACATTCTGCCGTCTCTGCTAAGTCACGCTGCGGCTTTGCCAGGTCCAGAAGCGGCGTGCCTGCCGACGCAGTGTGTGCTGCTCCAAATCCAGACACGCCCCACCTTCCTGCCGACTTGCTTCAGTTGATCAGTGTAAATTTATTTAAATTTAGCCAAATATTGGATTAAGAAACGACACCATGAAACCACCATAAGCTCTTGTAACGAATATTTATTCAGTTACCTAGTTTGTCAAAGCAAACTTCTTCAAGCCAGGGATTCAAGTTGAAGGATAATTCCTTGGTGTGAGATATATTGCTTGGACCTCAAAGTCGCTTCTACAACTGCTGGTTCTCTCACAATCACAGAAATAGTAGATCCATCAAACATGAGTCGAACAAAGGAAACATATCAAACAGTTTTTCTACTGAATAGCACGTCATGTCATTTTGAAGGACCTTTAATCGCTCTTCATTGTTAATATCAGTCTTTATACTATTCTGCATTCGAATTACACTCAATAGAATCACAACCTATACTAATCGAAAAATAACTACATGAGCACTAATAATCGAGAACGTAGTAGATCGTAAGTTGCATCAAGTGGAGAGAGTAAGTTTTCTTTTTAATTTCTTATGTAGGATGTCACTGAGATGCAAAATCCAAGTTTTCGACTTCGACAGCCACCCGGATCGCTTTTGAACATCCCAAAAACACCTAAATTTTCGCACTTTCTCTTCCCCTTTTGAGCATGACGGCGCACGTTTTCGACAAAGAACATTCGATACATTTTTAAATTTGATAAAAGTTGCAACAGCTTGGGACGAAAAGGGGCAGGGAAAACCTAATAGTTCCTGAGATACAGGTTTCCAGAGTTTGGCAAATTTTCTAAAGTTGAAAATTTTAAGCTAATTTTCAATGCAGTTGTCTTTATATATTCATTAACCTGTCTGAAATGATTCAGTGAAGCAAACAATTATTAAATTTAACATTTTGAGTGGCGGTGGGTGGAGAAGATTTGGTGGGAGGTCACTTTTCACAACAAGGTGACTGGAATTGAAGGAAAAGTGCACATAAGAATTTATTTAACAAACATTTACGTCGGATATATATGTAAATACATATGTAAATGAAGTGAATGAGTGCGTACATGAAATGTCTATTAAGGATGTTTCCTCCTCTTCGAAGTACCAGGGCCAAGCAAGTACCCCAATCCGCCTTCTTTAGTGCCATTTTCACAGTCCTGGACGTCCTGAAATGGAACGCAAATAATTATTTGTTGATTATCCCCAGGTAAAACCTTGCAGAAAAATCCTCATTTAAATGGAACACACATGTTGTTAAGTATTAATTTATAAAAATAATTTTATTTATAACATCTGTTTAAGTTTTAATTAACGGACATAACGGTAACTTTAAACAACAACACGAATGTAGGTACACTTGATGTTGGTCCTCGACTTGTCCGAGCGGCCTATTATCCACCTCGTCGTCGTGGCCGGCGAGGTCGTCCAGTTCGTGGGTGTAAACATCGACGTCTACCCTATTTTCGGGCAGGTTTTCGCAGAACTCGCCATTGCAGGTTCCGCAGGCAGCTGGACACTTCAAACCTGCATTCCTGCAGCTGCAAGCATTTCTATAACCTTTCTTGCAACTGCCGGAAAACATGTTTAGCAGGTTTTAGGGGGCTACTTCCCTCGACTGCATCTTTGGGGAAAGACCTTGGGCTGTTGTAAACCATCCCCACTGGAGTGGATTCTTTTTGTAACCCAGCCACTGCTGCACATGGTGGTACGTGCGAAACGAGTGTATTTTTGCAGCATCTTGCGTGGGAGAAAATGTGGCCAAATTGAAACCCTTCTTGGCTGCAGCCCTTCTTAACAACTGGTAGCGCAGGTCGTTGAGCATATGACTGAACCTTTCTTCACCGTACACCTCAATGAGGATTTTCTCTCCGGCTTCTGCTGCTACGGCACGTGTAGCAGCTGGATTAGAAAAAACTGTAGCTGTCTCTTTAAAGTCTACACGTGCCTGTAGTATTTGAAGCAACTTCAGATGCCCCTGGTCAAAGAAGCGCGGGATGGAATAACGGTCACTGGAGGTATAAGTGAAACTGATGAAGTTACTGTTAGCGAATGTTTATGTGGTTGAGTAGAAGACACTTTGGGTTTTATTCTTCCATACACGGTGCCTTGTTCGGAACCTGTGAGACTAGTGAGCGTGACTGACAAGTCTGCGTCTTCTCCTGAAGCAACCACAACCTCAAGATGAGAGGACTTTCTGAGAGCTGCGGTGATGATTAGCGTGTCGGCGTCGTCTTCATCCTGAAAAAAATTAAAGAGTTTGGCTTCAAATTTCATCTTCCGCCGTTGAATGAATCTTAACGTGGTTTTATCACTGGATGAAAAATTTTCTTGGGAAACATTTGGAGCGGTTGTTTCCTCTAATATCACCTCAGGAGGTCAACGTGTCTGAGCTCGGCGATTAAGATAAGAGCTCTTTCCACTGTTTTGGTCAGGATTTGTCGGATAAGCACCGAATACTCCAGCTATGTTCTGACCACACCGTACCTCGAGATATTGTACTTATCGTGCAGCTATCAACTCAAACGAAGGGTGCTTGGGCCTCGCTATATTGTGAAGGAGATGACCACCATCTATAGCAACAAATTTGGTTTCTCCTCGTGACTCATGAGTATTTACCGGTTGAAATCTGTTGTGTACATAGTTCCGCGTAGTCAGCGCGTACACAACTTTCCCACTAGAGCGCGCCCCGCCAAGCACAACAGCGCAGGCGCAGCGCTCGTCCGTCTCCGCACTACGAGATGGCACTGTCTTAGAGACGGACCAAATTCTGCTTCCGCCGATCCGCGTATTAATATGTAACGCAGCCAATGAGATTGCTGCTGACGTTGAACCTTTTCTCCTCGCAGCTCACACTCGCGCAGTGATACCTGAACGCGCGAGGTATTATAACGAGTGTACAGACCTCCGATTAGTCAGTCTGCAGCAGTCTGTACAAGTCTATAGTCAAGTTTCAGTCTGCGCCTAATAAGATTATCATATTCCTGTAGTTAGCCATGAAGATAAGTGAATAGACACTTTGTCAAGTATCAGAGACATGTGAGAATAAGATTAACATACCAAGACCAAAGGAACTTCAGATTGTCAATTGTAAATAGCATCCAGAACCAAGTTAAGTTACTTCTATGCTTTTTTTATTTTAATAAATGTGTGTGAAAATTAATCAAGTTCTGTTTAAAGTTGGTCACCGTCAATCTACTACTCTAAGCGTGCAAGTGGCATTTCTATCGTCTGACCTAACGGCAGAGGATAAACACGCCACGATAAGACCACGAGACATATTGCTGACACTCGCCTACTTCGTTAGAGCGACAAGTCAAATAATCTGATGGTGTGTGTACCGAAGGTCTTACAGTATGCACCCCACAAAATCCCATACAAAAAGAGTGAGTATAGTGAGTTAATAGAAACACTGGGAATGGTGAAATCTCATACGTGAAGAAATTCTTCATCATACTTTCTCAAAGTGCATGTGTGCAACAGAGAGTGGGTCGGTAGTCCCCTGTCTGTTGCCAACAGCAACAGTACGAACAGCACAGGAAAGAGACATAACTTTGGTTTTACCATCGAATTTGACGTTTTGTAAGTTTTCCCCTACAACCTTCAACTTTGCTTACTTCCTCTTGCCATATGAGAGTTGACCCCCCCCCCCCCCCCCATACAGCTCCACTGCTTAAGGACGTCTAGATTCAATTATAATTTCATTTTTCGACAGCTGCAAATCACTAATGATATCTGTACAGATACCAGCTTCATATTATCATGTCCGTTTTATGAAATACGAGATGGAGGGTACTTCAAAATCAGTGGCAGTAGTTCTTTTTGTCAACTCACTTATAATATTAGCTTCTATTTCTCACCATATATCGTCATTCCTATATGTACGTATCCTCCTTCT